>NC_052311.1:15406048-16006048 GCF_016432855.1 Salvelinus namaycush | reverse complement strand
GCGCTTGATGGTTTTTGCGACTACACTTGAAGAAACTTTCAAAGTTATTTACATTTTCCAGATTGAGTGACCTTCATGTCTTAAAATAATGATGGACTGTCGTTTCTCTTTGATTATTTGAGTTGGTCTTGCCATAATATGGATGGTCTTTTACCAAATAGGGCTATCTTCTGTCTACCACCCCTACCTTGTCACAGCACAACTGATTGGCTCAAACGCATCAAGGAAAGAAATTCAACAAATTAACAAGGCACACCTGTTAACTGAAATGCATTCCAGGTGACTACCTCATGAAGCTGGTTGAGAGAATGCCAAGAGTGTGCAAAGCTGTCATCATGGCAAAGGGTGGCTACTTTGAAGAATATAAAATATACAATATATTTTGATTTATTTAACACTTTTTTGGTTGCTACATGATTCCATGTGTTACTTCATAGCTTTGGTGTCTTCACTATTATTCTACAATGTAGAAAACAGTAAAAATAAAGAAAATCCCTGGAATGAGTAGGTGTCCAAACTTTTGACTGGTACTGTACAGTACTATACATACATTCCACCACTGCTGAATTGTCAATCATCCCTCCGAATGAGAGGTCGACCGATTAATCGGAATGGCCGATTAATTAGGGCCGATTTCAAGTTTCCATAACAATCGGTAATCAGCATTTTTGGACACCGATTATGGCTGATTACATTGCACTCCATGAGGAGACTGCGTGGCAGGCTGACTACGTGTTATGCGAGTGCAGCAAGGAGCCTAGCAAGCATAGGAACTGAGAAGTGGTCTGTGGTCACCACCTGCAGAACCACTCCTTTATTGGGGGTGTCTTGCTAATTGCCTATAATTTCCACCTTTTGTCTATTCCATTTGCACAACAGCATATGAAATTTATTGTCAATCAGTGTTGCTTCCTAAGTGGACAGTTTGATTTCACAGAAGTGTGATTGACTTGGAGTTACATTGTGTTGTTTAACTTCTTGTCAATATGGGGGCGCTGTTTCCACTTTGGAAAAAATTGTGCCCAAATTAAACTGCCTTGTACTCTATTCTAGATCGTACAATATGCATATTATTATTACTATTGGATAGAAAACACTCACGTTTCTAAAACTGTTTGAATTATATCTGTGAGTAAAACAGAACTCATTTTGCAGCAAACTTCCAGATAGGAAGTGAAAAATCTGAAAACGATGCTCTGTTCCAGGGCCTGCCTATTGAATTGCCTTATATTTATGGATATGCATGCACTGCATACGCCTTCCACTAGATGTCAACAGGCAGTGGAAGGTGGAATGGGGTGTCTAGCTTGATCTGAGGTCGAACAAGAGCTCTTGGAATGACGTGACCAGAATTTCCTTTGTCTACCAGTGCGCGGGAAATACCTTCATATTGTCTTATGATAAGCGTTCGGTATACACGGCTAATATCTCCGGCTTTGTTTTTATTTGATACATATTAGAAAATATTCATAAAGTAGGTTTTTTCAACCGAGTTTCATCAGTTTATTCAACGTTTAATGGGACTTTTGGAGTTTTCCGTTATATGCGTCAAGAGAAGATGGGCATGTTCGCGCCACATGGCTAGCCTTGTGGAGCGAATTCGACAGGAGAGAAGGACATTCTAAAACCAAACAACGATTTATTCGGGACAAAGGACTCCTTGTACAAGATTCTGATGGAAGCTCAGCAAAAGTAAGAACAATTTATGATGTTATTTCGTATTTCTGTGGAAAATGTTTAGTCCTATTATCCGCCCTTTTTGCGGGCGCTGTCTTGCTATAATGTAAGCTGTTTGTTATGGTAAAGTTATTTTTAAAAATCTAACACGGCGGTTGCATTAAGAACTAGTGTATCTTTCATTTGCTGTCCAACATGTATTTTTTAGTAAAGTTTATGATGAGTTCTTTGGTCAGATTAGGTGAGTGTCCAAACTAGCTCCGGTGAATCGATGCTACATATTCACAATGTATAACCACGGTTTGCAGCTCTAAATATGCACATTTTCAAACAAAACATAAGTGTATTGTATAACCTGATGTTATAAGACTGTCATCTGATGAAGTTGGTCAAGGTTAGTGATTCATTTTATATCCTTTGCTGGTTTTTGCGATCGCTACCTTTTGCTGCTAATAAACGCATTTGTGTGTTTGGCTATTGTGGTAAGCTACTATAATGCTATATTGTGTTTTCGCTGTAAAACACTTTTAAAAAATCGGAAATATTGGCTGGATTCACAAGATGTTTATTTTTGATGGTAGCTGCAATGTAAAACTATGATTTATACCTCAAATATGCACATTTTCGAACAAAACATAACTTTATTGTATAACATGTTATAAGACTGTCATCTGGTGAAGTTGTTTCTTGGTTAGTGACTAATTATATCTCTATTTGGTCGGTTTTGTGATAGCTACCTATGCGGTAGAAAAATTGTGAAAATATGCGGTTGAGTCTTTTGCTATTGTGGTTAGCTAATAGAAATACATAGTGTTTTCGCTGTGAAACATTTTAAAAATTGGAAATGATGGCTGGATTCACAAGATGTTTATCTTTCATTTGCTGTATTGGACTTGTGATTTAATGAAAATTATATTATATGATATCCCTGTCGCGTTAGGCTAGGCTATGCTAGTCAGCTTTTTTGATGAGGATGCTCCCGGATCCGGGATGGGTAGCAATGAAAGGTTAAGTGTTTCCTTTATTTTTTTGAGCAGTGTATATATATAAAAATTGTCCGATTAATCGGTATCAGCTTTTCTTGGTCCTCCAATAATCATAATCGGTATCGGCATTGAAAAATCATAATCGGTCGACCTCTACTCTGAATTGGATTCCATGGAGTCAAAGACAACATGCATAATCAACCACATCTGTCCAAACTTTAAATCTCCTCAAAACAGTAACTGCTACTGCTACTTTGCATTTTATTTCCAATAGTATTGTATGGATAGGTTTCTGGGAGCCATCAACATTAAGCATGGGTACACACTATGATAGTGGGTAGTTTTCTAAACTGTCAATAAGGTAGACAAAATATTGTGTTCTATATTACACATTTGAGAACATTCCAACATTCCAACTCTCATTCCAACTTTGAATTTCAAAAAACTCACTCCATTTATTATGTCCTTCGTGACCTTTCATTAGTTCAAAGAAACAATCCGACCAAGGGTACTTGAGTATGTGTGATGCTACAGTAACACAGGCACTTGGCTCCAGTATTATTCAAAAAAGAGATGCCCATGTCTTTAGAATTTTAGCCAATCAAAAGACACATTTGAATATGTTCCATCTCATTCAAGAGTTCAACATCAGGTCCTTAACCATTCGTTAAATTATTTTTCCTCTCAATACTGTTTATTGTTTCAATATATTTCCGGTAAAAGGTACAGTTGGTGCAGAACAAAGTGTGTGTGTTGACTCACTCTAAACTTTTCAGAAAAAGAGGGAGACTAAAATACCCACCACATCTCGGAGAACCTATTTGCCCATGAACCATTCTAATAGAGTGCAGTGATAGGACTTATTAACAGGTCACTGGAAGCTACATTGAAAGACTTAGCTCTGTCTATTTATAAGGCAATTACTTTTAAACGAACAACAAGAAAAAACACCAAAATAGAAAAACTGCCTCTACCCACAAGGCACAATTTACTTGAATTACACTGGATGGTTCAAGATGGCCACAAGCCAATGCAGTGTCCATAGTCTACCGGTTCTTAAAATCGACAAAATGTATTCCCCACAAATAAAATATTATGGCTACCCCTACCCCGGTCAACAGCTCTGCACCCTCCACAGCAACTTGCCCAAGCCTCCCCCATTTCTCCTTCACCCAAATCCAGATAACTGATGTTTTGAAAAAGCTGCAAAATCTGGACCCCTACAAATCAGATGGGCTAGACAATCTGGACCCTCTCTTCCTAAAAATACTAGCCTGTTCAACCTCTCTTTCGTATCATCTGAGATCCCGAAAGATTGGAAAGCTGCCGCGGTCATCCCCCTCTTCAAAGGGAGAGACACTCTTGACCCAAACTGATACAGACCTATATCTACGTATCCTACCCTGCCTTTCTATAGTATTCAAAAGCCAAGTTAACAAACAGATCACTGACCATTTTGAATCCCACTGTACAGTCGTGGCCAAAAGTTTTGAGAATGACACAAATATTAATTTCCACAAAGTTTGCTGATTCATTGTCTTTAGATATTTTTGTCAGATGTTACTATGGAATACTGAAGTATAATTACAAGCATTTCACAAGTGTCAAAGGCTTTTATTGACAATTACATGAAGTTGATGCAAAGAGTCAATATTTGCAGAGTTCACCCATCTTTTTCAAGACCTCTGCAATCCGCCCTGGCATTAACTTCTGGGCCACATCCTCACTGATGGCAGCCCCTTCTTGCATAATCAATGCTTGGAGTTTGTCAGAATTTGTGGGTTTTTGTTAGTCCACCCGCCTTGAGGATTGACCACAAGTTCTCAATGGGATTAAGGTCTGGGGAGTTTCCTGGCCATGGACCCAAAATATCGATGTTTTGTTCCCCGAGCCACTTAGTTATCACTTTTGCCTTATGGAAAGGTGCTCCATCGTGCTGGAAAAGGCATTGTTCGACACCAAACTGTTCCTGGATGGTTGGGAGAAGTTGCTCTCGGAGGATGTATTGGTGCCATTCTTTATTTTATCTTTTGTCTTGTCCATTCACCCTCTGAATGGCATACACACACAATCCATGTCCATGTAACCTCCACTTCATCTACAATGATTGAAGTGGATTTAACAAGTGACATACAGTTGAAGTCGGAAGTTTACATACACTTAGGTTGGAGTCATTAAAACTCGTTATTCAACCACTCCATAAATTTCTTGTTAACAAACTATAGCTTTGGCAAGTTGGTTAGGACATCTACTTTGTGCATGACACAAATAATTTTTTCAACAATTGTTAACAGACAGATTAGTTCACTTATAATTCACTGTATCACAATTCCAGTGGGTCAGAAGTTTACATACACTAAGATGACTGTGCCTTTAAACAGCTTTGAAAATTCCAGAAAATTATGTCATGGCTTCAGAAGCTTCTGATGGGCTAATTGGCATTATTTGAGTCAATTGGAGGTGCACCTGTGGATGTATTTCAAGGCCTACCTTCAAACGCAGTGCCTCTTTGCTTGACATCATGGGAAAATCAAAAGAAATCAGCCAAGACACCAGAACAAAAATTGTAGACCTCTACAAGTCTGGTTCATCCTTGGGAGCAATTTCTAAACGCCTGAAGGTACCTCGTTCATCTGTACAAACAATAGTACACAAGTATAAACACAATGGGACCACGCAGCCGTCATACCGCTCAGGAAGGAGACGCGTTCTGTCTCCTAGAGATGAACATACTTTGGTGCGAAAAGTCCAAATCAATCCCAGAACAACAGCAAAGGAAATTGTGAAGATGCTGGAGGAAACAGGTACAAAAGTATCTATATCCACAGCAAAACGAGTCCTATATAGACATAACCTGAAAGGCCGCCCAGCAAGGAAGAAGCCAACTGCTCCAAAACTGGCATAAAAAAAGCCAGACTATGGTTTGCAATTGCACATGGGGACAAAGATCGTACTTTTTGGAGAAAAGTCCTCTGGTCTGATGAAACAAAAATAGAACTGTTTTGCCATAATGACCATTGTTATGTTTGGAGGACAAAGGGGGAGGCTTGTAAGCCAAAGAACACCATCCCAACAGTGAAGCACGGGGATGGCAGCATCATGTTGTGGGAGTGCTTTACTGCAGGAGTGACTGATGCACTTCACAAAATAGATGGCATCATTAGGGAGGAAAATTATGTGGATATATTGAAGCAACATCTCAAGACATCAGTCAGGAAGTTAAAGCTTGGTGGCAAATGATGGGTATTCCAAATGGACAATGACCCCAAGCTTACTTCCAAAGTTGTGGCAAAATGGCTTAAGGATAACAAAGTCAAGGTTTTGGAGTGGCCATCACAAAGCCCTGACCTCAATCCTACAGAAAATTTGTGGGCAGAACTGAAAAAGCGTGTGCGAGCAGGGAGGCCAACAAACCTGACTCAGTTACACCAGCTCTGTCAGGAGGAATGGGCCAAAATTCACCAAACTTATTGTGGGAAGCTTGTGGAAGGCTACCCGAAATGTTTGACCCAAGTTAAACAATTTAAAGGCAATGCTACCAAATACTAATTGAGTGTATGTAAATGTCTGACCTACTGGGAATGTGATGAAAGAAATAAAAGCTGAAACAAATCATTCTCTCTACTATTATTCTGACATTTCACATTCTTAAAACAAAGTGGTGATCCTAACTGACCTAAAACAGGGCATTTTTACTGGAATTAAATGTCAGGAATTGTGAAAAACTGAGTTTAAAAGTATTTGGCTAAGGTGTATGTAAACGTCCAACTTCAACTGTAAATAAGAGATGATAGCTTTCACCTGGATTCAGCTGGTCATTCTGTGCAATGAAAGTGTTCTTAATGTTGTGTATACTCAGTGTATGCGTGCCATTCAGAGGGTGAATGGGCAAAACAAAAGATTTCAGTGCCTTTCAACAGGTATGGTTTGAGTGTGTCAAAAACTGCAACACTGCTGGCTTTTTCACACTCAACAGTTGAAATAAATTAACTACTGTTGGATCACATGGTGTGCCCTGAAAACTAATATGTAACCCTTTAATGACATTTGTTTATTATGTAAGTTACAACACAATGATATTTAGCTTTTTTGCATAGTGCTGAACAGACAGGGAGCATATGCTCAATAAGAAGCAGATGTCCTTCTGCATGCTCCGTTATTATTTGCATGGTATTATCTCTTTATTTGAGTAATTGTGTCTATATTTCATAAAAAGGGAAGGCTTTCTACAAGGCCAAGTGGATTATTGAGTTTCGACAGCACCGCGTGAGCTGTCAGCTAGGGTCCACGAGCTTAGCCTTCTCACCAATGCTGTTGTCGAGAGATGGTGGAGCACAACAAAGCCAAGAGTACATCATGTCAAGATGTTCTTACGGAAATAAACAAATAAATCCCAATGGTATGTCCTAAATATGTCTATTTTTCAAACACACTGTACTCTCAGAGCCATCTGAAAAAGTCCAGCAAGAACACAATAGCTGAGTGTAAATATAATATTTTCCCCAAAAAAACTTTTGCCAGTTTTCAGCCTGCTCTGACACTTCTTTTTCATTGACAGAGACTACTGAATATATCAAATCAAATCAAAGTTTATTGGTCGCGTACACAGTTTAGCAGGTGTTACAGCGGTGCAGCGAAGTGCTTATGTTATTACAAGCTCCTACGAATGCAGTCAAATGTCAAACAGCTAAAATGTAAAGAAAAACGCTAAAAAAGAAAGAAATCAAGGACGGCAGGACGAATCCAATTACCAACCCAAATAGCACTGTAGCAGTATCAAAATGCAATCTATACATATGTACACCGGGGGAATCTACACAAGATAAACTGAAAAGGATACGTACTGCAGTAAATATATTGTGATTGTTGTGGTAGTGTATCTCCTTTTTTTATGGTGGCAGGCCAAGGGTGCACCAGTTTACATAGTCCTATTATTTTTCTCCATTTGCTTCTAATTTAAACTGTCAAAATATCCCTATGGTGCAGAGACCTCAGGAAGTGGTGCCCAGAGCCTCTTAATGCGAGTGTATTCTGCATGCATGTATGTGAAGCAGAGATAAGGGCCATGATTTTACATTTTTTTCTAGAGTAGAATGTAGGGCACATCTCCACGGATAGATCTGAAAGGAGAATGTACTCAGGTGTGACAGCTGGAACATCTCAGGGCAGAAGTAGAACACACCACAGAGACATGGAGATGGAAGAGAAGCAGAAAGGGTTCAAATAAACACAGTCAATATCGATATTTCATCACAAATCGTTCAAATGCTCAAATATGTCTGCAAAATAAATGTCCCTTTTTCAGGACCCTGTTATTCAAAGATAATTCGTAAAAATCCAAATAACTTCACAGATCTTCATTGTAAAGGGTTTAAACACTGTTTCCAATGGTTCAATGAACCATAAACAATTAATGAACAATTAATTAACCTGTGGAACGGGCGTTAACACATCTAACAGCTTACAGACGGTAGGCAATTAAGGTCACAGTTATGAAAACTTAGGACACTAAAGAGGCCTTTCTACTGACTCTGAAAAACACCAAAAGAAAGATGCCATGGGTCCCTGCTCATCTGCATGAACGTGGCTTAGGCAGGCTGCAAGGAGGCATGAGGACTGCAGATGTGGCCAGGGCAATAAATTGCCATGTCCGTACTGTGAGATGCCTAAGACAGTGCTACAGGGAGACAGAACGGACAGCTGATCGTCCTCGAAGCGTCCTCGCAGACCACGTGTAACGACACCTGCACAGGATCGGTACAGCCGAACATGACACCTGCGGGACAGGTACAGGATGGCAACAACAACTGCCCGAGTTACACCAGGAATGCACAATCCCTCCATCAGTGCTCAGACTGTCCGCAATAGGCTGAGAGAGGCTGGACTGAGGGCTTGTAGTCCTGTTGTAAGGCAGGTCCTCACTAGACATCACCGGCAACAACGGCTACGGGCAGAAACCCACCATCGCTGAACCAGACAGGACTGGCAAAAAGTGCTCTTCACTGACGAGTCGCGGTTTTGTCTCACCAGTGGTGATGGTTGGATTCGCATTTATCGTCGAAGGTATGGGCGTTACACTGAGGCCTGTACTCTGGAGCGGGATCGATTTGGAGGGTCCGTTATGGTCTGGGGCGGTATGTCACAGCATTATCGGACTGAGCTTGTTGTCATTGCAGGCAATCTAAATGCTGTGCGTTACAGGGAAGACATCCTCCTCCCTCATGTGGTACCCTTCCTGCAGGCTCATCCTGACATGACCCTCCAGCATGACAATACCACCAGCCATACTACTCGTTCTGTGCGTGATTTCCTGCAAGACAGGAATGTCAGTGTTCTGCCATGGCCAGCGAAGAGCCCGGCTCTCAATCTGGTGCAGTCCATAAGGAGGAGATGCACTGCAGTACTTAATGCAGCTGGTGGCAACACCAGATAATGACTGTTACTTTTGATTTTGTCTCTCCTTTGTTCAGGGACACATTATTCCATTTCTGTTAGTCATGTGTCTGTGGAACCTGTTCAGTTTATGTCTCAGTTGTTGAAACTTATGTTCATACAAATATTTACACATGTTAAGTTTGCTGAAAATAAATGCAGTTGACAGTTTACATTTTTTTTTTTTATTTAACCTTTTTATTTAACCTATTTAACTAGGCAAGTCAGTTAGGAGCAAATATTTTACAATGACAGATGACACTGGGCCAATTGTGCGCCACCCTATGGGACTCCCAATCACGGCCGGTTGTGATACAGCCTGGGATCGAACCAGGGTCTGTAGTGACGCCTCTAGCACTGAAATGCAGTGGCTTAAACGGCCGTGCCACTCGGGAGACTGCATGCAGAGGTACGATGAAAGATATGTATTTTTCAGTGTCTGTCTACTGGTGCTCTGTGGTAAATCTGGAAAAGAACTGGAATAAGGAGGAAAAGGTTTTCTAGTAATAGTAAAAAACAATGAAGTTGTGCCCCAGAAAACGAATGAGTAATTAAAATTTTTGTCTTAATAACAGACACTCTCTGTGACATGCAGGCGAACACACATTTATTTGCCACACTGAAGGGTCCTTTGTCTAAATCAGTTTTGAATTACGTTAATCTTTTCCTCAGTTCTACAGAGCCAACTACAGACAGAATCCTTAGGCTGGAATGTGAAAGTATCTTCCTAACGCCATGATTCCCCTTCAATTCCATTCAGAACCAGACAAATTATCCTCTTTGTGTTCCACCCAATGCAGAAAAGCATTTTGTCGACGTAATACAGCCCAGAGCCAAGTAGTGCAGGGAGTTATAATGCCGCAGTGCCTTAGAAATGAATGTGGATAATAGATATATTCATGACTGTATTAATATCCTCAGAGTTCAACTTTTTTTTCTCTCCCTATCTCTCACTCCATTTTCCCTCTCCCAGGCTCCATACTGCTTTGCCCTTGGCTATGCCTTATACTAAACAGATTTATGAGAACATTTGTGTCATATTTCCTCTTTTTCCCAGATTGTCAAGACGGATCGTCAGCGCAGCCTCTGATTGAGTTGAATCACCACACAGGCTTGGCTCTCATTGTCAGGGCCCACAGATTAATCTCTGTGGTAAAATTTAACAAGGCAAATTGGCCAATGACACTTCTCTCAAGGCTTTTCCGTCACTATTACCGCGAGGTCAGGGGTCAGGAAAATACTGTTTTAAAGACTACCATTTCCAACGACTATATAATCAAATCAAATGTTATTGGTCAGATGTTATTGCGGGTGTGGCAAAATGCTTGTGTTCCTAGTTATAACAGTGCAATAGTATATAACAATTCACAAATCTAAAAGTAAAAGAATGGAATTAAGAAATATATAATATTAGAACGAGCAATGTCGGAGTGTCATTGACTAAAATACAGTAGAATAGAATACATTATATACATATGAGATCAGTAAAGCAGGATGTAAACATTATTAAAGTGCCTAGTGTTCCATTATTAAAGTGGCCAGTGATTCCATGTCTATGTATATAGGGCAGCAGTTTTTAAGGGACAGGGTTGAGTAACCGGGTGATAGCCGGCTAGTGATGGCTATTTAACAGTCTGATGGCTTTGAGATAGAAGCTGTTTTTCAGTCACTCGGTCCCAGCTTTGATGCACCTATACTGACCTCGCCTTCTGGATGATAGCGGGGTGAACAGGCCGTGGCTCGGTTGGTTTATGTCCTTGGTGATCTTTTTGGCCTCCCTGTGACATCGGGTGCTGGAGGGCAGGCAGGGCCAATTGTACGCTTTGAAAGAAAGGTCTATCTTAACCTGGAAATGGACAGCAGGAAATCTCCACTGAAAATGGTGTTGATGTGCCTCGATCATCTGTCCACAACATTAGCTCATGTTCGTGAAATAAAATGATTGACAGACACATTCAAGGCGAATGCTCCGTAAGACAGTTAAAATTAATCTAAGCGATGAGCGGAGGAGCCATCGGTATGTATGTCAGAGACGTAATGAAAACTACCACAGCAGAGAGAAGTGAGAGGTGAATCTCTTTTGGAACGTGATTCAGACGTCCCACAGCAGGCACGGTACAGAGAGTGCCGTTAGCAATGTTCAACCTGACCCCATTTAAAGCTTAACTAACAACGTAGATATTTTTGGTGTGTGCCTTTGGCCCAGGCACGGGGGTGAACTCCTGATCTCCTTCCCTTCACTGGCTCTACCCTGGGGAAATCCTCCATCTTTAATTATCATCTCAGAGCTGTCTGTGGCGAACAGACAGCGGTGGACTCTATTCCCAAGGTGGTCCACTCGGCACGGGATGGCAGGCCCAACATTGGGCAGGGGAAGGTGGGGCATCGGGCTGGAGATGGCACCTTTTCTGCCCACACCATCCGTCAGAGACAGGAAATAAAGTGTGTCCTTTCCTGTCAGAAGGAATATCTTGGGTCTCTGGAGAAATGTCAAATGTGTCCTTGTGTGATGTTCTGCTTGTCAAAGCAAGATTCCCAAACACAAAGTAAAAATAGGTTTAAGGAAGCATTTTTGAGTTTCATACATCTAAGTGAAAAAATTTACGGATTTAATTGTTGTCGAGTATGCACCGTTTTTTTGTCCTGAGGGAATGATATTAGAAATTCTCCTATCTGGAAAAAAGAGGAGCAAGTTTTGCAGTAGTTAAATCTCTTAGTAAATCTCGCCTGAGGTGTTTTTGTTGAGAGGCAATAAGTTAGAGGTCGATAACCACTCTGGGGAGGGATTTGAGTAATGCATTTTCTCATTGAAGGTATATGCGTCCAAATTTCACCTGCATTCCATTAAAGCTGCAGGATTTAGCCAGCGGATCTAGCAAGTGCTTATATGAGCAGAGATTATAGCACCTTTAAGGCAGCCCTCACTTAAGAGTTCCATCCACAGTCTAAAAGCCACAGGCAGCACACGGTGCTGAGAGCACAAGATGGCATGATAACTGCCCATGAAAAGAGATATAGTCCTTTAAAACTAAACAAGAATAAAGGAGATACACGGCGGCGAGGAAGAAACAATGCTGTGTTTTGCATTAGGCATGACCTCCGAGATCCAAAATGCCTTGTGAGAAATGCTCCCCTGTATCCCGGCGAAATAAATGACTGAACCTTTGTTCGGTACATAGTTTTGACGTTGTGTGTAAGCAAGTGTTTGTGTCACCATTGGCAGTCCCAAGACACCAAAAAATTAGCAGAGGAGAACTTCATGCATAACAATTTTCCAACAGACAAGGCCAACTTCAAAGCCGTTGCCGCCGCTGTTCACAGTGCAGAAAAGCCACTAGTTGATTACATGCTAATCAACGTTTATTGTGGCAATGTTATTAAAGGAGCAAACAAGCAAATTAAGAACACAACACATGAGGAAATGGCTACTCATTAAATCATCAGTCAGAAAAAAATGACTAATTGGATGTTCAACCACAGAAACAATAGGACTAACACATGGGGTGTTTCGCAATATGCATACTAGCGTGCTCCATACTCTCATGCTCTGAGTGCATTCTCCGACCACGTTCTCTTGAGTAAGTTCTTCTGAGGACGAGAGTGTGGGGAATGCATGAAATAACACATTTGAGAAGCACTCGCACGCTTCACCTCCCCATTCACTGAACCTTCATCCAGCCAAGACAATGGCAACAATAGGCGAAACAAGATATACACAAAGCAAACATTCTACTACATAATTTTCAGCTAGATACATTGCATTCCGAAAGTATTCAGACCCCTTGAATTTTTCTACATTTTGCTATGTTACAGCCTTATTCTAAAAATGATTAAATCGTTTTTTTCCAGTCATCAATCAATACAAAATACCCCATAATGACAAAGCAAAAACATGTTTTTAGAAAGCAAATGTATATATGAAAAAAAGGGAAATATCACATTTACATAAGTATTCAGACCCTTTACTCAGTACTTTGTTGAAGTACCTTTGGCAGCGATTACAGCCTCAAGTCTTCTTGGGTATGACGCTACAAGCTTGGCACACTTGTATTTAGGGAGTTTCTTCCATTCTTTTCTGCAGATCCTCTCAAGCTCTGTACGGTTGGATGGGGAGCGTCGCTGCACAGCTATTTTCAAGTCTCTCCAGAGATGTTCGATCTCAACATTCCGAGACTTTTCCTGAAGCCACTCCTGCGTTGTCTTGGCTGTGTGTCTAGGGTCGTTGTCCTGTTGGAAGGTGAACCTTCGCCCCAGTCTGAGGTCCTGAGCGCTCTAGAGCAGGTTTTCATCAAGGATCTCTCTATACTTTGCTCCGTTCACCTTTGCCTCAATCCTGACTAGTCTCTCAATCCCTGCCGTTGAAAAACATCCCCACCGCATGATGATGCCACCACCATGCTTCACCGTAGGGATGGTGCCAGGTTTCCTCCAGACTTGACACTTGGCATTCAGGCCAAATAGTTCCATATTGGTTTCCTCAGACCAGAGAATCTTGTTTCTCATGGTCTGAGAGTCCTTAGCTGCCTTAACGGCAAATTACAAGCGGGCTGTTACTGAGGACAGGCTTCCGTCTGGCCACTCTACCATAAAGGCCTGATTTGTGGAGTGCTGCAGAGATGGTTGTCCTTCTGGAAGGTTCTCCCATCTCTACAGAGGAACTCTGGAGTCTCTGTCAGAGGGACCATGGGGTTCTTGGTCACCTCCCTGGCCAAGACCCTTCTCCCCCGATTGCTCAGTTTGGCCTGTCGGCCAGCTCTAAGAAGAGTCTTCTTCCATTTAAGAATGATGGAGGCCACTGTGTTCTTGGGGACCTTCAATGCTGCAGACATGTTTGTGTACCCTTCCCCAGATCTGTGCCTCGACACAATCCTGTCTCTGAGCTCTACGGAAAATTGATTTGACCTCATGGCTTGGTTTTTGCTCTGACATGCACTGTCAACTGTAAGACCTTATAAAGACATGTGCGTGCCTTTTCCAAATCATGTCCAATCAATATAATTTACCACAGCTGGACTCCAATCAAGTTATAGAAACATCTCAAGGATGATCAATGGAAACAGGATGCACCTGAGCTCAATTTTGAGTCTCATAGCAAAGGGTCTGAATACGTACAGTTGAAGTCAGAAGTTTACATACACTTAGGTTGGAGTCATTAACACTCGTTTTTCAACCACTCCACAAATTTCTTGTTAACAAACTATAGTTTTGGCAAGTCGGTTAGGACATCTACTTTGTGCATGACACAAGTAATTTTTCCAACAATTGTTAACAGACAGATTATTTCAATTATAATTCACTGTATCACAATTGCAGTGGGTCAGAAGTTTACATACACTAAGTTGACTGTGCCTTTAAACAGCTTGGAAAATTCCAGAAAATGATGTCATGGCTTTAGAAGCTTCTGATAAGCAAATTGACATACTTTGAGTCAATTGGAGGTGTACCTGTGGATGTATTTCAAGGCCTACCTTCAAACTCAGTGCCTCTTTGCTTGACATCATGGGAAAATCAGCCAAGACATCAGAAAAAAAATTTGAGACCTCCACAATTCTGGTTCATCCTTGGGAGCAATTTCCAAACGCCTGAAGGTACCACGTTCATCTGTGCAAACAATAGTACGCAAGTCTAAGCACCATGGGACCACGCAGCCGTCATACCGCTCAGGAAGGAGACGCGTTCTGTCTCCTGGAGATGAACATACTTTGGTGCGAAAAGTGCAAATCAATCCCAGAACAACAGCAAAGGAAATTGTGAAGATGCTGGAGAAAACAGGTACAAAAGTATCTATATCCACAGTAAAACGAGTCCTATACAGACATAACCTGAAAGGCCGCTCAGCAAGGAAGAAGCCAACTGCTCCAAAACCTGCATAAAAAAAGCCAGACTATGGTTTGCAATTGCACATGGGGACAAAGATCGTACTTTTTGGAGAAAAGTCCTCTGGTCTGATGAAACAAAAATAGAACTGTTTTGCCATAATGACCATTGTTATGTTTGGAGGACAAAGGGGGAGGCTTGCAAGCCAAAGAACACCATCCCAACAGTGAAACACAGGGATGGCAGCATCATGTTGTGGGGGTGCTTTGCTGCATGTGCGAGCAAGGAGGCCTAGAAACTTGACTCAGTTACACCAGCTCTGTCAGGAGGAATGGGCCAAAATTCACCCAACTTACTGTGGGAAGCTTGTGGAAGGCTACCCGAAACGTTTGACCCAAGTTAAACAATTTAAAGGCAATGCTACCAAATACTAATTGAGTGTATGTAAACTTCTGATCCACTGGGAATGTGATAAATAAATCACTCTCTCTACTATTATTCTGACATTTCACATTCTTAAAATAAAGTGGTGATCCTAACTGACCTAAGACAGGGAATGTTTTCTAGGATTAAATGTCAGGAATTGTGAAAAACTGAGTTTAAATGCATTTGGCTAAGGTGCATGTAAACTTCCGACTTCAACTGTATGTAAATAAGGCATTTCTGTCTTTTATTTTTAATACAATTTCTAGTAACCCGTTTTTGCTTTGTCATAATGGGGTATTGTGTGTAGATTGATGAGAATAAGGCTGTAACATAACAAAATGTTGAAAAAGTAAAGGGGTCTGTATACTTTCCAAATGCACTGTATGTAAATCGTAATAATCTAGCTAGCCAGCTAGTTAAACAGGCAAAAATGACCTAAAACTAATATTATGCAAGGTAAACGTACATTTTCCGTGCGTATCTACCAATTCTTCATGGCAAGCTAGCTAGCCAGTTAGCCCTATTCACTTACTATGGATTTACCCATTCACTGAACCGTCTTCCAGCCAGGACAACAATGGCAATAGAGACAAAACAAAATATACACAAAGAAACAGATTTACTTCATAACTATCAGCTAGCTATATGTGAATCGTAATAATGTAGCTAATCAGATAGTTTAACAGGCAAACATATCATAAAACGAATATTATGCGAGATGTATTAACGTATCAAGATACAATATTGTAGTCAGGCAACATGTGAAATGTTAATAGACAATTTCTCCTTCCGAAGTCGGAGTGTATTATCTCTCGCTTCAGCTCAAATAATGGCTGCCCTTGACTTCAATAAATGTTTCCTCATTCTATACGTGGTTGCGTCATATTTCTTTGCATACTTTCAGTTGAAGCTTGCAAACAGAGTACACATTCTAGAAGTGTCCTTCGTGCTCCGTTTCGCATACTTTGATTTGGACTCATACTCCGACCCTCATGTGCTCGAATTTGCATGATCGGAGCACGGTAGTATGCATCACTGTTGACAGAAGGTCAATGGACATAAAGCTATAAAACATCAAGTTTATCACCTTACCCATCCAATTTGCTACATTAGAGGGGATAGTCAATGAAAAACAGCACCAAATACATATACTGTAGCTGCCAGACGTTACAAGGGTCTCAATAACTGTTCGTCGGGAGGTTTATGTCGGCGGTTCCTTACTCAAGAGTTACTGTCATAGGCAGTTACTACACAATACCTAACCACAACAAATCTATCTAGTAGGCTTGTAGAGAGAGTGTATAACAATAATTCTGAGGGGACATTGTAAGAATGGGATAAATATGTTGGACAAGCTCAAAAGATTAGCATTATTTTTTAGAGGGTAAGATAATAAATCAGATGATCACTTCCATTAATTTTCAAGTTTTCGGTTCACAACCCGCTCCATCAAACCAATATGAGTGTGCACCTGGAATACACGAAAGCATGCTACAGTGATATTATTTCATCTCAAAACTACTGACATGCCAACTCAACCTCAATGAATATAATAAGACATTATAGGTCCATCTGAGATTGTGATTATGTTGCTCTGCTGCCTGAGACAACACAGACACATGCCATACATTTGGAACATGGAGGCGTTAAGTGACATGACTAGCAGCCTTTTGGTTGCCAGTTGCCAGCCCCTGTTTCAAATTAGCAACCTTCTGGTTAATGGTCCACTTGCCTAACTTCTGGGCTGAAACAAGTACATAGTCTATACAAAATAAAAGTGTGTAAGAATAGGGAATTCATGTAAAAACAGCACAACAACCCCACAATGTCAGTCCTCATGGTCATCAGTCCGCTTGTCCCAGGCCCTCCTTGAGACTCAGCAAATTCCATGCCCCTGTGAGTCTCTCTGGGTAAACATCTGGCTTCTAATTAGCAGTGACCTTGAGGCAGGTGTGCCATTGATGATGGGCGAGTCCATAGAGAGAAGAGTCTCCTGCGAGGACAACTGTGTGTGCTGGGCCGGGCTCCAGTTATCACTGACCTCTACCTGCCTCAAAAGCTACTCCCTATAGGAAGACAGCTTCTGAGGTAATAAGAGATGCTATCATGTGTGTCAAGGAAGGGGAGAGTAGACGACCTGCTGGGAGTCCACATGCAGATCTATCATCTCGTTAGCGTGTTGCATTTATAATTCACAAGCATGCAGGGTTGCATGTGTAATTAAGTTGTGCATCCACACAACTCTATGACGACGCTATGACTCAGAAAACCAGATGTCTTTTATACCGCTCTACAGGAAATGCTACTGAGATTTCAGTCAAGGCGTCCATTTTGGTTCTGAAGGCAAGTGGATTTATCGACTAATTTCTATAATACACCAACTATAGATAAACATAACATTGATTTCGCTAATATTTTATAAGGAATGAATCAGAATGAAAATAATATTCTGCAAAAGAAAGTAATACAATCAAACGAAGTGAAAATTATTAAAAGGGCATCTTATTGAATAACATTAATGATTGCCAGCAAATGCCAAAGTACGCCACTCGACCCGGAGTGAATTGTACAAGGATCCAGTTTTCATTGATTAGCAATTATCTTTCTTTCGATTTGAACTTGTCATGACAGAAGCATAACATTAAATAGAAACAATATAAGGCAATTAACATGAAGTGAAGCAGTTGGGAAAATGCAGTATAATGTGCTTAAGGGAGGCTCAGCCTGCAATAGAGCAGACAAAGGCCTGTCTCTCTCTCTTTTCTCTCTCACTCTTTTCTCTCAATTTTTTCTTCTCTCTCTGAGGAGCAGTAGATGTTAGAGACTTGGGGAGAGAGAGTCCCTCTGGAGTGGGCAATCAAGGGAAAGGAACTGACAAAAAGCCTTTCTCAGGGAAATCAGCCGGAACTGATTGCTCTTTTCAATCAGGTATATTAAGTGTGCAGGCTCCAGCCGTTTGTAGATGAGCTTGTGATTATTCTAATGTTTGAACCCCCTCCTCCTCACCACACCCCCCACCTTCTGACCAGCCAACCCCCGTTTTCCCCCACGGCCCTTGATGCAACAAGCAGAAATTTGCAGGCTCAGGGCCTCTGGCTGTACAGGTTGACTAGGTCACCTGGCCTCACCTCAGCTACAGATCACAACAGAGGGTGGTGGTAGTCACCACAGAGGCGAGGGGTCTACTTCAGCTGAAAATAAGGAGTCAAATAATGATTCAACACACAACAACATTTTCCAAGTTGTAGTGGTGGTGGGACAGGCAGGGGGAGGTTAAATTTGTAATAGCTTGTCAGAAGGTAAGTTGGGTGGCACAGAGAGAAAGTGATGGTGGAGACGGGGATATAGAGAGAAAGTGATGGGGAGACGGGGATATAGAGAGAAAGTGATGGGGAGACGGGGATATAGAGAGAACGTGATGGGGAGACGGGGATAAAGAGAGAGGAAGTGATGGGGGAGACAGGGATAAAGATACGGGAAGTAATGGGGAAGACAGGGATAAAGATGGAGGAAGTGATGGGGAGATGGGGATAAAGAGAGAGGAAGTGATGGGGAGACAGGGCTAAAGAGAGAGGAAGTGATGGGGAGACGGGGATAAAGAGACAGGAAGTGATGCGGAGACGGGGATAAAGAGACAGGAAGTGATGGGGAGACGGGGATAAAGAGACAGGAAGTGATGCGGAGACGGGGATAAAGAGACAGGAAGTGATGGGGAGACGGGGATAAAGAGACAGGAAGTGATGCGGAGACGGGGATAAAGAGACAGGAAGTGATGGGGAGACAGGGCTAAAGAGAGAGGAAGTGATGGGGAGACGGGGATAAAGAGAGATGAAGTGATGGGGGAGACGGGGATAAAGAGACAGGAAGTGATGCTGAGACGGGGATAAAGAGACAGGAAGTGATGGGGAGACAGGGCTAAAGAGAGAGGAAGTGATGGGGAGACGGGGATAAAGAGAGAGGAGAGATGGGTGAGACGGGGGTAAAGAGAGAGGAAGTGATTGGCAGTCGGTGATAACGAGAGGGGAGACGGGGTTGAAGAGAGAGGAAGTGATGGGGGAGACGGGGTTGAAGAGAGAGGAAGTGATGGGGATACAGGGATAAAAAGAGAGGATGTGATGGGGATAAAGAGATATGAAGTGATGGGGAGATGGGGATAAAGAGAGAGAAAGTGATGGGGAGTCGGTGATAAAGAGAGAGAAAGTGATGGAGAGACAGGGATAAAGAGACAGGAAGTGATGGGGAGACAGGGATAAAGAGAGATGAAGTGATGGGGAGTCGGTGAGAGAGAGAAAGTGATGGGGAGTCGGTGATAAAGAGAGATGAAGTGATGGGGGAGATGGGGATAAAGAGAGATGAAGTGATGGGGGAGATGGGGATAAAGAGAGAGGAAGTGATGGGGGAGATGGGGATAAAGAGAGAGGAAGTGATGGGGGAGATGGGATAAAGAGAGAGGAAGTGATGGGGGAGATGGGATAAAGAGAGATGAAGTGATGGGGGAGATGGGGATAAAGAGAGAGGAAGTGATGGGGGAGATGGGGATAAAGAGAGAGGAAGTGATGGGGGAGATGGGGATAAAGAGAGAGGAAGTGATGGGGGAGATGGGGATAAAGAGAGAGGAAGTGATGGGGGAGACAGGAATAAAGAGAGAGAAAGTGATGGGGAGTCGGTGATAAAGAGAGAGGAAGTGATGGGGGAGACAGTGATAAAAGAGGAGGTGGTGATGGGGATAAAGAGAGATGACGTGATGGGGGATAAAATGAGAGGAAGTGATGGGGGATAAAGGGAGAGGAAGTGGAATCCTAGATACACATTTCCATTCCAGCATGCTGCCGGCCATGGGCCAAGTAGAAAAATAATAACAAAAGGAGAAACTAGAAAGTTATTTTAGTGGAGACGAGGAAACAAAGTGGCTCTAATGCACTGTAGCGATGAAGGAGAGAGAGATGCCTAACAGAGAGGAGAATGAGAGATGACAACTAGATATTGCTCGGGGTTAGGGTGAACAGTGTACCCAGTTAAGGAAGCAATCTTTTTCCCATGTTCTTCTACCAATTTACCTGACAGGAGACCAAAAAGCCTTGTAAAGGATCTGGAAGATAGTCTATAAATTATTCAGATGGGCCCCGTTGTTCTACATGAGTGTTAAAGCTCCTCCAGACTCGAATCAAGCTAACGCGTGGCCCAGCCATCTTGGTGTTCCAGCCTTGTGTTCCAGCCTCAAAGTGTTCTCTGATTAAATGAGCTTTAGTGAGGCTAGACAGCTGCGATTTGAGCTTCTTTGTTTTGGTCCTCTCCGGCATCTCAAACGGCCCTTAAAAGCACCGAAAACAACAGAATAAAACTTGAGCGCTGGTGACCAAAGAGGTCTCTCGTTGGTACGGGGAAAAGGAACATGAGAAGACACTAAGAATTGTCTTTTAAAACAAAGATCATTGTGTCATGTTTCTTGTTGGAGTGAGAGACGGTGCATTTTTT
Source organism: Salvelinus namaycush (assembly GCF_016432855.1). NCBI lineage: Eukaryota > Metazoa > Chordata > Actinopteri > Salmoniformes > Salmonidae > Salvelinus > Salvelinus namaycush. The sequence goes on along the minus strand of NC_052311.1, from coordinate 15,985,235 downwards.
GTTAGAGTGGGTGACTCAATCATCTAATTCCTTTTGGCTTCACCTCTGGAGGTGGACTTCTGTCAAAACTGAAGAAACGCATCACTTCATGATTCAAACCAATGCTGTCTGGCTGACCAATAGGCACAATAACAAAATATATTTCCAAATCAAATTATTTCTGTCTCTCTCACTATGGAATCATCTGCTCTTAAAGGTCCAATGTTTTATATCAATATCAAATAATGTATGTGTAGCAATTAAGTACCTTCCTGTGATTTCTCAAGCAATTTCGCTAGGACTGTCTGGGTGTGGTTTGAGTGGGGAAGGGAAAACTGAAAACTGCACTGAACCAAAATATAAACGCAACATGCAACAATTTCAAATATTTTACTGAGTTACAGTTCATATAAGGAAATCAGTCAATTGAAATAAATGAATTAGGCCCTAATTCATGAATACCTTAAAAACAAAGTAGGGGCGTGGATCAGAAAACCAGTCAGTATCTGGTGTGACCACCATTTGTCTCATGCAGCGCCTCATCTCTTCTGCATAGCGTTGATCAGGCTGTTGATTGTGGCCTGTGGAATGTTGTCCCACTCCCCTTCAATGGCTGTGCGAAGTTGCTGGATACTGGTGGGAACTGGAACAAGCTGTCGCACATGTCGTTTCAGAGCATCTCAAACATGCTCAATGGTTGACATGTCTGGTGAGTATTCAGGCCATGGAAGAACTGGAACATATTCAGTTTCCAGGAATTTTGTACAGATCCTTGTGACATGGGGTTGTGCATTATCAAATTGCCATCAATAAAATGAAATTGTGTTCGTTGTCCACCATGAGGCAATCTGTTCAGAACATTGACATCAGCAAACCACTCGCACACACGACACCATACACAATCTCTGCCATATTCCTGGTACAGTTGAAACTGGGATTCATCCGTGCCAGTGGCTATCGAAGGTGAGAATTTGCCAACTGAAGTCGGTACGACGCAGAACTTCAGTCAGGTCAAGACACTGGTGAGGATGACAAGCATGCAGATGATCTTCCCTGAGACTGTTTCTGACAGTTTGTGCAGAAATTATTTTGTTGTGCAAACCCACAGTTTCAGCAGTCCGGGTGGCTGGTCTCAGACAATCCCGCAGCTGAAGAAGCCAGTGGTGGAGGTCCTGAGCTGGCGTGGTTATACGTGGTCTGCGTTTGTGAGGCCAGTTGGAGGTACTGACAAATTCTCTAATGGTGGTAGAGAAATGAAAATGTAATGTCCACCAGGCAACAGCTCTGGACATTCCTGCAGTCAGCATGTCAATTGCATTCTCCCTCAAAACTTGAGACATCTGTGGCATTGTGTTGTGTGGCAAAACTGCAAATTTTAGAGTGGCCTTTTAGTCTCCCCAGCACAAGCTGCACCTGTGTAATGATCATGCTGTTTAATCCACTTCTTGATATGCCACATCTGTTAGGTGGATGGATTATCTTGGAAAAGGAGATATGCTCAATAACAGGGATGTAAACAAATTTGTGCGCAACATTTGAGAGAAATAGGCTTTTTGTGTTTATGGAAGGTACATTTCTGGCATCTTTTATTTTAGCTCTTGAAACATGGGACCAACATGTTGTGTTTATATTTTTGTTCAGTGTAGCTGTTATTGGCAGAGAGGATTTGATTCTCTCTTTCGTATCAGTAAATTAACTAAATTACCACATGTTGATGTCACCAGGCAGGCCAAAACTCCACCCCACCAAAACAGGCAGAAATTTCAGGCGGTCTTTTCAAACAGCTCTTACACTAAAAGGGTATTATCATAATTTTCACAATTTCATAGTATTATTCCAACCTCCGTGTAGAAATAAAATATATATAACACATGGAAATCACATTTTTGACTGTACTGGGCCTTTAAATGGCTAGTTTTCTTGGTTTTACCCCAAAATGTCCATGGATAATAATGTTATCGTGTTGTATATCACGTTTGACCTATAATTAAAATACAGGGGCTACGGAAAGCACTGTGAGGTAAACAGCTTTATATCCCATATAGCCTTCTCCTTGGTGTTATGTCTGTGTTGTCCACTGGTGTTTGCCATAATGAATTGAGTCAACCAATGGCTTATCAGTCTCACCCAATTGAACTAACAAGCATGTACAATAATTGATTGTCCCTGAAAGGACTTGAATGAGTTGATACACGTTGACAGTTTGAGCCGTACACTAATCCATCTATATCCATAATGAAGGCTGGTTCTGGTCCACTTCAACAATAGCTGCCTCGCTGTGTCAGTCGAGCACATAATTAGCGGGAATTCGATTAAATAACCAAATAGGAAACTAACAAAGTAAATACGCCTCTGGGGATTCTCCACCAAATACTTGAGAATGAAATGAACTTATTGACAGGCAGTCAGACAAACAAGTCTATTCCCAGACACAATGAGGCGGCAAATGCTTACGTGCCAGATTGCCTAGGGAGACTAACTTTCATACGTGTCAGATAAATAACTTAATTCAAAGGTGGGAACAATGTAGCATGTCTACTCTTGAGGTAATTACGCCACTTGAGCTGTAAATACACCACTTCCGCACCACAAATGGCAGCCATGTTCTCTTATTCTCAACGCCAATCCACAATGGCAGATAGACAATAATGCCTAGTGCAATAAAGCCACCGTTCTGTCCTGTCATCCACACCATGCCTCCCATCCGGCCTGTTAACCTTTCCTGGTGGTCATCTCAGAACGCATACAAATCCCTTGTGCTCTATTAAAGTCCTCCCATTGGCCACTGAAACTGCTGCCAGACACCATCCATATTGAATCTGCCGGGGCCCTCTTCCTGAACAGAAGAATATTCCAGATTTCTACAACAATCAAAGTTTATTTGTCACGTGCGCCAAATACAACAGGTGTAGTAGACCTTACAGTGAAATGCTTACTTACAGGCTCTAACCAACAGTGCAAAATAGGTATTAGGTGAACAATAGGTAAGTAAAGAAATAAAAACAACAGTAAAAAAGACAGTGTAAAATAACAGTAGCGAGGCTATATAAAGTAGCGAGGATATAACAGTAGCGAGGCTATATACAGGCACCGGGCTGATTGAGGTAGTACGTACATGTTGATATGGTTAAAGTGACTATGCATAGATGATGAACAGAGAGTAGCAGTAGCGTAAAAGAGGGGTTGGCGGGTGGTGGGTTGCGGGTTGCGGGACACAGTGCACATAGCCCGTTTAGCCAATGTGCGGGGGCACTGGATGGTCGGGCCAATTGAGGTAGTATGTACAGTGGGGCAAAAAAGTATTTAGTCAGCCACCAATTGTGCAAGTTCTCCCACTTAAAAAGATGAGAGACGCCTGTAATTTTAATCATAGGTACACTTCAACTATGACAGACAAAATGAGAAAAAAAAAAATCCAGAAAATCACATTGTAGGATTTTTAATTAATTAATTTGCAAATTATGGTGGAAAATAAGTATTTGGTCACCTACAAACAAGCAAGATTTCTGGCTCTCACAGACCTGTAACTTCTTCTTTAAGAGGCTCCTCTGTCCTCCACTCGTTACCTGTATTAATGGCACCTGTTTGAACTTGTTATCAGTATAAAAGACACCTGTCCACAACCTCAAACAGTCACACTTCAAACTCCACTATGGCCAAGACCAAAGAGCTGTCAAAGGACACCAAAAACAACCTGTTGCCTGTACTCCATGGATTCTGGTTGGGGTATGTACGTACAGTCACTGTGGGGACGACGTCCTCGATGCACTTATTGATAAAGCCAGTGACTGATGAGGTGTACTCCTCAATGCCATCGGAAGAATCCCGGAACATGTTCCAGTCTGTGACAGGAAAACCGTCCTGTAGTTTAGCATCTGCTTCACCTGATCACTTTTTTATAGACCGAGTCACGGGTGCTTCCTGCTTTAATTTTAGCTTGTAAGCAGGAATCAGGAGGATAGAATTGTGGTCGGATTTACCAAATGGAGGGCGAGGGAGAGCTTGTACACGTCTCTGTGTGTGGAGTACAGGTGATCTAGAATTTTTTTCCTCTGGTTGCACATTTAACATGTCGATAGAAATGACGTAGAACTGATTTAAGTTTCCCTGCATTAAAGTCTCCGGACACTAGGAGCTGTTTGCTTATTTCCCTATACAGCTGACTGAGTGCGGTCTTAGTGCCAGAATCCGTCTGTGGTGGTAAATAAACAGCCACGAAAAGTATAGCTGAAAACTCTCTAGGCAAATAGTGTGGTCTGAACTTTATCACAAGATACTCTACTTTAGGCGAGCAAAATCTAGAGACTTCCTTAGATTTCGTGCACCAGCTGTTGTTTACAAACATGCACAGACCGCCCCCCCTTGTTCTATCTTGCCGGTGCAGCGTATATCCCGCTAGCTGAATATCCATGTCATCAACTAGCCACGATTCCGTGAAACATAATATTTTACAGTTTTTGATGTCCCGTTGGTTGGATATTCGTGATCGTACGTTGGCGAGTAATATTGACGGTAACGGCAGCTTTCCCACTCGCCTTACAAGGCACCCTGCTCTGTGTCCTCTGTACCTGCGTCTCCTCCTCTTGCCAACAACGGGGATGTTGGCCTTGTCGGGTGTTCAGAGTATGTCCTGTGTGTCCTGCTTGTTGAAGAGAAAATGTGTCTAATCCAAGGTGAGTGATCGCTGTCCTGATATCCAGAAGCTCTTTTTTGCCGTAAGATACGGTTGCAGAAACATTATGTACAAAATAAGTTACAAATAACGCAAAAAAAAACACAATTGGTTGGGCGCTCGTAAAACTGCTGCCATTACTTCCGGCGCCATTTTAATGGATTAAGAGGGTCTCTCTGGCCATTAGGACGTTTTATTCCATCGGATGCAGCAGACCTAATTAAAGTATCTTAACCTTGTTGGGCCTAATCTCTTGCGTCACTCTATAACACATGGGCGTGTCTAAATCAAGCTGTAAAATGCCTCGAAGCCTCCTGGTTTAAGCTCTAGCTACCAAAAGAAGTGTTTAAAAACAAGTCGGATAACTCTGGATCAATGTTATAAAGCCGAGACAAAGCAAATACCATCGGTCAATTACAATTTGATTTAACCGGGTTTATAGCGAGGATACTGGTGGGGGAGAAGGTGAACAAAATACTTTGATGAAAACACAAGCAAATAACATCATAGTTGTAATCAACAGCTTTCTTAATTGAAAAGGAGCCAAGGAAGACACAGCTATAATATTTGGGCTTGTCGAGAGATTTCTATTGGTTACTAACAAAACACAATGCAGGGGGGTCAAAACAAGAAGATGAGGAAATGAAACATGGCAGTAAATTGGTAAAGGTGACATAACACCTAGAATGATTGCAGGTGTGGAGTAAATTGCATGTTTGTCGAAAATCTTTTGTGATTTCCTGTGAGAGCGTCCAATTTCAAGAGGCAGATATTTCCGGGGAGGAATAAATCTTGTTTGTTGAATATATAGTTTACTGTCTGCAAGGTCCAATAACAGCATGTTGAGCGATTCAAAACATGCAAGTATGACCTTAGCAGAAAACAACAAGTTTTAATTACTCTCTGACTTTGCAGTATGTTGTACATCCATCTCTCACATCAGAATATAAGCTACTGTTAATGCCTCAGGAGTGTCTGTGTAGAACTATGGTTCAACCAGTGATACAGTGTCCATATAAGGACATGGTCAACCGTTATTTAAAGAGGACGGACTGGCTTACCTTTGCTAGCACTCTCCACATGCTGCAGCTCTTCAGGGAACCTCAGGATCTCCGGGTACTTCTCTTCACACTTCTCAGCCAGGAAGTGGAGCAGCGTTGTGTTTTGGTCGGCCGACTTAGTGTCTCGAAGCTGAGAGAGAGGTGAAGTCATGGGTGAGTCACAGCATTAGTTGTTCTTACCATTTAGCAAAAGCCCAAAGCGACTGACAACAGTGAGTGCATACATTTTAGTATAGATGACCTCCAACCCACGACCCTGGCATTTCTAGCGCCATGCTCTTACCAACTGAGCCACGCAGGGACAGAATGTTCTTTGAATGTTAGAAAAGGCCACAACAATAACGGATCTGCATGAAACAACCAACCATACATAACCATACAGTGAGCTGTTGGGGGAGGGGGGCATGTGTAAACGTTCAGCTCTCTTTCATTCAGTCTTTCAGGAACTGCCTTTAGCCTTCTTTGCTTTTGCCATATGACAGTGGCAGATAAAGATGCATTGTATAGTTCAGTTTGTTAGTGGTCACATACATGTTTAGTGATATGATGGGCTGAGAGGCATTGTGATAAATATGCATAAAGGAACATACGCCCATGCATTGAGTAGACAACACTAAAAGCACATATCAGTAAAACATACATATCAAACAGAACTGGATAAAACAAATACAAAGCTTTGAGAAAGGAAAAGTGAATGTGCTAGACTAGACTAATACAATTGGAGAGAAAAAGGCCAGTAGAGTGGCTGCTAGGAGCATATTCTCCATTGTGGTGCCTTAGAGACAACTGCACAAGCCTTTCAGAGATCCTACATGACCTTTCAATGAGGCGTTTGGGCTGGAGAGCAGGGGCAAGCCAAATCCCTTTCCTCCCCTCTCCCTCTCTTAAAACCCTGTCCAATTTTAGAGCAATTGGCTCATTGATGCATTCATCCCTACAAGCATTTCCTTGCTCGGTTCCCTCTCTCTACCAGAGTACATTTAATTTTCCCCTCACTCTTCTTTGGGGGCAGACTGAATGACTTTGGAAAATGCATTTCTTTCAAAATAGGAGAGCTATACCACCTTCTCCAGTAAATCACATTGGCTTTATTAAGTGTGGGTCGGCACTTCAAAATAAAGAATGTCAAACATGCCAGACGGACTACGCTGCTGTTTACCTAGATTTCAGTTCATTTGTCCATTCACACATAGGATGACAGAGAAATTGGTCAATAAAGCGGCAACTATGTAACTATGTGTAAATAAAATGTTGTTTCTACAGTTATTTCTGTGTAGTTACATTAGGGTAACTTAAGTAAAGCTTTTAAGGCAAATTACTTACGGTAAAGTGTTACAGAATCTTACAACTATTGGATCAAACCACAGTATTTAGCCATGAATATAATATATGTGTACTTTAAATCTAAATATTTCAGCAGGACTGGGGAGGCGGAGTTGGGGGATTTCCCACTGAGTAACATCTGTCGTGCATCTCAGCAGCATTGAATCATACATCCACATGTCAGCGCAGTGCTGCAAGGTGTTTTAGCAACTCCTTAATAAATAGCTGTGTCAATAAAAATAACTATGACTTTGGCGCTGGAAAACAGGTTATTTATTCACCCTTTTTACTTATTTACTCAAGTTAATTAATAGGCAACTTTCACTTTAATTACATCTATTCATTACATTGGACCTGTGTGTCAACCTCCCCCAAACATATATCATTCTTACACCACCTTTTCTGTCCCGAAGATGTAAAAAACCGTAGATAACCTTTTCACGAATCTCGAGCACAAAGACATTGAAAAGGAATTCAAAAGAGATAATGTAGTGGTATAGTACGGCTCTAAATGAATGAAACCCCACAGAGGTAGTCGACCAGACTGCAATCCCTAACTCTTCCTCCTTTTTTCTGTTCCCTCTCTCCCTCCCTCACAGAGATTGGAGGGAGAGGACAGGGGCTGGTGGGCTGCATTAGGCAGGGGCACCGGTGCTGGCTGACCCCCCTCGCCCTCGCCGGCTCAAACAGATTGTTTTCTGTCAAGACTTGACTTCAGGATGGCTGGTTTGAGGGGAGAAGAGAGAGAGAAAAAAACACAACAAGATGGCTTCTATTATTAACCTCACAGAGCCATGCCAAACTCTCAAGATTCTGGCAGACCTCCCTGGGAACAAATGTCTTGTAAGGTTACATTATCTTGATGTGTGGGGGAGCCAGCAGTTGACTAAGACAACAGGAAACCACATGATCATATCAGAGAGAAGAAATCCATTCATATTCCAATGTATATTTTCCATTCTGCTTTGTCTTAAGAATGATCAAGAATACTCTTACTGTATACTTATCATTGACAATGTACTATTTAAAATCCTCATTCACAACAGAATGCATTATGGTGTCCATTTTAGGACAATAAACAGCAGCAGATGTGGAATAGGGCTGTTGGAAGATTAACAAAAGTCATTGGCAACATTCCCACCCCGTGCCCCTATCAGGGGAAGATTTCAAAGGGAGGGTGAGCAGTTGATTACACATAATACAATTGACCACTCTCTAGGACATAGACAATTACATGATTACAACAGACCAAGCATGTGGTTCAGTTCGCATGCTGACGCGTTAGGCTGTGATGAAAGGGCACACACATTGTCACTGATAGTTTAATGGTAACGAGTGTTAATGCAACAGGACATTATGCTTCTGCTCCAATAGCCATAGGATTATCATGATGAGCATCACCATCAGCACCGTTTCCCATGGTCACATATCTGGCCATATCGCCGTATAAAGCAGCAATTTAACCCCACCAGACTCAATTAAACACCTGCTAAGAGCACAAGGCACTTGTTATCCAGGAACTTCCTGTTGAAGCACACCATCCCTCTATCCTCTCCGTCACCATCCCTCTATCCTCTCCGTCACCATCCCTCTATCCTCTCCGTCACCATCCCTCTATCCTCTCTGTCACCATCCCTCTATCCTCTCTGTCACCATCCCTCTATCCTCTCTGTCAGCATCCCTCTATCCTTTCTGTCACCATCCCTCTATCCTCTCTGTCACCATCCCTCTATCCTCTCTGTCACCATCCCTCTATCCTCTCTGTCACCATCCCTCTATCCTCTCTGTCACCATCCCTCTATCCTCTCTGTCACCATCCCTCTATCCTCTCTGTCACCATCCCTCTATCCTTTCTGTCACCATCCCTCTCTTCTCTCCGTCACCATCCTTCTATCCTGTCCGTCTTAATCCCTCTATCCTCTCTGTCACCATCCCTCTATCCTCTCTGTCACCATCCCTCTATCCTCTATGTCGCCATCCCTCTATCCTCTCCGTCGCCACCCCTCTATCCTCCCCCTCTATTCTCTATGTCGCCACCCATCTCTTCTCTCCGTCGCCACCCATCTCTTCTCTCCGTCGCCACCCATCTCTTCTCTCCGTCGCCACCCATCTCTTCTCTCCGTCGCCACCCATCTCTTCTCTCCGTCGCCACCCCTCTATCCTCTCCGTCGCCACCCCTCTATCCTCTCCGTCGCCACCCCTCTATCCTCTCCGTCGCCACCCCTCTATCCTCTCCGTCGCCACCCCTCTATCCTCTCCGTCGCCACCCCTCTATCCTCTCCGTCGCCACCCCTCTATCCTCTCCGTCGCCACCCCTCTATCCTCTCCGTCGCCACCCCTCTATCCTCTCCGTCGCCACCCCTCTATCCTCTCCGTCGCCACCCCTCTATCCTCTCCGTCGCCACCCCTCTATCCTCTCCGTCGCCACCCCTCTATCCTCTCCGTCGCCACCCCTCTATCCTCTCCGTCGCCACCCATCTCTTCTCTCCGTCGCCACCCCTCTCTTCTCTCCGTCGCCACCCCTCTCTTCTCTCCGTCGCCACCCCTCTCTTCTCTCCGTCGCCACCCCTCTATCCTCTCCGTCGCCACCCCTCTATCCTCTCCGTCGCCATCCCTCTATCCTCTCCGTCGCCACCCCTCTATCCTCTCCGTCGCCACCCCTCTATCCTCTCCGTCGCCACCCATCTCTTCTCTCCGTCGCCACCCCTCTCTTCTCTCCGTCGCCACCCCTCTCTTCTCTCCGTCGCCACCCCTCTCTTCTCTCCGTCGCCACCCCTCTCTTCTCTCCGTCCCCAACCTTCTATCCTCTCCGTCGCCACCCCTCTATCCTCTCCGTCGCCACCCCTCTATCCTCTCCGTCGCCACCCCTCTATCCTCTCCGTCGCCACCCCTCTATCCTCTCCGTCGCCACCCCTCTATCCTCTCCGTCGCCACCCCTCTATCCTCTCCGTCGCCACCCATCTCTTCTCTCCGTCGCCACCCCTCTCTTCTCTCCGTCGCCACCCCTCTCTTCTCTCCGTCGCCACCCCTCTCTTCTCTCCGTCGCCACCCCTCTCTTCTCTCCGTCCCCAACCTTCTATCCTCTCCGTCGCCACCCCTCTATCCTCTCCGTCGCCACCCCTCTATCCTCTCCGTCGCCACCCCTCTATCCTCTCCGTCGCCACCCCTCTATCCTCTCCGTCGCCACCCCTCTATCCTCTCCGTCGCCACCCCTCTATCCTCTCCGTCGCCACCCCTCTATCCTCTCCGTCGCCACCCCTCTATCCTCTCCGTCGCCACCCCTCTACCCTCTCCGTCGCCACCCCTCTACCCTCTCCGTCGCCACCCCTCTACCCTCTCCGTCGCCACCCCTCTATCCTCTCCGACGCCACCCCTCTATCCTCCCCGTCGCCACCCCTCTATCCTCTCTGTCGCCACCCCTCTATCCTCTCCGACGCCACCCCTCTATCCTCTCCGTCGCCACCCCTCTATCCTCCCTGTCGCCACCCCTCTACCCTCTCCGTCGCCACCCCTCTACCCTCTCCGTCGCCACCCCTCTATCCTCTCCGTCGCCACCCCTCTATCCTCCGTCGCCACCCCTCTACCCTCTCCGTCGCCACCCCTCTATCCTCCGTCGCCACCCCTCTACCCTCTCCGTCGCCACCCCTCTATCCTTCCTGTCGCCACCCCTCTCTCCTCTTTGTCGTCTCTTCAGTTATCTTCTCTTGACTTCTCTGTTTTTTCCAATCTGTTGATAGGTTGATAGCAGTCGGTCCCCTCATCTCAGTCCTACTTTGTGCAGCCACCAATGTCGTCCTAGCTCTAACAATCACGGATTACTTGGAAAGATATGCATGGTGAGGGGAATCATCTATCATGGTGCTATGCAAACAATGGCCCCCGTATTAAGATAATCACCTATTCAAAGGGCTCTGAGTGATCAATAAAGTATTTATCCTGGATAAGGCCTTTGTATCCTTTTCAAGGTGGAGGGGGCTTCCGCGGGATTATACTGCAATTGTTCCCAGGTAAGAATTAATTGCGACGAAAGCCCAAACTGGAAAAGCTGGGTGGGGGTGGATTGATTTATCCATTATGAAAGAATAATTCAGCAATTGCTCTACTGCGGTTTTTATCTATTTATCAAAGAGAGGAGCTTGCATGGTACACTGGGGGAAAAGCATCCTTTCTCCAAACATGTATTAATTTGAAATGGCACTGTGTTCCAGCATCCATTAAATAAATCACTCCCAGTACCTCCCAGAGAGATTGGTTACGAAGGCAAACATACAGAGGGACATGTCTCAACTGCAATCTCGCCAATGACAAAGCCTTTTCCAAACTCACAGAAAGAATCTCAAACCATTGGCAAGAAATGCAACAATAATCAAATCATAAATATTAGATGGTTTCCTCCTGAATGATCCTTTCATCAAAGCCCGCTGGCTCCTTCGATACCTGGGCTCAATGCTTTGGACAAAATGGCAGGGAGGTCTTTCCTTATATTCCTTGATATAGTGCCTTCAGAAAGTATTCAAACCCCTTGACTTTTTCCACATTTTGTTGTGTTACAGCCTGGATTTAAAATTGATTATACTCAGATTTTTGGTCACTGGCCTAGACACATACCCCATAATGTCAAAGTGGATTTAAAAAAAATTATTTAACAACTAAAAGCTCAAATGTCTTAAGTCAATACATTTTCAACTTCTGTGTTATGGCAAGCCTAAATATGTTCAGGAGAAAACATTTGCTTAACAGGTCACAGAATAAGTTGCATGGACTCACTCTGTGTGCAATAATAGTGTTTAACATGATTTTTGAATGATTATCTCATCTCTGTGCCACACATCTCTGAAAGGTTTCTTCAGTCGAGCAGTGAACTTCAAATACAGATTCAACTACAAAGACTAGGGAAGTTTACCAAGGGCCCCTATTAGTAGACATTCAAAGCAGACATTGAATATCCCTTTGAGCATGGTAAAGTTATTAATTACACTTTGGATGGTGTAACAATACACCCAGTCACTACAAAGATACATGTGTCATTCCTAACTCAGTTGCCAGAGAGGAAGGAAACCACTCAGCGATTTCACCATTGTGACTTTAAAACAGTTAGAGTTTAATTGCAGTTACTCCACAATACTAACCTAATTGACAGAGTGAAAAGAAGGAAGCCTGTACAGAATAAAAACATTCCAAAACATGCATCCTGTTTGCAACAAAACACTAAAGTAATACTGCATAAAATGTGGCAAATCAATCAACTTTTTGTCATGAATACAAAGTGTTATGTTTGGGACAAATCTAATACAACACATTACTGAGTACCGCTCTCCATATTTTCAAGTATAGTGGTGGCTGCATCATGTTATGGGTAGTGTATGCTTGTAATCGTTAAGGGCTGGGGAGTTTTTCAGGATAAAAAATAAACAGAATGGAGCTAAGCACAGGAAAAATTCTAGAGGAAAACTTGGTTCAGTCTGCTTTCCAACAGACACTGGAAGATTAATTCATCTTTCAGCAGGACAATAACCTAAAACACAAGGTCAAATCTACACTGGAGTTTCTTACCAAGACAGTGAATGTTCCTGAGTGCCGAGTTACAGTTATGACTTAAATCTACTTGAAAATCTATGGCAAGACCTGAAAACGGTTGTCTAGCAATGATCAACAACCAATATGACAAAGCTTGAATAATTGAGAAAATAATCCAGGTGTGGAAAACTCTTTCAGACTTAACCAGAAAGACTGGTTATCGCTGCCAAAGGTGCATCTAGAAAATATTGACTGAGGGGTATGACTACTTATGTAAATGAGATATTTCTGTATTTTATTTTCAATAAATTAGCAAAAAATATATTTTTTATGGTTTCACTTTGTCATTATGGGGTATTGTGTGAAGATCAACTTAATCCGTTTTGAATTCAGACTGTAACAACAACATGTGGAATAAGTCAAGTCGAGGGGTATGAATACGTTCTGAAGGCACTGTATACAAAGAGGGGGGTTTGAACGGCAGCAGTGTGTGTGTGTGTACATGTCGCGTGTGTGTATGTGTGCATGTTCGTGCACGTGTGTGTACTTGCGCGCATGTGTATGTGTGTGTGTTGACTGTTCATAAAGGATTGTGACACACTTTCCTGATCACAGGGAAACCTCAGTTTTCTTTCACATGAATCATCATGTTTTCTTTTCAGATAGACCACATCTTCACTTTCCTGAGTCAATGGGAGTAGGGATTTAGCCCCACAGTGAATAATCTTTAGCTTAAAATCAACTACTGCCTCTTTCTCCGAACGGTTAAAGGGACCATCTGGGATAGGTACTCCAATCTTTTGACTTTCCAATAAATTATATACTGTACACTGAGTGTACAAAACTATGAGAACACCTTCCTAATATTGAGTTGCACTCAGAACAGCCTGAATTCCTCGAGGCATGGACTATACAGGGTGTAGAAAGCGTTCCACAGGGATGCTGGCTCATGCTTCCCACAGTTGTGTCAAGTTGGCTGGATGTCCTCTTGGAGGTTGACCATTCTTGATACAAACTGGTGCACCTGGCACCTACTACCATACCCAATCTTTTGTCTTGGCCATTCACCCTCTGAATGGCACACATAGACAATCCATGTCTCAATTGTCTCAAGGAATAAAAATATGACTTTAACCTGTCTCTTGCCCTTCATCTACAATGATTGAAGTGGATTTAACAAGTGACATCAATAAGGGAACATAACTTTCACTTTGATTCACCTGGTCAGTCTATGTCACGTGTCATAATCATTCCACAGAGGGCCGAGTGGCTGTGGCTTTCGCTGCATCCTTGTATTTGATTGATGAATGAAGGTCACTAATTAGTAAGGAACTCCCCTCACCTGGTTGTCTAGGTCTTAATTGAAAGGAAAAACCAAAAACCCTCAGACACTCGGCCCTCTGTGGAAGGAGTGTGACACCACTGGTCTATGTCATGGAAAGAGCAGCTGATCTCAACTTTATGTACACTCATTGTATAGCCAATGATTATTGAAAAATATAAAACCTATAAATGCCTCATGAACATAGTTCCACTGTGGTTCCCATCACAACCCAACCCTTGATTTACTCAACTTTTTGTAATGTCTACAGAAAAAGTGTTGGGATACCCAATGTGTTGTTGTTTGAATCCCAGATTGCCCCTATAATAAGAAAGGCATCAGAAACGCTCCAGTGTAGATAGCAAAACAAGGCCAGCCGCTTGGCACTGGGGGAATGTAGCAGCACCCGAAACCTGATGGTGTTCTCCTAATTTAAACAGAACTAAGTTCTGCTGTACCCCACACTCAGCCACTGGGTTGTTTACCATTCACTGCTCACACACAGACACACACACACACACACAGACACACAGACGCACACCAGTGAGCAACAGTACATGCATAAAGATAATACATTTTAAAGACTTTCACCATTTCCATAAAGATGCTTGGTCTACTCTGACGACCTCAGCAGGTTTAGTGCTTTCCACAGCTATCACCACCACAACAACTGAGGGCTTTGCACCAGCTAGGTCTTTGAACAACAAATAATGCCTCTTACGTCTAGTACCCTCAAACATTTTGACGTAAGTAAATACAAAATACCATTTTTCCTTAACACCCTGAACAGCACATTCAGAAAGTGAAAGAACATTGTCAGCAAACACACTTGCCAAGTCTCTTGTTTCAGTCATCATGAACACTGCAGCAGACCAATTGTCTCAGCAAGAGATATCTAGTTTAATTCAGAATTGTACAAATATGAACCCCTTTAGGTAACAATATATTACATTGGGTTACATTATATAACATTCATTATGAGAACATATAGTGGTGGACAGAAGAGGTAAAGCGTACATGTTGATGGACCTTTTCCATTGCATTGATAAAATGGGTTTCCATGTCCGAGCAGCCACACACAAGCCTAAGATCACCATGCGCAATGCCAAGTGTCGGCTGGAGCAGTGGAAACGCTTCACCATCTGGCAGTCCGACGAACGAATCTGAGTTTGGTGGATGCCAGGAAAACGCTACCTGCCCGAATGCATTGTGCCAACTATAAAGCTTGGTGGAGGAGGAAAAATTGTCTGGGGCTGCTTTTCATGGTTCGGGGTGGGCCCCTTATTTTCAATGAAGGGAAATCGTAACGCTATACAGCACACAATGACATTCTAGACATGTATGAGCTTCCAACCCCGAAGGCCCTTTCCTGTTTTAGCAGTAGATTGGAGTACCTATCCCAGATGGTCCCTTTAACCGTTCGGAGAAAGAGGCAGTAGTTGATTTTAAGCTAAAGATTATTCACTGTGGGGCTAAATTCCTACTCCTACTCCTCACAAAGTGAGGTCCATACAGAAATGGTTTGTCGAGATCGGTGTGGAAGAACTTGACTGAGCCCTAACCTCAACCCAATCAAACACCTTTGGGATTAAGTGGAACGCTCAAGTCAACATTACAGGGCTATGGCATTAGGTCCTGGAGAGCCTAAACAATTCAGATTTTTGTTTCTGATAGTTAATTGCACTCATCTGGTGTCCCAGGTCTAAATCTGCCCTGATTTGAATTTTTTATGTTTTTATTGAACCTTTACTTAACTAGGCAAGTCAGTTGAGAACAAATTCTTATTTACAATGGCGGCCTACCGGGGAACAGTGGATTAACTGCCTTTCTCAGGGGCAGAACAACATATTTTTACCTTGTCAGCTCGGGGATTCGATCTAGCAACCTTTCGGTTAGTGGCCCAACGCTCTAACCACTAGGCTACCTGCCGTCCCAAATTACAAGGGGAAAATGTAAACCAGAAGAGTAACTGCCTCGAGGGACATATTTGAATAGCTTGGACAGCATATTATGTCCATCCAGCCCCTTATACATTCCTAAAGCTGCCATCTCAACACACCCACAAACATAGGCCCGGTTGTTGCTTATTGTTCCATATGCATCCGCCGAATAATTACAATATATTTACCCCTCTCATCATCACCAGCAACCTCTCTTCAGAAATGAATTCTGGAATCTTGTTAGTTATTTATAGGCCAGGTCATTAAAGTATATTAATATAAGTGGACTGGCTGGTGCTACTGCTCGGCACAGTTGGTGCCGCAACATAAAAGAGCTGTTTGGTACATTGAAAAGCACAAGAGAGCCCTAATAACTGACAACATTCCTACTGATGCTGAAATATTTAAGTGGCAGTTATTATGCCCTACCTGTCTCTCTGCATCTCTAATGGTCATATCAGTTATTATGGCCTACCTGTCTCTCTGCATCTCTAATGGTCATATAAGTTATTATGGCCTACCTGTCTCTCTGTATCTCTAATGGTCATATAAGTTATTATGGCCTACCTGTCTCTCTTCATCTCTAATGGTCATATAAGTTATTATGCCCTACCTGTCTCTCTGCATCTCTAATGGTCATATCAGTTATTATGGCCTACCTGTCTCTCTGCATCTCTAATGGTCATATAAGTTATTATGCCCTACCTGTCTCTCTGCATCTCTAATGGTCAAATAAGTTATTATGGCCTACCTGTCTCTCTGCATCTCTAATGGTCATATAAGTTATTATGGCCTATCTGTCTATCTTCATCTCTAATGGTCATATAAGTTATTATGGCCTACCTGTCTCTCTGCATCTCTAATGGTCATATAAGTTATTATGGCCTACCTGTCTCTCTGCATCTCTAATGGTCATATAAGTTATTGTGCCCTACCTGTCTCTCTGCATCTCTAATGGTCATAGAAGTTATTATGCCCTACCTGTCTCTCTGCATCTCTAATGGTCAAATAAGTTATTATGCCCTACCTGTCTCTCTGCATCTCTAATGGTCATATTATGGCCTACCTGTCTCTCTGCATCTCTAATGGTCATAGAAGTTATTATGGCCTACCTGTCTCTCTGCATCTCTAATGGTCATATAAGTTATTATGACCTACCTGTCTCTCTGTATCTCTAATGGTCATAGAAGTTATTATGCCCTACCTGTCTCTCTTCATCTCTAATGGTCATATAAGTTAATATGGAATATATGTCTCTCTGCATCTCTAATGGTCATATAAGTTATTATGCCCTAACTGTCTCTCTTCATCTCTAATGGTCATATAAGTTATTATCCCCTACCTGTCTCTCTTCATCTCTAATGGTCATATAAGTTATTATGCCCTACCTGTCTCTCTGCATCTCTAATGGTCATATAAGTTATTGTGCCCTACCTGTCTCTCTTCATCTCTAATGGTCATATAAGTTATTATGGCCTACCTGTCTCTCTGCATCTCTAATGGTCATATAAGTTATTATGCCCTACCTGTCTCTCTGTATCTCTAATGGTCATATAAGTTATTATGCCCTACCTGTCTCTCTTCATCTCTAATGGTCATATGAGTTATTATGGCCTACCTGTCTCTCTGCATCTCTAATGGTCATATAAGTTATTATGCCCTACCTGTCTCTCTTCATCTCTAATGGTCATATAAGTTAATATGGAATATATGTCTCTCTGCATCTCTAATGGTCATATAAGTTATTATGGCCTATCTGTCTCTCTTCATCTCTAATGGTCATATAAGTTATTATGGCCTACCTGTCTCTCTGCATCTCTAATGGCCATATAAGTTATTATGCCCTACCTGTCTCTCTTCATCTCTAATGGTCATATAAGTTATTATGGCCTACCTGTCTCTCTTCATCTCTAATGGTCATATAAGTTAATATGGAATATATGTCTCTCTGCATCTCTAATGGTCATATAAGTTATTATGGCCTACCTGTCTCTCTTCATCTCTAATGGTCAAATAAGTTATTATGGCCTACCTGTCTCTCTGCATCTCTAATGGTCATATAAGTTATTGTGCCCTACCTGTCTCTCTGCATCTCTAATGGTCATATAAGTTATTATGCCCTACCTGTCTCTCTGCATCTCTAATGGTCATATAAGTTATTATGCCCTACCTGTCTCTCTGCATCTCTAATGGTCATATAAGTTATTATGGCCTACCTGTCTCTCTGCATCTCTAATGGTCATAGAAGTTATTATGGCCTACCTGTCTCTCTTCATCTCTAATGGTCATATAAGTTAATATGGAATATATGTCTCTCTGCATCTCTAATGGTCATATAAGTTATTATGGCCTACCTGTCTCTCTTCATCTCTAATGGTCATATAAGTTATTATGGCCTACCTGTCTCTCTGCATCTCTAATGGTCATATAAGTTATTATGGCCTACCTGTCTCTCTGCATCTCTAATGGTCATATAAGTTATTATGGCCTACCTGTCTCTCTTCATCTCTAATGGTCATATCAGTTATTATGCCCTACCTGTCTCTCTGCATCTCTAATGGTCATATAAGTTATTATGGCCTACCTGTCTCTCTGCATCTCTAATGGTCATATAAGTTATTATGGCCTACCTGTCTCTCTGCATCTCTAATGGTCATATAAGTTATTATGCCCTACCTGTCTCTCTGCATCTCTAATGGTCAAAAAGTTATTATGACCTACCTGTCTCTCTGCATCTCTAATGGTCATATTATGGCCTACCTGTCTCTCTGCATCTCTAATGGTCATAGAAGTTATTATGGCCTACCTGTCTCTCTGCATCTCTAATGGTCATATAAGTTATTATGACCTACCTGTCTCTCTTCATCTCTAATGGTCATATAAGTTATTATGCCCTACCTGTCTCTCTGCATCTCTAATGGTCAAATAAGTTATTATGGCCTACCTGGCTCTCTGGGTTTCTAATGGTCATATAAGTTATTATGGCATACCTGTCTTTCTGCATTTCTAATGGTCATAGATGTCATTATAGCCTACCTGGCTCTCTGGGTTTCTAATGGTCATAGAAGTTATTATAGCTCTCTGGTTTGCTAATGGTCATAGAAGTTATTATAGCTCTCTGGTTTGCTAATGGTCATAGAAGTTATTATATCTCTCTGGTTTGCTAATGTTCATAGAAGTTATTATAGCTCTCTGGTTTGCTAATGGTCATAGAAGTTATTATAGCTCTCTGGTTTGCTAATGGTCATAGAAGTTATTATATCTCTCTGGTTTGCTAATGGTCATAGAAGTTATTATAGCTCTCTGGTTTGCTAATGGTCATAGAAGTTATTATATCTCTCTGGTTTGCTAATGGTCATAGAAGTTATTATAGCTCTCTGGTTTGCTAATGGTCATAGAAGTTATTATAGCTCTCTGGTTTGCTAATGGTCATAGAAGTTATTATAGCTCTATGGGTTTCTAATGGTCATAGAAGTGAAGGAGAAAAAACAAAATTGACACACTGAGCTAGAGGTAATTTGACATCTTATAGGTCATTCTACATGGATGTAGGGAATGAAAATATTGGTGCTACATTAGTGAAATGATGTACTTCAACCTATTTCTGTCACTGTAATGACTGCCACCAAATCTAGAGCGTGTTGATTCTGATTCTTCTCTGGCTGGTCCACAGGTGTCCTTCATACAAACAAGATGCCCTGGGTTGGCAGAGTGGGTGGCAATTAGCTTAGCAGATGCCTATTGTCCA
This sequence comes from Salvelinus namaycush, assembly GCF_016432855.1. NCBI lineage: Eukaryota > Metazoa > Chordata > Actinopteri > Salmoniformes > Salmonidae > Salvelinus > Salvelinus namaycush. The sequence goes on along the minus strand of NC_052311.1, from coordinate 15,965,674 downwards.
ATGATAAATCATGCTGTCAATATATATTAGTGTACAAGCATAGGGCGTGGGCACACAGCGGTGTTTAAGAATGACATGCAGTCCACACACTGGGGCATGTTACAGGGGAAGCATGTAGTCCTATAATAAAACACAGCTGTGTATAAAATGGAGCAAAGAGCTGCGGCCCCCTGCTGAACTGTGGACACACCAGTCTTTACAAAATAAAAAAAGGAGGATGCTGGCACAGTCCCATGTATAAGGAGTCTGGAGAGAAATACTGTGCCAGCCAAGTCTGTGTGTGTTTACATGTTTTCCTACCTTGTGCGTGTGTGTGTGTGTGCCAATATCTCCACTTCAGTGCATAAGAAACTTGTTCCATATTGATTACCCACTGTGACTGCCATGCTGCTGGAACTGCATGTTGTGAGAGCTAATTAGCACTACCCACCTCTGCACCCCCATTCCAACAATATTCTTGCCATATAAACACCGCAGTCAGCCGTGCCCACACACACACACACACACACACACACACACACACACACACACACACACACACACACACACACACACACACACACACACACACACACACACACACACACACACACACACACACACACACACAAATGTGAGCACAAACACACACTTTCATTAGATGAGGACCAATCATCTGCTCACATAGGGTAAAAATCACAATTTAATTTAATACATTTTAATTTGTTTTTTGTTACACCCCAAACTGTCATTACCACATGCAAACGTGCATCTATGCTCTTCTCATCTGCTAGCTCAGATCAGCAGTATGCTGTGGGAAAAGACAAGAATCAGAGAGTAGTACATTTCATATAAAATGTTCAAGGTCTGGGCCCAGTGAATTATACAATACAACAGCACTCTACATAATCAAACATCAGCCTCAGCAAATAACACAGTGAATTAACACAGTCTGGTTATAGTTGACAGCTACATATGGTTATGCATCTGCTTGTCATGTACTGAAATAACATCAGCAGTGTAAGAACAAACTAAAGTACAAACTAAAGTATCAACTGGTACCTGATTCCCACTGTAGGGCTGACCCAAACCGTACTGTGCTGGCTCAGTAGTGTGAAAAGGTCACAATAATGAACAACTTCTCAGATTCCAGCTCCCCTCACAATGCTATGCTGTGAATATCTGAAATCTTGGCTATTTTTCATAATTTATGTTAATGATATAAAGAGGTGTCCAGGCTCTTTAACCTTGGGCCAAAGCAGGGGTGCAGGGCTGGGGCGGAGGAGGAGGAGGAGGCTAGACATCCACTGACATCCACTGAGCACAGTGCAGTTCGTAGACAGCCACTGACATCTACTGAGCACAGTGCAGTTCGTAGACAGCCACTGACATCTATTGAATACAGTGCAGTTCGTAGACAGCCACTGACATCTATTGAATACAGTGCAGTTCGTAGACAGCCACTGACATCTATTGAATACAGTGCAGTTCGTAGACAGCCACTGACATCTATTGAATACAGTGCAGTTCGTAGACAGCCACTGACATCTATTGAATACAGTGCAGTTCGTAGACAGCCACTGACATCTATTGAATACAGTGCAGTTCGTAGACAGCCACTGACATCTATTGAATACAGTGCAGTTCGTAGACAGCCACTGACATCTATTGAATACAGTGCAGTTCGTAGACAGCCACTGACATCTACTGAGCACAGTGCAGTTCGTAGACAGCCACTGACATCTACTGAGCACAGTGCAGTTCGTAGACAGCCACTGACATCTATTGAGCACAGTGCAGTTCGTAGACAGCCACTGACATCTACTGAGCACAGTGCAGTTCGTAGACAGCCACTGACATCTATTGAGTACAGTGCAGTTCGTAGACAGCCACTGACATCTACTGAGTACAGTGCTGTTCGTAGACAGCCACTGACATCTACTGAGCACAGTGCAGTTCGTAGACAGCCACTGACATCTACTGAGCACAGTGCAGTTCGTAGACAGCCACTGACATCTACTGAGCACAGTGCAGTTCGTAGACAGCCACTGACATCTACTGAGCACAGTGCAGTTCGTAGACAGCCACTGGCATCTACTGAGCACAGTGCAGTTCGTAGACAGCCACTGACATCTACTGAGTACAGTGCAGTTCGTAGACAGCCACTGACATCTACTGAGCACAGTGCAGTTCGTAGACAGCAACTGACATCTACTGAGCACAGTGCAGTTCGTAGACAGCCACTGACATCTACTGAGTACAGTGCAGTTCGTAGACAGCCACTGACATCTACTGAGTACAGTGCAGTTCGTAGACAGCCACTGACATCTACTGAGCACAGTGCAGTTCGTAGACAGCCACTGACATCTACTGAGCACAGTGCAGTTCGTAGACAGCCACTGACATCTACTGAGCACAGTGCAGTTCGTAGACATCCACTGACATCTACTGAGCACAGTGCAGTTCGTAGACAGCCACTGACATCTACTGAGCACAGTGCAGTTCGTAGACAGCCACTGACATCTACTGAGCACAGTGCAGTTCGTAGACAGCCACTGACATCCACTGAGCACAGTGCAGTTCGTAGACAGCCACTGACATCCACTGAGCACAGTGCAGTTCGTAGACAGCCACTGACATCTACTGAGCACAGTGCAGTTCGTAGACAGCCACTGACATCTACTGAGCACAGTGCAGTTCGTAGACAGCCACTGACATCTACTGAGTACAGTGCAGTTCGTAGACAGCCACTGACATCTACTGAGTACAGTGCAGTTCGTAGACAGCCACTGACATCTATTGAGTACAGTGCAGTTCGTAGACAGCCACTGACATCTACTGAGCACAGTGCAGTTCGTAGACAGCCACTGACATCTACTGAGTACAGTGCAGTTCGTAGACAGCCACTGACATCTACTGAGTACAGTGCAGTTTGTAGACAGCCACTGACATCTACTGAGTACAGTGCAGTTCGTAGACAGCCACTGACATCTACTGAGCACAGTGCAGTTCGTAGACAGCCACTGACATCCACTGAGCACAGTGCAGTTCGTAGACAGCCACTGACATCTACTGAGCACAGTGCAGTTCGTAGACAGCCACTGACATCCACTGAGCACAGTGCAGTTCGTAGACAGCCACTGACATCTACTGAGCACAGTGCAGTTCGTAGACAGCCACTGACATCTATTGAATACAGTGCAGTTCGTAGACAGCCACTGACATCTACTGAGCACAGTGCAGTTCGTAGACAGCCACTGACATCTACTGAGCACAGTGCAGTTCGTAGACAGCCACTGACATCTACTGAGCACAGTGCAGTTCGTAGACAGCCACTGACATCTACTGAGCACAGTGCAGTTCGTAGACAGCCACTGACATCTACTGAGTACAGTGCAGTTCGTAGACAGCCACTGACATCTACTGAGTACAGTGCAGTTCGTAGACAGCCACTGACATCTACTGAGTACAGTGCAGTTCGTAGACAGCCACTGACATCTATTGAGTACAGTGCAGTTCGTAGACAGCCACTGACATCTACTGAGCACAGTGCAGTTCGTAGACAGCCACTGACATCTACTGAGCACAGTGCAGTTCGTAGACAGCCACTGACATCTACTGAGCACAGTGCAGTTCGTAGACAGCCACTGACATCTACTGAGCACAGTGCAGTTCGTAGACAGCCACTGACATCTACTGAGTACAGTGCAGTTCGTAGACAGCCACTGACATCTACTGAGTACAGTGCAGTTCGTAGACAGCCACTGACATCTATTGAGTACAGTGCTGTTCGTAGACAGCCACTGACATCTATTGAATACAGTGCAGTTCGTAGACAGCCACTGACATCTACTGAGTACAGTGCTGTTCGTAGACAGCCACTGACATCTACTGAGCACAGTGCAGTTCGTAGACAGCCACTGACATCTATTGAATACAGTGCAGTTCGTAGACAGCCACCGACATCTATTGAATACAGTGCAGTTCGTAGACAGCCACTGACATCTACTGAGTACAGTGCTGTTCGTAGACAGCCACTGACATCTACTGAGCACAGTGCAGTTCGTAGACAGCCACTGACATCTACTGAGCACAGTGCAGTTCGTAGACAGCCACTGACATCTATTGAGTACAGTGCAGTTCGCTCCCTTTACGCGGTGAAACCCTTTGGTTTCCGGTGATTAGGCAGTCAATAAGTTTATCTGACAGAACTGCAAGCTGATTACCACAGTGAGGTGAGGACCATTGACAAAATAGGACTCTGCCAAGGCCGAGAGTGAAAAGGCACCTCTTCAGGAATAACTACCACACACACACACGCGCACGCACACGCACACACACACTTCATCTGCAGGAGACCAAAACATGAATTAGTTCCTCTAATGTGACTCACATATATAGAACTAAAACAATACTGTATAAATCAATGTACCAGTTTGATTCCTATGAGGGTGGTACAGGTTGTGCTATGTATAACTGTGTCTAATTCACAGGTTGCACCTCCGTCACATCATGCCATTGTTATGAACGTTTTCAAGCCGCCCTCTACCGGCGGTGCCATAGTGGTGCCCTAAAGTGGCGATAAGCCCAATCATTCTGGACAGAGGCTAACTACTGTTTTGTCTAAATTACACTATAGTGCCTGGAAATACAATGACATTGCTAAAGTAGTCAAATATTTAGTAGGAAACAACGTTGATAATTAACAAAAATGATCATGTCATCAAATTTACTTTAGACAGATGGCAATGTTATCATTAGCTAGCAAAGTTCGTTAAAAATAGCTAGCAATGCTAACATTTGATAGCTAAAATTCAGTGGCCTCCCCTCAATCTTAGCTAACTAGCTAACGTCATAGTGGATTTAAAGTCAATCTGGTGACATCAACATGATGACAGAAGGTTATCCTACTAATTATTTGCCTCCTTTGAATGTCATGGTATTTCCAAGCCACTGTAATGCACTTTTGATGCAATCTTTATCAGCGCTCATTAACGATGCATTGAGTAGAATGCTTAGTCGGGCATCAGTCCAATATGAACGTTCAAAACAATATTGTGAAGTAACCCATGAATAGATTAATCATTGGTTATTTAATTGTGACGATCCAACAATATAAATACAATTAACAGAACGGGCTTGGAAGCTCTAACCTTGGCAATTTGACTGGTACACTCATGGGTATACTCGCAATGGCTACCTGGTATTGTGAAGTAATCATTTCTATGGTATTTCTTTGGCATCCAACTGATCCTGGCTGCCATGGTAATGTAGAATGTTCATAGAAATGATGCCAACTAATGTGGCTCATGCAACGGAATGCATTTTTTGTCATTTCAGTTTAGTTAACTCAACAAATCACAGCACAGACTGAAGGATACACTTCCCGCTTTGACTTCCTAGTATGGGTCAAGGTTGAAGATAGAGAAAATTAAGACAAAATAATAATTCCATGCAGAAGCTAAAATAAATAAAGTCATTGGACCAGCGCCAGAGCAAAGATGACAGGAAGTGAATGTTAGCAGTACAGAAAGTTTGCCATCAAAGAAGAAAATACACAATCGTAGTGAATTTCAGCTTACTACTAAGCAAACACATACATAACTGTTTAACTTCCATTCTATTAATTTACTTGTTTTTCTAATTATCTACATCCACTTTATTACCTGATGTCCCAACTGCTGGTCACATTTGAAATGCTAATCCTGTAGAATCAGCAAAGATGCTGGTCCAATGAAGGTGTTGATTTTCGAAACGCTCCGCATAGAATTATTACGTTGTCTTTACCTGTATATTGTCAACCTAGGCATGGGTACACTCAAATGTCAATCCATTATGCCACCAACTGACACCCTTTCTAAGAATTATATTTCTATGGATCCAACACAGCAATTTGTATCAGTATCAACCAAACCTCTCAAATACTCACACAACAATTCATAAGGTATATTCATAAGGTTCACAATTCATAAGGTATATGGCATAGCATTTGGTTTATGCCAACTTTAGAAAGGGCTTAGGGTCTAGGACAAATTATCCATCAAATACCACCAGTATACCTTGTTATTCCACCATATACAGGTAGATATTGTTTGAATTGTTGTGGCATACCCCTCAATAGCTATGTGAGCTCTGTTTGAATTCCTGAGAAATACCCTTTAATAGCTATGTGAGCTCTGTTTGAATTACAGTGGTATACCCTTCAATAGCTACAGTTGAAGTCGGAAGTTTACATACACTTAGGTTGGAGTCATTAAAACTCGTTTTTCAACCACTCCACAAATTTCTTGTAAACAAACTATAGCTTTGGCAAGTTGGTTAGGACATCAGGAGCATGACAAGTAATTTTTCCAAAAATAGTTTACAGACAGATTATTTCACTTATAATTCACTGTATCACAATTCCAGTGGGTCAGAAGTTTATATACACTAAGTTGACTGTGCCTTTAAACAGCTTGGAAAATTCCCCAAAATTATGTCATGGCTTTAGAAGCTTCTGAGAGGCTAATTGACATTGTTTGAGTCAATTGGAGGTGTACCTGTGGATGTATTTCAAGGCCTACCTTCAAACTCAGTGCCTCCTTGCTTGACATCATGGGAAAATTAAAAGAAATCAGCCAAGACCTCAGAAAAAAAATGTAGACCTCCACAAGTCTGGTTCCTCCTTGGGAGCAATTTCCAAAATCCTGAAGGTACCACGTTCATCTGTACAAACAATAGTATGCAAATATATACACCATGGGACCACGCAGCCGTCATACCGCTCAGGAAGGAGACGCGTTCTGTCTCCTAGAGATGAACATACTTTGGTGAGAAAAGTGGAAATCAATCCCAGAACAACAGCAAAGGACCTTGTGAAGATGCTGGAGGAAACAGGTACCAAAGTATCTATAGCCACAGTAAAAACGAGTACTATTCGACATAACCCGAAAGGCCGCTCAGCAAGGAAGAAGCCACTGCTCCAAAACTGCCATAAAAAAGCCAGACTACGGTTTGCAACTGCAAATGGGGACAAAGGTTGTACTTTTTGGAGAAATGTCCTCTGGTCTGATGAAACAAAAATAGAACCGTTTGGCCATAATGACCATTGTTATGTTTGGAGGAAAAAGGGGGAGGCTTGTAAGCCAAAGAACACCATCCCAACCATGAAGCACGAGGGTGGCAGCATCATGTTGTGAGGGTGCTTTGCTGCAGGAGGGACTGGTGCACTTCACAAAATAGATGGCATCATGAAAGGAAAATTACGTGGATATATTGAAGCAACATCTCAAGACATCAGTCAGGAAGTTAAAGCTTGGTTGCAAATGGGTCTTCCAAATGGACAATGACCCCAAGCATACTTCCAAAGTTGCAGGAAAATGGCTTAAGGAGAACAAAGTCAAGGTATTGGAGTGGCCATCACAAAGTCCTGACCTCAATCCTATAGAAAATGTGTGAGCAGAACTGAAAAAGCGTATGCGAGCAAGGAGGCCTAAACACCTGACTCAGTTACACCAGCTCTGTCAGGAGGAATGGGCCAAAATTCACCCAACTTATTGTGGAAGCTTGTGGAAGGCTACCTGAAACATTTGACCCAAGTTAAACAATTTAAAGGCAATGCTACCAAATACTAATTGAGTGTATGTAAACTTCTGACCCACTGGGAACGTGATGAAAGAAATAAAAGCTGAAATAAATCATTCTCTCTACTATTACGCTGACATTTCACATTATTAAAATGAAGTGGTGATCCTAACTGACCTAAAACAGGGTATTTTTACTAGGATTAAATGTCAGGAATTGTGAAAAACTGAGTTTAAATAAGGTGTATGTAAACTTCCGACTTCAACTGTATGTGAACTCTGTTTGAATTACTGAGGCATACCCCTCAATAGCTATGTGAGCTCTGTCTGAATTACAGAGGCATACTCCTCAACAGCTATGTGAGCTCTGTCTGAATTACTGAGGTATATCCCTCAACAGCTATGTGAGCTATGTCTGAATTACTGAGGCATACTCCTCAACAGCTATGTGAGCTCTGTCTGAATTACAGAGGCATACTCATCAACAGCTATGTGAGCTTTGTCTGAATTACTGAGGCATACTCCTCAACAGCTATGTGAGCTCTGTCTGAATTACAGAGGCATACTCCTCAACAGCTATGCGAGCTCTGTCTGAATTACTGAGGTATATCCCTCAACAGCTATGTGAGCTATGTCTGAATTACAGAGGCATACTCCTCAACAGCTATGTGAGCTCTGTCTGAATTACTGAGGCATACTCCTCAACAGCTATGTGAGCTCTGTCTGAATTACTGAGGCATACTCCTCAACAGCTATGTGAGCTCTGTCTGAATTACTGAGGCATACTCCTCAACAGCTATGTGAGCTCTGTGTCTAATCATATTCTAAAATGGATTGATCTAATTTGCTATGTGTTATGATGTTCCACTATCTTCTCCAGCAGAGACCCATCACATCTATCTCTCACCCCTCAGGCCTTGTTTAGTCTCTCTCACCTCCACTTCTACTTTCCCCCAGTGAATGGAAAGGCACCTCTTCAGGAATTACTACCACACACACACAGACCCACGCACACACACACAAACGAACACACACACAGAACCATTCACGCACACGCACACACGCACACACACACAAATACATATACACCTTTTGAGAACCCTAACCGATGTTCCACTCTGCAAGCTTCAGAGGGTTCATGCCGGGATAACTTACACGGAACAGTTACTTTTAAATGAGGTATCAAGACAATAGTGTCACCCCATGTGGTGATATAGATATGTTAAAACAGAGTCAAGTCTAGAGACATGGATGACCATGATATGTCTTATTGCCTGCAGTGTTGGCAACATGAAGAACTAATGAAGCCAAGTTTACAAAGTACATTTTTACTTCCAACTACTTCCAGCTATGCAGGGTCTGGCGAGTCATTTCCAATATACTATTACAGAACACCAAAGTCACATGGTGAAATTAGTCCTGCAATTAGGAATAGAAGATGAAGCGTCACAATTAGTTTCATTACTTCCAATTCATGACTATGTATTTACGTGAATTTCACCATACAAAACAGATGGGCCAAATGTGCTTTTTTCCTTGTGTTAGTCACATTTTATGTGAGGGGAGTTTGTTTGATATAGGATATGGCCATGAGGTAATACTCCACCAAGCCCCTAGCTAGTTAGTATACCGCCATGTGCTCATTCTATATTGCAAGATATTGGCTGCCTGCATGATAATGGGCATCCGCCAAGATGTTGAAGGGGAATATATAAATAAAGGAACAATTAAATAATAAAAGACAAAAGTAGCAATGGGAATATAGAACCCTCATGCCAACAGAAGGATTGTCAAACCCTGATTGCTCTATTTAACTTTCGCCAAAGGAGTTCTCCAGCCCGGCTCTCTTTGACAAAGTATTACATCGCGGATCTTCGCTCCGATGTAATTTGCTTATTCCTGGTTGAGTAGAGAAGGTGTGTGTGTGTGTGTGTGTATTTGCTCGTGCGTGTGTGCATTCTCATGTATGCTAGTGTGTGTGTGTGTGTGTGTGTGTGTGTGTGTGTGTGTGTGTGTGTGTGTGTGTGTGTGTGTGTGTGCGCCATTGTGGGCGATCGGGCAATGGCTCTGGGTATCATGGCAGTGGGGCTGAGTGGCCGTTGGCACTTTGGACCTTCTTGAGCGCCAGTGGCAATGAGCCTGGACTCCAGCGACAATCTCAGACCTCAACACACTGCCTAAGCTCCGGGTTTGTTTTGGGAGAGTGACAAGCGAAAATCATTGAGCCCTCAGGCTACACCCCGGGCTATGGCCAGGTTTTTAGAGGTGGAGAGAGGATGGTGCATATAGTACAGTAGATGTGTCCAAGAGCAACATCTGAATCGAAATGGTATGTCGTGAGAAACATCTGTCAATCCAAAATATTGTTCTAAATTATAGGGACATCTTCTGTCAGTCTTTGGTCAAATTATAGGAATTGGATCAGACTGCTAAGTAAAATAAGAGGAATTACTTATTTTTCTTGGTAAAAATGTTTACAGAATCTGGTATAAAGAGGGTGGACAGATGCTAATGAATGAATATAATTTACTACTCAGGATTCCGAGATGAAAATGTCTAAAACATCAGAAGGAAGTACTAGTTGGATCTCAAGAGATGAATGTTCTCATTGTACTGGTAAACAACAGAGATTAATGTTCTCATTGTACTGGTAAACAACAGATTAATGTTCTCATTGTACTGTTAAACAACATAGATTAATGTTCTCATTGTACTGGTAAACAACAGAGATGAATGTTCTCATTGTACTGGTAAACATAGATTAATGTTCTTATTGTACTGGTAAACAACAGATATTAATGTTCTCATTGTACTGATAAACATATATTAATGTTCTTATTGTACTGGTAAACAACATATCACTGTTCTCGTTGTACGGATAAACAACATAGATTAATGTTCTTATTGTACTGGTAAACAACATAGATTAATGTTCTCATTGTACTGGTAAACAACAGAGATTAATGTTCTCATTGTACTGGTAAACAACAGTGATTAATGTTGTCATTGTACTGGTAAACAACATATATTAATGTTCTCATTGAGACTGGTAAACAACATAGATTAATGTTCTCATTGTACTGGTAAACAACAGAGATTAATGTTCTCATTGTACTGGTAAACAACATAGATTAATGTTCTCATTGTACTGGTAAACAACAGATATTAATGTTGTCATTGTACTGGTAAACACCAGAGATTACTGTTCCCATTGTATTGGTAAACAACAAAGAGTAATTGTGTCATTGTAATGGTAAACAACAAAGATTAATGTTCTCATTGTAATGGTAAACAACATAGCTTAATGTTCTTATTGTATTGGTAAACAACAAAAATTACTGTTCCCATTGTATTGGTAAACAACAAAGAGTAATTGTGTCATTGTACTGGTAAACAACAAAGATTAATGTTCTCATTGTAATGGTAAACAACATAGCTTAATGTTCTTATTGTATTGGTAAACAACAAAAATTACTGTTCCCATTGTATTGGTAAACAACAAAGAGTAATTGTGTCATTGTAATGGTAAACAACAAAGATTAATGTTCTCATTGTAATGGTAAACAACATAGCTTAATGTTCTCATTGTACTGGTAAACAACAACGATTAATGTTCTCATTGTACTGGTAAACAACAGAGATTAATGTTCTCATTGTACTGGTAAACAACAACGATTAATGGTGTCATTGTAATGGTAAACAACAAAGATTAATGTTCTCATTGTACTGGTAAACAACAAAGATTAATGTTCTCATTGTACTGGTAAACAACATAGCTTAATGTTCTTATTGTATTGGTAAAAAGCAGATTAGTGTTGTCATTGTATTGGTTAACAACAACGATTAATGTTGTCATTGTAATGGTAAACAACTGAGATTAATGTTCTCATTGTACTGGTAAACAACATATTACTGTTCTCATTGTACTGGTAAACAACATATTACTGTTCTCATTGTACTGGTAAACAACATAGCTTAATGTTCTTATTGTACTGGTAAAAAGCAGATTAGTGTTGTCATTGTAATGGTAAACAACAGAGATTAATGTTCTCATTGTACTGGTAAACAACAACGATTAATGTTCTCATTGTACTGGTAAACAACAGAGATTAATGTTCTCATTGTACTGGTAAACACCATAGATTAATGTTGTCATTGTAATGGTAAACAACAAAGATTAATGTTCTCATTGTACTGGTAAACAACAAAGATTAATGTTCTCATTGTACTGGTAAACAACATAGCTTAATGTTCTTATTGTACTGGTAAAAAGCAGATTAGTGTTGTCATTGTATTGGTTAACAACAACGATTAATGTTGTCATTGTAATGGTAAACAACAGAGATTAATGTTCTCATTGTACTGGTAAACAACATATTACTGTTCTCATTGTACTGGTAAACAACATATTACTGTTCTCATTGTACTGGTAAACAACAGAGATGAATGTTCTTATTGTACTGGTAAACAACATATTACTGTTCTCATTGTACTGGTAAACAACATATTACTGTTCTCATTGTACTGGTAAACAACATATTACTGTTCTCATTGTACTGGTAAACAACATAGATTAATGTTCTTATTGTACTGGTAAACAACATAGATTAATGTTCTCATTGAGGCTGGTAAACAACATAAATTAATGTTCTTATTGTACTGGTAAACAACATAGATTAATGTTCTCATTGTACTGGTAAACAACATAGATTAATGTTCTCATTGTACTGGTAAACAACAGAGATTAATGTTCTCATTGTACTGGTAAACAACATAGATTAATGTTCTTATTGTACTGGTAAACAACAGAGATTAATGTTCTCATTGTACTGGTAAACAACAGAGATGAATGTTCTCATTGTACTGGTAAACAACAGAGATTAATGTTCTCATTGTACTGGTAAACAACATAGATTAATGTTCTCATTGTACTGGTAAACAACATAGATGAATGTTCTCATTGTACTGGTAAACAACAGAGATTAATGTTCTCATTGTACTGGTAAACAACATAGATTAATGTTCTCATTGTACTGGTAAACAACATAGATTAATGTTCTCATTGTACTGGTAAACAACATAGATTAATGTTCTCATTGTACTGGTAAACAACAGAGATTAATGTTCTCATTGTACTGGTAAACAACATAGATTAATGTTCTCATCGTACTGGTAAACAACATAGATTAATGTTCTCATTGTACTGGTAAACAACAGAGATTAATGTTCTCATTGTACTGGTAAACAACATAGATTAATGTTCTCATTGTACTGGTAAACAACATAGATTAATGTTCTCATTGTACTGGTAAACAACAGAGATTATGTTATTATTGTACTGGTAAACAACAGAGATTAATGTTCTCATTGTACTGGTAAACAACATAGATTAATGTTCTCATTGTACTGGTAAACAACATAGATTAATGTTCTCATTGTACTGGTAAACAACATAGATTAATGTTCTCATTGTACTGGTAAACAACATAGATTAATGTTCTCATTGTACTGGTAAACAACATAGATTAATGTTCTCATTGTACTGGTAAACAACAGAGATTAATGTTATTATTGTACTGGTAAACAACAGAGATTAATGTTCTCATTGTACTGGTAAACAACATAGATTAATGTTCTCATTGTACTGGTAAACAACATAGATTAATGTTCTCATTGAACTGGTAAACAACATAGATTAATGCTCTTATTGTACTGATAAACAACACATGTTAATGCTCTTATTGTAAGGTTAAACAACATAGATTACTGTTCTCATTGTACTGGTAAACAACATATTACTGTTCTCATTGTACTGGTAAACAACATATTACTGTTCTCATTGTACTGGTAAACAACATAGATTAATGTTCTTATTGTACTGGTAAACAACATAGATTAATGTTCTCATTGAGGCTGGTAAACAACATAAATTAATGTTCTTATTGTACTGGTAAACACCATAGATTAATGTTGTCATTGTACTGGTAAACAACATAGATTCATGTTCTCATTGTGCTGATAAACAACTGACATTACTATTCTCATTGAACTGGTAAACAACATAGATTAATGCTCTTATTGTACTGGTAAACAACATAGATTAATGTTCTCATTGTACTGGTAAACAACATAGATTAATGTTCTCATTGTACTGGTAAACAACAGAGATTAATGTTCTCATTGTACTGGTAAACAACAGAGATTAATGTTATTATTGTACTGGTAAACAACATAGATTAATGTTATTATTGTACTGGTAAACAACAGAGATTAATGGTATTATTGTACTGGTAAACAACATAGATTAATGTTATTATTGTACTGGTAAACAACATAGATTAATGTTATTATTGTACTGGTAAACAACATAGATTAATGTTCTCATTGTACTGGTAAACAACATAGATTAATGTTCTCATTGAGACTGGTAAACAACAGAGATTAATTTTATTATTGTACTGGTAAACAACATAGATTAATGTTCTCATTGTACTGGTAAACAACAGAGATTAATGCTCTTATTGTACTGATAAACAACACATGTTAATGCTCTTATTGTAAGGTTAAACAACATAGATTAATGTTCTCATTGTACTGGTAAACAACAGAGATTAATGTTATTATTGTACTGGTAAACAACATAGATTAATGCTCTTATTGTACTGATAAACAACACATGTTAATGCTCTTATTGTAAGGTTAAACAACATAGATTAATGTTATTATTGTACTGGTAAACAACATAGATTAATGTTCTCATTGTAATGGTAAACAACAGAGATTAATGTTCTCATTGTACTGGTAAACAACATAGATTAATGTTCTCATTGTACTGGTAAACAACACAGATTAATGTTCTTATTGTACTGGTAAACAACATAGTACTGTTCTCATTGTATTGGTAAACAACAAAGAGTAATTGTGTCATTGTAATGGTAAACAACAAAGATTAATGTTCTCATTGTAATGGTAAACAACATAGCTTAATGTTCTTATTGTACTGGTAAAAAGCAGATTAGTGTTGTCATTGTATTGGTTAACAACAACGATTAATGTTGTCATTGTAATGGTAAACAACAGAGATTAATGTTCTCATTGTACTGGTAAACAACATATTACTGTTCTCATTGTACTGGTAAACAACATATTACTGTTCTCATTGTACTGGTAAACAACATAGATTATTGTTCTTATTGTACTGGTAAACAACAAAGATTAATGTTCTCATTGTACTGGTAAACAACATATTACTGTTCTCATTGTACTGGTAAACAACATAGATGAATGTTCTTATTGTACTGGTAAACAACAGAGATTAATGTTCTCATTGTACTGGTAAACAACATAGATTAATGTTATTGTACTGGTAAACAACATAGATTAATGTTCTCATTGTACTGGTAAACAACATAGATTAATGTTATTGTACTGGTAAACAACATAGATTAATGTTCTCATTGTACTGGTAAACAACATAGATTAATGTTATTGTACTGATAAACAACAGATTAATGTTCTCATTGTACTGGTAAACAACATATTACTGTTCTCATTGTACTGGTAAACAACATAGATTAATGTTCTTATTGTACTGGTAAACAACAAAGATTAATGTTCTCATTGTAATGGTAAACAACATAGCTTAATGTTCTTATTGTACTGGTAAAAAGCAGATTAGTGTTGTCATTGTATTGGTAAACAACAGAGATTAATGTTGTCATTGTAATGGTAAACATAGATTAATGTTCTCATTGTACTGGTAAACAACATAGATTAATGTTATTGTACTGGTAAACTACAGACATTAATGTTGTCATTGTACTGGTAAACAACATATTACTGTTCTCATTGTACTGATAAACAACAGTGATTACTGTTTACATTGTACTGGTAAAGAACCTAAACTAATGTTCTCATTGTACTGGTAAACAACAGTGATTACTGTTCTCATTGTACTGGTAAACAACAGTGATTACTGTTCTCATTGTACTGGTAAACAACATAATAACATCAAATAAACTAAATGTAAACAAAATCAGAATTTTCATTTCCATTCAGTGCCCTTAATAAACCCTTGATGATAAAATACAGAGGACTCTCCTCATAATTAAACCATAATGATATATCAGCCATGGTTGTTCAGAGAGCACCCTCCCACTAACTCCTCTCTATAGCCCATATATTAAGATGAATTATGTATATTCTGGGTCCCCAAAAGGTGAGAGAAAAATCCTGTGTTAATTAACTTACTGTCTAATTTAAAGCCCTTTTTTTAGTTTACGGCTTTGAAAGCCGCTCTGACCGAAAGGTAAGGCTTCTCCCTGCACATTTTTTTTCTCACTTTATTTGAAGTTGCTGTAATCTCTGTGTGCATTCCTTTGAGTCTACCTTTCCTGAAAGATGTCAAATCTCCTCCACAGAACTTGCTTTTTGTGAGAAATCGATGACAAGAAGCCAAGGAGCCAATAATCCAAAGCAGTGTAGGCTAAAGTCGTATGCTTTTTTTGGTCTTCATTCTATTCTTTCTTTTCTCGATAATATAAAAATTAACTGAAGCTTAAAACATCCTGGATGTCCTTAATGTCCCAAGCAAGAAGATGACCAGGTTCAGGAAGGTCTGATTATCAAAGAAGCATGAAGAAAGTTCCTCTCCATTGATCTGACTTCTATGAAAACACATAGAACTGTGGTATCATCTCGTCGTGAATGACATTTATGATAGTTGCCGTTGGTATTACCTTTGGAAGCTTCCAGATGTTTTACGAGCGGTAATTTTCGATAATGTTCCTTTTGTCAAGGACACAAGTTCATTATAGGACAGGGGGCGTGACATTTCCATTTAAAATAAAACGTTCAAATTACTTTTCAAAGTGACAACCTGTTTTGTTTAACATAAGCTGAAGGAAAAAGCCTGCCTACAGTTACTTAAAATTGGCAACCAATTAAAGTAATGGTATGACTGAAGAGTCTTCTTTTAAGTGATAAAACACAACAGAAATATTGTTCAACGATTATTAGTAATTACACGACAGCCGTTTCCAACGTCACTGTAAATATGTTTCAATAACAACCCAAAACGAGCGTGTCCATTGTCTCACGACTTCCTTCCGAAGACAGGCTGGATTCTCCATCTTCAGAAGATGTTGTCTACACATAAATCACTGTTGCATGTAACTGATACCCTGTCGTCTGAAAAACGAGAGGAATACACACAATCCCTTCATTCATCAAACAAATCCTTCACTTCGTGGGGGGGAAGTGCATAGTAGAGTGCATCCAACATAATAATGGCTTGCGTTAACCTTCTCCTCACCCCACACCTTATACTGACTCATATAACCAACCTTTATCACTAAACCAAAGCCAATATTCAGGTAGCTGCACTGGCTCCAGCATAGGCCCCTGGGGGACTTCATGTCTGTGTCCCTCAGTCTTGGCAGGAACATAAGGGATAGTCTGGGGAGGTGACAGGGTCAGCTCTCGCCTTTCCCCTGCACAACCTCCTTGATGAGCCCATTAGGTAGCCGGGACCCACCACTCAGGGGCCATTTAGTTGATTGACCCGAGTTGAGAATGTGGACATTTTCTTCCCTGTCCATCAATAATGGGCCAATCAGCCTCATGGGGTTAGGGCCGTTCTCATCACACCAGACACTTCACTCTGATTCGGACCCAACCTGCAGGAAGACCAACGTGAGGCTGGGGATGCATCCCGAATGGCACCGTATTTCCTATATTGTGCACTACTTTTGACCAGGGCCCATAGGGCTTTGATCAAATGTAGTGCACTATGTAGGAAATAGTGTGGAATTTGAGACACATGCTGGGTTTTCAATGCTAACAGTCACATGTACTGCATTGTGCTACTCTTTATGGGCCCTCTAGTTGAGTTATTAGTACAGACTATGATTACTAGCCTCCACAAAAAGCCAAAGTGTTGTTAAAATACATGTTTGATCAGACGCATGTGACGGGCTGATTAAAATGGTTATAAAACTAGTTTTGTTGCTATGGATGTCAACCATTTCAAATAAAATGAATGTGTAATACAATGTACCATGAATCACTTAATGAATTATAAACTATGGATTTATGAAATAAGTTTAACTTGGTCTTATGATTGACGTGTGTGTGCGGTACAAAACGAACGTACATGCCAGAAGTCTTCCACAACGTGTGCGATGCTATACTGGATGTCTTTAATTAAAACACACATTGATTAAATAGCACATCTGAGAATGGATGGAGGAGATCACTTCTGAATTATTTTCTGTGTCAGTGTGTTTCTCTACCTAAGGGCAATTTGGGAAACTTCTGTATTGATAGGACACACCACAAAACACAACGCAAGTGTCTGATGTTGGCATGCACTCTACTCTATCATCAATGTGCGAAACAGAGACAGAGAGAAAGACAGAGAAAGTGAGAGAGCAAGAGAGAGAGAGAGAGAGTGGTCCGTGCCTAAATCACACAAAAACAACACGACACTATGGAACACAACGTTTTTACTCATCCTGGAATATACAAGGTCTGCCTAAAGAGCAGGAACCCAGACTTCATCAATTCAATTGGAAATACAGACATTGTCATCCTACAAGTAGTCCCATCCACCAAAATACCAGGTGTGAAACAGGGAAGAGACTCAGGGGGTATGCAAATTTGGTTTAGAGCAGACCTAAACCACTCTATTAAATTAGTCAAAACCGGAACATTTTACATCTGGCTAGAAATTAATAAGGAAATGATCTCAACAGAGAAAAATGTACTCACTCACACACACACACATATATACATATATATAAACTCAACAATAAAATAAACGTCCCTTTTTCAGGACCCTGTCTTTCAAAGATAATTCGCAAAATCCAAATAACTTCACAGATCTTCATTGCAAAGGGTTTAAACACTGTTTCCCATGCTCAATGAAGCATAAACAATTAATGAACATGCACCTGTGGAAAGGTCGTTAAAACACTAACAGCTTTCAGACGGTAGGCAATTAAGGTCACAGTTATGAAAACTTAGGACACTAAAGAGACCTTTCTACTGACTCTGAAAAACACCAAAAGAAAGATGCCCAAGGTCCCTGCTCATCTGCGTGAACATGCCTTAGGCATGCTGCAAGGAGGCATGAGGACTGCAGATGTGGCCAGGGCAATAAATTGCAATATCTATACTGTGAGAAGCCTAAGACATTGCTACAGGGAGACAGGACGGACAGCTGATCGTCCTCGCAGTGGCAGACCACATGTAACGACACCTGCACAGGATCGGTACAGCCGAACATGACACCTGCGGGACAGGTACAGAATGGCAACAACTGCCCAAGTTACACCAGGAACGTACAATCCCTCCATCAGTGCTCAGACTGTCCGCAATAGGCTGAGAGAGGCTGGACTGAGGGCTTGTAGGCCTGTTGTAAGGCAGGTACTCACCAGACATCACCGGCAACAAATGTGCCTATGGGCACAAACCCACCTTTGCTGGACCAGACAGGACTGGCCAAAAGTGCTCTTCACTGACGAGTCGTGGTTTTGTCTGACCAGGGTGATGGTTGGATTCGCGTTTATCGTCGAAGGAATGAGCGTTACTCCGAGGCCTGTACTCTGGAGCGGGATTGATTTGGAGGAGGAGGGCTCTGTCGGAAGCTGGGTATGTACAGAGTCAATGGTAGGCTTTGAGTGGACTCCTTTGGTAGGTACACCTATAGCTCATCTCTTAGCAGTAGTACTGTAGACTACTTTATCACTGACCTCAACCCAGAGTCTCTTAGAGTGTTCACAGTCAGTCCACTGACACCCTTATCAGATCACATCAAAATCATACTCAACCTGAACAAAGATATGCTCAATCATGAGGCATCAAAGTCAAAGGAAATGAATAATATTAAGAAATACTATAGATGGAAAGAAAGTAGTGTGGAAAAATACCAAAAAACAAACAGGCAACAACAAACTCAATCCCTTCCAGACAATTTCTTGGACAAAATGTTTCACTGTAATAGTGAAGCTGTAAAATTAGCAGTAGAAAACCTAAACAGTATAATTGACATCTGAGCTTCCCTATCAAATCTAAAAATGCCAAGCAGACAACCTAAGAAAATTAACAACAATGACAAATGGTTTGACGAAGAATGCAAAAACCTGAGAAGGAAATTGAGAAACCTATCCAACCAAAAACATAGAGACCCAGAAAACCTGAGTCTACGCCTTCACTACGGTGAATCACTAAAACAATACAGAAATATACTATGGAAAACAAAGGAACAGCACGTCAGAAATCAGCTCAGTGTAATTGAAGAATCCATAGAATCTAACCACTTCTGGGAAAATGTTAAAACAACAACACAAAGAGTTATCTATCCAAAACGGAGATGCATGGATAAACCACTTCTCCAATCGTTTTGGCTCTATAACAAAGAACAAACAGCAAAAACATATACATGATTGAATACAAATCTTAGAATCAACTATTAAAGACTACCAGAACCCACTGGATTCTCCAATTACATTGAAGGAACTACATGACAAAATACAAACCATCCAACCCAAAAAGGCCTACAGACCACAAATTCCAATTGGCTATACTTAAAGTCTTTAACATAATCCCCAGCTCTGGCATATTCCCCAATATTTGGAAAAAAGGACTGATCACCCCAATCCACAAAAGTGGAGACAAATTTGACCCCAATAACTACCGTGGGATATGAAGCAACAGCAACCTTGGGAAAAATACTCTGCATTATCATTAACAGCAGACTCGTACATTTCCTCAGTGAAAACAATGTACTGAGCAAATGTCAAATTGGCTTTTTACCAAATTACCGTACCACAGAGCACATATTCACTGTGCACACACTAATTGACAAACAAACAAACCAAAACAAAGGCAAAGTCTCATGCTTTGTTGATTTCAAAAAAATATTTTGACTCAATTTGGCATGAGGGCCTGCTATACAAATGGATAGAAAGCAGTGTTGGGTGAAAAACATATGACTAAATAAAATCCCAAAACAGGTGTGCGGTTAACATTGGCAAAAAAAACACACATTTCTTTCCACAGGGCCAAGGGGTGAGCACACGGCCTCACCCTACTAGAATCGGAAGTCAAATGTCTACTGATGATCTGGTGCTTCTGTCCCCAACCAAGGAGGGCCTACAGCAGCACCTAGATCTTCTGCACAGATTCTGCCAGACCTTGGGCCCTGACAGTAAATCTCAATAAGACAAAAATAATGGTGTTATAAAAAAGGTCCAGTTGCTAGGACCACGAATACAAATTCCATCTAGACACCGTTGCCATAGAGCACACAAAAAACTATACATAAACTACTGTTCAAAAGTTTGGGGTCACTTAGAAATGTCCTTGTTTTTGAAAGAAAATGACATTTTTTGTCCATTAAAATAACATCAAATTGATCTGTTGTTCTGACTAAAAAAGCAATAAAACTGCCCGTCTTTAGACTAGTTGAGTATCTGGAGCATCAGCATTTGTGAGTTCAATTACAGGCACAAAATGGCCAGAAACAAAGAAACAAAGAACTTTCTTCTGTAACTTGTGAGTCTATTCTTGTTCTGAGAAATGAAGACCCTTCCATGCGGGAAAATGACAAGAAACTGAAGATCTCGTACAACGCTGTGTACTACTCCCTTCACAGAACAGTGCAAACTGGCACTAACCAGAATAGAAAGAGGAGTGGGAGGCCTCGGTGCACAAATGAGCAAGAGGACAAGTACATTAGAGTGTCTAGTTTGAGAAACAGACGCCTCACAAGTCCTCAACTGGCAGCTTCAATAAATAGTACCCGCAAAACACCAGTCTCAACGTCAACAGTGAAGAGGTGACTCCGGGATGCTGGCCTTCTAGGCAGTTTTATTGCTTCTTTAATCAGCACAACATTTTTCAGCTGTGCTAACATAATTGCAAAAGGGTTTTCTAATGATCAATTAGCCTTTTAAAATGATAAACTTGGATTAGCTAACACAACGTGCCATTGGAACACAGGAGTGATGATGCTGATAATGGGCCTCTTTATGCGTATGTAGATATTCCATTAAAAAAATCTGCCGTGTCCAGCTACAATAGTCATTTACAACGTTAACAATGTCTACACTGTATTTCTGATCAATTTGATGTTTTTTTAATGGAAAATAATGTGATTTTCTTTCAAAAACAAGGACATTTCTAAGTGACCCCAAACATTTGAATGGTAGTGTACCTCGGCCTAAACATGAGCACCACAAAGCCACAAAGCTATGAACGAGCTGAGAGACAAGGCAACAAGTGCCATCAAAGGGAACATAAAATTCGACATACCAATTAGGATATGGCTAAAAATACTTGAATCAGTTATAGAACCCATTGTCCTTTATGGTTGTGAGGTCTGGGGTTTTCTCACCAACCAAGAATTCACAAAATGGGGAAAACACAAAATTGAGACTCCACATGCAGAATTCTCCAAAAATGTAAAACACCAAATAATGCATGCAGAGCATAATTAGGCCGATACCTGCTAATTATCACAATTCAGAAAAGAGCCCTCAATTCTACAACCACCTAAAAGGAAGTGATTCCCAAACCTTCAAAACAAAGCTATCACAAACAGAGAAATTAACCTGGAGAAGAGCCCCCTTAGCAAGCTGGTCCCGTGGCTCTGCTGACTATGTACAGGCTCAGTGAGCATAGCCTTGGTATTGAGAAAGGCAGCCAAAGGCAGACCTGGCTCTCAAGAGAAGACAGGCTATGTGCACACTGCCCACAAAATGAGGTGGAAACTGAGCTGCACTTCCTAACCTCCTGCCAAATGAAGGACCATATTAGAGACACATATTTCCCTCAGATTACACAGACCCACAAAGAATTCGAAAACAAATCCAATTCTGTTCAACTCCCATATCTATTGGGTGAAATACCACAGTGTGCCATCACAGCATCAACATTCTGTGACCTGTTGCCACAATAAAAGGGCAACAAGTGAAGAACAAACACCATTGTAAACACAACCTGTATATATTTGTTTCATTTATTTTCCCTTTTGTACTTTAACTATTTGCACATCATTACAACACTGTATATAGACATAATATGACATTTTAAATGTATTTATTATTTCAGAACTTTTGTGAGTGTAATGTTTACAGTACATTTTTTTATATTTACTTCAACTTTGTTTATCTATTTCACGTGCTTTGGCAATATAAACATATGTTTCCCATGCCAATAGAGCACTTAAATTGAAATGGAAAAATAATTGAAATTGAATTGAGAGAGAGTGAGAGAGAAAGAGATAGACAGTCAGAGTGAGAAAGAGAGAGAGTCAGAGAGCGAGAGACAGTCAAAGAGAGCAAGAGACAGTCAGAGAGAGAGAGATACAGTCAGAGAGAGAAAGAGGGAGAGGGCAAGAGAGACAGAGTGAGAGAGAGGGAAAGAGAGAGACAATCAGAGAGAGAGAGAAAGAGAGAGAGTCAGAGAGAATGAGAGACAGTCAGAGAGAATGAGAGACAGTCAGAGAGAATGAGAGACAGTCAGAGAGAGAAAGCTACAGTCAGAGAGAGATACAGTCAGAGAGAGATACAGTCAGAGAGAATGAGAGACATTCAGAGAGAATGAGAGACAGTCAGAGAGAATGAGAGACAGTCAGAGAGAATGAGAGACAGTCAGAGAGAGAAAGATACAGTCAGAGAGAGATACAGTCAGAGAGAGATACAGTCAGAGAGAATGAGAGACATTCAGAGAGAGAGAAAAAAGCTGAATGTCTGAAAAGGGCGAGGATGAACTCACACAGTCCTTGCAGTACCTACCTTGCGGAGGAAGCTGATGTTGAAGCCAAAGGTCTGGGCATTCCGGGAGCCAGCGTTCATGTAGTTGCCCACCAGCAACACCATCTCCAGCAGCTTGCTGAAACTGTCACTCTTCTTCACCTCCTCGCAGGCGAACGTCACATTCATGATGTCCGGACGGATGTTGTTCACCTGCTCCTCGAAGGTCAGCTTGAAAAGGATTCCGTTGAGGCGTGAGCGCAGCAGCTTCACAGAGCTCATCTAGGACAAACATGACAATATTTGGTTTTGAAAAGTTTAGCGAGCCTATGTAGGGTTTATGAAGGCTCTATGAAGACCTAATTAAGTATTTATAACTTATATGTTGTTTAATGCGTGGCCAATGTGGCCTTGCAGAGCTCTAATGCAAATGTTTGTATAGTCAGCGGTTGAGATGTGCCAGTGCGTCAACCTCCACCAACATGCCACAAATTGCTGTATAATCCGACGCTGCGAGTCAGTTTTTCCCAGACCTGGTCCTAATGTTTCATTACAGCTCAAATGTATTCCTGTTGATGAGGAAGTTGTCAAACCAAAGTCATTGTCCTCTTACCCTTGATTTGATTTCTCTGTATATGATGATATCGGCTCTAGATGGAGCGGCGGCTCTAGAGGGAGCGGCGGCTCAAGAGGGAGCGGCGGCTCAAGAGGGAGCGGCGGCTCTAGAGGGAGCAGCGGCTCTAGCGGGAGCGGCGGCTCTAGAGGAAGCGGCGGCTCTAGAGGGAGCGGCGGCTCTAGAGGGAGCGGCGGCTCTAGCGGGAGCGACGGCTCTAAAGGGAGCGGCGGCTCTAAAGGGAGCGGCGGCTCTAGAGGGAGCGGCGGCTCTAAGAGGGAGCGGCGGCTCTAGAGGGAGCGGCGGCTCTAGAGGGAGCGGCGGCTCAAGAGGGAGCGGCGGCTCTAGCGGGAGCGGCGGCTCTAGAGGGAGCGACGGCTCTAGAGGGAGCGGCGGCTCTAGCGGGAGCGACGGCTCTAAAGGGAGCGGCGGCTCTAGAGGGAGCGGTGGCTCTAAGAGGGAGCGGCGGCTCTAGAGGGAGCGGTGGCTCTAGAGGGAGCGGCGGCTCTAGCGGGAGCGGCGGCTCTAGAGGGAGCGACGGCTCTAGAGGGAGCGACGGCTCTAGAGGGAGCGACGGTTCTAGCGGGAGTGACGGCTCTAGCGGGAGTGACGGCTCTAGCGGGAGTGACGGTTGAAAGTTACTTATTTCCCTCAGGAGCCCCTGTGTGTCGTGGTGGTCCTGATGAGGTAGCTTCACCAGCAGGAACAGTATATTTCCACGATAGCTCTACGATAGATATCATGGGGGAACTTGCTTCATTACATCCTCAAAGAGCCACAGGTAAAGAGACACCACCCAGTTTTACTGAATGGGTACAAACTGATTTGCAGGTCTACCCCAATTTAACGTTATCATATTATTTTTAAGCCATTAGGTTAACTGAGAATAATCTCTTTCAGACAACGAACTGGAGGAGTAAAACCGACATGAAAATATAAAGACATAGCTAAATATACATGTATAAAGTTATCTGGAATGTAATATGATAATGTGCTCTGGATAAATCAATGTGGTATAAAAAAGTAATTGTAAGATAAAACAATAAAGTCAGTTTATAGACTCACTTCTACATGACTCTGTAAAAAGGGTAAAAATACAACTGTAGGCTAAAGTATAACCTCAGCATCAACTACAGCTAGCGCTTGAGGCAACCATACTAAATCACTTATAGTGGCTTGGAGTGTAACATTGAGCTTTTCTGACTTCACTATGAAGTAGAGTGCACTAACTTTATTACAGAGAACCCAAAGCCCAAGGCTATGATTCTATCACTAGGCAATATTGACGGTTTATGCCAGAATATGGAATTTGTTTCGGCCAGGAATGACACTGTGACTTTCACAACACAAGGACACATAATTAAGCTACTATATTGAAATCAAGTTTCACACTTTATTATTTATCAAAATCATGGCTTCTGTCAGTCAAAGAGCAGGCTACCATATCGGACTTGTTATGAAACATTCTTGGTCTTTAAGATATTGAATAGGTCTGATAATGCATAAAGCCTCAAGGTCATCTTTTTCTATTCCCGAATTGCTCTCTCAATGGTCCTATTCTTAATTTCCTAGTCCCCTCCCTACTATCTCGGCACCTACACTAACCTCTTTAATGAAGAGCTAGACATATAATGGTGTGTGAAGTAGCAAGAAAAGAAAAGGTGGGGGTCTGCTGTGTGACAAAAAGAAAGGGAACAGAATTGAAAGAGAGGAAAGGGGAGTGGTTTTGAGAGTAGGTAGTGATTGATGCACTGGAATGTGAGGGAAGGAGAGAGGGGGTGAGAGTGAGAGTGGGGAGAGAGAGGGGGAGAGAGAGATAGAGAGGGGGAGAGTGGAAAGAGAGCGAGAGAGGGGGAGTGAGAGAGGGAGGGATCTATCCTTATCAATAACCAATTGAAATACCTTTCCTCTGTAGGTATGTAGGTAAGTGTGAGTAAAACAGGGTGTATATAGTAAGACCTACTCACCACAATGCCAAACTGTTCAGGCTCACATAGTTCCTCATACTCATTCTTCAGTTCTGCCAGAGCGCTCAGCTCCTTCTGCTCTGGTAGGTTCTTTATCAGATTCTGTAAACACACACACAGACACATTAAATGCTTTATTTGAATCCAAAAATCACATTACAGTCTAGAAGGATTTAAACATTTTAAAGGGCACAGATTCATGGACACCTACGGATACAAAAAGCATATACACACACAGCTCCTGTCAGTATAGTTTGCCCCCTGCTCGCCTCCGCAGGGACACCAAAATGCACCTCAGAGAACACTCAGGCAGCTTGGAGACAAAAGACTCTACAGCGCCAAGCTAGAATCAAGACCCAGCACTGGGAACATCCACACAGCACCAAGCTAGAATCAAGACCCAGCACTGGGAACATCCACACAGCACCAAGCTAGAATCAAGACCCAGCACTGGGAACAGCCACACAGCACCAAGCTAGAATCAAGACCCAGCACTGGGAACAGCCACACAGCACCAAGCTAGAATCAAGACCCAGCACTGGGAACATCCACACAGCACCAAGCTAGAATCAAGACCCAGCACTGGGAACAGCCACACAGCATCAAGCTAGAATCAAGTCCCAGCACTGGGAACATCCACACAGCACTAAGCTAGAATGAAGACCCAGCACTGGGAACAGCCACACAGCACCAAGCTAGAATCAAGTCCCAGCACTGGGAACATCCACACAGCACCAAGCTAGAATCAAGACCCAGCACTGGGAACAGCCACACAGCACCAAGCTAGAATCAAGACCCAGCACTGGGAACATCCACACAGCACCAAGCTAGAATCAAGACCCAGCACTGGGAACATCCACACAGCACCAAGCTAGAATCAAGACCCAGCACTGGGAACATCCACACAGCACCAAGCTAGAATCAAGACCCAGCACTGGGAACAGCCACACAGCATCAAGCTAGAATCAAGTCCCAGCACTGGGAACATCCACACAGCACTAAGCTAGAATGAAGACCCAGCACTGGGAACAGCCACACAGCACCAAGCTAGAATCAAGTCCCAGCACTGGGAACATCCACACAGCACCAAGCTAGAATCAAGACCCAGCACTGGGAACAGCCACACAGCACCAAGCTAGAATCAAGACCCAGCACTGGGAACTTCTGAGACCTCCACTGGTGTTCAATATAACTACTCATTTACATCCACTGATCCATTAGAGAAGGTTCAACTCCACTATCCTTCTATACAACACCTAACATCATTATCGGAAGGTTCCATACAAACACTAGTACAGTAAATCAGAGCGTGGATGGTTATGAGATATTTTTGCAAACATTCAGTACTTTCAAGATAAGCGTCACCATAGGGAACAGACATGGTTCAGACAAACATTGCATATCTATGTTTATCTTGAAATTAGCACGCTAACTGTTTCTATGGGAATACAAAGAGGAGAAGCGGCAGGTAGGAGGATGAGTAGGAAAAGGTCAGGTAATCTAGTGCTCTCGCTGCTGTATCCATTTATTTACCTCAACGGGAACAACTTCAGTAAGAGCTCCGGCGAACCGCAGTTCAAACACGTAATAACGCTGGCGATTAATGGAGACTTTCATTCCGACTTTGTCGGTTTGCATCAGCTTCCTTGGAAAACATGGCAATTTACCATTTATAAATAAGATTAACTTAGTAACTTCAGTTTTTAAATAGCATTTGACTTTCAGAAAGCCAAAGTCAAGCTTTACAATTATCATACAGGTCCAAACTGTGAGGAAGATGAGCAGGAGGAAGAGGAGAAAATCTTAATTTCCCATTAAATGTTAATTGTGCATGGAAAGGTCAGTTGAATAAATTAAATGAAGCATAGCTACCTTTTTTTCATCTTCTCGGAAAGACGGAAGAGGAGGAAGTGAAAGAAGAGGAGGAGAAAGAGGAAAGAGAGGATAAGAAAGAGGAGGATGATAAAGATAAGGAAGAGGAGGAACAGAAAGGAGGAGGAGAAAGCGGAGGAGGAGAAAGAGTGGGATTAGATGTGCCCTCATTAGCTCCCCTAATTTAGACAGCAGGAGCAGGCTGGCACTCTGTCACATGACCAGGCCAGGACACACACACACACACACACTGACCACTGCCCTGGAACGGAGCAGCCATGAGCCATCACTGGCCAGGCTCTACTGTCCACTAATGATGACATCTCTCCCCTTCCCCCGTGGATTCAAAAGTCTAGAAATCAACCAAGTTGGAAAGAAATACTGTGGAGTTTGTCAGTTCTAGAGTGGTCTGCAACAGTTATATTAAACGTGTGTTGCTTCTATATTAGCCACTGAATGTTCTCCCAATTAGAGCAAACAAGTGTGGCCCAGTTATGTAGCCTCATTATAATTCAATAATGAAGGCTGTTGATTATAGTGGACATCAATTGGGAAACAGCACATAGAATGGGATGTGAGACATGACATTCCCCCCAAAAAAGTGTATGGTGATGTGTACTAATGATGGGGCTTCCAATGGTGTCAATGTTATTCCAAAGATCTCACTAACAATATGTGTTTTCTTTCTTTAATTGTGCCGGGGTTGGGGTGCATTATAAACACCTAGGTTGCGTCCCAAATTGCCCTATGAGCCCTGGTTAAAAGTAGTGCACTCTATACGGAATAGAGTGCCATTTGGGACTTTCCAGACAAAAATAGAGACAGCAAATTATTTGCTCTTGACCTTTCAGGCAGAAACCCTTATTGATTATTGAATACTCACTCCATTGTGCTCATCTCTGTAGTGCAGCTGCTGATCACTGCTTCCTTACTGCTTATTAGACATTATAGAAGTAAATTATTGTCTTTCAGGAAAATGCCATATTTGATAGAAGGTAATTATTTAAAAAATTATTTGGATAACCGATGTCAACCACCTTGCAGCGAAAAATAAAGTAAATTCAAGCACAAACTTGGTCACAGTTTATGACCCACATCTTATTGTGCAAAACACTTTTGGATATTAACCCAGTTATTTTGAAAGTGCAAACCAGAAAATAACCTGTTCAAGAATCCTCCAAAATGCTTCAACCCAATTCAAAAGAAGATTACGGAAACATTACGCGACGTGTGTAGTGGAAATAAATGAATTCTGGAAATTCAAACTACCACTCGACTTTGTCTTCCCATGGTATATAAAAAAACTGGTTTGGAGAGCTTTGCGGGCCTCGCAGAAACAGGACCACAACGGAGCAGCAAAGATCCACCGCCATGTGAAGAGGGATTATGAATTTCTATTTCAACTTCTCCTCTCTTCCAAGTCTGAGGAACATTACCCTGGGCTGAAGAACAAAGTCCTCCTCAACAACGTATCGTTGATTCAGAATGAAATGCAATAACACAGCAGCGAAAGCATTCAGCCTCAGCAGTCATCGTCGCTAATGCTCCCAGAAACTGATTATTGGTGTTGTTTTCCTCTGCCGCAGCTCGTTAAGAAGAGACAGAAAATTAAAGTGTGTTGTGGCCTTGTCTGCGACCGTTTCCCATGTTGTCTCCAAGACTTTCTTCACCGACTGAAGCTGCTAGGTTCAGGTAAAGAGTTTGAATTGGAGATGGAATTTCTCAGTGTAATTGTTATTTCATTTGTCTGTCATCTAGTTAATTATCAGCAGCCCCCATAGACGGTAATTGACACAAAGGCGTCGCCATATGTGTAGTTCTGTCAAAACCGGTGCTAGATGAGGCTATGCCAGACCCTTTCCGGCAGGCCTCCAGACAGACACACATACAGACACACTCTGCATCTGGGGGAGATTACTGGAGGGCTGTTACAGTCAACGAACGCTCATTTGGGCTCCTGGAGACTGGTGAAATCCCTAAGGACGTCAAGACAGAGCAACAAATAGTGTGTAACTTTCTGTACTGCTCAAAGCCCAATGCACATTGGCTAACCGAGCTATCTGCATTGTGTCCCGCCCACCACCCGCCAACCCCTTTTTTTACGCTACTGCTACTCTCTGTTCATCATATATGCATAGTCACTTTAACCATATCTACATGTACATACTACCTCAATCAGCCTGACTAACCGGTGTCTGTATGTAGCCTCACTACTGTATATAGCCTGTCTTTTTACTGTTGTTTTATTTCTTTACTTACCTATTGTTCACCTAATACCTTTTTTGCACTATTGGTTAGAGCCTGTAAGTAAGCATTTCACTGTAAGGTCTACTACACCTGTTGTATTCGGTGCACGTGACAAATACACTTTGATTTGAATGAGCATGGAAAATAATGGTCTTTCTGGAGAAGGAAGACAATACTGTATTGTATAGGACAGAAACAACTGTGGAGAAACCGTCTCCCAGCATTGATACTCCAATTAAAAAACGTATAGAAGTGATATTGCGGAATCAAGATTTAATATGATGGCATGTCTTGGTTCTCTCTGTCATCTATCATGTGTTTCTTTAGAGCGTACAAAGCATACAGGTGGACGTTGACACACTGTTTGGCATGTCACTAGTACTCACTTTTCTGATTGGAAGAATAAGTAGACACACGGGGTACACAGATCAATTTATCCACTTTCTATGGCCTCCACTGTTCCCTTTCTATGGCCTCCACTGTTCCCTTTCTATGGCCTCCACTGTTCCCTTTCTATGGCCTCCACTGTTCCCTTTCTATGGCCTCCACTGTTCCCTTTCTATGGCCTCCACTGTTCCCTTTCGATAATACTAAACTTTTCATGTTGCAGGCTCCTGTGATTCTCTCTTCAGGCAGCGAATATTCCCAACAGTGAAGTTGAAGACAAGATCAACAAATCTCAAATGATAGTCACAGGAACAGCACAATCAATACAAAATGTTCTCCAAGCAATACCGTTTTTAGAATCAAAGGATTCAGGGGGAATCTCAACAGATGTATACAGTGGGTAAGAACTCCCTGTTTTCCTCTACCGATCTGGCTGGAGACTGACAACCAAAACATTTGAGATTTTTTCCCTCCAATTCAAAGACAGCAAGATTATGTTTTTTGATCTGTTTGACAGATGCAATTTTCACATTTTAACATTTTTTCCCCACAGATTTTGGCGAAGCGTCAGACAGAGCATGTGGCTTTTGTCAGACTGACGTCTTACCACTGCGGATCCACAGAGAGTCACATTGAACGGCTGAAAGGCCTCTGTTAGATTTTGATACTGAAGAGCAGTCAAACAAGAGCCATTCTGAAGAGGTATCCACATCCGTTTTCATTTGAATCATGAGCTTTGTCAATTATATATTTTTTTTATGAGTTTCAACGCTTTAAAGGTGGGAAAAGTGATGGTTTGATGTAGTTTTAGGGGAGTTAATTGCAGGTAACTTTCAAAACAGATTATGGAAGAATAATGGAATGAGATGAATCTCCCAATGTGTCTTGTATATCCAGTATGCAAATGAGGTGCTGACAAAACATGTAAACAATTACCTTTTTGTTTGGTATGATTGAATATACCAGTAATTGACAAAAAACATAATGACCAATTATTATTATGTTTTACCAGGAGGCACGTCATGACAAATATAGTATGCCTATTACAAATGGAGTCTCTTCAGATGCCTTCCACGTCACATCCTAACAGACCAGTTGAATGACAGTAGACTCTTTATCTCATTAGTGAGAAATTAACCCAGTGTGTACAAATATGTTCTCATTCCATTTCATCTGTCTGTCTCCTGACTAAAAAATGAAACCCTTAAAATGTAAATAAAGGTGCACTTTCTCCGCTATCAACACTTACAAAGTATATCAGCAAAAACAGCTGGTAGAAATCCCATGGTCATGGATTCAGATATTTCTATAACATATATTTCAACAATCAGCTACAGTATTTGCAGACCAGATTTTGTCAGTCTGCCAAATTGTCAATCCAAAATTAACATCAGCACCAACAGAAGGCATACATAGTTTTCACATTCTTTCTGTGTTATTCTTTACTTTACAAGCAGAAATGTTGACAAGTTTTGTAGACTGAACTGGTGGCATCCGGCTAATCTAATCTAAAGTAAATCACTCAGACCTAATCCAGGATCTTTACTCCAAAGCCAACAAACACCTCAGAATCTCACTGAGGGTTGCTATTCGGAGAACAAGGGTGACAGATTCCAAAACCACATTAAACTAAATGAGAAATGAATACAAAAAAAGATTCATTTTGGGGGGGTGAGGGATGAAGTTGGCAAAGCTGGAATGACTTGGCGTGACATTACGTTTGTCTTTTCAAAATAAATGTGGAGGGTAACAGCCTCAGTTAGGCCCACAGGTCATGCCCATGGATCTGGCTCCCTCAGAGCGACCAATCTGTCCTAGTTAGTCATTATAAAGGTGACAGACAGTAGACTCTTGTTAAAGTGTACATAATCTATGTCTGAAGCTCACAAGAAGTTGAGCCTTTCACATAGGTGACATCTCCACTTCTCCAGAGAGGATTGAGATGAAACACATTACCTGTGTCACTGCGGCAATACAATTATTTCACTCTTGATAGACCTGACTCCTGAATCCTTAGTCTGAGCCCACCTCCCCCCTAGCTGTTAGCCCCACAGGTCCTACCCCTATCTCCCTGTAGCTGTTAACCCCACAGGTCCTACCCCTATCTCCCTGAAGATGTTAACCCCACAGGTCATACCCCCATCTCCCTGAAGATGTTAACCCCACAGGTCATACCCCCATCTCCCTGAAGCTGTTAACCCCACAGGTCATACCCCCATCTCCCTGAAGCTGTTAGCCCCACAGGTCACACCCCCATCTCCCTGAAGCTGTTAACCCCACAGGTCATAACCCCATCTCCCTGAAGCTATTAGCCCCACAGGTCATGCCCCCATCTCCCCCTAGCCGTTAGCCCCATAGGTCATACCCCAATCTCCCTGAAACTGTTAGCCCCACAGGTCATTCTCCCCCTAGCTGTTAGCCCAACATGTCATACCCCCATCTCCCCGTAGCTGTTAGCCCCACAGGTCATACCCCCATCTCCCTGAAACTGTTAGCCCCACGGGTCATGCCCTCATCTCCGCCTAGATGTTAGCCCCACAGGTCATATCCCCATCTACCCCTAGCTGTTAGCCCCACAGGTCATGCCCTCATCTCCCCCTAGCTGTTAGCCCCACATGTCATGCCCCCCATCTCCCTCTAGATGTTAGCCCCACAGGCCACGCCCTCATCTCCCTGTAGATGTTAGCCCCACAGATCATGCCCCCATTTCCCCGTAGCTGTTAGCCCCACATATCATACCCCCATCTCCCCCTAGCTGTTAGCCCCACAGGTCATGCCCCCATCTCCCCCTAGCTGTTAGCTCCACAGGTCATGTCCCCCCTAGCTGTTAGCCCCACAGGTCATGCCCTCATCTCCCTGTAGCTGTTAGCCCCACAGTTCATGCCCCCATTTCCCCGTAGATGTTAGCCCCACAGATCATGCCCCCAAGTCCCCCCTAGATGTTAGCCCCACAGGTCATATCCCCATCTCCCTGTAGCTGTTAGCACCACAGGTCACGCCCTCATCTCCCCATAGCCGTTAGCCCCACATATCATGCCCAAAAGTCCCCCCTTGCTGTTAGCCCCACAGGTCATATCCCCATCTCCCCCTAGTTGTTAGCCCCACAGGTCATGCCCTCATCTCCCTGTAGCTGTTAACCCCACATATCATGCCCCCAAGTCCCCCCTAGCTGTTAGCCCCACAGGTCATGCCCCCATTTCCCCGTAGCTGTTAGCCCCACATATCATGCCCCCATGTCCCCCCTCGCTGTAAGCCCCACAGGTCATACCCCCATGTCCCCCCTCGCTGTTAGCCCCACAGGTCATACCCCCATGTCCCCCCTCGCTGTTAGCCCCACAGGCCATGTCCCCACTCGCTGTTAGCCCCACAGGTCATACCCCCATCTCCCCCTAGCTGTTAGCCCCACAGGTCATGCCCTCATCTCCCTGTAGCTGTTAGCCCCACAGGTCATGCCCTCATCTCCCTGTAGCTGTTAGCCTCACAGGTCATGCCCCCATCTCCCCCACAGGTTACACCACCCTTCTCTCCCCCTGTCTCCCCCACAGGTCATGCTCCTCTCCTCCACAAGTCATGCGCCCGTCTCCCCCACAGGTCATGCCCCCATCCCCCCAAGCTGTTAGCCCCACAGGTCATGCCCTCATCTCCCTGTAGCTGTTAGCCCCACAGGTCATGCCCTCATCTCCCTGTAGCTGTTAGCCTCTCAGGTCATGCCCGTCTCCCCTGCCCCCCCATGCTGTTAGGCCAACAGGTCATGCCCATGGATCTGGCTCCCTCAGAGCGACCAATCTGTCACAGTTCATGCCCCCATTTCCCCGTAGATGTTAGCCCCACAGATCATGCCCCCAAGTCCCCCCTAGATGTTAGCCCCACAGGTCATATCCCCATCTCCCTGTAGCTGTTAGCACCACAGGTCACGCCCTCATCTCCCCATAGCCGTTAGCCCCACATATCATGCCCAAAAGTCCCCCCTTGCTGTTAGCCCCACAGGTCATATCCCCATCTCCCCCTAGTTGTTAGCCCCACAGGTCATGCCCTCATCTCCCTGTAGCTGTTAACCCCACATATCATGCCCCCAAGTCCCCCCTAGCTGTTAGCCCCACAGGTCATGCCCCCATTTCCCCGTAGCTGTTAGCCCCACATATCATGCCCCCATGTCCCCCCTCGCTGTAAGCCCCACAGGTCATACCCCCATGTCCCCCCTCGCTGTTAGCCCCACAGGTCATGCCCCCATGTCCCCCCTCGCTGTTAGCCCCACAGGTCATACCCCCATGTCCCCCCTCGCTGTTAGCCCCACAGGTCATACCCCCCATGTCTCCCCTCGCTGTTAGCCCCACAGGTCATACCCCCATGTCTCCCCTCGCTGTTAGCCCCACAGGTCATACCCCCATGTCCCCCTTGCTGTTAGCCCCACAGGTCATACCCCCATGTCCCCCCTCGCTGTTAGCCCCACAGGTCATACCCCCATGTCCCCCTTGCTGTTAGCCCCACAGTTCATACCCCCATGTCCCCCCTCGCTGTTAGCCCCACAGGTCATACCCCCATGTCCCCCCTCGCTGTTAGCCCCACAGGCCATGTCCCCACTCGCTGTTAGCCCCACAGGTCATACCCCCATCTCCCCCTAGCTGTTAGCCCCACAGGTCATGCCCTCATCTCCCTGTAGCTGTTAGCCCCACAGGTCATGCCCTCATATCCCTGTAGCTGTTAGCCTCACAGGTCATGCCCCCATCTCCCCCACAGGTTACACCCCCATCTCTCCCCCTGTCTCCCCCACAGGTCATGCTCCTCTCCTCCACAAGTCATGCGCCCGTCTCCCCCACAGGTCATGCCCCCATCCCCCCAAGCTGTTAGCCCCACAGGTCATGCCCTAATCTCCCTGTAGCTGTTAGCCCCACAGGTCATGCCCTCATCTCCCTGTAGCTGTTAGCCTCTCAGGTCATGCCCGTCTCCCCTGCCCCCCCATGCTGTTAGGCCCACAGGTCATGCCCATGGATCTGGCTCCCTCAGAGCGACCAATCTGTCCTAGTTAGTCATTATAAAGGTGACAGACAGTAGACTCTTGTTAAAGTGTACATAATCTATGTCTGAAGCTCACAAGAAGGTGAGCCTTTCACATAGGTGACATCTCCACTTCTCCATAGAGGATTGAGATGAAACACATATTACCTGTGTCACTGCGGAAATACAATTATTTCACTTTGATAGATCTTAACACAGCATTGAAGGTTGATATGACCATTACTTAATCAAATAAACTCAATTGAAGAAAGCTATTATTCCGGACTGAAATCATATGAGTTTGTCTGGAGAATAATGTGCCATCTGAATATGTTTCTACCAGATTCATTTGCCATCTGTCACTGAGATAAAGAAAGTTTAGCTCCAAGAAGAAAAACAATAAGTTCTGATTCATAGAGCTTTGTGTGTGTCTAAATGGGTCTACTGCATACACTCTAGCTAATGTAGCTGTCCATTATACAATGCAGCACTGACCCACAATGGTGTATGCACCAATTTGTGTGTGTGTGTCTGTGGTGCGTGTGTGCCCTTGCCCAAGTGCCGTGTTTTCCAGAGCAACATTTCAACTAGAACACAAAGGGACACAAAGCACTGTACCTGAGCCCTGGTCACAGCCCTGGTCACAGCCCTGGTCACAGCCCTGGTCACAGCCCTGGTCACAACCCTGGTCACAGCCCTGGTTACAGTCCTGGTCACAGCCCTGGTCACAACCCTGGTCACAGCCCTGGTCACAGCCCTGGTCACAGCCCTGGTCACAGCCCTGGTCACAACCCTGGTCACAGTCCTGGTTACAGTCCTGGTCACAGCCCTGGTTACAGTCCTGGTCACAGCCCTGGTCACAACCCTGGTCACAGCCCTGGTTACAACCCTGGTCACAGCCCTGGTCACAGCCCTGGTCACAGCCCTGGTCACAGCCCTGGTTACAGTCCTGGTCACAGCCCTGGTCACAACCCTGGTTACAACCCTGGTCACAGCCCTGGTCACAACCCTAGTCACAGCCCTGGTCACAGTCTTGGTTACAACCCTGGTTACAGTCCTGGTCACATCCCTGGTTACAGCCCTGGTCACAGCCCTGGTCACAGCCCTGGTCACAGCCCTGGTCACAGCCCTGGTCACAGTCTTGGTTACAACCCTGGTGACAGCCCTGGTCACAACACTAGTCACAGCCCTGGTCACAGTCTTGGTTACAACACTGGTTACAGTCCTGGTCACAGCCCTGGTCACAGCCCTGGTTACAACCCTGGTCACAGCCCTGGTCACAACCCTAGTCACAGCCCTGGTCACAGTCTTGGTTACAACCCTGGTGACAACCCTGGTTACAACCCTAGTCACAGCCCTGGTCACAGTCTTGGTTACAACCCTGGTGACAACCCTGGTTACAACCCTAGTCACAGCCCTGGTCACAGTCTTGGTTACAACCCTGGTGACAGTCTTGGTCACAACCCTGGTTACAGCCCTGGTTATAGACCTGGTTACAGCACTGGTCACAGCCCTGGTTATATCCCTGGTTACAGCCCTGGTTACAACCCTGGTCACAGCCCAGGGACCCAATGTTGTACATTGGGTCCCGGACATCGTATCCCTGTTGAAGCAGCCCAGCCTCCCCACCACTTTAACCTTCTCCATCATATCCCTGTTGAAGCAGCCCAGCCTCCCCACCACTTTAACCTTCTCCATCATATCCCTGTTGAAGCAGTACAGCCTCCCCACCACTTTAACCTTCTCCATCATATCCCTGTTGAAGCAGCCCAGCCTCCCCACCATTTTAACCTTCTCCATCATATCCCTGTTGAAGCAGCCCAGCCTCCCCACCACTTTAACCTTCTCCATCATCCCTGTTGAAGCAGCCCAGCCTCCCCACCACTTTAACCTTCACCATCATCCCTGTTGAAGCAGCCCAGCCTCCCCACCACTTTAACCTTCTCCATCATATCCCTGTTGAAGCAGCCCAGCCTCCCCACCACTTTAACCTTCACCATCATCCCTGTTGAAGCAGCCCAGCCTCCCCACCACTTTAACCTTCTCCATCATCCCTGTTGAAGCAGCCCAGCCTCCCCACCACTTTAACCTTCTCCATCATCCCTGTTGAAGCAGCCCAGCCTCCCCACCACTTTAACCTTCGCCATCATCCCTGTTGAAGCAGCCCAGTCTCCCCACCACTTTAACCTTCTCCATCATCCCTGTTGAAGCAGCCCAGCCTCCCCACCACTTTAACCTTCTCCATCATCCCTGTTGAAGCAGCCCAGCCTCCCCACCACTTTAACCTTCGCCATCATCCCTGTTGAAGCAGCCCAGCCTCCCCACCACTTTAACCTTCGCCATCATCCCTGTTGAAGCAGCCCAGCCTCCCCACCACTTTAACCTTCGCCATCATCCCTGTTGAAGCAGCCCAGCCTCCCCACCACTTTAACCTTCTCCATCATCCCTGTTGAAGCAGCCCAGCCTCCCCACCACTTTAACCTTCGCCATCATCCCTGTTGAAGCAGCCCAGCCTCCCCACCACTTCAACCTTCCATCCAGTCCCTTTGTGTTTTGTTTTCCTCCAAGCCTCCTTGATCAGCATAATGTATTTCGCATTTCATTGTTGAATTAGCATTTGATGCAGGAAAAGGGGGATATGGTACTGCGTGCCAAAATAAGGCTTCAATTAAGCTCGAGGGGGGAACCGGCTTTTTACAGCTTTTCCTGCTTAAGCGGTAATCCAATGGGCCCGATGCATGGCCATACTTATCGTCCCGTCCCACATTTGCACTTTACACCATGCAAATGATGGCCAGGCCGGGCAACAATACGGAAGGCTTGCTCCAGTCACCTGTTGTTGTTAGTCCTGCAGGAACAAAGGCTGGCACGGGCTGCATCTGCGGAGGCCCTGCAGCTCTGCCGCCAAGGAGCAAGGCAAGTCCAGGTAATGAGGGGCCCATGCATATGGATGAGAGCCATGGTTAGAAATGGCAGGCAGGCGATGGCTGCTGGGTGATTGACAGACAAGATAAATAATAATAACAAGCAAGGGCCAAAACAAAAGCCCTGGCTTGGGCACAGCCAATCAAAAATCGCCAGGCCCCAGCTGGAACAGTCGTTGCTGTGGCGGGTGAGGTGAGTCGCAGATTGGTTGTGGGATGGGAGAAGTTCCAGTGTGTGTGTGTGTGTTGTAAAACAACATGGATAAGGAACATTACAGCAATTTAGAGGACATATCTAAATGTCAAATTGAAACAGTATAAACAGAGAAACATGCAACCAACTGTTCAATGCTAGTACACAACCATTCTATTCTAGTACACAACAATTATATTCTAGTACACAACCATTCTATTCTAGTACACAACAATTATATTCTAGTACACAACAATTATATTCTAGTACACAACAATTATATTCTAGTACACAACCATTCTATTCTAGTACACAACAATTATATTCTAGTACACAACAATTATATTCTAGTACACAACCATTCTATTCTAGTACACAACCATTCTATTCTAGTACACAACAATTATATTCTAGTACACAACAATTATATTCTAGTACACAACAATTATATTCTAGTACACAACAATTATATTCTAGTACACAACCATTCTATTCTAGTACACAACAATTATATTCTAGTACACAACAATTATATTCTAGTACACAACAATTATATTCTAGTACACAACCATTCTATTCTAGTACACAACAATTATATTCTAGTACACAACAAATATATTCTAGTACACCACCATTCTATTCTAGTACACAACCATTCAACTCTAGTACACAACCATTCTATTCTAGTACACAACAATTATATTCTAGTACACAACCATTCTATTCTAGTACACAACAATTATATTCTAGTACACAACAATTATATTCTAGTACAAAACCATTCTATTCTAGTACACAACAATTATATTCTAGTACACAACAATTATATTCTAGTACACAACAATTATACAATTATATTCTAGTACACAACAATTATATTCTAGTACACAACAATTATATTCTAGTACACAACAATTATATTCTAGTACACAACAATTATATTCTAGTACAAAACCATTCTATTCTAGTACACAACAATTATATTCTAGTACACAACATTTATATTCTAGTACACAACAATTATATTCTAGTACAAAACCATTCTATTCTAGTACACAACAATTATATTCTACTACACAACCATTATATTCTACTACACAACCATTATATTCTACTACAAAACCATTCTATTCTACAACACAACCATACTATTACACAACCATTCTATTCTACTACACAACCATTCTATTCTATTACAAAACCATTATATTCTACTACAAATCCATTATATTATAGTACACAGCCATTAGATTCTACTACAAAACCATTCTATTCTACTACAAAACCATTATATTCGAGTACACAACCATTAGATTCTAGAACACAACCATTAGATTCTAGTACAAAACCCTTATAGTCTAGTACACAACCAGTATATGCTACTACACAACCAGTCTATGCTACTACACAATCATTATATTTTACTACACAACCATGCTGTTCTGCTACACAACCATTATGTTCTGCTACACAACCATTATGTTCTGCTACACAACCATTATGTTCTACTACACAACCATTCTACTACACAACCATTACATGCTACTACAAAACCATTTTATGCTACTACACAGCCATGATATTCTACTACAAAACCATTCTATGCTACTTCACACTTATTCTACTCTACTACACAATTATTCTACTCTACTACACAATCATTCTACTCTACTACACGACCATTATATGCTACTACACAACCATTATGTTCTACTACACACCCATTATGTTCTACCACACAACCATTATGTTCTACCACACAACCATTATGTTCTACCACACAACCATTATGTTCTGCTACACAACCATTATGTTCTGCTACACAACCATTCTGTCTGCTACACAACCATTATGTTCTGCTACACAACCATTATGTTCTACTACACAACCATTATGTTCTACTACACAACCATGCTACTCTACCACACAACCATTATATTCTACTACACAAGCATTATGTTCTACTACACAACCATTATGTCTGCTACACAACCATTATGTTCTGCTACACAACCATTATGTTCTTCTACACAACCATTATGTTATGCTACACAACCATTCTGTCTGCTACACAACCATTATGTTCTACTACACAACCATTATGTTCTGCTACACAACCATTATGTTCTACTACACAACCATTATGTTCTACTACACAACCATGCTATTCTACCACACAACCATTATGTTCTACCACACAACCATTATGTTCTGCTACACAACCATTATGTTCTTCTACACAACCATTATGTTCTGCTACACAACCATTCTGTCTGCTACACAACCATTATGTTCTACCACACAACCATTATGTTCTGCTACACAACCATTATGTTCTGCTACACAACCATTATGTTCTGCTACACAACCATTATGTTCTGCTACACAACCATTATGTTCTGCTACACAACCATTATGTTCTGCTACACAACCCTTATATGATACTACACATCCATGCTATGATACTACAAAGCCCTTCTATTCTACTACACAACCATTATGTTCTGCTTCACAGCCATTCTGTTCTGCTACACAACCATTATGTTCTACTACACAACCATTATGTTCTACCACACAACCATTATGTTCTACCACACAACCATTATGTTCTACCACACAACCATTATGTTCTACCACACAACCATTGTTCTACCACACAACCATTATGTTCTACCACACAACCATTATGTTCTGCTACACAACCATTATGTTCTGCTACACAACCATTATGTTCTACTACACAACCATTATGTTCTACCACACAACCATGCTATTCTACCACACAACCATTATGTTCTACCACACAAGCATTATGTTCTACCACACAACCATTATGTTCTGCTACACAACCATTATGTTCTGCTACACAACCATTATGTTCTGCTACACAACCATTATGTTCTGCTACACAACCATTCTGTCTGCTACACAACCATTATGTTCTGCTACACAACCATTATGTTCTGCTACACAACCATTCTGTTCTACTACACAACCATTATGTTCTACTACACAACCATGCTATTCTACCACACAAGCATTATGTTCTACCACACAAGCATTATGTTCTACCACACAAGCATTATGTTCTACTACACAACCATTATGTTCTACTACACAACCATTATGTTCTGCTACACAACCATTATGTTCTGCTACACAACCATTATGTTCTGCTACACAACCATTATGTTCTGCTACACAACCATTATGTTCTACCACACAACCATTCTACTCTACGTTTTAACCGTTATGTTCTACTACACAAGCATTATGTTCTACTGCACAACCATGCAATTCTACTACACAACCATTATATTCTACTACCCAACCATTCTGTTCTACTACACAACCATTATGTTCTACTACACAACCCCACTATCTACTACACAACCATTCTGTTCTACTACACAATCATTATGTTCTACCACACAACCATTATGTTCTACTACACAACCATGACGTTCTACTACGCAATCATGATGTTCTGCTACACAACCATTATGTTCTACTACACAACCATTATGTTCTACTACACAACCATTATGTTCTACTACACAACCATTACGTTCTACTACACAACCATTATGTTCTACTACACAACCATTATGTTCTACTACACAACCATTATGTTCTACCACACAACCATTATGTTCTGCTACACAACCATTATGTTCTGCTACACAACCATTATGTTCTGCTACACAACCATTATGTTCTGCTACACAACCATTATGTTCTGCTACACAACCATTATGTTCTGCTACACAACCATTATGTTCTACTACACAACCCCACTATCTACTACACAACCATTATGTTCTACTACACAACCCCACTATCTACTACACAACCATTCTGTTCTACTACACAATCATTATGTTCTACCACACAACCATGATGTTCTACTACACAACCATGATGTTCTACTACGCAATCATGATGTTCTGCTACACAACCATTATGTTCTGCTAC
Source organism: Salvelinus namaycush (assembly GCF_016432855.1). NCBI lineage: Eukaryota > Metazoa > Chordata > Actinopteri > Salmoniformes > Salmonidae > Salvelinus > Salvelinus namaycush. Next base: position 15,923,202 of record NC_052311.1, on the reverse strand, counting down.
ACAACCATTATGTTCTACTACACAACCATTATGTTCTACTACACAACCATTACGTTCTACTACACAACCATTATGTTCTACTACACAACCATTATGTTCTACTACACAACCATTATGTTCTACTACACAATCATGCTGTTCTACTACACAATCATGCTGTTCTACTACACAATCATGCTGTTCTACTACACAACCATGATGTTCTACTACACAACCATGATGTTCTACTACACAACCATGATGTTCTACTACACAACCATGATGTTCTACTACACAACCATGATGTTCTACTACACAACCATTATGTTCTACTACACAACCATTATGTTCTACTACACAACCATTATGTTCTACTACACAACCATTATGTTCTACTACACAACCATTATGTTCTACTACACAATCATGCTGTTCTACTACACAATCATGCTGTTCTACTACACAACCATTATGTTATACTACACAATCATGATGTTCTACTACACAACCATTATGTTCTACTACACAACCATTATGTTCTACTACACAACAATTATATTCTAGTACACAACAATTATATTCTAGTACACAACCATTCTATTCTAGTACACAACAATTATATTCTAGTACACAACAATTATATTCTAGTACACCACCATTCTATTCTAGTACACAACCATTCAACTCTAGTACACAACCATTCTATTCTAGTACACAACAATTATATTCTAGTACACAACCATTCTATTCTAGTACACAACAATTATATTCTAGTACACAACCATTCTATTCTAGTACACAACCATTCTATTCTAGTACACAACAATTCTATTCTAGTACACAACAATTCTATTCTAGTACACAACAATTATATTCTAGTACACAACCATTCTATTCTAGTACACAACCATTATATTCTAGTACACAACAATTATATTCTAGTACAAAACCATTCTATTCTAGTACACAACAATTATATTCTAGTACACAACAATTATATTCTAGTACACAACAATTATATTCTAGTACACAACAATTATATTCTAGTACACAACAATTATATTCTAGTACACAACAATTATATTCTAGTACACAACAATTATATTCTAGTACAAAACCATTCTATTCTAGTACACAACAATTATATTCTAGTACACAACATTTATATTCTAGTACACAACAATTATATTCTAGTACAAAACCATTCTATTCTAGTACACAACAATTATATTCTACTACACAACCATTATATTCTACTACACAACCATTATATTCTACTACAAAACCATTCTATTCTACAACACAACCATACTATTACACAACCATTCTATTCTACTACACAACCATTCTATTCTATTACAAAACCATTATATTCTACTACAAATCCATTATATTATAGTACACAGCCATTAGATTCTACTACAAAACCATTCTATTCTACTACAAAACCATTATATTCGAGTACACAACCATTAGATTCTAGAACACAACCATTAGATTCTAGTACAAAACCCTTATAGTCTAGTACACAACCAGTATATGCTACTACACAACCAGTCTATGCTACTACACAATCATTATATTTTACTACACAACCATGCTGTTCTGCTACACAACCATTATGTTCTGCTACACAACCATTATGTTCTGCTACACAACCATTATGTTCTACTACACAACCATGCTGTTCTGCTACACAACCATTATGTTCTGCTACACAACCATTATGTTCTGCTACACAACCATTATGTTCTACTACACAACCATTCTACTACACAACCATTACATGCTACTACAAAACCATTTTATGCTACTACACAGCCATGATATTCTACTACACAGCCATGCTATTCTACTACACAGCCATTCTATTCTACTACAAAACCATTCTATGCTACTTCACACTTATTCTACTCTACTACACAATTATTCTACTCTACTACACAATCATTCTACTCTACTACACGACCATTATATGCTACTACACAACCATTATGTTCTACTACACACCCATTATGTTCTACCACACAACCATTATGTTCTACCACACAACCATTATGTTCTGCTACACAACCATTATGTTCTGCTACACAACCATTCTGTCTGCTACACAACCATTATGTTCTGCTACACAACCCTTATATGATACTACACATCCATGCTATGATACTACAAAGCCCTTCTATTCTACTACACAACCATTATGTTCTGCTTCACAGCCATTCTGTTCTGCTACACAACCATTATGTTCTACCACACAACCATTATGTTCTACCACACAACCATTATGTTCTACCACACAACCATTATGTTCTACCACACAACCATTATGTTCTACCACACAACCATTGTTCTACCACACAACCATTATGTTCTACCACACAACCATTATGTTCTACTACACAACCATTATGTTCTGCTACACAACCATTATGTTCTGCTACACAACCATTATGTTCTACTACACAACCATGCTATTCTACCACACAACCATTATATTCTACTACACAACCATTATGTTCTACTACACAACCATTATGTTCTACTACACAACCATTATGTTCTACTACACAACCATGCTATTCTACCACACAACCATTATGTTCTACCACACAACCATTATGTTCTACCACACAACCATTATGTTCTACCACACAACCATTATGTTCTGCTACACAACCATTATGTTCTGCTACACAACCATTATGTTCTGCTACACAACCATTATGTTCTGCTACACAACCATTATGTTCTGCTACACAACCATTATGTTCTGCTACACAACCATTATGTTCTGCTACACAACCCTTATATGATACTACACATCCATGCTATGATACTACAAAGCCCTTCTATTCTACTACACAACCATTATGTTCTGCTTCACAGCCATTCTGTTCTGCTACACAACCATTATGTTCTACCACACAACCATTATGTTCTACCACACAACCATTATGTTCTACCACACAACCATTATGTTCTACCACACAACCATTATGTTCTACCACACAACCATTGTTCTACCACACAACCATTATGTTCTACCACACAACCATTATGTTCTACTACACAACCATTATGTTCTGCTACACAACCATTATGTTCTGCTACACAACCATTATGTCTGCTACACAACCATTCTGTCTGCTACACAACCATTATGTTCTGCTACACAACCATTATGTTCTACTACACAACCATTATGTTCTACCACACAACCATGCTATTCTACCACACAACCATTATGTTCTACCACACAAGCATTATGTTCTACCACACAACCATTATGTTCTGCTACACAACCATTATGTTCTGCTACACAACCATTATGTTCTGCTACACAACCATTATGTTCTGCTACACAACCATTATGTTCTGCTACACAACCATTATGTTCTACTACACAACCATTATGTTCTGCTACACAACCATTCTGTCTGCTACACAACCATTATGTTCTGCTACACAACCATTATGTTCTGCTACACAACCATTCTGTCTGCTACACAACCATTATGTTCTGCTACACAACCATTATGTTCTGCTACACAACCATTATGTTCTACTACACAACCATTATGTTCTACTACACAACCATGCTATTCTACCACACAACCATTATGTTCTACCACACAAGCATTATGTTCTACCACACAAGCATTATGTTCTACTACACAACCATTATGTTCTACTACACAACCATTATGTTCTACCACACAACCATTATGTTCTGCTACACAACCATTATGTTCTGCTACACAACCATTATGTTCTGCTACACAACCATTATGTTCTGCTACACAACCATTATGTTCTACCACACAACCATTCTACTCTACGTTTTAACCGTTATGTTCTACTACACAAGCATTATGTTCTACTGCACAACCATGCAATTCTACTACACAACCATTATATTCTACTACACAACCATTATGTTCTACTACACAACCATTATGTTCTACTACACAACCATTACGTTCTACTACACAACCATTCTGTTCTACTACACAATCATTATGTTCTACCACACAACCATTATGTTCTACTACACAACCATTATGTTCTACTACACAACCATTATGTTCTACTACACAACCCCACTATCTACTACACAACCATTATGTTCTACTACACAACCATGATGTTCTACTACGCAATCATGATGTTCTGCTACACAACCATTATGTTCTACTACACAACCATTATGTTCTACTACACAACCATTATGTTCTACTACACAACCATTATGTTCTACTACACAACCATTACGTTCTACTACACAACCATTATGTTCTACTACACAACCATTATGTTCTACTACACAACCATTATGTTCTACTACACAACCATTATGTTCTACTACACAACCATGCTGTTCTACTACACAATCATGCTGTTCTACTACACAATCATGCTGTTCTACTACACAACCATTATGTTATACTACACAATCATGATGTTCTACTACACAACCATTATGTTCTACTACACAACCATTATGTTCTACTACACAACCATTATGTTCTACTACACAACCATTATGTTCTACTACACAACCATTATGTTCTACTACACAACCATTATGTTCTACTACACAACCATTATGTTCTACTACACAACCATTATGTTCTACTACACAACCATGCTGTTCTACTACACAATCATGCTGTTCTACTACACAATCATGCTGTTCTACTACACAATCATGCTGTTCTACTACACAACCATTATGTTATACTACACAATCATGATGTTCTACTACACAACCATTATGTTCTACTACACAACCATTATGTTCTACTACACAACCATTATGTTCTACTACACAACCATTATGTTCTACTACACAACCATTATGTTCTACTACACCCATGAAGAAATCCACCAAACGAAATAGTTGAAATATTTGTGGGAATCTTCTGCTATAGATGCTAAGAACGCATATCAAAGTGACAAGTTAAGCTTTCACCCTTGACCGGTGTGTGTGTGTGTGTGTGTGTGTGTGTGTGTGTGTGTGTGTGTGTGTGTGTGTGTGTGTGTGTGTGTGTGTGTGTGTGTGTGTGTGTGTGTGTGTGTGTGTGTGTGTGTGTGTGTGTGTGTGTGTGCAATATGATGCAAGTGTGTGCACAGGCACAGGCATGTAATGACATGATACTATTTAATATGATGCCTATCAATAGTCTATTCCACCATAGATACAATATACACTGTCATCCATATACATGCATGTTTTCAATACAGGTCGTCACTATGTAAATTCCTCCTGTATAAAATGGAGAGCAACTCTTCAATGATATTGACCAAATGAAATGGTTAAATGAGACTGTAAAGAGTAAGAACACATTCCTTTGAAATTTAAATTCCAGCGGGGAACATTACACTAGAACATTTCCTCTCCTAGGTAGAGCCTGTCGATAGAGACGGACACTAAAGAAAGGCTGGCTTTATGTTTGACTGGGGGGACATACAGTACTGTCAGTGCATACTGATGGCGAACATGGAGAGAAAGAAACTCTCTCAACAAAATATTCAATTTTTTTGGTGACTCCAAAAGAAGAGGGAAAAACATCACAATTCAGAACCAGACAGAACATATGCCCACACACAGAGGTTTGTAGTGGAGTACTGATGCAGAAACATACACAAACACACACAAAGAGCATGATTTTTTTTTTTTTTCAACAACCACATCTTGCCATAATTGACATGAATACACTTAATGTACAAAGTGTTTCTCCTGCAGCATGTAATAAGGCGTGCAGTAAACCTGCTCTCAGTTTGTAATTGTGACTAATAGTGGCCGTGGGCCTTACTGCCTTGTGAGAGACATTCACTTAAACATGTCATTTTAATTACCAGAGAAAAATGTCACAACACGCAGTTTGTAAAATGTATTTAATGTGTTTCTGGAAGGCGTAGAGGATAGATCTAACGTCGAGGAAACAACAAAACAGCAGAAAGCATATCACTTTAACAAGAACATATGCATCACTTACACTTAGTCTTTCAAAAAACTCTCTCACTTCCTTGTATTCCCTTAAACGAGCCTTAATCTATTTTAATGATATGTACCCAATGATTGTATATAACTTGCAATTCACTCATGGACTTAGTTCAACTGTTGTACCCCATCAAAAGCAAAAATATACTGTAAGCTTGTTTTACTCCAATGTTTGTAAACAAAGTAAATGTAAACAAACACTATGTAGCCTAAAAAAAAAATATATATATATAATTTTGACATCAAGGATGGTCAGTCTTTGCATCCATAGCTCTGTCTATGAATTTGAGAGTGGTTACATTTCTCCAGCCCCATCCTTCCGTTTTTACCAGAACAGGGGTGGGGAGTACACTTGTTATTGTTTCAATTGCTGATTGTCACTTTAATGAAACGTTCTAGAGAGTCAAACACATCGACAGATGCACAGTGTGAGATATATAAAAATCCTAAAGGACTATAGGACAAAGGTAAGGCCAGGCAAACAAGTCTTGCCTTGCAGACCACCACAAGACTCCCAGCAGACGAACACAGTAATAGATAGTGTAAAGGAAATTAAAAGAGCCAGTGGGGTGAACACACCACTACCAGCAGGGCTGTGTCTTGAATGGCACCCTATTCCATCTATAGTGCACTACTTTTGACCAGGACCCATAGGGACTAGTGTGTCATTGGGGTGCAATCTAGGACTAGAGCTGGGGATATGAAGGGTCAGAGACAGGAAATTAGTTGTAGTGTGAGTTTCCTGACTACTCTGTCAACACTCAGATTGACTAGACTGGGGTGCCACGTCAGTTTTAACGACTGGTACATTCAGTACCCTTGGATTTAACTCAGGGCCTTCATAACTCTGTGTGTGTGTGTGTGTGTGTGTGTGTGTGTGTGTGTGTGTGTGTGTGTGTGTGTGTGTGTGTGTGTGTGTGTGTGTGTGTGTGTGTGTGTGTGTGTGTGTGTGTGTGTGTGTGTGCGTGCGTGCGTGCGTGCGTGCGTGCGTGCGTGCGTGCGTGCGTGCGTGCGTGCGTGCGTGCGTGCGTGCGTGCGTGCGTGCGTGCGTGCGTGCGTGCGTGCGTGCGTGCGTGCGTGCGTGCGTGCGTGCGTGCGTGCGTGCGTGCGTGCGTGCGTGCGTGCGTGCGTGCGTGCGTGCGTGCGCGACAGCTGGATTTAACAGCTTTGTAGAACATGATCACAATATCTAAGCATCCCTTTTAGACAAATCGTCTAATGTTAATCAAAACATGGTAGGCTATGTGCCACAAAGCTAAGTACAAAATAAACACAGTATGTTTCAATATGCAAGCTATCCTGAGGTGGCAGGGTAGCCTAGTGGTTAGAGCGTTGGACTAGTAACCGAAAGGTTGCAAGTTCAAATCCCTGAGCTGAAAAGGTACAAATCTGTCCTTCTGCCCCTGAACAGGCAGTTAACCCACTGTTCCTAGGCCGTCATTGAAAATAAGAATTTGTTCTTAGCTGACTTGCCTAGTTAAATAAAGGTTAAAATAAAATGTTTGAATGGTTACTGGAGAGCTACATGGGTACACAACACTGTTAAAGTCAAGGTCTGCTATTTACCATGACCTCGGTCAAATGATGTGCCCATATTTAACCATTAAGGCTTAAACACAATAAAAATACCCTTGGTATTTCCCTTAACATCCAAAAGGTATTTTCTTCTCTTAATACGTCCTCTCGAAATGTAGCGCATTTGCACACAACATGTATTAATTACAACTAAATAAGCTGAGCAGAGCCGTGTAGTCATTAGCCTTTCCTTTTGAACAGGAGATGGGGTAATATTAAATACATCGGCCAACATAAAACATTAAAGAACCACTCTGATATTCTGCAAAAGAAATCCCCCCCCGGGCAGCATCAGCCGTTGAGCCTGAGCTTTACCACACACATGCAAACTTAGACACACACACATGCAAACTTAGACACACACACAAACCACAGTCCCGCGCGCACAAACACACACACACACACACATTGAACTTGACACACACACACCAAAAGTGAGTAAATATTTAGCATTTTCATCTGGCCCCAGCCTGAGTGAGTGACAGCTAAGGCCTTGGTGGAAGAGATAACAGATCACCAGGAGTTCTAGCAGCCAAGTCCTCAGAAGTTTCTTAAGCTGGGCTCAAAAGAGCCACTGACAGTTAGTTTTTCATGTTGAATGTGGAGTCAGTGAGAGAGCCTTAGCACCACACAGTTGTCACAGTACATCAAAACATCCACGGGATTGACTAAAAATGGTGCAAATGTGTCGATGATAGACGCCCAACCTTCCCCATTGACACCAAAGTCTTCCCTGAGAAATCTAGAAAGTTCTATGTTCCCCTCCCTCTGTCCTCTGACTAAGGCTGCATGAAGATCTCATCAAACAAATCTAATAGTTGAGTTATATTTTATTAGCTATTATGGCTAGAGTCCGATCAATACGTTTTTTTTAGGTCCGATACGATTTCAATTTTTTGCAGGACAAAATTGACCGAAACTTCTGCCGATATACTGTTTCACGCCGGGACAATCAAAAAGTATAAATTTTTCACTCTGAATTCTCATAAATTATCATAAAACAATTTATAATCCAAATGAGCAATTGTTCAATAAATAAACTTGATTTCATTCATTGTGAAATTAATGACACATCATGAAAATGGTCGCAAGTGTTCAGATAAGCATACAATTCCCTTTTATCATTCTCTTTATTGAATATCGGTTATGGTCCGACACAGATATAGCGGTAAAATGCCAATATCTGCCGATAATATCAGTGAACCGATATATTGGTTGGGCTCTATTTATGCCCTTGGTTGGGGATAAGCAGCTTGAAAATAACTCATGATTGCCACAGAAAAATAATCACAACAGCCCAAAGGGTTCATAGATCTGGCATTGTGTATTCATCGTCTTCTATTTTGTTGTTGTTGCTATTCTTATTTCTTTGTGTGTATGCATTAGCTTTGATTCACTCAGGTCAGTGGTACAGTATGACGAGCATTGATGTGACATGGCTAATTTGGAAATGAAGGCCAATTAAACATCATAGACTCCCTCTCTCTGCATGAAGGACTATACCTAGTGGAGCCGGGGCCGTGGGTTAGCGTTTATATGATGTGGGGAGGGAAACTGATTAAGACCTCAAAGAATACTACAAGCGCTGCGGGGTATTACAGGACCATGTATGTGAGATCTCTAAGAGGTTCCTAACAGTCATCCATGGAAACATTGTGTGCCCAGTCGGAAGAACATGAGGGTTTACAAACGTGATGTTTTAAATCAGACAAGGTTGACTTGTAAACTCCCTAAAATAACCTAAAAACCTATTAAAGCCTGTCAATTATATTATCTAAGGAGACCTTGAAATGTCTTCCAAATCTTGGAAAACTAGATCCTCTAACAAATCCCTTCAAATGGCCAGCATAAAAAAGCAGCTGTAGCTGTGTCTTTTTGTCTAGCTGTGTGGTGCTGCATTCACAGCTCTAGGTCTGTGTTGTAGCTAGCAGTGTATTATCTCAGTAAGTAACCCAGCATGGAAAGGAGCTTTCACAGCTCTAGGTTTCTACCTACTGTGTTGTAGCTAGCAGTGTATTATCTCAGTAAGTAACCCAGCCTGGAAAGGAGCTTTCGCAGCTCTAGGTTTCTACCCACTGTGTTGTAGCTAGCAGTGTATTATCTCAGTAAGTAACCCAGCATGGAAAGGAGCTTTCGCAGCTCTAGGATTCTACCACTGTGTTGTAGCTAGCAGTGTATTATCTCAGTAAGTAACCCAGCCTGGAAAGGAGCTTTCACTGCTCTAGGTGTCTACCTACTGTGTTGTAGCTAGCAGTGTATTATCTCAGTAAGTAACCCAGCCTGGAAAGGAGCTTTCACAGCTCTAGGTTTCTACCACTGTGTTGTAGCTAGCAGTGTATTATCTCAGTAAGTAACCCAGCCTGGAAAGGAGCTTTCACAGCTCTAGGTTTCTACCTACTGTGTTGTAGCTAGCAGTGTATTATCTCAGTAAGTAACCCAGCCTGGAAAGGAGCTTTCACAGCTCTAGGTTTCTACCACTGTGTTGTAGCTAGCAGTGTATTATCTCAGTAAGTAACCCAGCCTGGAAAGGAGCTTTCATAGCTCTAGGTGTCTACCTACTGTGTTGTAGCTAGCAGTGTATTATCTCAGTAAGTAACCCAGCCTGGAAAGGAGCTTTCACAGCTCTAGGTTTCTACCACTGTGTTGTAGCTATCAGTGTATTATCTCAGTAAGTAACCCAGCCTGGAAAGGAGCTTTCACTGCTCTAGGTGTCTACCTACTGTGTTGTAGCTAGCAGTGTATTATCTCAGTAAGTAACCCAGCCTGGAAAGGAGCTTTCACAGCTCTAGGTTTCTACCCACTGTGTTGTAGCTAGCAGTGTATTATCTCAGTAAGTAACCCAGCCTGGAAAGGAGCTTTCACAGCTCTAGGATTCTACCACTGTGTTGTAGCTAGCAGTGTATTATCTCAGTAAGTAACCCAGCCTGGAAAGGAGCTTTCACAGCTCTAGGATTCTACCACTGTGTTGTAGCTAGCAGTGTATTATCTCAGTAAGTAACCCAGCCTGGAAAGGAGCTTTCACAGCTCTAGGTGTCTACCTACTGTGTTGTAGCTAGCAGTGTATTATCTCAGTAAGTAACCCAGCCTGGAAAGGAGCTTTCGCAGCTCTAGGATTCTACCACTGTGTTGTAGCTAGCAGTGTATTACCTCAGTAAGTAACCCAGCCTGGAAAGGAGCTTTCACTGCTCTAGGTGTCTACCTACTGTGTTGTAGCTAGCAGTGTATTATCTCAGTAAGTAACCCAGCCTGCGAGGGGCTCATTAATGATCTGTGGATTGTTTAGCCTTCTTGTGCTCAGTTGGCACCAACCGCACAAAACCAAATATCTCCAGTATGCCAATTAATAGGGATGCACGATATATCGGTGAACATATCGGAATTGGACGATATTAGCTAAAAATGCCAACATTGGATTCGCTCCGATGTCTAGTTTAACGCCGATGTGAAAAACCGATGTCAAAGCTGACGTGCATACCTATATAACACAGATAATTGAGAACATCTTTGGATATAATGTAAGTACATGACATACTGACACCACGTAAAATTGTGCGCTACACGTGCAAGCACAGCATTCCTAACCTAGCCCACATTGTCTGCTGTGTTGATCGAGCAGTCAACAAGTCCAGCAGTCATTTAAAGAGTAAGAACATTTCAGCGAGACAACTCAAAGGCGAAATCCATTAACCCCAAGATAATGGAATTCATTGCCCTTGACAATCAACCGTTCTCTGTTGTGGGTGATGTTGGCTTTCGCTGACTGGTCGAGCACGGATACACGTTTTTTATGTTGTTGATGTTGTCCTACCGAAGTTACACAGTAATAGCGTCACTGCTATTAGCTTCACGACTGACATTTGGACCAGCGATATCAGCCCCATGAGCATGCTGCGTCCGACAGCACAGTGGGTCATCGAGGATTTCGTACTGAGGAAAGTCGTATTGCATGCTCATGAATATTCTGGTGGTCATATCGCTGCTGCCATTTCAATGGTATTTGAGAACATGTTTGAAACTTGGAAACATGAACAGAATAGCTAGCTCCATTCGAACAACTGACTCGAGAAATACGCTCATCAACTGCGCCTGCAGCAGACGTGATAAGCTTTTTGTGCGTATGTAACATTTCTGGGATCTTTTTTTTCAGCTCATGAAATATGGGACAAACACTTTACGTGTTGCATTTATATTTTGTTCAGTGTAGTATTTGTATACTAATTCCTAATTCTAACACCACCGATTATGTCACATAACAGTGGAGTGTGCATTCCCATTCTGACTTCGCCAATGCTAAGCTAACCAGTTAGCTAGCAGCTAGTGTGCAAGTGTCTATGGAGTGAAGATTAGCTAGCAGCTAGTGTGCAAGTGTCTATGGAGTGAAGATGGCCCCTTTTCCCAACCAGGTGGATGTTTTTACTTGCCCACATTGGCGAATGAAACGGTTGCCATTGACAACAGTTTGCCCCGGCAATAAAACTGCCCACACAGACTGTGAATAAGCGATTTGGTGGCATTCTCTCTTTACTGTGTCGCCACCATGCTCGATGCTATGTACAAGGACCGCTACTTCGATGCAGACAAGAAATGTTACATACAAGGCTGGACAAGATGGAAACGGACATAGTGACAGTGTGCACCAAGGAAGAGAGGCCATGGAGAGGCCTGAAACTTCCCTGCTTGACATGTATGATGCAATCCTGGTTGAGAATGAAAAGACTGAACAAATGAACAACGAAACAGCACAGCAAGTAAGTGAAAGAAATAGGTTTTGATTATGTTTTACTGGTAATGGGGATATACATAAATGCCAACAAAATACATTTTTGGTCAATGTGGTGTATGTGTGTGTGTAACCTTCATTTAACTAAGCAAGTCAGTTAAGAACAAATTCTTATTTATAATGACGGCCTACCCCGGCCAAACCGGGCGACGCTGGGCCAATTGTGTGCTGCCCTATGGGACTCCCAATCACGGCCGGATGTGATACAGCCTGGATTCAAACCAGGGACTGTAGTGACACCTCTTGCACGGAGATGCAGTGCCTTAGACAGCTGTGTCCATGTGTGTGTGTTAACTATTTAACTGTACTAGAATGCTTAAAAGGCGGCAAAAAATTTAAATATTGGTTATCGTTATAGTTTTTTTTGCAAGGAAAATATCGGTATCGTACAAAAATATCATATCGGTGCATCACTACCAGTTAAGCCTACTGTGTGTCAGTGTAGCAGTTGGAGCCCATCCCCCATCCCCCAGTCCACAAAACCCCTGATCCCACTGGTGCGGTGATTAACGTCAGAGGGAATCATGCATCTGAACCAGGCTGAACAGAGCACCAGTGTTTTAAATCGTGGCTGAACTGTTATTATTTGGGCTGAATAAAAAGCGAGGCAGGGAGTGCGAGCTCAGGGCCTCAGGTTGTGGCCTTGTCACGGTGCAGACAATGGGAGTCGATGCTGAACCTGCCAGTCTTCCCTGTCCGGGGGTGGTGGGGGCTGCTGAAAGGCACTGGAGGGGGGCATAGAGGCCAAACACAATGGAACCAGACCCCCTCCTCCCCCCAACCGGGATTGCATGAGCCTGCCCCCCGTCTCCAGACAATGCACTTCCACACGTCTCTTTCACAGCCTCCTCTGTCCATGGTTCACAACAGCACTGAATGGCTTTGTCAGCCCGCCGGTCTTTTGAAGGAGACCTTTGTCAGCCCAACGGACTTTTCAAGGAGACCTTTGTCAGCTAGCCAGCCTTTTCAAGGAGACCTTTGCCTCGGTTTTGCTGTAACGCGTTCCCACTTTTTACTGGGCAAACTTTTATAACAAATAAATGAACTGTGTTGCCACCTTTTGATCTAATCGTTACGGTGGGACTTTTGTGCCGACACGCAGGGGTCTTCTGACGTCTCTCTGGGTACGTGCCGATGAAGAAATGGTGCAGACATCCATAACTGAACTCTCTGCAACCTTGAAAAAGCCAAGTTCAGATGAAGATCAAAGAGTAGCAGCTGACTGCAAAGGGACATTATTCACAGAGGGAATCTGTACTGAGGGGAAGGGAATCTGTACTGAGTGAGGACGTAGGTAAATCTAATAAGATGGAAGAGGCAGATTCCTATGGATGGGTGTGCTGGATGAATGGTGGTGAGAGTTTGGTGATGACTGCCGAAGTTCAGGGACCTGTACATCATAAGCCGGGGGTGCTGATGGCTCCTAATGCAAAGTAAGGAGAGCCAATCAACTCTGATATGTATTCCACTCGGACGGGTTGACACATCGTACAGATGGACATGTCAAGGCCGGCATGCCGCAACATTTCGCTGAAAAATCATTGCATTAGACATGACGACATGGGGCCGGGAAGATTATGTGATTGAATAAGGTCTTATATACATTAAGAGCCCTCCTTCACTTCCCTCCTATTTATATATCTATCCATCTTTTTTATTCCATTCATCCACATCCCACATTCCTCCTTGAAAGAGCTGTAGCAGAGGTGCCCTTTCGAACTGAAGTGGATTTTCAATAAATACTCTGCCTAATGGGAATGGCTCCCTGGGATCCCTAGTTCATATTGAGCAGGAACGGTATCGGTGTCACCGTGAGAGGACTACAGAGGCCCTTGATCTACGTATACCATTTTCTTGATTTCTCTGTTGCGGTCAATTTGGTGAAGGGGGTGACGGTGAGGCCACTCACGCCCATCTCTCGCTCTCATCTCCTGGGGGCTGACTCCTCCTTGACCGCAGTTTGAAGGAGGGCCAGACCAGGCTCTTCTCACTCTGCCCTTTGACCTTTGCTTGAGGCATATCGAGAGACAGAACGAAATTGTCCTCTCACACCCATCCTTCTCCACAGAGAACCACTCTCTGTACCTAACACATCTCTCAAAGCCTCCCTCCTTCCATATATATGACATCACCATCACACTCACTACCTCATAGCAGCATCCACAAAATCATCCTAGCCTGGCAGTGTGTGTGTGTAAATGGTGATTGGCGTGCGGCAGAGAGCAGTCAGCGTAATGTGATTAATCAGTGGGGTGAGTTGAGATGGGAGACCACACTCAGGGCCGTGTCATCCCAGCGGGAGGCTATCTCTTCCCCCTCTGAATCAACCTGCATCCATATCTCTCCCGGCGCCTCTCCTCTCAGACATCACCACTTACCAACAACCCTCTTCACACCAAGCCACCACTCCATGCCCCAAGTCCGCCCAGCGACACAACCAATAAGGGATATTACCGCTTCCCATGGCTGCACTTAGGACTGCATGAGGCACCGAGTGTTCAAGTGAGGGGTGTCCGTTTCCCCCGGGCCATGTATGCGTGTGTGTGGAACAGGGATGGGGAAATGCGATGGGATGGTATATGGCCGCTGTTCTGTTGAAAGATTCATCTCTCCTCAACAGAAAGCCTGAATGTGGAAAAAGGTCACCGTGTTAGATTCCCTGTTCCTCTGCAAAGTGGCGGTGGGGCTTGAGCCCTTGTGCTTCAACGTCCTGCTGTTTTGGACGAACCTTGGAGCAAAGAAGAAGAAAAAGTGCTGTGTGTCTTCACTACCTATCTGTAAGGTTATTTATCTATTTTGCTGAGTGAGAAAGGCCGACAGACTGGTTGTGTTCCAGTCAAGACGAGACAGCTCACCGCACAGGGGCGACAAGACCGATACTCACTAGTGATCAATCTCACAGAGACTTTGACTGCCAAGCTTACATGGAAATGTGCTCCTTTTTAATTCACTCATCCCCCTTCTATACGCCTCCTACTTCACATTAAACAGAAAGACACAAAAGGCAAATGGGCTGCAGGACAAGAGCGATAAAAGATTGGGCAGGCGATGTCAATGCAGATTGGGCCTTTTGTGCCAAGCCGATGCATCTCCACCTCAAACCAGACGCCCCACTTGCAATTATTGCGTTCTCCCAGACAAGGAACACAGAAGCAAAGTCTAAATAGGGTGCCTCTAGCTAGATCATCAATCACGGGTGGGGGAAAGGAGGGTGGAGTTGGAGAGAGTTTTGCCAAGCCATGTCCCATACCATTTATTATGAATGGGAGGTCCTTATGGTCTGGGAGAATGGGGTGGGGCTGAATTGATGAATGGGAGGTCTCTATGGTCTGGGAGAATGGGGTGGGGCTGACTGCTATTACAATGAGCCTGTCCTCCTATAGCTCCTCCCACCAGCCTCCTCTGATGCACACACATATGGCCACATGTACACACACACACACAATAGTGCTGAGCAATTAGTGCTTTTTGAGGTCGGTTCAGTTTCGGTGCAATTATTAAAAAAATAATCACGTTTTTCGATTTAGGTTTGGTTAAAAAAAAAAAATTACATTAAATGCACTATGCTTTATGTGGGTTGACTGCTGTAACAACACAGAATAAAACAATTAATACATGTCACATGATGACAGTGACTGACATTACTGCTTATCATAATTTATTCACATTACTTTACTTTAATAATAAATGTGTTTTATTTCATTCCAAGTCATCATCTGATCTCTATATAGCTGCTGCTTATGCCTGACAAAATCCCTATTTTAGAAGTTATTCAAAGTAAAGGCATACTTAAATGACTGCTAAACAGAAAATATCAATCACTTGCATCGTGTATTTTCAGGCTCAGGAAGCAACTTTTTCAATCCTCTCGATCGCGCGTTCTCTCTTCTCTCAGTTTCTGTTTCTGCTCCGCACAGACCGGACAAGTTTAAGCTGGTGTGCAATGGATTATGGTCATTGTAGTTATTGACCATGTTTTCTGCACTAAACTATATAGAATATTGGCCTGTTGGAAACTATAACTCTGTACTACATCGCACAGTTCAGGCTTCATCTGATTTATCTCTACAGAAACTGCACACCAAGCTCACAGAAAAAAATTGAACTAAATACAATTCAAATAGTTGAACTGACGTCAGTCAATTAGTTGTTTAAAAACCGAAATATAACCATTTCGCTCAGCACGCACACAAATACACACACAGGGGTCAGACAGTAGGTTGGACTCACCTGGATCAGTGATTCGCTCAGCCTCCCCTCGTCCACCTCCAGCACAATGTCCCGGATCTCTTCATAAGGCAGCCGGAATGAGCCCAGGAAAATTGCTGTTGTGATAGAAATGGGAAGCGGGGAGTCATTTTCCTCCCTTTTTTGTATTAGACCGGCAGGTTCAAAAGAGAGCTTTCACCTTTCACGAGCCCAGATCAAACCTGACACTGGGAAAAGTAATACACTTTCAGCCCTTCAATGGGATTGTTTGTGTCCGTCTGACAAAAACATCCACATTTCCCAGTGACAATAGAAGCCAGTTGAAATAACACCAATTTTGGGCACCGATTACCAGATAATGACTTGATGTCAATCCCCTAACCTTTGGTTAAATTGCAAATTCAACATAACACAAGGACATAAACTCAAATAAGTAATGCCATTGTAAATTGTGGGTGAGGGGTGGTCAAGAACCTCGGCCCCGCTACATCTTAGCAAGGTTCCCAGCGAGAATAGCAGCTCTGAGAGTTACATGGAATGCGAGGAGTCTGCTGAATCCTAGGCAGGCATTCTCAGCAGGAGCCCCAGTCTCCAGGTGGGCCTGGAGGAGGCCCTCAGGGGGAATTTGGACCTGATGGATTGTAGGCTGGTACGCTGGGAGTCACCAGTGGAGGTCTGGTAATGAGTGTCTTCACAGCTGCTATAGCATGCCCACTCCATGCCAGTCCACTTCCTCTGTGTGTTCACATCAGATTCAAAAAACATTAATGTCCTCAACAAGCAATTCATTTAGCAGGTTCTCAAACTACGTTTTGTAACTGTGGGAAGTTGAACAACTTGCATGGGAGTGTTTTTTAATTTTTCGATGGTGTTACATTTTAATTGGTGGAAGAGAAAGTTTCAGCTCATCTGTTGCATCATCAGCTATCTGACTTGCCTTTCAACAATTTCTAAATGGCAGATGTATACACTCATTTATTTCCAGTTCCAGTCTCACGGAGACATTTTATTTCATAATAGATCTATCAACCACCACAAAAACCTTGAAGGTCTCTGAACAACGCTGAATACATTATATAAAGCTTGGCAAAGAGATCAGATTTGTATGAAGAGTGGAGGGAGGGAAAATAAAGAACCATTGAAAAAACAATAGTGAAGTCTGATCATTCTTCTCCTCTTTCGGCGTCTAAAACGTTAAAGCACAGACTGAAAAGAGGGAAATGAACTTGGCTCATGCCAAAACGGGTGGTAGAATTCCTTGTGGACAACCGTTGAAAAGAACATATGAAAATATGTCAATTGTTCCATGTGTATTTAATGCTGATAGATCACTATGCACAGTATGGGTGAGGGGTGACTCCATTTCCAGCATGCCTGACCCCACTCCCTGTCCAGTGCTCATCACATCTCAATCCATGTATGTATGTATGTATCCCAAATGGTAGGCTATTCTCCCTATTCTCTAGGTAGTGCACTACTTTTGAGTCCTATGGGCCTTGGTCAAAGGTAGTGCACTACATAGGCAATATCAGCGGAGATGGAACGACTTCGAGTAAGAACCCCCACTCCCTTCTATTGTTACAGCTGGACTGTTCCCCACTGCTCCACACCCATTCCCAAGGTTACATTTAGAAATAAATAGGATTTTTTACAGCACAAATCTTGAAAATGTCATTGAGGACTGAGGAGACCATTATGTTATGACTGAGAGGATGATGAGAAACCTGGAGGTAGATGGAGCTGGTTAGTGTTAGTCTGGTAGGATGATGAGAAACCTGGAGGTAGATGGAGCTGGTTAGTGTTAGTCAGAGACTTCTCACAGGACTTAATGGGCTTGAGTATAATTTCCCATCACAGTCATCATTTCCCAACTTCCATTCAATACATCAGTGTCCAGTCAATGTCCAGCTAGCAAAGAGGCATCACACCACCGCTATTAGTTGAGTACATGAAGCAGAGGCATATTCCTGAGGGGATGAGTAGGCATGTTAGTGTGTAAGTATGCAGGTGAGTCAGTCAGCCACTCTAGAGTAGTCATGGTTTCCATTCCACTGTCACACCTTACACCCATGTAATCATCAATATGTCAATCACAAGAGAACAGTGATGATATGAAGCAGTACTTGATGCCTCACTGTCAACATGACTGGAATCAGAGTCAGAGAGTAGATGGAGATGGAGGGGGCGGTGTAGTTGCTATTTGTTGATATTTCTGGGATTTTATCTCCCCCTGTTTTGACATATGAGTTTAGCCCCTACTTGTGCCACCACCCCCTCAACAGCAGCCTGGAGATTTAAAGTATATTCCCTCCATGTTAACATACTTTGTTTTCAGATCCAGTAGAATCACAAAAAGGGATAGACAAGGGAAGAGGTGGCGTTTATGTGACCTGCTATTTTAGCATTGAAAGCATGAATATTGCATGAGGGGGGGACTGAGAGCTGTCAATGTGACAGAGGGTTCTCCTTGGTAAGGCATAAGCCATCCATCGATAACTGATAACCGGCAAAATTCTGGCTATGCTACTATAAGAAAGAGGAACTGGAATCCAAACTGAATATTGTTCCATTGCACTGATAAGTTAGTTAGGTCAAACAATAGAAAAACAAAGAGATATTCCGTTTGAATTCCAGGCAAGCCTTCTTCGTCATCTGATGCAGGAAGAAGTCTAGCAGGTCAGAGGTCAGAGGTGGCGCGAGATACAGTGATGGTGTTGCTCACAGCATATGGTCCACACCTGCTGCTAGGGATAATCACAAAACAAACGCCCGGTGCTGTCTCTTGATCCTGTTCTGTGTTGATTTTACAAATGGTATCAGAGGGGGCTGGGACTTCATCCATCTGTAGCAGCGATGACCCCCAGCACATTGCCAAGAAAGCACTTACCCACAGCTCAGGTAAAACAAAATTCCTGTTTGTAGGGTATGCAAATAGCCCTAAGAACATTAGTCATCATAAGTGCCGAACAAAACAGCTTGCCCGTCCTACAGTACAACTGCCCCATGTGCTAGATGAGTTATATGACACATACTCTGAATGTAATATGTGTTTAGAAAACAGTCCCTCCAGGATTTCGCTGCATTCTTTTAGTGATCTCCACGGGCAAAAATGCTTGATTTTGCTGCGGCAATTCTGACCAAAAAAAGGTTGTTAACGTGTGACTTGATTGAACAATTTTATGCGGTTAAATTGCAGTGATTGGTTGAAATTGCACACTTTTTGTAATGTGGAGATCGAACAGTTTTATGTGATAACAGTGCAGTGAAGGGTCAATACTTCCCATAATATGCGGGGAATTCTGCAATCACAGAATTGCTCAATCCTGGAGGGACTGATAAAACACATTGTGCCCTGAATGCAAAAATACTAGTAGGTGTTGACCGTCCTACAGTGCAACTGCCCTATATGCAGAGTTATATGGCACATGTACTCTGAATGTAACATGCATTTGTAAAACACACTGTGCCTAATTGAGCCCAAATTCTGGTGGCATATAGCCTCAATTTACGTTTTAATAACCAGTTTTCACAATTCAATTATACCATTCCTGGGACATAGTGACATTTTTCTCAGATGGACAAGCTTGGTAAAGGGGCAATGAGTACTTACATAAATTCTGTGCCGTCTTTGCGTCCAAGATTCGCAGCTCCTTCGCCTTTTTCTTGAATTGCGTCACCCTGGCGTCTGTCTCATCCACCTCATGTTTCACTGTAGAAGGAAGGAATTGCATATTCAATTCTGAGGAACATAACTGGTGTATGGAAAGTGCAGCAATGGCCTTGACCCATAAGAAATGATTAAATGTTTGCTTAAGTTTGGTATTTTCAATAATATATATTATTCTGGTTTATTTTGAAAATGTACATTCACATTATGAACACACTAGGTGACAATACACATTGGGAGCCTTACGGTTCTATGCATGAGACCCGTACACATATGGAGAAACAAAGACACAGTGGTGTTTAAAGGAGAATATGAGTAATGAAAGAGTATTTAACCCAACACAGGAACACACTCATACAACTGGGCTCTAAAGCCAATGGAAACCAAGCTTTACACTCTAAAAAGACTCTGCCAGGTAACATCTACACCATTTAGATGCCAGCAGCTAGGCCCTCCATATTAGTTTCTCACACATTCATGTATAATACTAATGTAAGCCCTGGTCTGCTGGAGCGAGCCTGCAGCAGCAGCTTGTGTGTGTGTGTGTGTGTGTGCGTGCGTGTTGTAAGATAGTTGACAAACACAGCTCCCCTTCCCCAAGGCTCGTTCTGTCAGCCTCCCAAAGCCAGGGAGATAATTGTGTTCCCAGCGTAATCCTGGAGAGAGCCACACACTGCTGCTCCACTGAGCACACAGCACACAGGCAGGCACACGCCACACAGGCAGGCAACACAAGCAGGCAGGCAGGCAGCACACAGGCAGGCAAGCAGCACACAGGCAGGCGGCACACAGACAGGCAGGCAGCACAAAGGCAGGCAGGCAGCACACAGACAGGCAGGCAGCACACAGACAGGCAGGCAGCACACAGACAGGCAGGCAGCACACAGACAGGCAGGCGGCACACAGACAGGCAGGCGGCACACAGACAGGCAGGCAACACACAAGCAGCCTACGACTCAGGAGACCGGCCCCAATCTTAATGGCAGTGTGTCAGGGAGATTCCGCACGGTATAGGTGACACTATGTGTCAGCCAATCGTTCCTATTAAGTTTACCTCTACACACATAATAATTAAATAATAATAATTCTTATTTACATACACACATACAGGTACGTATGCATACAAACTAGCAGGACCCCTTTGTCTGGGAGCCACCCATAGGGAGTGAGCATACTGTCTTTAAAACGAGACGGAGAGCGAGAAAGATAAGGAAGGGAGGAAGGAATGTACAGTATACTCAGGTGGAGACGGTAGCGGCAGCAGGAGAAGGAGAGGAAAACTCCTCGGTCCCCCCCACCCCATCCACTCAAGATGGCTTATGGGAGTGGCAGCGCGCCTCGCCGCTAATCATCACAACTCCTCTATTTATTTAAGCCCAAGGTGTGAGTCTCCCAGGAAATACCCAGAACAAACAACCAGATCCCCAGAAAGTATCTGCATATTTGAAGAAACAATCAAAGAGGCAACAGCATCTCCTGAGCTGGTAGAGAGGAGAAGATGTTGCTTGAGGCACCCAACACAACCAGCCTCAGCCTCACTACCAGGCAGTTTGTCAACACAACACTTCAGGGAATATATTGTTTATACTATACACTGTGCTGCTGGAATAGGGAGGGTGATTCAATAATATGATTTAACCCCTCAAAACTAGTATAGAGTCAGACCTCAGTTATATTCTGAATTTTAAAGTGTGAATTTTGACATAGTGCTACTTGACAGAATTGCCTACTTTTATTTCATCACACTGTGGCAGAAATGTATTTTCTGTAAGCTCGCCATTACCTTGTAAATTATGATGTTTTTTGGGGTTTATTTTCCTGTAACAATTCATCAAAAGTAGCAAAAGTTAAGACCTTGTCAGCTATACTCATTTGAATTGGTTAGCCAGCTAGCTTTTAGTTGCCTGGCTTGCTAGGTTGACATTTACTGAATGTATTTGAAAATGGATGGGTTTATTGGTGTTAAAATAGAGAAGGTATGCTATTTGAAGCAGCGGGCTGCTGATGTCATGCAGAAGCTGTCATTTTGTGTTTATACTTCTTCATAATGACAGCAAGTCTGATATCGGACAACAATAAACTGTTCATGATGTTGCTACGACAATTGTTTACATGATGTAAACCAGCCTTAATTCTAAAACGTCTTGCATAGGAGTGAAACAATGTTTTGAAAACCTACATACAGTAAGTGTTCAATAATGACCAACCTATATGTGTTCAATGAACATCTGGGCTGAAAGAAATGTATGATTGGCGGTTTAAGAAATTAATAATTGGTACATGGTTGTAGAAAACTGTGTAAAAAATTAATTATCCAATTCTGACTTCCATGTGAAAAAATATATATATTTATATTGTGAAACTGTAATCCGAGGAGATGAGTTTGAGGCCCTTGATTTTACAGGGCTGTGAAAAGATCTTGTTTCACTGCATTTCATGGTGAATTATTTTCTGTATCCACTTTTCTCCCCGCATCATTTGGATACAGCCTATTATTCAAAACGCTCAGATTAGGTGAAGTGCCCCATGACAAGTCCCCTGGCGATGACATCATGGACTCATAATGCCCCATGACAAGTCCCCTGGCGATGACATCATGGACTCATAATGCCCCGGGTCAAGCGCAGTGAGACGGTTGGATGAGCCTTGTTCATGGGCCAAGAGCTTCTCACGGAGACCAAGCCTCAGACAAAGAAACTAGAGGCCCAGAGAAAATAAAACATCAGGAATCACTGATCTTCCCACAGGGACGTCTATGTTTTTTTGCAGGCAGTAAGTGGGACAACGATGGGCCATTTCGGGGCCCTGGTTACCCCCCCCCCCCCCACACCTTGTGCGAGTTGGATGTTCCACATGGTTACCTCACACTCTCTGTGGGACGCTGTTGAAACATTCGCCAGCGCCTCAGCTGTCCTCACCCTCAGCTGTCCTCACCCTCAGCTGTCCTCACCCTCAGCTGTCCTCACCCTCAGCTGTCCTCTAAAACAGACACATATATATTTTTTTACATTTAGCAGACACTCATATGCAGAGCGATTTACAGGAGAAATGATGGAATTATTAAGTGCCTTGCTCAAGGACACATCAAGAGATGTTTCACCTAGTCGGCTCGGGGATTCAAACTAGCGACCTTTTGGTTACTGGCCTAACGCTCTTAACCCCTAGGCTACATGCAGCCCCATTCCAATATGATATTGTCCCATTGTGCTTTTCCTGTCCTGCTGGGCTCGGGTTAGAAGCAGCAGCAGCGGCATAGGTTAGAGAGAGGGATGGTGATAGCTTATATCTAGCTCAAAGATATGCAACTTTGATGGGGGTGGCTCGTGGATCTGCGTACCCACATCCATACATCAACAAGTGTCTGCGCAGCCAGGCGCTAAAATGTAACTTAGTTCTATTTTTTACGCTTGGCACTGCAAATCACGCCTCTCCCATCTCCTCATTGCTTTTTAGGAGCATATACAGTGGGGCAAAAAAGTATTTAGTCAGCCACCAATTGTGCAAGTTCTCCCACTTAAAAAGATGAGAGAGGCCTGTAATTTTCATCATAGGTACAATTCAACTATGACAGACAAAATGAGAAAAAAAAATCCAGAAAATCACATTGTAGGATTTTTAATGAATTTATTTGCAAATTATGGTGGAAAATAAGTATTTGGTCAATAACAAAAGTTTATCTCAATACTTTGTTATATACCCTTTGTTGGCAATGACAGAGGTCAAACGTTTTCTGTAAGTCTTCACAAGGTTTTCACACACTGTTGCTGGTATTTTGGCCCATTCCTCCATGCAGATCTCCTCTAGAGCAGTGATGTTTTGGGGCTGTTGCTGGGCAACACGGACTTTCAACTCCCTCCAAAGATTTTCTATGGGGTTGAGATCTGGAGACTGGCTAGGCCACTCCAGGACCTTGCAATGCTTCTTACGAAGCCACTCCGTTGCCCGGGCGGTGTGTTTGGGATCATTGTCATGCTGAAAGACCCAGCCACGTTTCATCTTCAATGCTCTTGCTGATGGAAGGAGGTTTTCACTCAAAATCTCACGATACATGGCCCCATTCATTATTTCCTTTACACGGATCAGTCGTCCTGGTCCCTTTGAAGAAAAACAGCCCCAAAGCATGATGTTTCCACCCCCATGCTTCACAGTAGGTATGGTGTTCTTTGGATGCAACTCAGCATTCTTTGTCCTCCAAACACGACGAGATGAGTTTTTACCAAAAAGTTATATTTTGGTTTCATCTGACCATATGACTGTAACGGCTTTCTTCCTGGGATGAAGGAGAGGACCAAAACGCAGCGCGGCTAGTGTTCAACATGATTTAATAAAGATTATAACGTGAACACTACAAGAAACAAAACAATAAATGTGAAAACCGAAAACAGTCCTATCTGGTGCAGAACACAAAGACAGGAAACAATCACCCACAAACCAACAGTGCAAACAGGCTACCTTAATATGGTTCCCAATCAGAGACAATAACACCTGCCTCTGATTGAGAACCATATTAGGCCAAACAACAAACCCAACATAGAAACACAAAACATAGAATGCCCACCCAGCTCACGTCCTGACCAATTAAGCAAAGACTAAACAAAGGAAATAAGGTCAGGAACGTGACAATGACATTCTCCCAATCTTCTTCTGGATCATCCAAATGCTCTCTAGCAAACTTCAGACGGGCCTGGACATGTACTGGCTTAAGCAGGGGGACACGTCTGGCACTGCAGGATTTGAGTCCCTGGCGGCGTAGTGTGTTACTGATGGTAGGCTTTGTTACTTTGGTCCCAGCTCTCTGCAGGTCATTCACTAGGTCCCCCCGTGTGGTTCTGGGATTTTTGCTCACCGTTCTTGTGATCATTTTGACCCCACGGGGTGAGATCTTGCGTGGAGCCCCAGATCGAGGGAGATTATCAGTGGTCTTGTATGTCTTCCATTTCCTAATAATTGCTCCCACAGTTGATTTCTTCAAACCAAGCTGCTTACCGATTGCAGATTCAGTCTTCCCAGCCTGGTGCAGGTCTACAATTTTGTTTCTGGTGTCCTTTGACAGCTCTTTGGTCTTGGCCATAGTGGAGTTTGGAGTGTGACTGAGGTTGTGGACAGGTGTCTTTTATACTGATAACAAGTTCAAACAGGTGCCATTAATACAGGTAACGAGTGGAGGACAGAGGAGCCTCTTAAAGAAGAAGTTACAGGTCTGTGAGAGCCAGAAATCTTGCTTGTTTGTAGGTGACCAAATACTTATTTTCCACCATAATTTGCAAATAAATTCATAAAAAATACTACAATGTGATTTTCTGGATTTTTTTCTCTAATTTTGTCTGTCATAGTTGAAGTGTACCTATGATGAAAATTACAGGCCTCTCTCATCTTTTTAAGTGGCAGAACTTGCACAATTGGTGGCTGACTAAATACTTTTTTGCCCCACTGTACCCACATGGGGGATTGAAAGATGAACTGAGGTGAACACTCCAGTCCAGTTGTTGGTGATAATGCACCTTAAAGTTGGTTGCCAACTGACATATAAAGTACACAGAAGAAGAAGAAGAAGTAGTCATAGTCGTAGAAGAAGACTACTACTACTGAAGGAGAGATTACTAGAAAATAACTAGGTGTCCCCTTCTATCTGTGGATTAAATGTCAGAGTAGAGAACACACAATTTTGTGCGACTCAAAATGGATCGCAATTCTACAAAGATCCAGAAAAAAAGAACATTGTGCAAAACCTTTTTTTTTTATTGGTCCATGGACCTACATAACGGGCGGGGGCTGCCAGTTGCCCATCCCTGATCTAGCTGCTATCTGCTAGTATACATGCTCACTGATTCAATTCTGCCACACGCCGCATGTTTCCTCATATCTCCATGTGTGGACTGATGGGGCCTGGAGGGGGATATCACATAGTGCCTGCCAGTTTATTCAGTGTCCAGGAAGTGTGGACAGGATAACTACAGGTTGCCCTTTCAAAGCAATGGGAAAATGGACCAAAAAATACCCCTACTAGTCATCAGCCTTGTTTCCTTCCCAACTAAAAGTTTGCAAGTAAATAGAGTTATGCTATTGCCAAATAAAACCTTAACCGCTCAACCTCCCCTTGAGGCTATGGCTTGACAGTTGATAAAACCACTTGCCAGCACCAAACGTGTTTTACTGACTGCCCAGTGGCTAAGATGTAAGACTCCAACAACAAGCGCCATCCCTCTCTTAGAGCCCTGTATTTGTTAATACAATCTTCCATGAATCCATTTATGAGAGAGCAGTTTGTGGTGGGTAGAGGAAGGGGGTGAAATTGGCAGCCAGCAGGTTTGCTGGAGCTGTCGGGCACAATGAAAGCATGGGGCCCATTTCTCGTCAGGATGTATCATTCCTATGACAGGCTGTCAGGCCCGACACATGGCAATAATGCAATCTTAATCACAAATTAACAGCGAGAGGCTGTAGTAATTGTTTTCATTGGCGAACCAAAAGTAGCACTTAGCGTCTACGCGAGAACTATCGATGAGATCAGGAGGTAGGTCCATTTGGACAGGAATGAGCAGGGTGGGAGCATGTTGTGTTCCTCAGGGCACGTGGTAAACCGAGCTAGACAGCAGCTGGGCCTCGCATAGTGAAAAGCCTTTCACTGAAACAACCAATAGTGATGGCTCGTTAAGTTTTTATGGAGAACTCCGATCACACACAGATAAATTAAAGTTGAGTAAGACATGCTGAGTACATGTAGGACACAAATAACACTAAACTATGAATGACTTCTGCAGAGCAGCATGTCGGTTAATATTCACAGCAAAAACGGTGCATTGTTTAAAGCAAGGCCAGATGGAGCACTCAGGGGGAAAATGAGGTCTTTGGTTGATCTTGACCATGTCAGTCAGACTACAAGAATGTGTCAGTGTAATATAACCAGAGAGAGTTTCCCAATGCTTTGTTGGAACTACATATCAAGGGAGAAAAACACATAGGAGACTGGTACCGAAAAAGAAAGACGTTTCCAAATGACCGTTAAACAATAACACTGAAGTTATTTTGTGGCCAAGATAATCATATGCATGTTAGGCCCAGCCCAGGATAATAGTTACATTTCATTACCAGAGGAAGGGGAGTATAACAGCTTATTAAGGCCAGAGGAGCCAACCATAGAATGAAGGATTTTATTTAAAAAAAATAGATAAACTACACAAGCAATAGAAACTGATTTGGACAGTTTAAGATGGCTTAGCGTCTATGTGAGCCTTGTATGTGAGTTTTGGACCGTGGTAAGCTCTGGAGAGATCCTGATAACCAGAGTTCTTCCACACTTGGCCGTTCGCCGTGTTGACTGGGCCACAATCATTTTGCTGGTAGTCTTCCATGAGATATCTCCCTAAAGACCAGCCAGAAGGGCCCGGGGCATTAGAAAGCTAAACACTACCACATGTTCACTTCCGGAGACAGAGACTGAGACTGGTCCGACGAAGCGCAGCCATCACCAGACAACAAACCACCAGAGGACAACGCCGAGCGATGGGAGGCCTTTTCGAAAGTAGAAACTGAAGAAAGCATTGATGACAGGTCCTGTACAGATGTATTTAAGGGCAGGCTGATGTAGAGTGGACCAGACAATGTGGAGTCTGGCTGTCCAGGAGGCTATTTATTCCCCACCGAATGTGCAATCTGCCTGCAAACATGTGTTCCGTCCTCCATCTCTCTGACTCACGCTGGGGATTGAGCCACCAGAGCTGCCAGCCCCTCTAAAGGAGATGGATTCTGAGAGGGGCAGAGCCATAGGGTTCTGCCGATGCCTGCTTCAGCTGCAGCTCACACATCTAGATGTGCAATACTCAAACATTTTAACGGAATTGGAAAAATACCGATTTATTTCCAAGGATATTGGTTCTTTGGGATGCAGCTGGTTTCTCTAAAGGGAGGCTTTGGATATACACTATATATACACAAAAGTATGTGGACACCCCTTCAAATTTGTGAATTTGGCTATTTCACCCACACCCGTTGCTGACAGGAGTATACAATCGAGTACACAGCCATGCAATCTTCATAGACACACATTGGCAGTAGAATGACCTTACTAAAGAGCTCACCTTTCCAACAAGTCAGTTTGTCAAATTTCTGCCCTGCTAGAGCTGCTCCGGTTAACTGTAAGTGTTGTTATTGTGAAGTGGAAACGTCTAGGAGCAACAATGGCTCAGCCGCAAAGTGGTAGACCACACAAGCTCACAGAACGGAACTGCTGAGGAACCATTGCCTCTGGAAGCAATGTCAGCACAATAACTGTTCGTCGGGAGCTTCATGAAATGGGTTTCCATGGCCTTGCAGCCACACACAAGCCTAAGATTACCATGCACAATGCCAAGGGTCTGCTGAGGTGGTGTAAAGCACGCCACCATTGGACTCTGGAGCAGTGGAAATGCGTTCTCTGGAGTGATGGATCATGCTTCACCATCTGGCAGTCTGATGGACGAATCTGGCTTTGGTGGATGCCAGGAGAACACTACCTGCCCCAATGCATAGTGCCAACTGTAAAGTTTGGTGGAGGAGGAATAATGGTATGGGGCTGTTTTTCATGGTTCGGGCTAGGACCTTTAGTTCCAGTGAAAGGAAATCTTAACGCTACAGCATACAATGACATTCTAGACGATTATGTGCTTCTAACTTTTTTGCAACAGTTTGGGGAAGGCCCTTTCCTGTTTCAGCATGACAATGCCCCAGTGTACAAAGTGAGGTCCATAGAGAAATGGATTTTGAGATCAGTGTGAAAGAACTTGACTGTCCTGCACAGAGTCCTGACCTCAACCCCATCGAACACCTTTGGGATAAATTGGAAAGTCGACTGCGAGCCAGGACTAATCGCCCAACATCAGTGTCCGACCTCACTAATGCTCTTGTTAATGAATGAAAGCAGCAGAAATGTTCCAACATCTAGTGGAAAGCCTTCCCAGAAGAGTGGAGGCTGTTATAGCAGCTAAGGGAGCCCAACTCCATTATAATGCTGATTATTTTGGAATTAGATGTTCAACGAGTAGGTGTCCACATACTTTTGGCCATGTAGTGTAGGACGATTGCTTAGTTTTGCATCTAGCCCAGCCAACAAGGCTGTTATAGGGAATAGACAGGGATGTGTTTTGGCAGTGTAAGAGTAATAACAGTGTAATTGTCTGTGTCAACATGTTGACATCTGCTTTTAAGTGTACATTCTCTGTTAGACGTTTAATGAAATACAACAATAGCTACTACATAGCCATGTAGGAAAACGTTTTATGATGTTTGTGTGTACACAATGTTTTTCTTTCGAAATAAGAGATGTGGTCAAATCGGCTTGTTTTTCTGTGTCATTGAGAAGAGTTCTTATTTCCTGTTAGGTACCCAGAGTGCATCTCAAGCATATGAGAGCGTCATGTTCCAGGGGCTGTTACCTTTGAAGCACTGTATCTCTTTCGATGTCACCCCCGAAAACACATGTGATATCCGACCCTGAAGACCAGGGTCAACGGACGAGCACGAGACCTCCCAAAATAGAGAGCAGAACGTACGGTTAGAAAACACCATTTGACCAGCGAATTCCAGCTGTGTCCAATTTCTCCCATTGATTAGGGCTAAACAGAGGTCTCTCTCTCAACCCCAAAGCCAATTTACTGTTGGGATATAAACCCTCTCTTTCCACTCCTCCCTCAATCTATGATCTCAAAAGCGTGCTCACACTCTCAAAAAGGCAATACTTTTCTTTCACTCGGGAACCCTGAAATGGTTTATTTTTTTATTTTTTTAAGGCTAGCGAACCATCGTTGATCAGATAAGGCCAGTCAAGAATGAAAAAGTGCACACATTGAATCTGAGGGCAGCATAACAAACAGTCCGGGAGCAAGATAAGTGCTTAATGTACATTCTACATTTGGAAACAGTGGAGGATTTTTGATGATGTGGTCTGGAAATTAGTGTCTGCAACAGCCGTCCATCAGACCCAATCCATTATCTGAAGCGATTTGTGCGATCAACTCCTCCTTAGAGAAGCATCTCATTTGTTGATGTTAAGAGATGTAGGTACTAAATACCTGTCTATCGGACTGAATAGGTATGATCCTCGCTCTGAGTTAGTTAAGCCATTTGGATAACATCTTCCTTGTTGCCCAGGCTTGACCTTCACACAGTGGGAACATTTCGGACGGACTGTCTCACCACTCCACAACCCAAGGTGAGGCAATTAGAACCGAGCTGCAGCTGGGGGAGGGGTTGTACTCTCATCCATGCAATCATCATCATGTCTAATGATAACAGGGAGTTGGGGAAGTGGCTGGTAATGATAATGATGGAAATCATGGTGTGTGTGTGTGTGTGTGTGTGTGTGTGTGTGTGTGTGTGTGTGTGTGTGTGTGTGTGTGTGTGTGTGTGTGTGTGTGTGTGTGTGTGTGTGTGTGTGTCTGACTGTCCACATGAGTGAACATGAGTGTTCAATTCAACTGTCCCTCTCACGCTCTCCGAAGGTCACCTGTCTTTCGCCTCAGCAGCTGGTTCTAGTCAGTCCAACGCTAACAGAAGACGGAGATGGAGGGAGGAGGAGGCATTGGGAGGAGAGATGAATCTCCCAGGGTGATATCATGACCCATGGTGCAGTAATGGCTTCAGTATGAAGGTAAGAGGAGAGGAGAGAAGTGGAGAGGCCCAGCCTTGAGTCACACAGCTGGGCCTAGAGTTACACAGCTGGGCCTGGACACACACAGCTGGGCCTGGACACACACAGCTGGGCCTGGACACACACAGCTGGGCCTGGACACACACATCTGGGCCTGGACACACACAGCTGGGCCTAGGCCTCGAGTCCCATAGCTGGGAATGGAGACACACAGCTGGGCCTGGAGACACACAGCTGGGCCTAGGCATTGAGTCACACAGCTGGGCCTGGAGACACACAGCCCAGAGGAATAACCACCACCTCTTCCTCCTCATGTGTGAGGGAGAGAAACTTATTCATACAGATCTCATTCATGTCCTCCATATTTAGTTCTGTTCTTACTCTGACCTGAGTGTTTGACCCGAGAGATGAGAAGGAAGAAGAGGGATGGCTAACCCCTAACATAGAGGTAGACATTCTGCATTCATACATTGCTTACCATCCATCAGAAATGGAAATTCAGTGCTGTAACCTTCCGCGTTACAAATATTCTGAAAATGTGATGTGCATGTTGAGGAATCCAGGAAATCTTGGCAGGATTTAACCCTGCAATGACTCATCCATCTGTGATTGCTTTCATGGATCACACTCATCCAGCAGTTTCATATAGGAGTTGCCAGAGCATTACTAATGGCATATTCCACCTGGGGGATATCTGCTGACTCCTACTGCTAATAGCTTATCTCGTAGACTGGGGATTCTGATTAGTCTTCCATGAAGGAAAGGTGGAATGTTGCATTACTCACAGTGTTGCTGCAGACAATTAAAATACATTATACAGAGAATAAAGGGATGGCTTTTGACACAGGACATATCTTGGGAAAACTAAGTGAAATGACTGCATGACAAGGAGAAAAAAAATAGTTGACCTGAGCTTCAAGACGACCTCTAACATCTCTGCTGTTTCATTTAGGAGTGTTGAGACCTTGAGAACATTGTTGTTCTCTTCCTTCTCTGTCTGGGAGAGGCAGAGAGTGTGGTAAGGCCTTGTTAGTTGACCGTGAAGAGAGATCGAGGGCAGCCTGAGGATTGGGCCTGACAGGCAATGAGCTCCAGGAACCTGTTCTCCGGTTGTGCCGGGGCAGCCCGCCATGACCCAATGCGCTTGAGTGCCCGGAGAGGCAGTTGCTGATGCTACAAACGGCTGCCTCCAGCGTCCATTAAACCCAGGCCCTGCCTAGCTGGGTTTAAGCATTCAGCAGGAGAAACACTGAAGCCTAGGCTCATGTAACAGCTCCGGGATGAGAAGCAGAGATTTGAGGCTGGGCCTCTTCAGACAGCTGGCAGGAAAACTTATGTCCCAGTAGTCTCTATTACCTCTCCCAGCTCTACGGTACACAGGCCCAGACCCAGCCTGAGTGCTAAAGTACAGAGAACAGGGCTAGAGAAGAGATATCTACCAGCTAGCAGAAGCAGCACCATGCTCCCCTTAACTCCCCTCTCTGTTTCCCTAACTAAGCCTTCAGACAATGGCTACACACAAACACACACAAACATGCAGGGATGCATGCATACAGCTCTTATTGCTGTTCCATTGTCGCCAACTCTCATTCTTTCTTTCTTGCTCTAATAAAGACCATACGTTTGCTACTGCTAGATTGTAAGTATAAAATAACAATTCAAACAACAGTATTTGTGTTGACACTACAATGAACATGACTGATGTGCTGTCTGACACATGATACTGGGATAAATGTTGGCAATGAACAAATATGTGAAGATAAATACACAAAGCAGAGGACTAAAGGTCAAGAAGTAATTAATGATCAATGGAAATAGTTGTTTTTCTATAGTAGGGAAATAATGATTAATGGGTCAGAGACATGTGAGGAACTTCGGTCCGGGATTCATAGCTACAGCACCTTCACAAGGTCATTTGCTGTTGTTCTGGGATTGATTTGCACTTTTCGCACCAAAGTACGTTCATCTCCAGGAGACAGAACACGTCTCCTTCCTGAGCGGTATGATGGCTGCGTGGTCCCATGGTGTTTATACTTGCGTACTATTGTTTGTCCAAATGAACGTGATACCTTTAGGTGTTTGGAAATTGCTCCCAAGGATGAACTAGACTTGTGGAGGTCTACCATTTTTTTCTGAGGTATTGTCTGATTTCTTTAGATTTTCCCATGATGTCAAGCAAAGAGGCACTGAGTTTGAAGGTAGGGCTTGAAATATATCCACAGGTACACCTCCAATTGACTCAAATTATGTCAATTAGCCCATCATAAGCTTCTAAAGCCATGACATAATTTTCTGAACTTTTCAAGCTGTTTAAAGGCACAGTCAACTTAGTGTATGTAAACTTCTGACCCACTGGAATTGTGATACAGTGAATTATAAGTGAAATAATCTGTCTATAAACAATTGTTGGAAAAATTACTAGTGTCATGCACAAAGTAGATGTCCTACCCGACTTGCCAAAACTATAGTTTGTTAACAAGAAATTTGTGGAGTGGTTGAAAAATGAGTTGTAATGACTCCAACCTAAGTGTATGTAAACTTCCGACTTCAACTGTACTTCCCAGCATAACATCTATTATTTGTTCTCTTTGAATAAACCTATTTTTCTCCCCCTGATTTGCTTTGGGTTCTGTGTTATTGAAGAATAACATCAACTGCTAACAGCAACTAGTGGGACTATTTCTACTGCACTGTCACTGTTTGATATGACAACAGAGTGTGGTCTCCTTTATCTCGTTGGCGAATGCCCTACTTTGGAGTCTACTCGACAGGTCTGCCTTCTGTACATTTGTCATCTGACAGAACCTAATCTGCCCTCTCTTTCTCTCCTGGCGCCTTTTTTCCTCTTTTGTCATCTCTTGCTCAAACATTTTGGGAGATGAAGACATGATGAAAAGTGGCGAGCGACTCAGGGAGAGTGGTCCATTTGTTGTCTGTGCAAGGGTAGTTTAGAGCTTCAATTTGAGTTTGTTTGCTTCTTCTCCCGCCACCTGTGTCTTTGCCCCCGTCACCTTCTGACCATGTCTTCTCCAGTGATCCTGAGGCCACACTCACATAACCCAGCCTAACTACTAAAGAAATAATGACGTCTGGGATACCGGCCTCTGCAACTGGTGTATTCTGGGCCCTAGCTGCACCGAGGCTCCTAATTGGCTCTGAAAGCATCACTTCCTTTGGCCGTGTGACTGCTTGTGTGACTACCTCCCCGCCCACCTGTTCTATCTCTCTGATAGTGAGCAGAGTAGACTTGAGTGTCTACCTGCTGGCATACCCTTTTAGTTCATATTGAGCCACTGGTGTTTTGGACTCAGGATACATATTCAGACTGTTTCTCTATTCAAAAGAACTGAGAAAAAGAGTCAAACATGAAGCATTGTCAAAGGAAGGGGAAAAAAACAGTGGGGTGCAACTCGGCTTTACAAGGTTTATGTTTTAGAAATGTGGTTGAGTATTATCCCCTTCACTTGAAGGTTAACCGATAGGTTGATCCAATTTGTCTATGAAGGTGTGAAAGGACTTAAGAAATATTTCACATGTCTGCATGGTGAAATGTCAAGGTTTGCAGAAGGATAAGGAGGGGGAAAACTTTTCCTTTCTGACGGAGAGGCTCCACGCTTGTTAGCAGCAATGGGTTTATCCCGGGGAATCAACAACGTCAGGGGCAGATAGTACAGTATAATTGTAAGTCCCCAATCCTATAAAAGCCAGCAGCTGCAGCTAAAATTCATGCCTTGCCACTTGGCACAAACCAATACAGATCTCCCTGGCTGACGATAAACAATTTTTGACAACCGTTGAGTGCCGAGTATATTGTGAAGCAACGCACCAGCTGGGCTGCAGTGCAAGATTGAGGCTTTAAAGGCTTTGTCTGTGTCACATCCTGATGACTATTCTTCAGACAGCCTCCCGTCTAACATGATCCAGTGACATGTAGGTGTCAAAGCAGAAATGCCCTGATTAAATATGTACTATTCAGCATCTGGAGGGAGAAGAGAGAGAGGTGTTCAGTCGTGAACTGCATTTGAATCTGATGTGTGTCTGTCACTGTATACCTGCCTTGACTTTCTATAAGCGAACACAGTATTATATCAGTCGTACCCAAACATACTAAATGGTTCAGTCTCTCTCGCTCTCTCTCATCAAAGAGGCAGTTATGTCCTCGGGGAGGGGAATGTAAGATGAGGACAAAGCAAAATCAGAGTGCGAATGAAAACATGGGGAGAGTGTGCTTGGGCCAGGAGCCGCAGTAGGAATGCGTGCTGCGGGGAGGCTTGTTGTTGTTTTAGAGGGGGCTTCATTGGCCCTGGTGTGGTGCTGTGGGGTGTGTGCTCCGTGTGCTCTGAGCTAGATCCAGCTGGTCAAGGAAAAGACATGGAAGTAGAGACAGAGAGAGAGAGAGAGAAAGCTCTTGGCGCTCATGGCTTAGGTTACTCAGGCCATCCCCTCGAGGCCTTGCATCACAAACCCACACACTAACACAACTCCCCAGCCTTTCTCCTCTGCATTAACCACTTCCTGTGAGGCTCCCATCTCCAGGCCTGCTGACAGCCAGCCACAGCCAAAAGAACCCCTGAGAAAACAGAGACAGGTTTGTGTGGGAAAAAAGAAAGAGGAGAAAAGTCAGAGTCCCAGAGCTGAACGGAGGGAGAGGGGGTGGATGAGGCCCTGAGAGACAACCTAGAAGGGAAAATAATAAGGCAAAAGAAAGAGACCTCACGTGTCATTCAAAACATCATTACCGCTTTGTGACATGCTGGCGGCTAACCGCCAATTATTTCTGATTTGGCTTCCAACGACGTTGCAGCCCATCGTTACATCCTGTTAGAAGTGCAGCCTTGATTACAGTCTCCCTTGTTTGGTTTAATGACAAGAGTTATAACAGTTTTAGTCAAGCTTAATGAGTTAAAATGATAGACTTGCCCTAGCAGCCATTAGGGTGCAGCAACCACCGTTACTGTCGTGTTGGGTGGGTCTTTTGTTTCCCGCTCACGCTGAGGCCTTGATTAGTGTGCTGGTAGGATTGTAAATATGTGTTTGACCTCCACTGCATTGGAATTCGGTGTATGGATGGTCCATGGTGGGGGAGTGTGAATCGTGTTCCAACCCCACTCTCAGCAGCCTGGATTGAGGTGTTTACGAGACCTGCTGCTAAAATCCCAGTCTGGGTTACTCTTGAATTGGATTTTGTGTTAACCAGCAGCAGTAAAGAGGGCGATTCAGAGACTGTCACTTAGTGCTCTGTTTTAACTTGTAAAGAGCAACCTCCGGGCCAATGGAGAACTCCAGTAAAAACCACACAGAGCCAAAGTAGGCCTTCACCTGTTCCTACGTTACTGCTCCACTCCCATCATCAGCATAACTTATTGAGTTACAGTCACCACTGGCTAGCTCAATCACAATATTAAACAACAAGTTTATTTCCACTCCCCAACACTCTCGTTCTCCCGCTCTCTCCATTGTCTAAATGAAAGGGTTGACTGTGCTGTCCAGGTACAGAGAGTAGTGTTTTCCAGTGGCCGTCTGGTGGCTTTGGAGTTCATGCAGAGAGTGGCTTTCCAGAAGAAAACAAATCCATAATCAACATTGAGTTACAACTGGACCTTTAATGAAGCGCAGGCCTTGGAGGTCACTGCTGGACAAGAGGAAAAGCAACATAGTGACAAACTCCACTCAGGAAACGAACCAATCTAAACAGAGACATTGTTCTTTCCTCCCGGTATTCAGCTTTCCGGTTAGAGAGGAAAACAAAGACTTTGGGCGGCTCGGGAATATGACGAGGAAAGACAGTGCCAAAGTGCTGGATCCTTTCGAGACACGTGGAGGATCAATGGGTCAAATTAAAGGGGGCCTGTGTGGCAAGAGTGGCAGTGTGAGTTGTCTCTCTCTGATCTCTGATCTACAGAGAGCCTGGCGCTCAAAGCCCCACTAAATTACAGGTGGATTTGTGAGAGGTGAACCACCTGCACAAAGGTAGCTGTGATTTCATGTGACACAGATCTGTGGTTATCTCCTTTGAAGCATTTCAAATAAAATCAAATATATTTATAAAGCTATTTTTATACATCAGCAGATGTCACAAAGTGCTAATACATAAACCTAGCCTAAAACCTCAAACAGCAAGCAATGCAGATATACAGTCGTGGCCAAAAGTTTTGAGAATGACACAAATATTAATTTTCACAAAGTTTGCTGCCTCAGTGTCTTTAGATATTTTGTCAGATGTTACTATGGAATACTGAAGTTTACTTACAAGCATTTCAGAAGTCTCAAAGGCTTTTATTGACAATTACATGAAGTTGATGCAAAGAGTCAATATTTGTAGTGTTGACCATTCTTTTTCAAGACCTATCCAATGCCCTGGCATGCTGTCAATTAACTTCTGGGCCACATCCTCACTGATGGCAGCCCCTTCTTGCATAATCAATACTTGGAGTTTGTCAGAATTTGTGGGTTTTTGTTTTTCCACCCACCTCTTGAGGATTGACCACAAGTTCTCAATGGGATTAAGGTCTGGGGAGTTTCCTGGCCATGGACCCAAAATATCGATGTTTTGTTCCCCGAGCCACTTAGTTATCACTTTTGCCTTATGGAAAGGTGCTCCATCGTGCTGGAAAAGGCATTGTTCGACACCAAACTGTTCCTGGATGGTTGGGAGAAGTTGCTCTCAGAGGATGTATTGGTACCATTCTTTATTCATTGCTGTGTTCTTAGGGACAATTGTGAGTGAGCCCACTCCCTTGGCTGAGAAGCAACCCCACACATGAATGGTCTCAGGATGCTTTACTGTTGGCATGACACAGGACTGATGGTAGCGCTCACCTTGTCTTCTCCGGACAAGCTTTTTTCCGGATGCCCCAAACAATCGGAAAGGGGATTCATCAGAGAAAATGACTTTACCCCAGTCCTCAGCAGTCCAATCCCTGTACCTTTTGCAGAATATCAGTCTGCCTCTGATGTTTTTCCTGGAGAGAAGTGGCTTCTTTGCTACCCTTCTTGACACCAGGCTATCCTGAAAAATGATTTGCCTCACTGTGCGTGCAGATGCACTCACACCTGCCTGCTGCCATTCCTGAGCAAGCTCTGTACTGGTGGTGCCCCGATCCCACAGCTGAATCAACTTTAGGAGACGGTCCTGGCACTTGCTGGACTTTCTTGGGCTCACTGAAGCTTTCTTCACAACAATTGAACCGCTCTCCTTGAAGTTCTTGATGATCCAATACATGGTTGATTTAGGTGCAATCTTACTGGCAGCAATATCCTTGCCTGTGAAGCCCTTTTTGTGCAAAGCAATGATGATTGCATGTGTTTCCTTGCAGGTAACCATGGTTGACAGAGGAAGAACAATGATTCCAAGCACCACCCTCCTTTTGAAGCTTCCAGTCTGTTATTCGAACTCAATCAGCATGACAGAGTGATCTCCAGCCTTGTCCTCGTCAACACTCACACCTGTGTTAACGAGAGAATCACTGACATAATGTCAGCTGGTCCTTTTGTGGCAGGGCTGAAATGCAGTGGAAATATTTTGGGGGGATTCAGTTCATTTGCATGGCAAATAGGGACTTTGCAATTAATTGCAATTCATCTGATCACTCTTCATAACATTCTGGAGTATATGCAAATTGCCATCATACAAACTGAGGCAGCAGACTTTGTGAAAATTAATATTTGTGTCATTCTCAAAACTTTTGGCCACGACTGTAGAAGCACGGTGGCTAGGAAAACTCCCTAGAAAAGCAGGAACCTAGGAATAAACCTAAAGAGGAACCAGGCTCTGAGGGGTGGCCAGTCCTCTTATGGCTGTGCCTGGCGAAGATAAGATTATATGGCCTTTAAGGCCAGATAATTCTTTTAGATGTTCAAATGTTCATAAATGACCCGCAGGGTAAAATAATAATCACAGTGGTTGTAGAGGGTGCAACAGGTCAGCACCTCAGGAGTAAATGTCAGTTTGACTTTTCATGGCTTCTCACCCTTAACCTCCACGCGATGGCACTGGAATCGTATGCACTTGCCCCCCTTCTTCCACCCAAAACGATACATGGGACACGTCTCATAAGCACCCTATTCCCTTTATAGTACCCTATGGGCCCTGTTTAAAAGTAGTTCACTATATAGGGAATAGGATGCCATTTAGGGCACAACCATGAACATGGGGGTGACCACGTGTTTGAAACGCCACTTGGTTCTTGTGATTGAAAGTCCTAATGAGGGCTAGTGAAGGGTAGTGAAGCCCACCCTCTAAATAACGTGTTATAGTGGGCTGATCAAAACATGAGAACGTTGGCTACTCCAGGCATTTTACAAGAAGCTGCTGGATGAAGGGAGCCTCTGAGGGTAATCTCATCCAAAGGCAGGCCATGATCACTGGAATGTGTGTTCTCTCTGGGTTATGTATGACAGCTTGGCAGCTCCATGCCAGAATCACCCTTAAACACTCACACATGAACACACCCTCACAACCACCCACATACACACACCCCCACCCACAACCCAACCCTTCTAGCTGAACTCATCAGGAGTCTTTGGATTTTCTGACCCCCTGGTATGGGTCTCTCTGCTGTACTGAAGCAACCTCTACACAGTACACACGCACACACAGAAATATGCTCTTTGCACCATAAACAAGAGATAAATGTAGCACTATTCATGTCCATCGTTCTATTTTACATACCTCTGTTCATTTGATGGCCATAAATGAGACATACAATTAGGTTTATCTGAAAACCATGTGCTTAGATCCTGCCAAGTGGTACCTGCCAGGCACATGTCATGGATGCTCTCATTGGATCATGATACACAGTATAGGTGCATGTTAAAGATAAATAGGTGACGCCTGCCAAAATCTGTCAAACAAGTGAAAAGGAATTCATCATGCCAAATTCCTAGCTTGAGAGAATGTCATAATAGGTTGATACGTAAGAATGTACAAAATGGGGGGGGGGGGGGGGGCATTCATACAGACCTATACAATGTAACCCACTATCTATCAAACCATCTATCCATTAGTCATGTGACAGACAGACACACACAGTTGCATGTACCATATGAACACACAGCACTCAATATACTGAGCTCCTACACACACTGTCATGCCAATGCCAGTCTCTACAAGGTGTGAGATATGTCACACTACGTCAAAATAGCAGCTAAAACATCTCATACTGAAGAATAATCATCCCACATTAAAGAAATGTGACGTATTTGATCTGCTTTGAACACTGTTATTGTGGAGACACTGCAGCTAGAAAACCGCTATTACAATCACAAAAAGCAGTGGAGTATGGAGCTTCAACATGTAAGTACATCACTTACTTCCTTAAATGGTTACTGCTGCCATTCCTTTAAGTACCCCTTTAAGATCTTGCAGTGAAAGCAAGAAAGCTACAAAATATACAGTGGTTCCTCCTTTAAAAGTAGTGTCAGACGGCGGCACACCTTGCGGGCTGCTGCAGCATTCTGTGGCACGTTATCTATTTGTCAGCCATTTTTTCTGTTAATGCAAGTTATTGCTAGTTTGACCACCAGAGGGCATATTTAAGAAGCATTTGATAGTCTTCCGTATTGGCATTACCGGAGAATTTATAACCTTTTTTGTAATAACATAGTATATGGGATTTATTTTAAGAAATTTGGCTTAATAAATGTTATTAATATTATGGTGTTTCTATTCAGAGAAAAACTACAAACTAAACCATCAGGGTTTCCGTTAGGATGGGAATGGAAAATATGTACAACGGGAGGAAGGAGTAGGCTGTCCTTGTAATTAAGAATTTGTTCTTAACTGACTTGCCTTGTTAAATAAAGGTTACACTAAGAGCATAACATTTCTGCACCCTAATTTTCTAATTCTTGTCTAACCAACACCCAAACGGAGATTAAGTGAAATAAAAATATCATTGATTTATCAAGACCAGTCCCCATGCTTGTCTCAGAGCAGCACGAAACGGAGCTGAAATAGTTGTAGGCTTTTGCTTCTAACTTCAATATACTCTTTAAATAAATAAGACCTACACCATTTTTAACAGTATATCTAAAAAATAAAAATAAATCTATGATGTGACTCCACCAATAATTACATTTAGAGGATTGGAGGACTCTATATTAATATCTAAGGGGCATTTTCTGTTAGTTATTGTCAGATATTCTCACTGATCCTAAGGGGATTTTATATCATTCTAAATGAATTAATAATAATTGCTTTGTTTAAAAAGTAACAATATTTTGGAGATGTCATTTTTAATTTAATCTAGAGTGAGCGAGAAAAAGGCAATTCTTGAACATGGGGTGAGACATTCTCACTAATTTGTAAATAAAGCCAGTGTGTTACTTAGAATTATTCATTTCTGGATAAACCTAACTTGATTAATTAGCAGACATCACTTTCATATAT
This sequence comes from Salvelinus namaycush, assembly GCF_016432855.1. Lineage (NCBI taxonomy): Eukaryota > Metazoa > Chordata > Actinopteri > Salmoniformes > Salmonidae > Salvelinus > Salvelinus namaycush. The sequence goes on along the minus strand of NC_052311.1, from coordinate 15,881,971 downwards.
TCAGTCAACACATATTTTAAGAATATCATGGAATACTTGAACATTTTCGTTTCTCCATGCTCGTCTCAGAGCAGCGCGAAACGGTGCTGAAATAGATGTCCACAGCGGAAAGGCTATGTATTCTGTGCCCATTCGTGGTACATCTCTTCGGTTACACATCCGTGGAATAGCAGAACAGCATAATGGTCCGGGCAGCCCTTGTGCCTGGTGAGCAGTTGGTCAAGTTCTGTTGTCAGAAGAGGAATGGACATGTCAGGGTGAACCAATGACCTGACGAACCCGCCAGGTATGTTGACTCTCCCTGTTGGAGGTGGAGTTCCAGAGCTCACAGGTGTGCCTGGCATGGATTGTGACTCCATCTCGTTCCTCGCCCTTTTCAACACGTGAGTGAGTCAATAACTAGTCAAGCCATTGACTCACTGATGAATGAAGATGATGAGTGATCGGCAAAGGCAATCTGTAAGCATCACGGCACAACATCAACATCGCTCTAATCACAGTCAGAAGACAGTTGAAGAAACTTGTGCGGGACTTATGGAAAGGCTCGGTAAGAAATATACAGTTGAAGTCGAACGTTTACATACACCGTAGCCAAATACATTTAAACTCAGTTTAACGATTCCTGACATTTAATTCTAGTAAAAATGCCCTGTTTTAGGTCAGTTTTTATCACCACTTTATTTATAGAATGTAAAATGTCAGAATAATAGTAGAGAGAATGATTTATTTCAACTTTTATTTCTTTCATCACATTCCCAGTGGGTCAGAAGTTTTAAATTGTTTAACTTGGGTCAAACGTTTTGGGTAGCCTTCCACAAGCTTCCCACAATAAGTTGGGTGAAATTTGGCCCGTTCCTCCTGACAGAGCTGGTGTAACTGAGTCTGGTTTGTAGGCCTCCTTGCTCGCACACGCTTTTTCAGTTCTGCCCACAATTTTTCTATTGGATTGAGGCCAGGGCTTTGTGATGGCCACTCCAATACCTTGACTTTGTTGTCCTTAAGCCATTTTGCCACAGCTTTTGAAGTATGCTTGGGGTGATTGTCCATTTGGAAGACCCATTTGCGACCAAGCTTGAACTTACTGACTGATGTCTTGAGATGTTGCTTCAATATATCCATATAATTGTCCTTTCATGATGCCATCTATTTTGTGAAGTGCAAAGGTCCCTCCTGCAGCAAAGCACCCCCACAGCATGATGCTGCCACCCCCGTGCTTCACGGTTGGGATGGTGTTCTTCCGCTTTCACTTTTTCCTCCAAACATTAACGATGGTCATTTTTCCCAAACATTGAACGTGGTATCTTCAGGCGTTTGGAAATTTCTCCCAAGGATGAACCACACTTGGAGGTCTACCATTTTTTTCTGAGGTCTTGGCTGATTTCTTTAGATTTTCCCATGTTTGAAGGTAGGCCTTGAAATACATCCACAGGTACACCTCCAATTGACTCAAATGATGTCAATTAGGCTATCAGAAGCTTCTAAAGCCATGACATCATTTCCCCCCCCAAGCTGTTTAAAGGCACAGTCAACTTAGTGTATGTAAACTTCTGACCCACTGGAATTGTGATACAGTAAATTATAAGTGAAATAATCTTTGTAAACAATTGTTGGAAAAATGACTTGTGTCATGCACAAAGTAGATGTCCTAACCGACTTGCCCAAACTATAGTTGTTAACAAGACATTTGTGGAGTGGTTGAAAAACTTGTTTTAATGACTGTGTATATGTATATATATATATATATATATAATATATATATATATATATATATATACACAGTTGAAGTCGGAAGTTACATACACTTAGGTTGGAGTCATTAAAACAATAAATACATTTGGGCACAGTCGATAGTGTGCTGGACTTCGGGCTAGAATGTTGAGGGTTTGAAACCTGCTCCCTGCTTGTTTCATTACATTATTATGCCGGTCTCAGAGCAAATAGCCTGGATTGTTACTCCCATCTCGTTCCTCGCTCTCTTTCACGCGTCATTCTTCACCTGAGTGGCTCGCTTGTGGGCGTGCTGGCAGGATGTACTGTTTTTTATTCTGTATATATGAATTACAAATCAGCCTTTACTTAAATCATGTTTCTAGTCTATTGCATAGTTACCATGTGTAATCATTGATGTCCCAGGAGCGGTAAACACTGTTGAAGTGTATAATTGTAATACATACATGCAGACACAGCATCATTCAAAGAATGGAGTTTGATACACCTGGTATTGGATATGACTGAAAAAAAACTTGCTAAATAGCGATTTCCGTAAATTAACTTTATGACAAAAAAATATGCACAATTGTTTGTCTCTAAATTAACTAACATATTCCTCTCAATTGTATATTTTAACAATAAAAAAACAGAAGTACCATATTTACATAACTATTCAGACCCTTTGCTATGAGACTTGAAATTGAGCTCAGGTGCATCCTGTTTCCATTGATCATCCTTGAGATGTTTCTACAACTTGATCGGAGTCCATCTGTGGTAAATTCCATTGATTAGACATGATTTGGAAAGGCACACACCTGTCTATATAAGGTCCCACAGTTGACAGTGCATGTCAGAGCAAAAACCAAGCCATGAAGTCGAAGGAATTGCCGTAGAGCTCAGAGACAGGATTGTGTCGATGCACTGATCTGGGGAAGGGTACCAAAACATTTCTGAAGCATTGAAGGTACCCATGAACACAGTGGCCCCCCATCATTTGGAAACACAAAGACTCTTCCTAGAGCTGGCCCAGCCAAACTGGAGTCTGCCAAAAGGCACCTAGACTCTCAGACCATGAGAAATAAGATTTTCTGGTCTGATGAAACCAAGATTGAACTCTTTGGCCTTTAAAGCTACAAATTAGTTTTTCTAACACTTCTCACTTCATGCACATACAGTATCAACTTGCTCATATACTTTTACAACTTGAGAAACAAAGATAACAAAAAGTTGAGAAAAAAGACTGTGCTGTGTAGACCTGGGCAGTACATCAAATTCATTTGAATGTATGTTTAAGCGCGATGTTCTAAATGCCTGTGTCACAAGTTTTTTTGTAGGAGCGTTCTGTCTATTTGGTATTCACTCCTTCTGTGCTGTCTGCACTGTGTACCTTCCCACTCTGTCATTTAGCAGACGCTCTTATCCAAAGTGCTTTCATCTTAAGATAGCTAGATGGGACAATCACATATCACAGGCATAGAAAGTACAGTTTTCCTCAGTAAAGTAGCTAAGCCCCTCTGTAATAGACGAGAACTTAACCTTTCTAACCATACCCTGTCTCAAGTCCCAAAATGTAGAACAGAGCAGACCCTACTAAAATGAAGTATCAATGAAGATGTTGTGGAAAATGTCTGCTCAGTTTGTCGCAAGTGGAATTGTTGTACCACATACCTCTAGCAGCATTTTAGCCACATAATGTCATGTGCTAGTTGTCTTGTTTGTGCAATGAGCATAAATGTGCAATGAGCATAAAAATATTTTTTTTTATAAGGAATTAGCAACTGGTTTTCATTCTAAGAAATAAGCATCTTCTTATCCAGGTAGGCCACTTGATTTCAATATCTAAACAAAGTGAACATGCTATGTCGTTGAAACAGTTGGAGACGGGTAGGAGTGTATATTCATAACAGTTCAACTGTTCAACCTTGTTAGTAAGCAAATAAATCCAAGTTGGCTAGACTTGAAATATAAAGATTAGCTGGATACTCACTAGCGTGTGTGCTTCTGCTTGAGAGATTGTTTATGAAACCTTTGTTCATTTTGTATAATGCCTGCTACAAGAAGTTGGTCATAATTAGTGGACGTGCATTGTGCATGGTTCTGGTTAAAAATGTAACAAAAATTGCATTTTCATAGAGAGACTTGAAAGCCAGATCAGCAATTATTGCAAAAATGCAGGTTAAACCATTTGTAACTCACCACCTGGATTTGGTCTTAAGTAGCAAAATGTGAAATGGTGTTTTTGACATTGGATAAAAGTAGAGACAGAGCTACAAAATGGTGTATCATACACTGTATTTGAGGAACAATGGAACAGTAATACTGCTTTGAAAGTTGATCAACTCACTTTTGAATGTTTTGGTATCTAGTGAATAGCTCTTCTTTGTCTACACCCATTCAGCATCGTTCACACCCGCTTAAGCTTTAGCCCCACCCATCTCGTTTCTCTCTCGGAGCGCACACGACGCTCTGGCCAATGATTTGTTTACCTCTTGATAACATGAAAACAGCCTAACCAGCTTTGCTGGCAACAATTTCATTACGCTTTTTTGCAGGCGTTTACTGACACTGGCCATATTTAACGGGTGTTGTACACACGTCACGTAACATTAGCTAACGAGCCAGCCAGCTAACAATAGCTAGTCAAACAACAATGAACAAAGTGCCAACAATGCCACAGTGCTGGGAGCTAATCAAACAGGTTCAATGTTAGCTAGCTAACATTAGGCTCTAAATAGAATAGCAAATGGCTCTTTGAAACAAATAATAGCGTCCGCTAGGGAGCCAGCCAGCTAATGTTAGCTAGCTAGCTAATAGTACACATGGAATGAAACCACTTTGTCAAAATTAGAAACGTGTAGTCTAGCTTAATGCTAGACTATCTTAACTGTATACATCATCATGCATGATGGACACGTCTCCCTGTCAGGAATGACATACCATGGTTGCCCTTAGTTTGAAGATGTAATCCAGAGACAGGTGTTTTCATCATCTCTTTAGCTATCATACTCTAATTCCACTGATTTCAAAACTTGATCCTCCAGAAAGTGGAGAGCAACACTTATGCAGCTCCACTACACAATCCATAAAAAAAGCCGCATTCAACAGGATTACCAACACAGACTGACAACCTCAAATAGACAGTTTCCTTCAATATGGCAGACCAATCCGAACTCCTCTCTCGGCATGTCCAGCCCACTCATTATCTCAGCCAATTATGGCTTGTAGGAAGGTTGCTCCCTTTTTACGTGGCTTAACCAACAAGGCTCGTAATTTAACAATGTTATTCGTATTTACAGATGGCATACAAGTTTGTTATTAACCTCTCTTGGGTAGGGAGCAGTATTTTCACGTCTGGATGAAAAGCGTGCCCAGAGTAAACTGCCTGCTACTCAGGCCCAGATCCTAGGATATGCATAGTATTAGTAGATTTGGATAGAAAACACTATGAAGTTTCTAAAACTGTTTGAATTATGTCTGTGAATATAACAGCACTCATATGGCATGCAAAAACCTGAGAAAAAATCCAACCAGGAAGTGGGAAATCTGAGGTTTGTAGTTTTTCAACTCTTTGCTTATCCAAGATACAGTGGAAATGGGGTCATGTTGCACTTCCTAAGGCTTCCACTAGATGTCAACAGTCTTTAGAACCTTGTTTGAGGCTTCTACTGTGAAGTGGGGGCGAATGAGAGGGGCTTGAGTAAGGTCTCTCCCAGAGTGCACTAGCTGACCATGCGCGTTCATGTGAGAGAGGTAGCTTGCGTTCCATTGCATTTCTGAAGACAAAGGAATTCTCCGGTTGGAACATTATTGAAGATTTATGTTAAAAACATCCTAAAGATTGATTCTATACATCGTTTGACATGTTTCTACGAACTGTAACGCAACTTTTGGACTTTTCGTCTGCACCTAGTGATCGCACGTCATGAATTTTGATTACTGGGCTAAACGCGCTAACAAAAAGGAGTTATTTGGACATAAATGATGGACTTCATCGAACAAAACAAACATTTATTGTGGAACTGGGATTCCTGGGAGTGCATGCTGATGAAGATCATCAAAGGTAAATTAATATTTATAATGCTATTCTGACATCTGTTGACTACACAACATGGCGGATATCTCTATGGGTTGTGTTGGTCTCTGAGCTCTGTACTCAGATTATTGCATGGTATGCTTTTTCCGTAAAGTTGTTTTGAAATCTGACAAGGCGGTTGCATTAAGGATAAGTTGATCTAAAATTCCATGCGTAACAGTTGTATCTTTTTGCAATGTTTATTATGAGTATTTCTGTAAATTGATGTGGCTCTCTGCAAAATCACCGGATGTTTTGGAACTACTGAACATAACGCGCCAATGTAAACTCAGATTTTTGGATATAAATATGGACTTTACCGAACAAAACATACATGTATTATGTAACATGAAGTCCTATGAGTGTCATCTGATGAAGATCATCAAAGGTTAGTGATTCATTTTATCTCTATTTCTGCTTTTCGTGACTCCTCTCTTTGGCTGGAAAAATGGCTGTGTTTTTCTGTGACTTGGCTCTGACCTAACATAATCGTTTGGTGTGCTTTCGTCGTAAAGCCTTTTTGAAATTGGACACTGTGGCTGGATTTACAACAAGTGTATCTTTAGAATGGTGTAAAATACTTGTATGTTTGAGGAATTTTAATTATGGGATTTCTGTTGTTTTGAATTTGGCGCCCTGCAGTTTCACTGGCTGTTGACGAGGTGGGACGCTACCGTCCCACATACCCTAGAGAGGTTAAGGCACATGTTTGAGAAGGCATTTCTGCCAAACAAACGCATTTTGATAAAAAAAATATTTCTTACACTCAAACGGCTCTGTGAAGTCGTGACTTGTGACATATGCCTAGTTTCCTGAATCGACAAAGATACAAGCGTCCTTCCTAACTCAGTTGCCGGAGAGGAAGGAAACCGCTCTCAGTGATTTCTCCATGAATGTTATGTCCTGAGTACCACTCTTCATATTTTGAAGCATAAAAATAAATAGACTAGAGCTAAGCACAACAGAAAACTTTTAAAGTCTGCTTTCCAACAGACACTGGGAGACAAATTCACCTTTCAGCAGGACAATAACCTAAACACAGGGTCAACTATACACTGGAGTTGCTTACCAAGGCGACATGGAATGTTCCTGAGTGGCCTAGTTACAGTTTGACAGTTTGCAATAAAATTGGCTTGAAAATCTATGGCAAGACTTGAAAATGGCTGTCTAGCAATGATCAAAAACCACCTTGACAGAGCTTGAAGAATTTTTTAAAGAATAATATGCAAATAGTGTACAATTCAGGTATGCAAAGCTCTTGGGAACTTACCCAGAAAGACTCACAGCTGTAATCGCCGCCAAAGGTGATTCTAACATGTATTGACTCATTTCATTTGAAGTAAATTAAGTAAAACATGTTTTCACTTTGTCATTATGGGGTATTGTGTGTATATGGGGGATAAAAAATAAATATTTATTCAATTTTGAAGTCAGGCTGTAACAACAAAATGCGGTCAAGGGGTATGAATACTTTCTGAAGGCACTGTATATATTGTGAATCGCCCATATCGCCCAGCCCTAGTGCTGTTTTCTCAGACTAAGTCTTAACCTGATTCATATTGATCCGTTAGGAGTGACGGGACTGGTGCTCGGGAACATTCAAAGATCCTATGATGCATGCAGCAGACACAGAGATTGAATCTAAGTATTCAAAGTGGCAGCCAGAGAAAAGGTCAGGGTTCATCTTGAAAGGGAGATGGAAGCCCATAATTAATGAGGTTGGAGTAAAAGTTGGCTAGGAGTTGAGTAGTGGTAGTAGACAGTACCATCCATGCCTCAGCCAGCCTATTAACTTCTACAGTATCTCAGGCTGTTCAGGCTGTTCCTCAGCTGCAGGTTGGCCTTTTGAGGCGAGGTTGCTCGCGAGACATGCGGGGAACAGCAGGAGCAAGCCTGTTGTGATGTTTGTTGAAAAAATGTAAAATGCTACAGAGAAATAGGGATAGTGATATAAAGAGAGAGAGACAGACAGTTGTCCATCACCAAACAGCAGCCCCCCTACCTCCTGCCCCCAAAAACGGAGGGGAGAATCTCACCCCCCCCCCCCCCGGCAAATCATTACACTGACTCGCACAGCCCCTTCATTTGGATTTGAAAGGGAGTTTATGTTGAAACAGAATGGGGAATGGAATCCAGTTTAAATTAATATTTTTTTTTCCAGAAAACACTTGGCATCCTTTTGAGGGTTTGTGTGTTTTTTGTGGGTGATATAATTTGCTTTCTTTCAGAGGAAAGTCAGATTGTATATTTAACTGTAGAATACAAAAATATATTAAACTGCTGAGATTAAAAAGCAATGGTATGGTCCAAGTGTTGGAATTTGGTGGAACTGTCTGTTGCATTGCTCAATCAACAGTTATCTAACAGGGGATGATTTTGGCAAGAACTCAGATAGCTACGCAGGATACAAAGGGTTTCCAAGCATAATCGACATGCAGACTGCTTGGCAGTTTGTTCAAGGAATACGACTTCAACCAAACACATAAGAAGAACAGGGACGAACATGGATTTTTAAGATTGCAGATCAGCAAAAACATGTCAATTCCGCTACACAAATTTTCCCACAATCTAAGAACTCCATATTCTTTAAGTGTTCTCCAACAGCCAAACACCATCAGTGGAAATCAAAACATCACGAAAAAAGAAGTCAGAAAACTTCCAAGACAGATAGACTTCTTTCTGTACAGGATATTGGCAAGCTAATTTCACACAGGCTAAAACTCAGACATTCAGGCAACAATCATGTCTCTCTCCTGGTGACTTCTCTGCTTCCCCTCCCCTCTTTGAACCCCCCCCCCCCCAGGCTCTCTGGGAATGGAGCACCTGGGCATCCAATTCGCATTCCACTCATGTGTGGCCCCACCGCCTTGCGCTCGCCAGATATGCACGCATATTAAGTACTGTATTGGCATTCTATTTTTCCAATAGTTGGTATTTCACTTTGAAAGTAGGCCATCACTGAAGGACAGAGCACTTTCCCTGACTACCAATTTCATCAAACCGAAGATGAGTGGTCTCCATCGCTCGCTTGTTCTCTCTAACCATCTCTCTCTCTTTCTCTCTTTCTGAGAGTGATATTAAAAAGACATCACAATATGGTTTATGTGTGTTTATGGTATCATCACCATCTAAGTCTTGTCTCACTGTGGTCAGCCTACATCACAGTATTATATCAGTCATACCCAAACACAAACACAAATTATTTGAAGGTCTGTGTAATCTGAGGGAAATATGTGTCTCTAATATGGTCATACATTTGGCAGGAGGTTAGGAAGCGCAGCTCAGTTTCCACCTCATTTTGTGGGCAGTGTGCAGATAGCCTATCTTCTCTTGAGAGTCAAGTCTGCCTACGGCAGCCTTTCACAACAGCAAAGCTATGCTCACTGAGTCTGTACATAGTCAAAGCTTTCCTTAAGTTTGGGTCAGTCACGGTGGTCAGGTATTTCTGTCACTGTGTACTCTCTGTTTAGTGCCAAATAGCATTCTAGTTTGCTCTGTTTTTTGTTAATTCTTTCCAATGTCTCAAGTAAATATATTTTAGTTTTCTCATGATTTGGTTGGGTCTAATTGTGTTGCTGTCATGGGGCTCTGTGGGGTCTGTTGGTGAACAGAGCCCCAGGACCAGCTTGCTAAGGGGACTATTTTTCAGGTTCATCTCTCTGTAGGTGACGGCTTTGTTATGGAAGGTTTGGGAATCGCTTCCTTTTCGGTGGTTGTAGAATGTAATGGCTCTTTTCTGGATTTTGATAATTAGCGGGTACTGGCCTAATTCTGCTCTGCATGCATTTTTTGTTTGTTTTATGTTGTACACAGAGGATATTTTTTTCAGAATTCTGCATGCAGAGTCTCAATTTGATGTTTGTTACATTTTGTGAATTCTTGGTTGGTGAGCGGACCCCAGACCTCACAACCATAAAGGGCAATGGGTTCTATAACTGATTCAAGTATTTTTAGCCAGATCCTAATTGGTATGTCAAATGTTATGTTCCTTTTGATGTCATAGAAGGCCCTTCTTGCCTTGTCTCTCAGATCGTTCACAGCTTTGTGGAAGTTACCTGTGGCGCTGATGTTTAGGCCGAGGTATGTATAGTTTTTTGTGTGCTCTAGGGCAACGGTGTCTAGATGGAATTTGTATTGGTGGTCCTGGCAACTGGACCTTTTTGGGAAAACCATTATTTTTGTCTTACTGAGATTTACTGTCAGGGCCCAGGTCTGACAGAATCTGTGCAGAAGATCTAGGTGCTGCTGTAGGCCCTCCTTGGTTGGGGACAGAAGCATCAGATCATCAGCAAACAGTAGACATTTGACTTCATATTCTAGTAGGGTGAGGCCGGGTGCTGCAGACTGTTCTCGTGCCCTCGCCAAATCATTGATATACATGTTGAAGAGGGTGGGGCTTAAGCTGCATCCCTGTCTCACCCCACGGCCATGTGGAAAGAAATGTGTTTTTTGTCAATTTTAACCACACACTTGTTTTTTGAGTACATGGATTTTATAATGTTCTTCCCCCAATATCACTTTCCATCAATTTGTATAGCAGACCCTCATGCCAAATTGAGTCAAAAGTTGTTTGACACAAAAAAGTACCCCTACACCATCACACCTCCTCCTCAATGCTTCACATTGGGAACAACACATGCATAGATCATCCGTTTCCCTACTCTGCATCTCACAAAGACAAGGCAGTTGGAACCAAAACTCTCAAATTTAGACTCATCAGACCAAAGGACATATTTCCACCAGTCGAATGTCCATTGCTCGTGTTTCTTGGCCAAAGCAAGTATTTTCTTCTTATTGACGTCCTTTAGTAGTGGTTTCTTTGCAACAATTCGACCATTAAGGCCTGATTCACGCAGTCTCCTTTGAACAGTTGATGTTGAGATGTGTCTGTTACTTGAACTCTGTGAAGCATTTATTTGGGCTGAAATTTCTGAGGCTGGTAACTCTAATGAACTTATCCTCTGCAGCAGAGGTAACTCTGGGTCTTCCTTTCCTGTGGTGGTCCTCATGAGAGCCAGTTTCATCATAGCACTTGATGGTTTTTGCGACTGCACTTGAAGAAACTTTCCTTCATGTCTTAAGGTAATGATGGACTATCGTTTCTCTTTGCTTATTTGAGCTGTTCTTGACATAATATGGAATTTTACCAAATGGGGCTATTTTCTGTATACCACCCCTACCTTGTCACAACACAGTAGATTGGCTCAAATGCATTAAGGAAAGAAATTCCACAAATTATCTTTTAACAAGGCACACCTGTTAATTGAAATGCATTCCAGGTGACAACCTCATGAAGCTGGTTGAGAGAATGCCAAGAGTGTGTAATGCTGTCATTAAGGCAAAGGGTGGCTACTTTGAAGAATCTCAAAAATAAAATATATTTTGTTTTATTTAACACTTTTTTGGTTACTACATGATTTCATCTGTGTTATTATTCCACAATGTAGAAAATAGTACAAGTAAAGAAAAACACTGGAATGAGTAGGTGTGTCCAAACTTTTGACTGGTACTGTATATGTTTTTGCTGCTTGTCCTTTGTTATTGGTCCCAAAAAAATGGAGTAGTGGTTTACCCATACATCTCCATTTTGGATAGATAACTCTTCTGTTTTGTTTTAGTGATTCAACATAGTGAAGACGTAGGCTCAGGTTTTCTGGGTCTCTATGTTTTTGTTTGGATAGGTTTCTCAATTTCTTTCTTAGGTTTCTGCATTCTTCATCAAACCATTTGTCATTGTTGTTAATAGTCTTCGGTTTTCTGTATGCCATTTTTAGATTTGATAAAGGTCAAATATATACTGTTTAGGTTTTCTACTAACACATTTACACCTTCACTATTACAGTGAAACGTTTTGTCCAGAAAGTTGTCTAAAAGGGATTGATTTTGTTGTTGCCTAATTGTTTTCTGGTAGGTTTCCACACTACTTTCCTAACATCTATGGCATTTCTTAATATAATTCAGTTCTTTTGGCGTTGATGTCTCATGATTGAGTATTGCTCTGTTCAAATAAACTGTGATTTTCTCTTATCTGATAAGCGTGTCAGTAGGCTGACTGAACACTCTAAGAGACTTGAGGTCAGTGATAAGTAGTCTACAGTACTATTGCCAAGAGTTGAGCTATAGGTGTACCTACCGTAAAAGTCCCCTTGAAGTCTACCATTGACTATGTAGAAACCCAGCATGCGACAGAGCTGAAGGAGTTGTGACCTGTTTTTATTGGTTATGTTGTCGTAATTGTGCCTAGGGGGGCATATGGGGAAGGGAATGTTACCTCCAGGTATGTGTTTGTCCCCCTGTGTGCTGAAGGTGTCAGGTTCTTGTCCACTTCTTGCATTTAGGTTGCCACAGACCAGTACATTTCCCCGGGCCTGGAAATGATTGATTTCCCCCTCCAGGATGGAGAAGTTGTCTTCATTAAAGTATGGGGATTCTGGTAGGGGGATATAGGTAGCACCCAGGAGGACATTTTTCTCTGTTGAGATCATTTCCTTTTGAATTTCTAGCCAAATGTAAAATGTTCCTGTTTTGATTAATTTAATAAAGTGAGTTAGGTCTGCTCTATACCAAATTAGCATACCCCCTGAGTCCCTTCCCTGTTTCAGACCTGGTAGTTTGGTGGATGGGACTACCAGCTCTCTGTAACCTAGAGGGCAACCAGTGGGTTCATCTCCTCTATACCAGGTTTCTTGTAGGATGACAATGTCTGTATTTCTGATTTCTTTGGAAAAGTCTCTCGCTCTCTCTCTCCTCCCCACCCCCCTCCCTCCCACGCTTAGTGCCTATGCCTCCCATGTAGTTTCTCTTATCTGAGATGTAGCTCATGAAAAACATTCCCCAAGGCTCTGGCCTTATGGGACTCCAGAGATATGGGAGCAGCAAAGAAGCCCACAATCACTCCCCACCACCCCCACCAAAGCACACAGTATAAAGCTGTAGAATACAATTTGTGGAGCTCCCAGTCATTACGGTGAGAAACATTACACTGGGTTACATGGCATCAGCTGTTGCCAAATGCATTGCTTCTATTGCAGTTCTACTGGGTTCTAATACTTTACATGAATTGCATCAAATAAGTATATATCAATATACATTTTGCATTCATTCTAATTATCTGAACTCCATTTTACTACAGGTGTTATAATACCAGAAAGAGTAGATTGACACTAATTTATAAACCTGTGGCGCTATATCATCACATACAGTCTGATGTTACTGTATGTAACAGATGGTTTGGGCGTAACTGATTATTTTCACAGAATCCAATTCTGCAGTACAAACATAACTTTGTGGGGCTCACCATAACTCCCTTCAGATAAAAACAGCCTGCCAACAATAAAAAACAGCTACAACAATGACAAATTCTACCCCGAAGGTAATTCTACTGGCCAAATGTTTACTGCATAAAATAACACTGGACAAAGGGCTGTATTTCTTTCAGTTATTGCTGATGTTTAAATCGGTTAGCTTGTCTATCTATTTTTCATTGAGACCAGACACAGACCTTACTTCGTATCGGAAGAATTTAAAAGCATTGTGCCGAACATGCAATGCATAGATGAGCTGTTTATCAATATTTTGTTGTTCGCAATATGACAGAATTATCAAACCAACTATGAGACGTGTCTACCTAAACTGAGTATACAAAACATTCCATGACACAAACTGACCAGGTAATTACAGGTGAAAGATATGATCAGTGTAGGTTAAAGGGGGATTTTTAAGCCTTGAGACAATTGAGAATGGGATTGTGTATGTGTGCCATTGAGAGGGTTGTCATGACGTTGCCTGCTTGGGTATAGCAAGCAGGCAACGTCCCCCTCTCCCTGCCTCTCCCTGCCCCCTACAACTAGGCTGCTGTGGTCACAGAGAGACGTCGTAAATTCCTGAGAATCTCCTCATGGACACACAGTGTAGCAGAGGGTAAAACTTCCATAGAGAACAAAGGGATTTCTTCCACCTCACAGAACTTGAGGTACGAACAGATTTCATGTTCCGGAAAAAGTATAAAAGATCGGTGAAGATTCCAGCTATTAACATGTCCGTTTGTCACAACTTGGGAAACTCATGGGAGACTGTGTGGCTACATTACCATACCGCTGTTTATATAATCTAATTGTTGTATAAAATGAATGAGTGAGTATGATACTGTTTGTATAATTGTGTAATATGATTTTGGACTGTTTAATGAAGAACAATACAAATCCCTTTTGATTTGAACTAAATCCGAGGACCCGCCCCTGAGCCCAGTTGGGTCAGACATCCTGGGACAGCCCCTTTCTGCAATTCCTAATAAAAACCCAACTTGAGAAATTATCACCAGACCATGTTTTTTCTCCATTAGGAGGAGAACGAAGGTTGAGTACCATTGCTGAATCTGTTAACCATACCACGTGGTTAAACTCTTAGACGAATAAGAACAAGTCTTTGATATTGACTACTAGTCTGCAGCTAGGAATTCGGTATCATTGAATGCGAAGAACGACAACCGCCGAAACATCCATTCCATAACGAATGTCACTCTGAACTATCCACAATAACCAAGACAGAGACAGACGAAACTCTCCAACAGAAACTAACTTTTCTCCAGCGATCAAGACGACACACTGAGCGTAAATATATATATATTGATTGCAATTGTTCCCGAATGAGTGAGCGTTCATGTGTAAAGGATTAGCATGTCAATTGTTATAGTTATGAACTCTGTAGTGACTTCTTAGTCGACCCCCAATTTTCCCTTTGTCTAACAAGCCGCCATGCCGGTTCAGCCCACTAGGGCATATTTCTCCTATCATTTCATGTAACCATTTTAAGTCTGTTTGTTTGTTTATGCATTTCTGTGAATTACTTAGTTAGTAATAAATAAATGATTTAAGACAATTGATGTATGGATGACTCATAGTGAAGACTGGGTTCGTGCAGATAACCAACAATTTACGACGTTTGGAATGAGACTAACGTGAGGTAATGTAAATAATTAATTAATTCGAAGACTAATTGATCAGATAAAATATCAGAAAAGTTATTTTAGGAAATGATAACTTTGTAATCCGAATATTTTTCCTTGGTGCCCCAAATTCCTAGTTAATTAGTTACGTTATTATTTAGTTGATCGCCTAATAACTAATTACAGAGAATCTTTGATAAAAACTATAAGTCTTCAATTTAATGACAGTAAAGACACGACAGGGTGAATGGGCAAGACAAAAGATTGAAGTGCCTTCGATCAGGGTACAGTAGTAGGTGCCAGGTATAGGGCTGTGGTGGTCATGACATTTTGTCAGCTGGTTATTGTCATGCCAAACACTGCCAGTCTCACGGTAATTGACTGTTAATTAACATTGTTTAGCATCTCCAGGCCACGCACACAAGCTGCATACAACCCGCTGATGAGCACCTTTGGAACACCTACATTTAAGAAAGTACTAGCAGACAAGATATGCTTATAAGTCCCGTGCCATTATTTTATGTTATATGATTTTATAGTAAAACGAATATAATTGAACTAGATTTAGAGTTATTTGGCAAGTTTAGTTGTGAATGATACAAACCTTAGAATGCTTTAAAAATAAAAATATATATGGGCTGCATGATGCGACTACAGGCTATTTATGATTTGAGAAAGTCACAAAAAAAGCTTGTGCTCTGATCCTTGCCTCCGGCTGCACAGCTGTTCTCTCATCAAGTGATCATATTTTCACCCATCAGACTATTCTCAATTTAATATTGTCTTTACTAATATGTAAAATTAGTTCTGATTCAGAATGGCCCATTATTAAATGGGCAGGAACAGGGGCAGTGGGAAAAAGACGTAATCTGTATGCACTCGAATAGCGAATGGAGGCCGTGAGCTTTCCCATGATCACGTTTTGTAGGCTACTTGGGTTTTACAGCAGAGCATGTGCTTTATATGAGCAGCTGAGAAATAAATATAACAACATTTATTTCACTCCAGGCATCAACCACTGTTTGAGGACAATGTTCTCGCTGTATGCTATGGGCTCTCCAACCTTGTTCCTGCAGTTACCCAGTGCTTAATATGGGAAATCAACTGAAATATGTTCCCGAACATCGATAATAACATGTTTTCACAACGAAGCATATTTCACTAAACTGCTGGCAGCTCGTCTGCGCGCACGAGAAAGGAATAAAGGAGAAAGAGGAGCTAGTAACTTACGGTGGTGAGATATTCTGTAGCTACAGGTAATGTGTCAACCAAATAATTATGAAAATATAAAACATTTCCTATTACTAGGCTATTCAAAATCAAATCAAATTCACAATAATTGTAACCCGCCCTGCACAATCAACACCATCACCTAGGGCTATACCGTCTCTCACCGACTCATGGATAGACATTTTGGAGTGTAGCATAAGGTAACCAGTCCATCCAGTATACATACTAATACAATCCACACTCAATGGTGATTACTAGAATTTGTTAAATTTTGGTATATTGTCTCTAGACCAATTATGTAGCAAATACATTTTAAATCAGTGTTGTTTTATATTTTTCTGCCATGGGTAATATGCAGTAGGCTATGTGTTGTATAATGGCAGAACCATAACATTAATTCCGTTTTTTATTTCAGGCTTGTGCTCATATATAGGCCTATGTGTATGCATAAGCTGTAATATGTGCATAGGTGTTTTTAATGAATCATCACCTTAGAAAGGGCTGTCCAGTTCGTTGTGTCAGGCTTTGAAAGAACATCCACAACGACCATGTTTTACACTCAGTTTCAACCTTCTTTATTCAAATTGAAATCAAAGTGAGGTGAGTTTTTAAAGCAAGATAATGTTTTGATGATAAGTGTTTGATGTGATTTTCCATTCCATTTGCCTTGATGTCAGTGGTTAGAGGGACAATAGAGCCCTGAGTAGCAGGCCATTATCCACCTGATGATCATTAGCGAGTTGGGAACTACTAGCACATGTCCAGAGTGCATAAGAGGAGATTACTGTGACTCAACTGTCACATGGAATTTTATAACTCATAACAGCTGATGTGGTGGTAATACAGTCACCACAACAGCCCTAGCCAGGCACAACGGTTTGTGTCAAGAACTGCAACGCTGCTGGGTTTCACGCTCAACAGTTTCCCGTGTGTATCAAGAATGGTCCACCACCCAAAGGACATCCAGCCAAATTGACAACTGTGGGAAGCATTGGAGTCAATATGGCCCAGCATTCCTGTGCAACACTTTCGACACCTTATAGAGTCCAAGCCCCAATGAATTGAGGCTGTTTTGAGGGCAAATGAGGGGTGTGCAACTCAATATTAGGAAGGTGTTCCTAATGTTTGGTATACTCAGTGTATATATGCCCCATAATACACATCACCACCACCACAGACAGAGAGCACACACCGCCACAGGGAGCTAGGTTAAGTAGGCCCTCTAGCAACAGCAATCACCCGCCACAATCATCCAATGAGACCACTTGCCTCCCCATGTTAGGGTAAACATACTAACACGGCTGATGTGTCTCCCCAGAACAACAGGGGGCATTACCTTAGACAATGTGTTCTAAAACAGCTGAGTGCCTCCTTCCAATAGCCAGTAAAAAACATCTGTTCCATTTAAAGCTAGCTGAGCCTTACCCGGCAGACGCCATATTGATTACTGCAGCAATACACGTAAAGGATCGATTTAGGTGGGCCTCATACTATATGATGTCAATCCTGTTTAAGATGTTCTAGGGAGACTGCATTATCACTGCTTTCCAGCAGTGCCAATCCCCACTGTGAAGATGGTTGTACATGTATTTTTTCTCCTCTCGTCTCCTCGGCAGCTCTCCTCCTCTTCCCATCACTTAGAATGTCTGCTCTCCATTTAGAAAAATGGAAGTCGAGGCCCTCTCAGGATATGGGGAGTAAAAAATATCACCTTCTGATGGGGAGGAAAAAAGATAATGGTTATGGAGTGTCAGAAGCACTGTACACATATTTTAGTTTTTTATCAGCCGGAGAGTTATGGATGTAAATCGGTTCTCCTAGACGATCCTATATGGCAGCATCACATCACTGTCTCATGTTTTCAAAGTAGGCTACACGATAGTCCATACATTGTGAGAGGCATGAGTGCTATGGAGGCATGAAGGCTATTGGCTGGGGACGACAGAAAGGTTGCTGGGGATGACAGAGAGGTTGCCATAAGCCATATGGTATCCACTCAAAGCTGAACACTCCCTCCAGCAATATATGTGTATAAGGGCTGTTCTACAGTGATAGAATCAAGCTTCATTTTCTGCATATCAGGATTTAATCATCTTGAAATAATGGAGATAGTTAGAATTAAGAATAAGGGCCATTTACTTCTTAACTTTGAATTGAGTCGGTTTGATTGTTTTACTCTCTCTAGGTACTCCTTCATTGACCTGCTGCAAGGACACATCTCTTCCTCACTGACAGAATCACTCAAGGGAGAGAAATACAAGAGAAAGAGAGAAGTCTTCTCTACCGGAAAATACAGTACTCTCTTTCACAACAATGAAATATTGTCTCACACAGAAATAGCCTTCCTGGATTCCGTGGCATTGAAAAGCAACAGAACTTCCTGTTCAACAACAACACAAAATGGCTTCTGGTGAAACCTGAACTTCAACTACCCCGATGTACCCTCCCAATACTGCCCCTTTCCTACTATTCTTATTTCTAATTATTCAGCTGATAAAGCTCTAAATGGCTACGGAACTATTTGTGAAAGCAAAAAAAATCTCACTTGAAAGCTTAAATTATGGAAGGCATAAGATTTGGCAGGGGGGAGAAAAAAGGGAAAAGTTGTCCGCCTGTGGAAGATATGATGCAAGACTTGGCTATTAGACACCGAACTTAATCCACTCTCCATCACAGCAAGGCATCTGCCTGCAGCATCAAAATGCCCAGATTAGCAAAGCAAGATAATAAGCTGTTAGCAGTATGCATGAGCTCCATTATACATGTTCTCCTTGAAATCCAGTGTTGGGGGGGGACTAACTAATGTGTGTCTCTCATTCTGTGTGGTGTGGAGAGACATAGCTATCTATCATTCCCTAAGGTTATTGAACCGTGAGAGGATCCTAGTGGAGTTGTACCCTTTCATTATCGATACGTAATCAGACAGACAATCGGCAGTGCTGGCAGTGGTGGCACACATTTACACACTTACATACAGTGCCTTCGGAAAGTATTCAGACCCCTCGACTTTTTCCACATTTTGTTACATTACAGCCTTATTCTAAATGTGATTAAAATAACATTTTTGTCACGCCCTGACCTTAGAGAGCTTTTTATGTCTCTATTTTGGTTTGGTCAGGGTGTGATTTGGGTGGGCATTCTATGTTCATTTTTCTATGTGTTGTATTTCTTTGTTTTGGCCGGGTATGGTTCTCAATCAGGGACAGCTTTTTGTCTCTGATTGGGAACCATACTTAGGTAACATTTTCCCACCTGTGTTTTGTGGGTAGTTATTTTCTGTTTAGTGTTTTCTGCACCTGACAGGACTGTTTCGGTTTCGTTTCTCATTTTGTTATTTTGTTCTAGTGTTCAGTGTTTAATAAATATCATGAACACTTACCAGGCTGCGCTTTGGTCCGATCCTTCTTCATGCAACGATGACCGTTACAATTATTCCTGATCAATCCACCCACAACATCCCATAATGACAACGCGGAAACAGGTTTTTATATATTTTTGAAAACGTATAAAAAATTTAAAAAACCAGAAGTACCATATTTACATACAGTGGGGAGAACAAGTATTTGATACACTGCCAATTTTGCATGTTTTCTTACTTACAAAGCATGTAGAGGTCTGTAATTTTTATCATAGGTACACTTCAATTGTGAGAGACGGAATCTAAAACAAAAATCCAGAAAATCACATTGTATGATTTTTAAGTAATTCATTTGCATTTTATTGCATGACATAAGTATTTGATACATCAGAAAAGCAGAACTTAATATTTGGTACAGAAACCTTTGTTTGCAATTACAGAGATCATACGTTTCCTGTAGTTCTTGACCAGGTTTGCACACACTGCAGCAGGGATTTTGGCCCACTCCTCCATACAGACCTTCTCCAGATCCTTCAGGTTTAGGGGCTGTCGCTGGGCAATACGGACTTTCAGCTCCCTCCAAAGATTTTCTATTGGGTCTGGTTAGGCCACTCCAGGACCTTGAGATGCTTCTTACGGAGCCACTCCTTAGTTGCCCTGGCTGTGTGTTTCGGGTCGTTGTCATGCTGGAAGACCCAGCCACGATCCATCTTCAATGCTCTTACTGAGGGAAGGAGGTTGTTGGCCATGATCTCGCGATACATGGCCCCATCCATCCTCCCCTCAATACGGTGCAGTCGTCCTGTCCCCTTTGCAGAAACGCATCCCCCAAAGAATGATGTTTCCATCTCCATGCTTCACGGTTGGGATGGTGTTCTTGGGGTTGTACTCATCCTTCTTCTTCCTCCAAACACGGCGAGTGGAGTTTAGACCAAAAAGCTCTATTTTTGTCTCATCAGACCACATGACCTTCTCCCATTCCTCCTCTGGATCATCCAGATGGTCATTGGCAAACTTCAGACGGGCCTGGATATGCGCTGGCTTGAGCAGGGGGACCTTGCGTGCGCTGCAGGATTTTAATCCATGACGGCGTAGTGTGTTACTAATGGTTTTCTTTGAGACTGTGGTCCCAGCTCTCTTCAGGTCATTGACCAGGTCCTGCCGTGTAGTTCTGGGCTGATCCCTCACCTTCCTCATGATCATTGATGCCCCACGAGGTGAGATCTTGCATGGAGCCCCAGACCGAGGGTGATTGACCGTCATCTTGAACTTCTTCCATTTTCTAATAATTGCGCCAACAGTTGTTGCCTTCTCACCAAGCTGCTTGCCTATTGTCCTGTAGCCCATCCCAGCCTTGTGCAGGTCTACAATTTTATCCCTGATGTCCTTACACAGCTCTCTGGTCTTGGCCATTGTGGAGAGGTTGGAGTCTGTTTGATTGAGTGTGTGGACAGGTGTCTTTTATACAGGTAACGAGTTCAAACAGGTGCAGTTAATAGAAGTAATGAGTGGAGAACAGGAGGGCTTCTTAAAGAAAAACTAACAGGTCTGTGAGAGCCGGAATTCTTACTGTTTGGTAGGTGATCAAATACTTATGTCATGCAATAAAATGCTAATTAATTACTTAAAAATCATACAATGTGATTTTCTGGATTTTTGTTTTAGATTCCATCTCTCACAGTTGAAGTGTACCTATGATAACAATTACAGACCTCTAAATGCTTTGTAAGTAGGAAAACCTCCAAAATCGGCAGTGTATCAAATACTTGTTCTCCCCACTGTAACTATTCACACCCTTTGCAAGGCGACAAAAAATTGAGCTCAGGTGCATCCTGTTTCCATTGATCATCCTTGAGATGTTTCTACAACTTGATCGGAGTCCACCTGTGGTAAATTCAATTGATTGTACATGATTTGGAAAGGCACACACCTGTCTATATAAGGTCCCACAGTTGACAGTGCATGTCAGAGCAAAAACCAAGCCATGAGGTTGAAGGAATTGTCCGTAGAGCTCCGAGACAGGATTGTGTCAAGGCACAGACCCGGGGAAGGGTACCAAAAAATGTCTGCAGCATTGAAGGTCCCCAAGAACATTTGAATGGCCTCCATCATTCAAATCATATCAAATGTTATTTGTCACATGCGCAGAATACATAGACCTTACAGTGAAATGCTTACTTACAAACCCTCAACCAACAATGCAATTTTGAGAAAAATGCAAATAGGAAAAAATTAAAGAGCAGCAGTAAAATAACAGTATTGAGGCTATATACAGGGGGTCCCGGTACAGAGTCAATGGGGCAGCAGTATAACTTTTTGAGGATCTGAGGACCCATGTCAAATTTCTTCAGTCTCCTGAGGAATAGGCGTTGTTGGGTCCTCTTCATGACTGTCTTGGTGTGTTTGGACCATGATAGTTTGTTGGTGATGTGGACAACCTGTTTCATCGTTGTTGGTGATCAGGCCTACCACTGTTGTGTTGTCGGCAAACTTAATGATGGTGTTGGAGTCATGCCTGGCGATGCAGTCATGAGGGAACAGGGAGTACAGGAGGGGACTGAGCACGCAACCCTGAGGGGCCCCAGTGTTGAGGATCAGCATGGCAGATGTGTTGTCACCTATCCTTACCACCTGGGGGCGGCCCGTCAGAAAGTCCAGGATCCAGTTGCAGAGGGAGGTGTTTAGTCCCAGGGTCCTAAGCTTAGTGATGAGCTTTGAGGGCACTATGGTGTTGAACGCAGAGCACTCATGACTGCATGGCCAGGCACGACTCCAACACCATCATTAAATTTGCCAATGACACAACAGTGGTAGGCCCGATCACCGACAACAACGAGACAGCCTATAGGGAGGAGGTCAGAGACCTGGCCGCGTGGTGCCAGGACAACAACCTCTCTCTCAACGTGATCAAGACAAAGGAGATGATTGTGGACTACAGGAAAAAGAGGACTGAGCACGCCCCCATTCTCATCGACGGGGTTGCAGCGGAGCAGGTTGAGAGCATCGAAGATCCTTGGTGTCCACATTACCAACAAACTGACATGGTCCAAGCACACCAAGACAGTCGTGAAGAGGGCATGACAAAACCTATTCCCCCTCAGGAAACTTAAAATATTTGGCATGGGTCCTCAGATCCTCAAAAGGTTCTACAGCTGCACTACTGAGAGCATCCTGAAGGGTTGCCTAGTATTGCAACTGCTCAGCCTCCGACCGCAAGGCACTACAGAGGGTAGTGCAAACAGCCCAGTACATCACTGGGGTCAAGCTTTCTGCCATCCAGGACCTCTACACCAGGCTTTGTCAGAGGAAGGCCCTAAAAATTGTCAAAGACTCCAGCCACCCTAGTCATAGACTGTTCTCTCTGCTACTGCACGGCAAGCAGTACCGGAGCGTCAATTCTAGGTCCAAGAAGCTTCTAAACAGCTTCTACCCTCAAGCCATAAGACTCCTGAACATCTAGTCAAATGGTTACACAGACTATTTGCAGTGCCCTCCCACCCTTTATACCACTGCTACTCTCTGTTGTCATCTATGCATAGTCACTTTAATAACTCTGTACATACTACTTCAACTAACCGGTGCCCCTGCACATTGACTCTGTATCGGTACCCCCCTGTATACAGTCTTGCTATTGTTGTTTCATTGCTGCTCTTTAATTACTTGTTACTTTTATCTCTTATTTTTATCCATATTTTTTAAAACTGCATTGTTGGTTAGGGGCTCGTAATTAAGCATTTCACTGTAAGGTCTACACCTGTTGTATTCGGCGCATGTGACTAATGCAATTTGATTTGATTTAAGTTTGTAACCACCAAGACTCTTCCTAGAGCTAGCTGCCCGGTCAAACTGAGCATTGGGAGAAGTTTCCAAGAAACCGATGGTCACTCTGACAGAGCTCCAGAGTTCCTCTGTGGAAATGGGAGAACCTTCCAGAAGCACTCCATCAATCAGGCCTTTATGGTAGAGCGGCCACACGGAAGCTACTCTTCAGTAAAAGGCACATGACAGCCAGCTTGGAGTTTTCCAAAAGACACATTTTTTTACATTTTAGTCATTTAGCAGACGCTCTTATCCAGAGCGACTTACAGTAGAATGCATACATTTTTATTACATTTTACATACTGAGACAAGGATATCCCTACCGGCCAAACCCTCCCTAACCCGGACGACGCTATGCCAATTGTGCGTCGCCCCACGGACCTCCCGGTTGCGGCCGGCTGCGACAGAGCCTGGGCGCGAACCCAGACTCTGGTGGCGCAGCTAGCACTGCGATGCAGTGCCCTAGACCACTGCGCCACCCGGGAGGTCAGACACCTAAAGGACTCTCAGACCATGAGAAACAAGATGCTCTGGTCTGATGAAACAATGATTGAAGTCTTTGGCCTGAATGCCAAGCATCACATCTGGAGGAAACCTGGCACCCTGCAAACAGTGAAGCATGATGACGGCAGCATCAAACTGTGGGGATATTTTTCAGTGGCAGGGACTGGGAGAGTAGTCAGGTTGAGGGAAATATGAACGAAGCAAAGTAGAGACAGATCCTTGATGAAAACCTGCTCCAGAGCGCTCAGGACCTCAGAATGGGGTGAAGGTTCACCTTCCAACAGGACAACAAGCCTAAGCACACAGCCAAGACAACACAGGAGTGGCTTTGGGACAAGTCTCTGAAAGTCATTTAGTGGCCCAGCCAAATCCTGGACTTGAACTGATCGATCATCTCTGGAGAGACCTGAAAATAGATGTGAAACATTGCTCCCAATCAACTTGACAAAGCTTGAGAGGATCTGCAGGGAAGAATGGGAGACAATCTCCCCAAATGCAGAATTGAAAAGCTTTTAGCGTCATACCCAAGAAGAGTCGAGGCTGTAATCGTTGCAAAAGGTGCTTCAACAAAGTACTGAGTAAAGTGTCTGAATACCTATGTAAATGTGAAATTTCCATTTAGTTTTTTAAATAAATTTGCTTTGTCATTATGGGGTATTGTGCATAGATTGATGAGGGATTTATTATTTTTATTTAATCAATTTTAGATCAAGGCTGTAACATAAAAAATGTGGAAAGGGTCAAGGGGTCTGAAAACTTTCCGAATGCACTGTACATTTACACACGCACCGCACCCATGCAACGCCCACACACACGCCCGCCCACACACACGTTTCAGTCATTGACACATTGATGTGGACAGTCGTAGCAGCTCTGTGTGATTTGTGCAGGTTCGCCGAGTGGTGTCTCATGTCTCTGACAGAGGTCAGCCCTGCCAGTAATAAGACCAGAGCAGATGCCAACTCTCAACCTTAAATGAAAAACAGTGAGAGGGCCATGAGGCTGCACCACAGTGGTTTGATGACTCAAACATCAGTTTCAGTGTTGTTTTCAGGGTCTTGCGTTGTTATGTTGTGAGGGATGATATGGCAACAACCATGAATGTGTTATGATGGCTTGATAAATGCGGTATGATGGCTTCATAAAGGTGTTATGATGGATTCAAAAAGGTGTTATGATGCCTATGTAGCCTATGCCCCTTCGCGTAAAGTCTTAGAGACAAAAAAAAACACTCTACACAGACGAAACAACAAAAGGGTACACACAACTCTCAACAGAACACAACACAGTCAACATACACGACTCCCATGTCCAACAAAAGCATTCTCAAGACACACAACGAAACACGGTCTTCGAGCCCGCTACACAGACACTACTGTTGTTTTCTTTACGAGAGCATCTTTATTAGATGTGTGCTTTGGGGCCTTCCTCCCTCTCTCCTTCAGGAGCCAAATAAAACACTGAAAGTAGTTTGCTCCCACCAAACACTCGCTCTCTCCGCTGGATTAAAAGTTCTTAATTGTCCTTAATTATACAAACACATTGCTTTTTTCTCGATGCCTCTGCATTTCTCAATGTTTTCTTTCCCTTTCTGCGGGGCCATAAACAGTGTTTCAGTACCAAATTTAATAAGCGATGTTGCCTTGTGAGTGTTTCTGGCTTAATGGGAGCAAGGGCTTGTTTGATACGTCTCCATTTCATCACACACACATTATTAATTAATTATACACTGATTTTACAAAACATTAGGAACACCTTCCTAATATTTAGTTGCACACCCTTTTAACCTTAGAACATATTCAATTCATCAAGGCATGGACTCGACAACTGTTGAAAGCTTTCCACAGGGATGCTGGCCCATGTTGACTCCAATGCTTCTCACAGTTGTCAAGTTGGCTGGATGTCCTTTAGGTGGTGGACCATTCTTTATACACACAGGAAACTGATGAGTGTGAAAACCCCAGCAGTGTTGCAGTTCTTGACACATTCAAACCTGTGCACCTGGCACCTACTACCCCGTTCAAAAGGCACTTGACCCCCTGAATGGCACACATACACAATTCATGTCTCAATTGTCTCAAGGCTTAAAAATCCTTATTTAACCTGTGTGGTCCCCTTCATCTACACTGATTGAAATGGATTAACAGGTGACATCAATAAGGGATCATGGCTTTCATGTGGATTAATTATATGTCATGAAAAGAGCAGGTGTCCCTAATGTTTGTACACTCAGTATATAATACAAACTTAAAGCAATGTGCCTGCCTTAACATCCTACGGCTGAAATCCCGTTAACGGGATCGATTTGACAACAGCCAGTGAAAGTGCAGGGCGCCAAATTCAAACAACAGAAATCTCATAATTAAAATTCCTCAAACATACAAGTATTATACACCATTTTAAAGATAAACTTGTTGTTAATCCCACCACCGTGTCCGATTTCAAAAAGGCTTCACGACGAAAGCACACCATCTGATTATGTTAAATTTTCAGTTTCTTGGCAATTCATTTCTCAGACCAAAAATAGATAGACGAGTTTCAGAAGAAAGGTCTTTGTTTCTGGATATTTTGAGCCAGTAATCGAACCCACAAATGCTGATGCTCCAGATACTCAACTAGTCAAAAGAAGGCTTTTGCTTATTTAAATCAGAAAAACAGTTTTCAGATGTGCTAACATAATTACAAAAGGGTTTTCTAATGATCAATTAGCCTTTTAAAATTATAAACTTGGATTAGCTAACACAACGTGCCATTGGAACACAGGAGTGATGGTTGCTGATAATGGGCCTCTGTACGTAGATATTGAATCAAGAATCAGACGTTTCCAGCTACAATAGTTATTTACAACATTAACAATGTCTACACTGTATTTCTGATCAATTTGATGTTATTTTAATGGACAAAAAAATGTGGTTTTCTTTCAAAAACAAGGACATTTCTAAGTGACTCCAAACTTTTGAACGGTAGTGTATGTCTGGAAGAACTGCAAACGCACGCACGCACAAACACACACCCATGCACACACTACTGTAACTAACACAAACCATATGATACATAGAGTGCATGTCCTGTCCCTCTGAAGCGGTCAGCCTATAACACAGAGTACATGTCCTTTCCCTCTGAAGCGGTCAGACTGTAACAAAGGGCACATGTCCTGTCCCTCTGAATCTGTCAGACTATAACACAGAGTGTACATGTCATGTCCCCCTGAAGCGGTCAGACTATAACACAGAGTACATGCGCTGTTCCTCTGAAGCGGTCAGACTATAACACAGGGTACATGTCCTGTCCCTCTGAAGCGGTCAGACTATAACACAGAGTACATGTCCTGTTCCTCTGAAGCGGTTAGACTATAACACAGGGTGGAAGTGAGTAGTCAGCTGACAGTGTGCCTCTGTTTTAGACTAATAAATTCCCTGCACAAAAACAGGAGGGGGTCCCCACAGCTCTATGCACATGTCTCTGTGTTCGTGATTACTCATTATAGCTGACGGGCAACTCACCTCAGCCAACAGAGACAGGAGTAAACCAGACCTCCATTCCTCTCTGCAAAAAACACATAAGCGCATACACACACCGCACACACAGAGAGAGAAAGCGAGACAGAGACAGCGAGAGCGAGACAGTGAGAGACGTGTCGTGACTTGACTTTTAACATTAATCTGAAGACTATTTACCTAATCAACCTAAATATGTTTAATTGTTCCCCGATTAAATTAATCATGTAACAATTAACTCATTAGGATCTGGGGCACCACGAGAGCGGTTCTTTAAAGAGTTACCATCTCCCAAATGAAACTCTAAAGGTCTTTACCTCTTACATACATAAACAGTCAACTTATTAATCATAACCTCGTCTCATCATTCTGAACAGTCATAACCTCATTACATCTGCAAAAACCTCAGCCTTACTTATGATTCAGTACCACACAAATTGGTTTAATTATTTATGTACTTGCTAACTAAATGGTAACACAGGATAAACATACACACTTAATACAATAAAAACAGGTCCCTAGCAGATATTTTGTAACACAATATGGCTGTGTGTTACAAAAGACATGGAGAGAGAGAGAGGGAGGGATAGAGAAACTTAACGTTGGTACATTTAGAAATTACTCTTACTTCGCACACGAACCGCCGCCCGCTTGGAGAAAGAAATCATGAATGTAGTTACGTGAAATGCCTTGGTTCGCCGTGTATTTATCTCTCTGAACCGGGCCGCCTTTCATGGCACGCTTGTAATGCTATGATTGTCCAAAAGGTTTTTTTCTGCTGTTCTCATCTGCAGTCGTCCGGTATCCGATGACTTGTCGTGTAGTCCTGAACAGAACTACACGTCTATTCTCCTTCGCTCTGGAAGATGCTTCTTTGAAGATAGGCTAGCCAGCCGTGTTGATGGTTCCCAGTGGAGTGATGAGAGTAGCGGAATACGATGGTTTGAACAGAGTTGTAAAATGGACCCCCTTAAAGTTCACTTTTCTAAATAGTTTACTTAGGACAGCTAATCAGCTGTACCAGTGATTGTCCGTGAGGTGACTTTATCCCCTCTACCTTGTGTTGAGATTCAGAGGTCAAACCACTTTAAAAGTGAGCTGCAGCTCTACGTCTCTCTGGTCTGATATGTTAATTCTTAACCCATCATTTTATGCAGGTTGGTCGAGATGGGCGGTTCCATCAGGCTGACACGCTCTCTGACACACTTGTACAAAGTTATGTAAAACTATTCTCTCTTACGGCTCCTAAAATCACACATATAGTGAGTATACTTTCCAAGTTACAGTATTCCTTTATAAAAAAATTATGACATCAGAAATAAAAATCAAATATGACATGAGTGTTATTTAGATCGCCTCTGACCATTCCCCACGTTCTATGTTAGAAATATTTTTCCAGTATTCGCTTTAGAATGTGTTAGAGTTTTGTTGTGAAAAGTCTGTAAAACAAAGGCACATTCAACTGGTGAATTTGTAGAGGGAAACCTGAATCTTCTCTCCTTGATTTAGAAAAGGGTGTGAGGTGTCAACCCCCACTAGTTCCATCCTCCTCCCTCTGCAGGTGAGAGGGGTCTGGGTTGAAGTTACTTATTGCAAAGCTGATCTGACCTATTTGCATCCTCACAGGACGGTCATGACAAGCGAGAGAGAGCAAGAGATAGAGAGAGAGAGATTTGAATTGAAATGTAGTTGAGAGAGAGAGCGATGGAGAACTAGACAGAACAAGACAGAGAAGACAGAGACACCAAGAATAGTAAAATGATGGGAGAATACCAATGAAACTAAAATCACCAAAGCCTCAACTGGACCCCGGCCAAATATGATCCATTCACAAAATATGAATAGTAAATCATACCCTTACTATTCCATAAATTAACTGGTTAAAACATACATGAAAATAGACTGTCCTTGTGGCTATCAAAAACATGGAGCACTAGTATATACAATGGAACTGATACTAAGCTACAGATAAAGGAACAAAAGTAAATACTAACATCAATGTTTTATGTTGGTTATTTCATGGCATCACGGTGAGGGACTTATAGCTACAGGAGGAGTCAAGTGGCATCACGGTGAGGGACTTATAGCTACAGGAGGAGTCAAGTGGCATCACGGTGAGGGACTTATAGCTACAGGAGGAGTCAAGTGGCATCACGGTGAGGGACTTATAGCTACAGGAGGAGTCAAGTGGCATCACGGTGAGGGACTTACAGCTACAGGAGGAGTCAAGTGGCATCACACTAAAACACTGGGTTGAATTAAATCAATGCCCTGCAAACCCTGCTGCAGCAGGCTTCTCCAGTGTGTGTGTGTGTGTGTGTGTGTGTGTGTGTGTGTGTGTGTGTGTGTGTGTGTGTGTGTGTGTGTGTGTGTGTGTGTGTGTGTGTGTATAAACACATCCAAGGAGGCATGTGGGAGGGCAAGGTGGTGGGATTGAAAGGGGGCCGTCTGATTCCCCCCATAGTAATGAATGCATCTAGCATCTGTCAAATAAGTGTCTCAATGAACAACGGTTAGCACGGTTTGACCCCGGCACAGTCGACTCTGCACCACCTTGGGGCCTAATCCTTTGTCACTTATCAATAATTTACACTGCTTTCAAGCGTAGCCCTCGAACCCCTCTCCGCTCCCATCTTTCACAGTATGAGTGCTAACATTAACCTTCATGCTCAAACAAACCCATGGAGAACTGGGGTGGATGGTGTAGACGTGCCAAAAGCAGATAGGCTAATCCTTAGAACATCTGAGTGAAAATAATTACTATGAGCGCAATAGGGCAGGCACATAGGGGAGTGACTGGGAAGTTCAATAAGTTATGTTTGGATTTGTAAGTTCGGTGAGTGATCAAATGTGAATCACTTCAGGAAACTTGCTGTATGTTGTACGTCACAACTTCACAGGAGAGGCATTTGAACATAACATTTGAAGCTGCCGTGCATACTTATATAATGTAGGTACATGATGTACTGACGCAACATAAAATTTTGCACTACACGTGCAACACAGCATCCCAAACCTCACACACAATGTCTGCAGTGGCTCGAGCAGTCAACAAGTCGAGCAGTAATTTGAAAGAGTAAGAACATTTTAGTGAGACAACTCAAAGGCGAAATCCATTAAAGCCAAGAAAATGGAATTCATTACCCTTGACAATCAACCGTTCTCTGTTGAGGGTGATATTGGCTTTCACCGACTGGTCGAGCACCGGTACACACTACCAAGTGCGGTATTTTTCAGATGTTGCCCTACCGGAGTTACACAGTAATAGTGTCACTGCCATTAGCTTCACGACATACATACTATGGAACGCCGTTTGGGTCTTTGTGTGTCAAAAAAGATACAGTAGCAATGTCAAAGCTGTACAAAAAAGTCTGCAAACAAACAAACACCGGCCACAAACGATGTGTTTACAATACTGCGTTGGTAATAAAGCATCATTTGTTCAACCGAAACTTCTGGGGTAGCTAGCTTTAGCTTGGTACCTAGCTAGCACCAACACAACCAGCCTGAAAACAATGACCAGTAGAAACTGCAGTCCTTTTAATTATTCTTAACAATGATTTTGGAATCCTTGAGAGTAAGTATTAGCTAGGTTGCCACTTGTTATTCGCCTATTGAAATTGAACTTCAGTTCATGAAAATAAATAGCTAGCCAGCTACTTAACCCTGTTGCCCAAAGCTAATGTTATAAGCAGCCAGCTAGCTTCATCTGGCTAGTGAGGCACGACCGGACCGGGTTATGTGTTGTGAAGCTAGCCACAATAAGGATTAAGCACAATAGTCGAATTTGCAGTTTGCCTTCAAAATAAAAGTGTGTAATTGACAGTGATGAAAATGAATACAAATAGTAGAACTATGCCATACCTTTATTTTGAAGTCTAACCGCCAAGTCCACTATTGTGGCTAATCCTTATTGTGGCTAGCTTCACATAGATGGGTCCGACAACTATTAATCAAATAAGAACTGTCTTATAAATTAGGGCTATTTTAGATGATGACACCAAGCTATATAGTTAGCTAGCTAACTATAGCTACTAAAACAGATGTCGGATGTTTGCTATGTTTTTGGGGAAGAACATTGTTTGCATCCATGAGCTAGCTAGCTTTTCTTGTAGGACCAGCACTGTAGGGGAGCGAGACAACTTTACCAGGATCATAGCATACGTACCGATTAATCGTTGTGACATATGAAATACGAGTGAGTGTAATAACCTCGTAAAATATGTATAAACACGTTACATTATTACGTGACGTGTAGGCATATTCAGATCCTGATTGGTCAACAAGCTTATTTGACACATCAAATAGTGTTATTTGACACATATCTTTTTGACACGCAAAGACGCAAACGACGTTCCATAGAAATCCTGGTTGAGAATGAAACAACTGAATAAATTAACAACGAAACAGCACAGCAAGTAAGTGAAAGAAATAGGTTTTGATTATGTTTTACTGGTAATGGGGAAATACGTAAATGCCAACAAAATACTTTTTGGGACAGTGTGGTGTGTGTGTAACTTTTATTTAACTAGACAAGTCAGTTAAGAACAAATTATTATTTACAATGACGGCCTATCCCCACCCAAACCTGGACGACGTTGGACCAATTGTGTGCCGCCCAATGGGACTCCGATATCACGACCGGATGTGATACAGCCTGGATTCGAACCAGGGACTGTAGTGACGCCTCTTGTACTGAGATGCAATGCCTTAGACCGCTGTGTCCATGTGTGTGTGTTAACTATTTAACTGTACTAGAATGCTTAAAAGGCCGCTAAAAATGTTATATCGGTATCAGGTTGTTGTTGTTTTTTTACTTAGAAAATATCGGTATTGGCCAAAAATGTCGTATCGGTGCATCACTACTCTACATAACAGGAAAACATCCTAACCAGCTCTGCTAGGGCGAGTAAAATGGTCAGAGTGAGGTGTTCTCTCATTTGTGTCTGGAAGTAGCTAGCAAGCTAGCCAACTTCAGCCCGTTAACTTGAGTGCTTGACTGCTGTTGTGAGGTCATAATGTTTGGGTCAACCCTACTCCTTGGCCAAAGCGTCCAGTGTGAACGTGCCGAGAGTGAAACGCTCAGAATTTAAGTACGGACAATCTGACAACGCTCTGAATTTACGAACGCACAGAATGCACTCTGAGCGGACTCTGGCACTCCAGAGTGAATTTGCGAACAAACCTTTCGTCGCCTGGTTTGCTAGATTGACATATACTAAATACATTTTTAAACGCATAGGTTTATTGTTGTTAAAACACACCAATTATGCTATTTTGGACCACCAGGCTGCTGATGTCATGCAGCCTGTCGTTTTTTTGTTCATACTTTTTCATGACGACAATGGCAATTTTGATGTCGGACGACAATAGAATGCTCATGATTTCACTGCGACAACTGTCTACAGACATGTTGATAGACATAGTATAAATCAGCCTTTAGTCCTGGGTGGGGCTAAGGTTTAAGAGGGTGAGAAAGATGCTGAATGGGTTTAGACAAAGAAGAGCTCTCCAGTAGGTGTACCGAAACATTCAATGGCAACTTTATTTTTTACAAGTTTATCAACTTTCAAAGCAGAATTTACTTCCCTATTATTCCTCAACTGCAGTGTATGATATACCATGTTCTACCTCTGAGTCTCTACTATATACAATGTAAAAAACACAATTTCAAATGTTGCTACATAAGACCGAATCGAGCCGGTTGGGCACAAATGTAAGTGGTGTGGATGTATTAGTATCAAAATAGTCAAGCAAGCTGATAGCTTTGCAAAATATGAAAATAACCCCCCAAAATTAAGGCAAGGTTGTTAAAAACCATTAGGCCCTAGCAAGTACACGTACAATGTCCTTTTATTCTAATTTGAATAAAGAATACTACATCCTGACCTTCATTTGCAATTGGTGAAACAAAGCCATTATTTTTGCAAGTGTCTTCAGATCTTGTCCTCGCTCTCCTCATGTCCTCCTCCAGCTTGTATCATATCCAGGAGCCATATACAGCATTCACCAGGATTGAATAGCACATCTCAATGTAACCTTGTCACCCTAATTCAGTGTTTCTCACACTAACAACTCAATCGAAACAGTTTGTACGTCTTTCTAAAAATGTTCACACAAAGTATAGGCTACATCTCATCTTTGATAATGGAAACACTATTCATTATGGGATGAACTCTCAATCAACGCATGTGAAGATTCACTGTGTTCTGCAAGGCAAGGTCAAAAACAAGTTGAAACAAAACTATGGTTACGGGCTATGTGATGCCGGAAGAGAAGGGATGTTTCTACAAGGTCTACAATCAACGCTTGCTTGTGTCTGTCACTTTCTGTCTCTTTTTAGTGAACACATAAAAACACTGAATTAAGGAAAGGAATAATTATTCAGCATAGAGACCAATTAGAGAATAAATTGGAATTGAACATGAGTTCCACTCATCTTCAGTCATAAGGAGAGTACAATTTACATACTAGAGTAACGATGAGCTAGAACTCTACATGAATAATATATGAAGAGGGGGTAATTAATATATACTGAACAAAAATATATACGCAACATGTAAAGTGTTTGTCCCATGTTTCATGAGCTGGAATAAAAGATCCCAGAAATGTTCCATACGCACAAAACGCCTTGTGCTGGGGACAATAAAAGGCCACTCTAAAATGTGCAGTTTTGTCACACAACACAATACCAGAGATGTATCAAGTTTTGAGGGAGCGTGCAATTGGCATGCTGACTGCAGGATTGTCTACCAGAGCTGGTGCAAGAGAATTGAATGTTAATTTCTCTACTGTAAGCCGCCTCCAACGTCGTTTTAGAGAACTTGGCAGTATGTCAAACCGTCCTCACAACCATATATTACATTCCATGAGTATAAGACTTTTCCATGACATCTATGGAGATTTCCCTCTGTAGCCTGTTTGAGGGGTGTCCGATTGATTTAAGTCATTAGAGTAAATCTAAATGTATAAAGTTACAGTATACACCATTTCAATATGAATATGTCATAGATAAACATTTAATTAGCTATTTAACTCAATAATTATCTCTAGGACTTCTAGGAATTCTCTCTAGGACTCTCTAGGACAGTGCCTTCGGAAAGTATTCAGACCTCTTGACTTTTCCCCATTTTGTTACATTACAGCCTTATTCTAAATTGAATTTAAACAAAAAAAAAGGGTTTTATAATTTATTTTCTAATTAATAAATAAAAAAACGGAAATACCTTATGTACATAAGTAGTCAGACCCTTTGCTATGACACTCAAAATTGAGCTCAGGTGCATCCTGTTTCCATTGATCATCCTTGAGATGTTTCTACAAATTGATTTAGTCCACCTGTGGTAAATTCAATTGATTGGACATGATTTAGAAAGGCACACACCTGTCTACATAATGTCCCACAGTTGAATGTGCATGTCAGAGCAAAAACCAAGCCATGAGGTCAAAGGAATTATCCGTAGAGCTCCGAAGACAGGATTGTGTCGAGGCACAGATCTGGGCAAGGGTAACAAAACATATTTTCAGCATTGACGGTACCCAAGAACACAGTGGCCTCCATCATTCTTAAATGGAAGAATATTTGGAACCACCAAGACTCTTCCTAGAGCTG
Source organism: Salvelinus namaycush (assembly GCF_016432855.1). NCBI lineage: Eukaryota > Metazoa > Chordata > Actinopteri > Salmoniformes > Salmonidae > Salvelinus > Salvelinus namaycush. The sequence goes on along the minus strand of NC_052311.1, from coordinate 15,847,225 downwards.
GCAGCCTGGCAAAACTGAGAAATCGGGGAAGAAGGGCCTTGGTCAGGGAGGTGACCAAGAACCCGATGGTCACTCTGACAGAGCTCTAGAGTTCGTCTCTGGAGATGGGAGAACGTTGTAGAAGGACAACCATCTCTGCATCACTCCAACAATCAGGCCTTTATGGTAGAGTGGTCAGATGGAAGCCACTCCTCAGTAAAAGGCACCTGACAGCCCACTTGGAGTTTGCCAAAAGGCACCTAAAGACTCTCAGACCATGAGAAACAAGATTCTCTGGTCTGATGAAACCAAGATTGAACACTTTGGCCTGAATGCCAAGCATCACATCTGGAGGAAACCTGAACAGAGAAAAGTACAGAGAGATAGATCCTTGATGAAAATCTGCTCCAGAGCGATCAAGACCTCAGACTGGTGCGAAGGTTCACCTTCCAACAGGACAACGACCCTAAGGACACAGCCAAGCCAACGTATGAGTGGCTTCGGAACAAGTCTATGAATGTCCTTGAGTGGTCCAACCAGAGCCCGGACTTGAACCCGATTGAACTTCTCTGGAGAGACGTGAAAATAGCTGTGCAGCAACACTCCACATCCAACCGGACAGAGCTTGAGAGGATATGCAGAGAAAAATGGGAGAAACTCCCCAAATACAGGTGTGCCTAGTTTGTAGCGTCATACACAAAGAAGACTCGATGCTGTAATCACTGACAAAGGTGCTTCAACAAAGTACTGAGTAAAGGAACTGAATACTTGCATAAATGTCATATTTCCATTAAAAAAATTAAATACATTTGCGAAAAATTCTAAAAAACTGTTTTTGCTTTATCATTTAAGGGGTAATGTGTGTAGATTGATGACGGGGGAAAAATGATTTAATACATTTTAGATTATGGCTGTAACGTAACAAAATGTGGAAAAAGTCAAGGGATCTGAATACTTTCCGAAGGCACTGTATTTTAGGCTTTAGCTATGGACAATACATTTTCTGAACAAAGTTAAGACACCAGCCATCTGCATTAACAATCAAACCCTAATTCATACATCATCTACTTTTCACAATTGGATTGGGAATGCATGACCTGTGTGTCTAGCTAGTGAACAAAAACATGCCTCTTCAAAACACAACAAAAGCTGCAGTGAAAATGGATATTGATGGAAAATGGGAGAAATAATCGGATTTGAAGATGCCGGAGAGTGAAGACGAAACTGTATACGATTGAGGTGAAAAGGACAAGACAAGGGGGGTGAGAATGACTGGGAGATTTAATCCTCCCATCACGCCAAAAACTTGGACATAGTCCTGTCTTTAACAAACTATAAGTATGCAGATGAGAACAGAGGTCGTCCAAAAGCAGTTTCTTTTTTGAAAAATGTACCCTGGACGATGTCTGAATGACCCACAATCCTCTAGTGTGGTGCCCACCCCCAGCCGAGATGTGAGCATTGCTGGGACAAACCCTGGAAGATTAGGAGCTCCCTCTCTCCATGTTTGCCCGTGTCAGGACACCAGCGGAGGGCCAAGCGGTGCTGGAATGCCGCTTCATTTTGAGTCTGTGCTCATTTGTATGGCTGACAAATGGAGTGGCTACTGATACGATGTGGGGAAGGAGGAGGGGAGGTGGGGCCCCACAATGGTAGCAGGTGCTGGGGAGACACTGAATATTTGCACAGTGGCTTCCGTGACACACAAGCTAACGGCCATTGAAAGGGGGCGACTGTCTTGCCATAAAGGCTCCAGTACAAACACACATAAATCCTGGACTGACTCATGTAGCCTCATCTTATCGCCCCCTTTCCCTCGCTCCCCTTCCCTTTCTCACCAAATCCCTTTAGGTGAAGACAATTGTCCCGATATATCTTGGCAACACGTCATTATTGAGGCGGTTGAGCCCAGACAGACCTTCACCACTGACGACAAATATCCTCTCTTCTTCCCCCACAGTTCAGTCTGTCAGGCACATGGCTGACCACGCTCCAGCTTTGGTCACACTTTTTTGCCATGACGGCAGCTGTGCTAGAGTACCTTAATGTCCATTTGTTCTCCAGCAGAGCATTGACTGCCATTGCCTCAACTTAGTCAGTTCACTGTGCCATTCCTAGTTGGGTTTAAAACTATGCCTTTGCAACTCACTTGAAGACACATAAATAAATATAGACGGCTCTGCTCACTTATACAAAAATATGATATGGGGTTACACTACAGCAATGGAATCCGATTAGAATATGTATAGCTGCAGCACTCGCTGCCTTAATAATGCGGAACACACAATAACAGCACAGTCCCTACAATTCTCCTCACTGTCATGGCTGTCACTAACAATTTGGCAAATATTGCTCTTAAGTGGGAGGCCTACTGTTCCCAGCTATTTCCACCACTGAATAAAATCTGTTTGGAGCAATGTTGTCTTCGCTTTATTTTTACCTCCTGAATAATGTGAAGAGTGACAAGGGGTTAAAATGTGGAACAAGTAAGAAAGGGGTTTAAGAATTGGTATGGATGGACTGACAGAGTGGCAGTAAACACACTAAGCTGATTGTGAAATGGTGGAAAAGGGGGCTATGTTTTCTGGGTGAAGTGGGGGGGGGTCGAGTGGTGGGTAACTAATTGTGTTTATGCAAAAGAGTTTATATGTATTTTTCTTACTTTCCCGCCCTCTCTCTTGTCTGTGGCTGGACATAAGTAAAGTATAATCCACTTAGAAGGGAAATCTAAGGCGGGGGCCTGGGCTGTGCAAATTTATACACTGACAATGCAGATTCATCAACGAGGGGGGTGGGTGGCAACCGGGTCACGAGGGTTCAAATGTGGAACAACATTATATATATATACACACACACACACATTAGTGATCTGCGGGTCAGCTGTTGGTTCACCCCCACCCACTTGCAATTGCTAATAACCTATCCGCAACCCCCCGACTATATGTGATAAAGTGAAAATGTAATGACTGCACCCGACTCGAACCCGTAAATATAGAAAATGAGCTGAAGTCAGAGATGGCGGAGCAATATTTCTTGACAGGCTTTTTAGATAGGTCTACGTTTCTGCTTACAATTTCTGACATTTTGGTAGGCTATTTGTTAGTCAACATGTCTATAATTAGATACAAGCAACTCATTTTTCTGTCATTACTTGTTGCCCTAGAATACTAAAACCCTTGCTCATCAGAATGTCATAAATTGATAGAACAGATGATTCAACATAGTTGACATCGGTACATTTTCATCTCTGCTTCTCTGGCGCAGCAAAGACATTTAGGGATCTGAAGATTTTCCGTGTAAAATGTCCAATTTATCCTGGGTGAAAACTACCCAACATACTATCAGCTTTTATGATGCTGAAAAAGATAGCACCTTTATAGACATCCCTAATCACGCATTCATTCTCTCAAGATGCTGAAACACATAAATCATATTTCCCAAATCCTGTTCCTGAGTCAAATTTACATTTAGTGTATTACTTTACTGAAAGAAATGCTTAATATTACATAGATTTACAGTCAGAGCCCAGATTCCTGGCTACTATTCCAGTTAATCCATCTGAACAGTAGCCAACAATTCCCTTGACGTGCCATTTTGAAGTCCCCGTCTTGTGACTGTGGAATTTAAATAGCGCCTCACAATCATCACACATAACATAGCCGGCACTGCTATCATTCGCTTTTACCACTTCACCAAATCTTTCCCAAACAACATTGGACTACTGTTCTGGCCCTCCAATTTATTTTAAATTCTCCATTTCACAGCTTTTCTCTTATCGAATTAAACTCCGTCCTTTTCTGCCCAAGTTCTCAAAAGCATTTGGTGTGTTACAGTTAGGCCCTAAAGCTGAGGCTTAGGCCAGATAAAAAATTATGAAAAAAAAAAACTCAATGTAGCCTTTAGATATGAACTGCACCCAAATTATACATTCATGGATTTTTTATGTATTGCTTTGTCTTTATTCAACCTTCCTGTCCAGCGGACATAACCACGAGGACTGCGGGTTATGAGTCAACCCGCACATCACTAATATATATATATATTATAATATTACAGTGGGTTAACTCGGTTACTGGCCCAACGCTCTAACCACTAACCTAGCTGCCGGAAATAAAACAATTCAATATCTTGAGAAAGTATAACACTAGCCATTGTATAACACTGGTATGGTATAACACTGGTATGGTATAATACTGGTCGTTGTATAACACTGGTCGTTGTATAAGACTGGTATGGTATAACACTGGTATGGTATAACACTAGCATAACACTGGTCATTGTATAACACTGGTATGGTATAACACTGGTATGGTATAACACTGGTCCTGGCATGACACTGGTATAACCCTTGTATAATACCGGTCCTGCTATGGAAAGCCCATGTAGCTCTTCTCTACTATGGGATCTGCTGAGAATCCATGTTGACACAGGTACAGAACCTGAGTAATAATACCATTGCTCATCACTATCAGTGTAGCGTCTCTTGTAGAATCAGCTCTCTGCCACCACACATCAGCTGAAATATAAATCTCCCAGTCACAACTGGTCCTGCTAGCTATTTAGCATCATTACTGCTCAATGTAAACACATAGATAGCACACCACAATATTTCAAAGGAGAGCCCACATATTTTATTGTGAGTAACCTCAGCAACACCCCCCCCCCCCCCCATTCCCTTTCCTATAGTCCTAAGAGTTAGATACAGTGCATTCGGAAAGTATTCAGACCACTTGACTTTTTCCACATTTTGCTACATTACAGTTCTATTCAAAAAAAATATTTAATAGTTTTTTTCCCTCGTCAATCTAGATACCTCATAATCTATACCTCATAATGACAAAGCAAAAACAAAAATATCACATTAACATAAGTATTCAGACCATTTAATTAGTACTTTTTGAAGCACCTTTGGCAGTGATTACAGCCTCGAGTCTTCTTGGGTATGACGCTACAAGCTTCGCACACCTGTATTTGGGGAGTTTCTCCCATTCTTCTCTGCAGATCCTATCAAGCTCTGTCAGGTTAGATGGGGTGTGTCGCTGCACAGCTATTTTCAGGTCTCTCCAGAGATGTTAGATCGGTTCAAGTTCAGGCACTGGCTGGGCCACCGAAGAACATTCAGAGTCTTGTCCCAAAGCCACTGCTGCGTTGTCTTGGCTGTGTGCTTATGGTCTTGGTCCTGTTGGAAGGTGAACCTTCGCCCCAGGATGAGGTCCTGAGCGCTCTGGACTTTGCTCCGTTCATCTTTCCCTCGATCCTGACTAGACTCCCAGTCCCTGCCACTGAAAAACATCCCCACAGCATGATGCTGCCACCACCATGCTTCACCGTAGGCTTGGCATTCAGGCCAAAGAGTTGCATCTTGGAACTCCATCAGACCACAGAATATTGTTTCTCATCGTCTGAGAGTCTTTAGGTGCCTTTTGACAAACTCCAAGTGGGCTGTCATGTGCCTTTTACTGAGGAGTGGCTTCCATCTGGCCACTACCATAAAGGCCTGATTGGTGGAGTGCTGCAGAGATGGTTGTCCTTCTGGAAGGTTCTCCCATCTCTACAGAGGAACTCTGGAGCTCTGTCAGAGCGACCATTGGGTTCTTGGTCACCTCCCTGACCAAGGCCCTTCTCCCCCGATTGCTCAGTTTGGCCAGGCAGCCAGCTCTAGGAACAGTCTTGGTGATTCCAAACTTCTTCTATTTAAGAATGATGGAGGTCACTGTGTTCTTGGGGACACAATACTGCCTCGAAGCTCTACAGACAATTCCTTCAACCTCATGGTTTGGTTTTTGCTCTGACATTTACTGTCAACTGTGGAACCTTATATAAACAGGTGTGTGCCTTTCCAAAGCATGTCCAATCAATTGAATTTACCACAGGTGCACTCCAATCAAGTTGTAAAAACAGTTCAAGGATGATCAATGGAAACAGGACGCACCTGAACTCAATTTTGCGTCTCATAGCAAAGGGTCTGAATACTTATGTTTTTGATTTTTAATACATTTGCAAAAATGTCTAAAAACCTGTTTTCTCTTTGTCATTATGGGGTATTGTGTGTAGATTTATGAGGGGAAACAAAACATTAATCCATTTTAGAATAAGGCTGTATTGTAACAGAATGTGAAAAAAGTCAAGGGGTCTGAATACGTTCCCGAATGTAGGGCTGGGCGATAAATCAAGAATTATCGAGGTAATTACTTCCCTCAATAACGATATAAAAATGTTTATTCATTTTCGATAATGTCGACATAGAATAATTAGGTACAGCAGTCCATTTCACCTCTGACGCAGCAGGAACGTGCAGAGAAGTGACAATTTGCACGTGGAGAGGTATACACCCACTAAAAACCACTTAGCACCAAGTGATGGAGTAGCCACTATTAACCACGAAAATTGAGTGATGTAGGCGAAAACAGTGGCAGTGATAGCCATGGAGAAGGAGCAGCTTCCAACCAAGAAATTATTGATAAAAACGGTTAAAATATTTCAGTAATTTGGTTTGACTTTTTGAAGTCCAACACAGAGCAGAGAAATGTTCGGTGCAAATGGTGGCTACGAAGTCTGGTAATACGACAAAACTTTTTCAACATCTGAAGCAAAATCACTCTTTGGAACATGCAGGGAGTTTGAGTTTGCGCCACGGTATTGATAAACGCCCCTCAAGCACCAGCCAATCTAGGGAGGTTTGCCTGAAGCAGTCAACACTGACAGCGTTTATGCCCTACAAGCAAACATCGAAAAGATAAAGACATCACAAATTATATTATGCATTGCATTGCTAAGGACATGCTACCAATTAGCACAGTCGGAAAGTAAGGTTTCAAGAGGCTTATCAATTTAATTGACCCAGGTACGTGCTCCCTGGCCGCAAACATGGAACAATTTTCCTTAAAGTGTAATTTTGTGTGTAGCGCACATAATAATAAAAAACAATGTAACCTTTATTTAACTAGGCAAGTCAGTTAAGAACAACTTATTTACAATGACAGCCTATCGGGGAACAGTGGGTTAAACTGCCTTGTTCAGGGGCAGAATGACATATGTTTACCTTGTCAGCTCAGGGATTCGATCTGGCAACCTTTCGGTTACTAGCCCAACGCTCTAACCACTAGTCTACCTGCTGGATACTGGCCCAACGCTCTAACCACTAGTCTACCTGCTGGTTACTGGCCCAACGCTCTAACCACTAGTCTACCTGCTGGTTACTGGCCCAACGCTCTAACCACTAGTCTACCTGCTGGTTACTGGCCCAACGCTCTAACCACTAGGCTACCTGCTGGTTACTGGCCCAACGCTCTAACCACTAGTCTACCTGCTGGTTACTGGCCCAACGCTCTAACCACTAGTCTACCTGCTGGTTACTGGCCCAACGCTCTAACCACTAGTCTACCTGCTGGTTACTGGCCCAACGTTCTAACCACTAGTCTACCTGCCTAGTGGTTTGTTCAGGCATTAGGCATTCTTGAGTCTGAAGCAGATATGCACCTTTTAGACATTATTTGATTAATATCGTGAAAATGATTGTTATCGAATGAAAAAATATATAGATATGGTGATACTTTATTTGCCATATCGCCCAGCCCTACCCGAATGCACTGTATATTGGTAAGTGGAGACCAGTGAGACACGTTGTGCCCAGGCTCACACTGTTCTGGCTCAGGTCCCGCGGCTGGTTAATGAATCCTCGGTGGGTGACTGGGCTAAAGGCCAGCTGATATTTCAGCGCCTGCCATTAGCACAAGGGTACAGCCGCACACCGGTGATGGATGTGTCAGTAGACTAAGGAAAATGATGTCACGGTGGGCAATGACATACAAGTGGCCGGTGTTGGTGTCTCCAGATGGGCTGTGAAAGCCCTGTGACATCTCCGCTGTCAGGAGCTCAATTGGGGATGACCTTTCCTCCTGGCTGGTTCAGGGATTGATGTGGCTCCTAGCAGGCCTAATGGCAGGCCAAGGAAAGCCTGGTTGGTTGGAAGTTCCTAAGCGCTATATGGCTACTGAGAGAGTATGAAGCCTTCTGTTGTATTCACCATTGGAGAAAGAGAGTGAAAGAAGTTGAGCCACAGTAGTACACTGCGTTCTGGGAATAGAGGAGTCCAAAACACCTCGGCAGTAAACAAAGCAGAACACGGCTGCTCAATGACACGTGTTGCGTCTGAGTCCAGATTAGGCTTGGCTGGGCCCAGGGAATGCCCATGTGGAGCAGGACGGTAGTGGGGAGCGGGTTGACCGCTGGCTGTGTTAAAGTGAGTACAGTACTGCTGTGGTCGATGAGCTGGGGCCCTGCTGCCCCGCGGCTACACTCTGCTCCTGCTGCTTAAACAGAACATTTGGCCTCCATTCCAACTTCCCCCTGTCAGTCAATCGTTGGCCCACCACTCCCTCAATGCTCTCTCGTTTCGCCACCAAAGAGAGGGATCAGCGCTGCCTTCACCCAGGTCAGCCCCCCGTGGTGCTAAGCCAATCAATGAGCTGGACGGGTCTGTGCCGTAGCCTCGGGCTAGAGCAAACAGATGGCCTATCACTTTTGTAAAATGTGAAAGGACAGTCTGACGACCCCAGCTTGACTACGACTTGAGGTGACGCTTTGGGTTAACATTGAAGTTTACCTGGGTTATTTACAGGTGGTGTGATGGGAACTAAATATGACATGGTGCATATAATACCCTATATATACAAAAGTATGTGGACACCCCTTCAAATTAGAATATTCGGCTAATTCAGCCACACCCGTTGCTGACAGGTGTATAAAATTTAGCACGCAACCATGCAATCTTATAGACAAACATTGGCAGTAGAATGGCCTTACTGAAGAGCTCAGTGACTTTCAACATGGCACTGTCATAGGATGCCACCTTTCCAACAAGTTAGTTTGTCAAATTTCTGCCCTGCTAGAGCTGCCCCGGTCAACTGTAAGTGCTGTTATTGTAAAGTGGTAACGTCTAGGAGCAGCAACAACAGCTCAGCTGCGAAGTGGTAGGCCACACAAGCTCACAGAACGGGACCGTCGACTCATTTGTCAGTTGCAACACTCACTACAGAGTTCCAAACTGCCTCTGGAAGCAATGTCAGCACATAAACTGTTCATCAGGAGCTTCATGAAATGGTTTTCCAGGGCCTTGCAGCCACACACAAGCCTAAGATCAACATGCGCAATGCCAAGCGTCGTCTGCTGGAGGAGGTGTAAAGCTCACCACCATTAGACTCTGGAGCAGTGGAAATGCGTTCTCTGGAGTGATGGATCATGCTTCACCATCTGGCAGTCTGATGGACGATTCTGGCTTTGGCGGATGCCAGGAGAACGCTACCTTCCCCAATACATAGTGGCAACTGTAAAGTTTGGTGGAGGAGGAATAATGGTCTGGGGCTGTTTTTCATGGTTCAGGCCCTTTAGTTTCAGTGATGGGAAATCTTAACGCTACAGCATACAATGACATTCTAGATGATTCTGTGCTTTCAACTTTGTGGAAACAGTTTGGGGAAGGCCCTTTCCAATTTCAGCCTGACAATGCCCCCGTGTACAGAAATGGTTTGTCGAGATCAGTGTGAAAGAACTTGACTGGCCTGCACAGAGCCCTGACCTCAACCCCATCAAACACCTTTGGGATGAATTGGAACACCGACTGCGAGCCAGGCCTAATCGCCCCCAATATCAGTGCCCAACCTCACTAATGCTCTTGTGTCTGAATGGAAGCAAGCGCCACAGCTATGTTCTAACATCTAGTGAAAAGTATTCCCAGAAGAGTGGAGGCTGTTATAGCAGCGAAGGGGGGACCAACTCCATATTAACGCCGATGATTTTGGAATGAGATGTTTGACGAGCAGGTGTCCACATACTTTTGGTCATGTTGTGTATGCACAACATAGATCTACAGAGTTTAGAATAATAAAATAAGTGCCTGTGAAAGTGGTGTATAGTCAAAAAGTTGAGGAACAGGGAGGAGACGTGAGACTGAATGAGAGTGAATCATGAGAGTGGACATGAGAGTGAATCATACATCTGCCTTACGGTGACACAAGACAAATCTGCAGCCACAGGAAATTAACCAACTTAATATGAATGAGGAACAGGGCCCTGTAGTCTTAAATTATGATTTTCTGGATTCATTTTGCCGTCAATGATGGATGGCTTGCAAATAGGAGAGAGCATCAGCCAAGTCATATTTCATATTCATTTTGCGTTATTGATTGGTAACTGATGAGTTTTCATTTTGTAACAGACCTGAATCGTGGTTGACTAGCCCTTATCACCCCTGAATCGTGGTTGACTAGCTCTCATCACCCCTGAATCGTGGTTGACTAGCTCTCATCACCCCTGAATCGTGGTTGACTAGCCCTTATCACCCCTGAATCGTGGTTGACTAGCTCTTATCACCCCTGAATCGTGGTTGACTAGCTCTTATCACCCCTGAATCGTGGTTGACTAGCTCTTATCACCCCTGAATCGTGGTTGACTAGCTCTTATCACTCCTGAATCGTGGTTAACTAGCTCTTATCACCCCTGAATCGTGGTTGACTAGCTCTTATCACCCCTGAATCGTGGCTGACTAGCTCTTATCACCCCTGAATCGTGGTTGACTAGCTCTTACCACCCCTGAATCGTGGTTGACTAGCTCTTACAGGACTTGATGATTTTGTGTTATTTTGGCTTAGAACAGGTGTGCACTTACATGAGTACTTGTTAGGAGAGCAATGAGCTACAGTAGGTTACTCTGGTAGCATGTTATTTGAGAAGATATGACATGCAACACCATTGTATGCTGTGGTATATGGCCTTGTCATAAATATGGCTCAGTTGGTAGAGCATGGTGCATGCAACGCCAGGGTTGTGGTTTCAAAAAGGTATGCACTCACTACTGTAAGTCTCTCTGGATAAGAGTGTCTGCTAAATGACTCACTACTGTAAGTCTCTCTGGATAAGAGTGTCTGCTAAATGACTCACTACTGTAAGTCTCTCTGGATAAGAGTGTCTGCTAAATGACTCACTACTGTAAGTCTCTCTGGATAAGAGTGTCTGCTAAATGACTCACTACTGTAAGTCTCCCTGGATAAGAGTGTCTGCTAAATGACTCACTACTGTAAGTCTCTCTGGATAAGAGTGTCTGCTAAATGACTCACTACTGTAAGTCTCTCTGGATAAGAGTGTCTGCTAAATGACTCACTACTGTAAGTCTCTCTGGATAAGAGTGTCTGCTAAATGACTCACTACTGTAAGTCTCTCTGGATAAGAGTGTCTGCTAAATGACTCACTACTGTAAGTCTCTCTGGATAAGAGTGTCTGCTAAATGACTCACTACTGTAAGTCTCTCTGGATAAGAGTGTCTGCTAAATGACTCACTACTGTAAGTCTCCCTGGATAAGAGTGTCTGCTAAATGACTCACTACTGTAAGTCTCTCTGGATAAGAGTGTCTGCTAAATGACTCACTACTGTAAGTCTCTCTGGATAAGAGTGTCTGCTAAATGACTCACTATTGTAAGTCTCTCTGCATAAGAGTGTCTGCTAAATGACTCACTACTGTAAGTCTCTCTGGATAAGAGTGTCTGCTAAATGACTCACTACTGTAAGTCTCTCTGGATAAGAGTGTCTGCTAAATGACTCACTACTGTAAGTCTCTCTGGATAAGAGTGTCTGCTAAATGACTCACTATTGTAAGTCTCTCTGCATAAGAGTGTCTGCTAAATGACTCACTACTGTAAGTCTCTCTGGATAAGAGTGTCTGCTAAATGACTCACTATTGTAAGTCTCTCTGCATAAGAGTGTGTGCTAAATGTCTTCCTACTGTAAGTCTCTCTGGATAAGAGCTTCTGCTAAATGACTCAAATGGAAATGTCCAACACAGCACAAATACAAATAAAGTTTTACTCAACTGTGTCAAAATAAAGCATATTGTGATCCACAAACCTATAACTGTAACTAAAGCACTTCTTCCTCATTTGAAAACTCTAACCCTGTTCAACCCAGTCAATGACCTTTGCCCAGACGTTCCAAACAAACGGATAAGCACTCCCTAGGCTCTTCCTGACCTGCAGTTAGTTCTAAAATGAAGAAAAAAACTCAGTGAGAGAAAAAACAGCCCTTGAATGCTACTTTCTAATTGTCTGTGTGAGTTTGTGGACACGGAGCAGTTAAAAGGTCATTCTGGGCAGGGCTGAAGCGCTTGCTCTGTGATTTTGTACCCGGTGAAAACAGCCGAGCAGAGTACCGAGCTCTGACAGTGTTCTGACCCCAGCACTTATTCTGTACTGAAGACTTCTCAAACTCTTGAAAATAAACCAACACGTCAGGTCTGTGGCCTTGTCAAAGAGCACCCGGGAGGATATATCCTGTTATTTGTGCTAATATTTAAGAGTTACTTGACTGGAAGTGTATCGCCCCGTCTTTTTAGTGCTGTAGCATTCATCATTTTTTCGTGACAAATCTGCTCAGTGACAGTGTGCACGACTGAAAAACGTGGGATGTCGCTTCATGCTTTTCAAATGACTTAAGTGCCTGGCAGGGATCTTGTTTTGCGGATGCTATTTCCGTGAGTGAGCAACGCAAAGTACGTTATTATGCATAAGACGATTCTGGGAGGGGTAGTCACTCAAGGAAATAAGTCAGATTGCATCCCCTGAACAGATTTGACGACGTGTTGGAGATGTACACTGTAGAGCGGATCACAGGGCATGGCAGAGGAGATCTCTGTAAATGCTGCGGTGACAGTGGTAGACCCTTGGTATCCCTATTCATAGGATTAAGATTAGCAAGTGAGAGGTAGTGCTCAACTGTGCTGCAGCTTTAGACCAAGTTATTACTCTTCCACTACACTACTCTGTGGGTCACACGTCATAACAGTTTTTAAGTCTCATACAGTAGGTTGCAGTAGGGAGAGACGGACACAACGTTAGAACTGTATCTTTAAACTTTCGGGATTTGTAAGTGCACGGCATAAGGCAAAATGTGTATTATACCATTAACCCTGGCAAATATGAAAAACTTTGGGCTTCTGAGAATTTAAGAGTGAGTAAAGGGTTTTATGTTCTACCCGACCACCCCATAGTTAAATTGACCAATTAATGTCACTAATCAGTGGGAGTCCACATGCCTGGTGTCTCAGTTCCATAATTAGCAGAAGCAGTTGTGAGCCTGTAGTATTCCCGGCGCTCGAGAGATCGGTAATTGAAAAGCCCTGCACCTGAGTTTCTAGAGAGTATCCCAAGTACAGGTTCTTCAGAAACACTAAACAACTCCACAATAGGTGGTTCCAAAAGGCCAGGCCTGTTCTAGGCTCATATAAGAGGAACTCATATTCATGGATCATCACAGCCTGCAGAAATCACGGATATTTCTCTAGTAAAGTTTAAATAGATTCTCTCTCGTTATATTATGGATCACAGTATGTATCTATCACACAGTATGTAAATAGTGTCTTCACATATTACTTTATGGTTAATATGGATGCTATCAGCATTACAGCAGCAGTAGATATGTGAACACATGTGTCAGCATGACTTTCCTTTCAAATGTAAAGCATGAAAAAAACACTCATCCATTGTCTGAAAAAGAAACAGTGTGTTAGACTGCATGTATTGGAACCAGTGCCATGTGATAAGAATCTCCACTTCTCCACCGTTTCACCTTGGAGGCAGTCAGAGGACCATGGGGCCAAGTGAGAGGGCGGATAAACGACAACCTAATCAACACGTCCCAAGGAAATAATGACTATGAATAAATATTTTCCCAGATGATTAAACGGAGGGTGCCGGTAGTAGTGAGTGTGTGTGTACTGTGTGTGTGTGTGAGGAGGGGGGAGGAAGCCTGGTTCCGTGGTGTGTGTGTGAGGAGGGGGGAGGACGCCTGGGTCCGTGGTGTGTGTGTGTGTGAGGACGGGGGAGGACGCCTGGGTACTATGAATAAATATTTTCCCAGATGATTAAACGGAGGGTGCCGGTAGTAGTGAGTGTGTGTGTACTGTGTGTGTGTGAGGAGGGGGGAGGAAGCCTGGTTCCGTGGTGTGTGTGTGAGGAGGGGGGAGGACGCCTGGGTCCGTGGTGTGTGTGTGTGTGAGGACGGGGGAGGACGCCTGGGTCTGTGGTGTGTGTGTGTGAGGACGGGGGAGGACGCCTGGGTCTGTGGTGTGTGTGTGTGTGTGAGGGCGGGGGAGGACGCCTGGGTCTGTGGTGTGTGTGTGAGGGGGGGGGGGACGCCTGGGTCTGTGGTGTGTGTGTGTGTGAGTACGGGGGAGGACGCCTGGGTCTGTGGTGTATGTGTGTGAGGAGGGGGAGGACGCCTGGGTCTGTGGTGTGTGTGTGTGAGGAGGGGGAGGACGCCTGGGTCTGTGGTGTGTGTGTGTGTGTGTGTGTGTGTGTGTGTGTGTGTGTGTGTGTGTGTGTGTGTGTGTGTGTGTGTGTGTGTGTGAGGAGGGGGGAGAACGCCTGGGTATGTGGTGTGTGTGTGTGAGTACGGGGGAGGACGCCTGGGTCTGTGGCGTGTGTGTGTGTGAGTACGGGGGAGGACGCCTGGGTCTGTGGCGTGTGTGTGTGAGTACGGGGGAGGACGCCTGGTTCTGTGGCGTGTGTGTGAGTACGGGGGAGGACGCCTGGGTCTGTGGCGTGTGTGTGTGAGTACGGGGGAGGACGCCTGGGTCTGTGGTGTATGTGTGTGTGTGTGAGGAGGGGGGAGGACGCCTGGGTCAGTGGAGTGTGTGTGTGTGAGGAGGGGGGAGGACGCCTGGGTCAGTGGAGTGTGTGAGGAGGGTGGAGGACGCCAGGGTCTGTGGCGTGTGTGTGTGAGGAGGGGGAGGACGCCTGGGTCTGTGGTGTGTGTGTGTGTGAGGAGGGGGGAGGACGCCTGGGTCTGTGGCGTGTGTGTGTGTGAGGAGGGGGGAGGACGCCTGGGTCCGTGGTGTGTGTGTGTGTGTGTGTGTGTGTGTGTGTGTGTGTGTGTGTGTGTGTGTGTGTGTGTGTGTGAGAGGAGGGGGGAGGACGCCTGGGTCCGTGGCGTGTGTGTGTGTGAGGAGGGGGGAGGACGCCTGGGTCCGTGGCATGTGTGTGTGTGTGTGTGTGTGTGTGTGAGGAGGGGGGAGGACGCCTGGGTCTGTGGCGTGTGTGTGTGAGGAGGACGCTTGGGTCTGTGGCGTGTGTGTGTGAGGAGGGGGGAGGACGCCTGGGTCTGTGGTGTGTGTGTGTGTGAGTACGGGGGAGAACGCCTGGGTATGTGGCGTGTGTGTGTGTGAGTACGGGGGAGGACGCCTGGGTCTGTGGCGTGTGTGTGTGAGGAGGACGCTTGGGTCTGTGGCGTGTGTGTGTGAGGAGGGGGGAGGACGCCTGGGTCTGTGGTGTGTGTGTGTGAGTACGGGGGAGAACGCCTGGGTATGTGGTGTGTGTGTGTGAGTACGGGGGAGGACGCCTGGGTCTGTGGCGTGTGTGTGTGTGAGTACGGGGGAGGACGCCTGGGTCTGTGGCGTGTGTGTGTGAGGGGGGAGAACGCCTGGGTCTGTGGCGTGTGTGTGTGAGGAGTGGGGAGGACGCCTGGGTCTGTGGCGTGTGTGTGTGTGTGTGTGTGTGAGAAGGGGGGAGGACGCCTGGGTCTGTAGTGTGTGTGTGTGTGAGTACGGGGGAGGACGCCTGGGTCTGTGGTGTTTGTGTGTGAGTACGGGGGAGGACGCCTGGGTCTGTGGTGTGTGAGTACGGGGGAGGACGCCTGGGTCTGTGGTGTGTGTGTGTGTGAGGACGGGGGAGGACGCCTGGGTCTGTGGTGTGTGTATGTGAGTACGGGGGAGGACGCCTGGGTCTGTGGTGTGTGTGTGTGAGTACGGGGGAGGACGCCTGTGTCTGTTGTGTGTGTGTGTGAGGAGGGGGGAGGACACCTGGGTCTGTGGTGTGTGTGTGTGAGGAGTGGGGAGGACGCCTGGGTCTGTGGCGTGTGTGTGTGTGTGAGGACGGGGGAGGACGCCTGGGTCTGTGGTGTGTGTGTGTGAGGAGGGGGGAGGACACCTGGGTCTGTGGTGTGTGTGTGTGTGTGAGGAGGGGGGAGGACACATGGGTCTGTGGTGTGTGTGTGTGAGGAGGGGGGAGGACGCCTGGGTCCGTGGTGAATGTGTGGGAGAACGGGGGAGGACGCCTGGGTCTGGGGTGTGTGTGTGTGAGGAGGGGGGAGGACACCTGGGTCTGTGGTGTGTGTGTGTGAGGAGGGGGGAGAACGCCTGGGTATGTGGTGTGTGTGTGTGAGTACGGGGGAGGACGCCTGGGTCTGTGGCGTGTGTGTGTGTGAGTACGGGGGAGGACGCCTGTGTCTGTGGCGTGTGTGTGTCAGTACGGGGGAGGACGCCTGAGTCTGTGGCGTGTGTGTGAGTACGGGGGAGGACGCCTGGGTCTGTGGCGTGTGTGTGTGAGTACGGGGGAGGACGCCTGGGTCTGTGGTGTATGTGTGTGTGTGTGAGGAGGGGGGAGGACGCCTGGGTCAGTGGAGTGTGTGTGTGTGAGGAGGGGGGAGGACGCGTGGGTCAGTGGAGTGTGTGAGGAGGGTGGAGGACGCCTGGGTCTGTGGCGTGTGTGTGTGAGGAGGGGGAGGACGCCTGGGTCTGTGGTGTGTGTGTGTGTGTGTGAGGAGGGGGGAGGACGCCTGGGTCTGTGGCGTGTGTGTGTGAGGAGGACGCCTGGGTCTGTGGCGTGTGTGTGTGAGGAGGACGGAGGACGCCTGGGTCTGTGGTGTGTGTGTGTGAGTACGGGGGAGAACGCCTGGGTATGTGGTGTGTGTGTGTGAGTACGGGGGAGGACGCCTGGGTCTGTGGCGTGTGTGTGTGTGAGTACGGGGGAGGACGCCTGGGTCTGTGGCGTGTGTGTGTGAGGAGGGGGGAGAACGCCTGGGTCTGTGGCGTGTGTGTGTGAGGAGTGGGGAGGACGCCTGGGTCTGTGGCGTGTGTGTGTGTGTGAGGAGTGGGGAGGACGCCTGGGTCTGTGGCGTGTGTGTGTGTGTGAGGAGGGGGGAGGACGCCTGGGTCTGTGGTGTGTGTGTGTGAGTACGGGGGAGGACGCCTGGGTCTGTGGTGTGTGAGTACGGGGGAGGACGCCTGGGTCTGTGGTGTGTGTGTGTGTGAGGACGGGGGAGGACGCCTGGGTCTGTGGTGTGTGTATGTGAGTACGGGGGAGGACGCCTGGGTCTGTGGTGTGTGTGTGTGAGTACGGGGGAGGACGCCTGTGTCTGTTGTGTGTGTGTGTGAGGAGGGGGGAGGACACCTGGGTCTGTGGTGTGTGTGTGTGTGAGGAGTGGGGAGGACGCCTGGGTCTGTGGCGTGTGTGTGTGTGTGAGGACGGGGGAGGACGCCTGGGTCTGTGGTGTGTGTGTGTGTGAGGAGGGGGGAGGACACCTGGGTCTGTGGTGTGTGAGGAGGGGGGAGGACACATGGGTCTGTGGTGTGTGTGTGTGAGGAGGGGGGAGGACGCCTGGGTCCGTGGTGAATGTGTGGGAGAACGGGGGAGGACGATGGGTCTGGGGTGTGTGTGTGTGAGGAGGGGGGAGGACACCTGGGTCTGTGGTGTGTGTGTGTGAGGAGGGGGGAGGACACCTGGGTCTGTGGTGTGTGTGTGTGTGTGTGTGTGTGTGTGTGTGTGTGTGTGTGTGTGTGTGTGTGTGTGTGTGTGTGTGTGTGTGTGAGGAGGGGGGAGGACGCCTGGGTCTGTAGCGTGTTTTGTGTGTGAGGAGGGGGGAGGACACCTGGGTCTGTGGTGTGTGTGTGTGTGTGTGTGTGTGTGTGTGTGTGTGTGTGTGTGTGTGTGTGTGTGTGTGTGTGTGTGTGTGTGAGTGAGTGTGAGGAGGGGGGAGGACACCTGGGTCTGTGGTGTGTGTGTGTGTGAGGAGGGGGGAGGACACCTGGGTCTGTAGCGTGTTTTGTGTGTGAGGAGGGGGGAGGACACCTGGGTCTGTGGTGTGTGTGTGTGTGTGAGGAGGGGGGAGGACACCTGGGTCTGTGGTGTGTGAGGAGGGGGGAGGACACATGGGTCTGTGGTGTGTGTGTGTGAGGAGGGGGGAGGACGCCTGGGTCCGTGGTGAATGTGTGGGAGAACGGGGGAGGACGATGGGTCTGGGGTGTGTGTGTGTGAGGAGGGGGGAGGACACCTGGGTCTGTGGTGTGTGTGTGTGAGGAGGGGGGAGGACACCTGGGTCTGTGGTGTGTGTGTGTGTGTGTGTGTGTGTGTGTGTGTGTGTGTGTGTGTGTGTGTGTGAGGAGGGGGGAGGACGCCTGGGTCTGTAGCGTGTTTTGTGTGTGAGGAGGGGGGAGGACACCTGGGTCTGTGGTGTGTGTGTGTGTGTGTGTGTGTGTGTGTGTGTGTGTGTGTGTGTGTGTGTGTGTGTGTGTGTGTGTGTGTGTGTGTGTGAGTGTGAGGAGGGGGGAGGACACCTGGGTCTGTGGTGTGTGTGTGTGTGAGGAGGGGGGAGGACACCTGGGTCTGTAGCGTGTTTTGTGTGTGAGGAGGGGGGAGGACACCTGGGTCTGTGGTGTGTGTGTGTGTGTGAGGAGGGGGGAGGACACCTGGGTCTGTAGCGTGTTTTGTGTGTGTGGGGGGGGGAGGACACCTGGGTCTGTGGTGTGTGTGTGTGTGTGTGAGGAGGGGGGAGGACACCTGGGTCTGTAGCGTGTTTTGTGTGTGTGAGGAGGGGGGAGGACACCTGGGTCTGTAGCGTGTTTTGTGTGTGTGAGGAGGGGGGAGGACACCTGGGTCTGTAGCGTGTTTTGTGTGTGTGTGTTAGATAGGGAGTGAGGATAAGACTGCAGTTGTCTAAGGAGTGTAATGCTGGAAGGTTCTTTCAAAACCGCCTCTCCCAACCCAGCAAATAAAGGCAAGGCATGTCTCCCGTGTGTGTCCCCACCTGAAATACCCACACCCCAGTCCCCACCCATTTATGCCACAGCCAAGGCAAAATATTGCTAACTAGCATCCTCAATGATGGAATAAATAATAAGAGAGCAATTCAGAGGGACAGTGATGAACCTCAGAGCACTCCCACTGTTTGCTGCAGTGGTAGTCATTTTCTGTCTGGGGAAGAATTTATACGCTGGGGAGTATGCATAAGCTTGTTATCAATAAAAATGTTTCCTACCCCCTACAGCTTCCAGTCAATCTACACAGAATGATGTGTGTTTGAAATCTTGTGTATTTCCTTTTGATGCGAAATAAAATGATAACGTATGCATGTTGGTGTGTGTGTGTTTATGTGTGTGTGTAAATATGTGTGAGTGGGCCTGTAGGTTTGTAAACAAACTACATATGTGCAGTAATCGTTGATTGATCAAGCGAGCACAAAGCGGGGAGTACAGTAATTGAGTTTTTGCATCAGCCGTTGCAGTCTTGCAAATTGGGCTCCTTTCTTTCATGTGTGAATAGCCTACAAATCAGTTTGGGGGGGAAGTTGTTAAGGACTTGGAGATGTACACATTCTCTCATTGGTCTACATATAAAGGCATATTTAGCTGAGAAAATACAGCACACCTGGAACGAATGACTGTACCTCCATTCTTGATCATGTGCTTAACAGACTATAAAAACCTAAAGGATATTACTTACCAACCAACTTCAATGAAGTGGATATTAATGGACTTGCATGCAGACCACTGAAGTGAACCTGAGGCTCGGGGGACAGAGCTGCAGAGTTTGAGCTTGTGCAGATGTTGCGCATCAAAGCCTACAGTTTATTTATGGTGACCTATACAAACTAGGGTATTTGAAGGAGAGTATCAATCACTCAAAAATGTTCCAACACATTGTTAGAGCGATGATGGTGGAATAAGATAAAGTTAATGAAACTGATTGAAAATATAAAATAACATCAAAGTTAATTGGTCGGGTACACAGGTTTGCAGACGTTATCGCAGGTGCAGCGAAATGCGTATGTTTCTATCTCCAACAGTGCAGTAATATCTAGCAATACAATAACAATACATAAAAATACAAAATAAAATATCTGAGATTTCAGAACTTATTGTCGGTCGTAGGAGACGAAACCAGAAACATTCTGAGCAAATAAAGTAAGGCATAACACAAAAACCTCCACAGAACTAGGTTGGCTAGTTGGCTAGGAGCTAGAAACAGAACTAGGTCGGCTAGTTGGCCAGGAGCTAGAACCAGAACTATGTTGGCTAGGAGCTAGAAACAGAACTAGGTTGGCTAGGAGCTAGAAACGGAACTAGGTTGGCTAGGAGCTAGAACCAGAACTAGGTTGGCTAGGAGCTAGAACCAGAACTAGGTTGGCTAGGAGCTAGAACCAGAACTAGGTTGGCTAGGAGCTAGAACCAGAACTAGGTTGGCTAGGAGCTAGAACCAGAACTAGTTTGGCTAGGAGCTAGAACCAGAACTAGGTTGGCTAGTTGGCTAGGAGCTAGAACCAGAACTAGGTTGGCTAGGAGCTAGAACCAGAACTATGTTGGCTAGGAGCTAGAAACAGAACTAGGTTGGCTAGGAGCTAGAAACAGAACTAGGTTGGCTAGGAGCTAGAAATAGAACTAGGTTGGCCAGGAGCTAGAAACAGAACTAGGTTGGCTAGTTGGCTAGGAGCTAGAACCAGAACTAGGTTGGCTAGGAGCTAGAAACAGAACTAGGTTGGCTAGGAGCTAGAAACAGAACCAGGTTGGCCAGGAGCTAGAAACAGAACTAGGTTGGCCAGGACCTAGAAACAGAACTAGGTTGGCCAGGAGCTAGAACCAGAACTAGGTTGGCTAGTTGGCTAGGAGCTAGAACCAGAACTAGGTTGGCTAGTTGGCTAGGAGCTAGAACCAGGTTGACCAGGAGCTAGAAACAGAACTAGGTTGGCTAGTTGGCTAGGAGCTAGAAACAGAACTATGTTGGCCAGGAGCTAGAAACAGAACTAGGTTGGCTAGTTGGCTAGGAGCTAGAAGCAGAACTATGTTGGCCAGGAGCTAGAAACAGAACTAGGTTGGCTAGGAGCTAGAAACAGAACTAGGTTGGCTAGTTGGCTAGGAGCTAGAAACAGAACTAGGTTGGCTAGTTGGCTAGGAGCTAGAAACAGAACTATGTTGGCCAGGAGCTAGAAACAGAACTAGGTTGGCTAGTTGGCTAGGATCTATAAACAGAACTATGTTGGCTAGGAGCTAGAAACAGAACTAGGTTGGCCAGGAGCTAGAAACAGAACTAGGTTGGCCAGGAGCTAGAAACAGAACTAGGTTGGCCAGGAGCTAGAAACAGAACTAGGTTGGCCAGGAGCTAGAAACAGAACTAGGTTGGCCAGGAGCTAGAAACAGAACTAGGTTGGCCAGGAGCTAGAAACAGAACTAGGTTGGCCAGGAGCTAGAAACAGAACTATGTTGGCCAGGAGCTAGAAACAGAACTAGGTTGGCTAGTTGGCTAGGATCTATAAACAGAACTATGTTGGCCAGGAGCTAGAAACAGAACTAGGTTGGCCAGGAGCTAGAAACAGAACTAGGTTGGCCAGGAGCTAGAAACAGAACTAGGTTGGCCAGGAGCTAGAAACAGAACTAGGTTGGCCAGGAGCTAGAAACAGAACTAGGTTGGCCAGGAGCTAGAAACAGAACTAGGTTGGCCAGGAGCTAGAAACAGAACTAGGTTGGCCAGGAGCTAGAAACAGAACTAGGTTGGCCAGGAGCTAGAAACAGAACTAGGTTGGCCAGGAGCTAGAAACAGAACTAGGTTGGCCAGGAGCTAGAAACAGAACTCTGTTGGCTAGGAGCTAGAAACAGAACTAGGTTGGCCAGGAGCTAGAAACAGAACTAGGTTGGCCAGAAGCTAGAAACAGAACTAGGTTGGCCAGGAGCTAGAAACAGAACTAGGTTGGCCAGAAGCTAGAAACAGAACTAGGTTGGCCAGAAGCTAGAAACAGAACTAGGTTAGCTAGGAGCTAGAAACAGAACTCGGTTGGCTAGGAGCTAGAAACAGAACTAGGTTGGCCAGGAGCTAGAAACAGAACTAGGTTGGCCAGGAGCTAGAAACAGAACTAGGTTGGCCAGGAGCTAGAA
The DNA here is from genome assembly GCF_016432855.1 of Salvelinus namaycush. NCBI lineage: Eukaryota > Metazoa > Chordata > Actinopteri > Salmoniformes > Salmonidae > Salvelinus > Salvelinus namaycush. The sequence continues at coordinate 15,825,281 of NC_052311.1, read as the reverse complement.
ACAGAACTAGGTTGGCCAGGAGCTAGAAACAGAACTAGGTTAGCTAGGAGCTAGAAACAGAACTAGGTTGGCCAGGAGCTAGAAACAGAACTAGGTTGGCCAGAAGCTAGAAACAGAACTAGGTTAGCCAGGAGCTAGAAACAGAACTCTGTTAGCCAGGAGCTAGAAACAGAACTCTGTTGGCTAGGAGCTAGAAACAGAACTCTGTTGGCTAGGAGCTAGAAACAGAACTCTGTTGGCTAGGAGCTAGAAACAGAACTCTGTTGGCTAGGAGCTAGAAACAGAACTCTGTTGGCTAGGAGCTAGAAACAGAACTAGGTTGGCCAGGAGCTAGAAACAGAACTAGGTTGGCCAGGAGCTAGAAACAGAACTAGGTTGGCCAGAAGCTAGAAACAGAACTAGGTTGGCCAGGAGCTAGAAACAGAACTAGGTTGGCTAGGAGCTAGAAACAGAACTAGGTTGGCTAGGAGCTAGAAACAGAACTAGGTTAGCTAGGAGCTAGAAACAGAACTAGGTTGGCCAGGAGCTAGAAACAGAACTAGGTTGGCCAGAAGCTAGAAACAGAACTAGGTTGGCTAGGAGCTAGAAACAGAACTAGGTTGGCCAGGAGCTAGAAACAGAACTAGGTTGGCCAGGAGCTAGAAACAGAACTAGGTTGGCTAGGAGCTAGAAACAGAACTAGGTTGGCTAGGAGCTAGAAATAGAACTAGGTTGGCCAGGAGCTAGAAACAGAACTAGGTTGGCTAGTTGGCTAGGAGCTAGAAACAGAACTAGGTTGGCCAGAAGCTAGAAACAGAACTAGGTTGGCTAGGAGCTAGAAACAGAACTAGGTTGGCCAGGAGCTAGAAACAGAACTAGGTTGGCCAGGAGCTAGAAACAGAACTAGGTTGGCTAGGAGCTAGAAACAGAACTCTGTTGGCTCGGAGCTAGAAACATGGCACACTCAATGGACAAGATGCCTTACTGTATGTAGTATGCTGAATAGCCACCACTAATCAGCTGCCTACTCCACCCTACACCCAGCTACTCCCCCTATGGACATTCCACCCATTTTAAAATTAACATATTTGGTGGATAGTTGTAAATTACTTTGACCTCCCCACATTATAATTGGAAGAGGTGTAAACTCTAGCATAGCCTATTAGGTAGAAAGGTAACTTCAAACACATTTTTGTGAAGAGCAGTTTGTTTGCTTAAACAAATTGGTCATGTGTTGGCTTGTTGTACCTCTGTAGACCCCTAGGAAAGTTTCCTTTCGCTTGAAAGTTTGTTTCTTAAGTCCTTTGTTGTTGTTATAATTCATTTGTTTTTCCCATCATATTTTAAATAACTTGCGGAAGATAAACTTTATGACACTGACATGAAGCATTATGACCATCATAATCATATAAGCCAGATAAGCATGCCCTTATGTCAGTCATCAATCAAAAGGAGGGTGTCTTGTCCTGCTCCATAAATATGCTCCTGCATTCATCCTAGTGATCAGCAACAGAGCATTGGGGTAGGTGCATGTCTGACATCTATTTGTGCACAATTACAATGATAATATAATATGGTCAATTTCTGAAAATGTTATTTAACAAACATACTATTGACAAGTAGGCTATGGGGTAATGCTATATTTTGCCTTGTGTGGTAGATTTCTGATTATATATATACTTTTTAAGGAGATAGATCAGCTTTAATATCGCATATAGATTGTATCTTCCATCAATGTAATTGTCTTCATCATTTCCAATCCCCATGTATATTTTTATGTAAATATACACAATACCAGTCAAAATTTGACACACCTACTCATTCAAGGGCTTTTCTTTATTTTTACTATTTTCTACATTGTAGAATAATAGTGAAGACATCCAAACCATGAAATAACACATATGGAATCATGAAGTAACCAAAAAAGTGTTCAACAAATTCAAATATATTTTAGATTTTAGATTCTTCAAAGTAGCCACCCTTTGCCTTGATGACAGCTTTGCACACTCTTGCCATTCTCTCAACCAGCTACATGAGGAAGTCACCTGAAATGCACTTCAATTAACAGGTGTGCCTTGTTAAAAGTTCATGTGTGGAATTTATTTCCTTTTTAATGCGTTTGAGCCAATCAGTTGTGTTGTGACAAGGTAGGGGTGGTATACAGAAGATAGCCTTATTTGGTAAAAGACCAAGTCCATATTATGGCAAGAACAGCTCAAATAAGCAAAGAGAAACGACAGTCCATCATTACCTTAAGACATGAAGGTCAGTCAATCCGGAAAATGTAAATAACTTTAAACGTTTCTTCAAGTGCAGTCGCAAAAACCATCAAGCGCTATGATGAAACTGGCTCTCATGAGGACCACCACAGGAAAGGAAGACCCAGAGTTGCCTCTGCTGCAGAGGATAAGTTCAATAGAGTTAACTGCACCACCCCAAATAAATGCTTCACAGAGTTAAAGTAACAGACACATCTCAACATCAACTGTTCAGAGAAGACTGCATGAATCAGGCCTTCATGGTTGAATTGCTGCAAAGAAACCAGTACTGACACCAATAAAAATAAGAGACTTGCTTGGGCCAAGAAACACGAGCACTGGACATTAGACCGGTGGAAATCTGTCCTTTGGTCTGATGAGCCCAAATTTGGGATTTTTGGTTCCATCCGCCTTGTCTTTGTGAGATGCCGAGTAGATTTATGCTGCAGTAGTTAATGTGTCGGGGGGCTAGGGTCAGTTTGTTATATCTGGAAGACTTATCCTGTCTTATCCGGTGTCCTGTGTGAATTTAAGTATGCTCTCTCTAATTCTCTCCTTCTCTCTCTCTTTATTTCTCTCTCTCGGAGGACCTGAGCCCTAGGACCATGCGTCAGGACTACCTGGCATGATGACTCCTTGCTGTCCCCAGTCCACCTGGCCTTGCTGCTGCTCCAGTTTCAACTGTTCTGCCTGCGGCTATGGAACCCTGACCTGTTCACCGGACGTGCTAAAACAGCCAACTGACATTTACTCCTGAGGTGCTGACTTGCTGCACCCTCGTTAACTACTGTGATTATTATCATTTGACCATGCTGGTCATTTATGAACATTTGAACATCTTGGCCATGTTCTGTTATAATCTCCACCCGGCACAGCCAGAAGAGGACTGGCCACCCCTCATAGCCTGGTTCCTCTCTAGGTTTCTTCCTAGGTTTTGGCCTTTCTAGGGAGTTTTTCCTAGCCACCGTGCTTCTACACCTGCATTGCTTGCTGTTTGGGGTTTTAGGTTGGGTTTCTGTACAGCACTTTGAGATATCAGCTGATGTACGAAGGGCTATATAAATACATTTGACTTGATTTGATTTAGATGAACGAATGATCTCTGCAATCACCCGACCTCAACCCAATTGAGATGGTTTGGGATGAGTTGGATTGCAGAGTGAAGGAAAAGCAGCCAACAAGTGCTCAGCATTTGTGGGAACTCCTTCAAGACTGTTGGAAAAGCATTCCTCATGAAGCTGGTTGAGAGAATGCCAAGAGTGTGCAAAGCTGTCATCAAGGCAAAGGGTGGCTACTTTGAATAACCACTGAACACTCCCATCTATCTCTTTACACCATCCATATTGGAATTCTATTTGCCATATAAAGTGTAATCAATTATAGCTGTACTAGGGTGAGGTTTCCCCCTTCCGCTGATCTAAGGTCAAGTTCAAACTCTTCCCATCTGATGGGCTAGGATAGGATAAGCTGATCCTAGACATCTTCAGATCTGGTGACTGAGGACATGGCCTGATTGAAAGTATATCTGTCTGTCCAGCCTGGACTATCATCAGAGACCTCCCAGGGGTGAGAAGACGTCTGTTCAGTATCAAGGCCTGCACTCTCTGGTGCAGTATGGGAACACATCCCATTACATCCTACCCACATGTATCGCCACACATTTCGTAAGCTTCAGCACATGTTACTACATGTGTCCAGTGCAACACTGAATGTTAAATATCAATCCGTCCCACGCACAGTGATGTTAAACAATGTATTCTAAAAGGAGTCAACATTCCTTGGCTGGACTGAACGGAAGTTATAAAAGCAGTTGGACAGTCATTGCTTTCAGTGGGCAGATGGAATTTTGTTAATGGTGGTTGTAAATGCCTGTTGTACAGATGGATTGGAGCAGATAAGCCATAGCCACGGCAGGACAGACACATTTCCAAGTCTCAAACTAAGATGTCAAGATGGTATCTGTGGGATCAATGAATTGTTAATACCATTTCCATATCCAGGTGATAAGGGTTGGATTCAAACGTTTTTGACTGAAGATTCTTATCACTGACATGATATGTTGGTATAAATCTGAAAATAGGCCTTATCTGCTTGGAAGACTGGGAGAACCAGTATCATGCTTAATGTGTTAACAATGCTTGGTGTAAGGAGAACAATATTTATGTTATCATCTATATAATTGCTATGTCTGCTAGTACACACACTGCTGGCATAGCAGCAACACACTCTGTTGGCATAGCAGCAACACACTCTGCTGGCATAGCAGCAACACACTCTGCTGGCATAGCAGCAACACACTCTGCTGGCATAGCAGCAACACACTCTGCTGGCATAGCAGCAACACACTCTGCTGGCATAGCAGCAACACACTCTGCTGACATAGCAACACACTCTGCTGACATAGCAACACACTCTGCTGACATAGCAACACACTCTGCTGACATAGCAACACACTCTGCTGACATAGCAACACACTCTGCTGACATAGCAACACTGAGCACCAGATTGGAAGACTTTACAGCAAAATGGGGAGAGTTGTAGTGGAATATAGTAAACATTTGGGAGAGAGAAGAAATTGAAACATTTTGCCAAAACCAAATTAAACAGAGCCTCCAAACAGCTCTTCTGTGACCTTGCTTATTGTTCAATCCAACGACTTATTACCAAAGTGGGATATTCAGCGCTACACAGCCTCGGAATGATGAACAGAGAGGAGGTTTAAAAAATCGTGAAACATCTTACACTGTTTTCTAAGGACAAGGCTCTGTTTAATTCAGGATACAGCTAGGCTCTGTCACTGTAGATCAGATCTACTTTATAACTTGTTTTTTCATTGTTCTTTAAGGGTAAATTATCCTCTGCTGATGAACTGTACAACGCTACAGTAAAGGATCAAGACAGAATATTATTTTTGGTTGTCATGAAAAACATTGTCTCACCCGCCATTTCCTGGAGCCTAATTGGCGCAGACTGACTGGGTTTGTGTGGAGTCAGTGTGTGTGGAGTTTGTGTATGTGTGGAGCTGGTGTGTGTCTACACACTTGTCTGTCTGGAGGAAACGCCGCTCTCACATACGACATACTGCATGCCTGCAGAGCAGTCTGGCTTATCACTGCATAGCACCACGCGGAAAAAGCAGAAAATTGAGTCAACAAGTTAGGGGCAAAAACGGCTCGTCTCAGAGGGTGTTGTTCATATAGGCTACCGCTGGTATCACTCTCCCACTATTATGGCTGCTCCCACCCCTGGAATTAGGCCCACAGAGGTCCAGTGGAGCAGTCCTGTCCAGTAGAGCTGGGACCATAATTATTACCAGTATCACCATACTCGTTAGTATTGTGGAAAGGAAACAAGCTGATTTAACTTCTTCAGGAAAACAGCCCTAATGTTGGAAACAAACATCATTATGTTGTCATCTAGAGTCACATGTATTTTTTTCCAAGCTATAGCACAATATCTTACAAACAGCAGGTTTTTAAAGGACCAAAGAGGGATAGAAGACATGAGAGGGCTGGGAAGGAGGGGGCTGCGTAGGGATTGACATGGCACCGTGAGGTCCTACCGCTTCAAGATACTGTCGTTTGTTTCTGCTCAGGCACCCGGGGACAGCTGTACGCTGTTCTCAGACCAGGCCCCGTTAAGGAGACCCAACATCTTCTGGCTTTGTTTGTGGGCTAACAGAGAAGCTAATGAGTCTAAATGATATAGGCCTGTGTCTGCCTGCCCACCACACTAGCACCACCACCAGGCAGGAAAGCCTCTCAGTGCCGCAGCCCAATCATTTGGTATCAATTTGGAGATGGTGTAACTGCCTTGAAACCATTGTAGCATCATTAGACCTGCAGTCTGGAAATGGCATTTGCAAGGGGAATGAAAGGGCACAGCTAACAGCTTCTCTGTAGGCTGTAAAGGTTATTTTTAATCACTGAAGAGGAAGCCTTCCTTATTGTCCCCTACTCCCACTGTTCCTTGGATGTCATCTCGCTTAGTCTCACTACTCCACTGCCAGCATCAACCGTAGGCTACCGTAGGCTACTGCACTGGAGAGTGTAGAGACGGTGGAAGTGCAACTATCAGCAATTCAGTTAATGAAGCATGTTTTTTTGTTGTTGCAGACAAAGAGATTTTACCTCTGACCTGTTGTGTGGCTGTACTAGGAAACGGCCTAATTAGGTGCTGGAGAGTGGGCCTCGGTTACAGAAACAGTACAGTGGGTTTGACCGGCCACCACTAAACAACACCAGGGTCAGGGAGGATAGTGCCTCACAAAGCCTAAGCAGACAATTCACTACACTAAACTTTGATTCATTTGTGTTCGACTCGAAGGTCTGGCCATCACGACACATCACCACATTTGACATTTGACATTTGACAGTTGTAAAAAAGGGTAACTCAAGGCCAGAGAGGACCATTCAATATAGATGGAAGCAGATTCATTCCTAGTTATTGGCAGAGAGAGGGTAGACTGGGCAAGAGAAAGAGACAGAATGATGGTAGAGAAAGTCTCAGTCAGAATACGATAATTATACTAGTGGGCCTTTTATTCATGGAGAAGGCTTTACTAGACATTGTCTTTCCTGCTTAAAGGGGTCCTGGCTGTACTAGCAACAACAGAGAGGACATGGGTTAGAACACAAAACCAACACAGCTGTAATTCAGTCTATCCTGTCAAGGCGTCCACTAAGCTACATTATAAACCGGTTGGTTCGAGCCCTGAATGCTGATTGGCTGATGTCAGACCATATGCCACGGGTATGACAAAACACTTATTTGTACTGCTCTAATTACATTGGTAAACAGTTTATAATAGTAATAAGGCACCTCGGGGGTTTGTGATATAAGCCAATATACCACGACTAAGGGCTGTGTCCAGGCACTCTGCGTCGTGGCTAAGAACAGCCCTTAGCCGTGGTATATTGGCCATATACCACACCCCCTTGGGCCTTACTTATTAAGTATAACATGTCAGGGAGAAGACTTCCCATGCTTTTTGCCTGGATTATATTTTCAGTTTCAGCGCATGCTTGGCTTTTCACAGGCTTTTTAAAAGCCTACCGGTACCACTCAACCTCCAGGTCAATATTTAATAAATGGAACGCAAATCACTATGCATGAAAGCAACTTTGGAAAGCGCACAGCAACACAGGCATTAAACAATAGTTAGACAGGAATTGATGTTCACCTCACACCTCTCTTCCCTTCCTCTCTTCTCCTCCCTTCCCCTTCTCCATTCCTCCACGTCTCTTCTCCTCCTCCTTCTCTCTTCCTCCTCTTCCCCTCCACCTTTCTACCCCTCCTCCTCTCTTCTCCTCTGCTTCCCTTCCTGCACACCTCCATTACTCCTCTCTACCCCTCCTCCACTCCTCCTCCTCTCTTCCCCTCCTCTCTTCTCCTCCACTCCTCCTCCTCTCTTCTCCTCCCTTCCCCTTCTCCATTCCTCCACCTCTCTTCTCCTCCTCCTCTCTTCCACATCTTCCCCTCCACCTTTCTACCCCTCCTCCTCTTCTCATCCTCGTCCCTTCCTCCACTCCTTCTCTCTTCCCCTCCACTCCTCTCTTCACATCCTCCTCTTCCCTTCCTCCACTCCTCCTCTCTTCTCCTCCATTCCTCTACCCCTCCACCTCTTCTCCTCCTCCACTCTTCCCTTCCTCCATTACTCCTTTCTTCTCCTCCTCTCTTTTCCTCATCTCGTCCCCTCTTCCCCTCTTCTCCTCCAGTCTTCCCCTCTTCTCCTCTCTACCCCTCATCTCTTCCCCTCCTCCACTCCTCTCTTCCCCTCATCCACCCCTCTTCTCTTCCCCTCATCCACTCCTCCCATCTACCCCTCCTCCTCTCCTCTTCCTCTTTCCCTCCTCCACCTCTCTTCCCTTCCTCCACTCCTCCACCCCTCCTCCCTACATCAACAGCAAGTCTGTTTCTTCAGCTGACAGCAGGAAGACTGACACACATCACACATACACGCTCGCTAAACATTGTGATGCAGAATCTAGGTCAAAGATGCATTAAAACTGCAACAAAGTCCTGGGCTCTGCCATGGAGGTGCTGCACAAACAATTCAACTGGATGTTGAATCCCTGGAGGGGCCCTATGTACCTCGCGTGGCAGGGACATCTCTTCAAAAGGGTCAGGGACTGACTGCACGCGCGCACGCACGCACGCGCACACACACACACACACACCACCAACAAATCTCAGCAGTATCTAAGAGCACAATACTCTTGGGCTACCAGAATGAGTAGAATGGATGTAGAGGGATATCAACATCACCAGCAGTTAAGAGCAGTGGCCTGGACCTTATACAGCCGTAGACATCCCTTCTGTCCCATAACCACAGGAGATGAGAAGAGAAACAGAGAGGGGGACAGCCAGCAGTCACTCCTTCAACAGCTTCATTTAGCAGAGTATCACTTTCTCTCTTTTTTCCTTTTCTTTAAATGAACAATCTATAACTGGCAGACATCTTTATTTCCCCCCTAAGCAGCCTTGCTCCGGATGCATGAGTCGTCAGGTGGAGAGTAACACCAAGTTGATGAAATATTCTCGACGGGAAAGCTCCATTGATCACCGCAGCAGCGAGGCCTTGGGTTAAGTCCCAAGTGGCACGCTATCGCCTTTATAGTGCACCACCTTTGACAATACATATTTGGGCCCTGGTCAAATGTAGTACACTTGGTAGGGAAAAGGGTGCCATACAGGACGCAGCCTTGTTTGTATGCCGAGTGGACGGTCGAGAGCACAGACAGATTGCTCCCAGATTGATATTTGGCACCACACAGAGCAGAGGGACTTAACACACAGGAAGGCAAGCATGAGAAGACATGAACACACAGGCATGCACGCTAGCACACACACACACACACACACACACACACACACACACACACACACATTACAAGCCTCCTTTGGAAGCAGGCTTGGTGTTGCTTTGAGGGCCTTTACAACACACCTACAAACAGTTGTAAAATTCCAGTAACTTTCCCCAAATTCCCTGGTTTTCCAGAAATCCTGGTCTGAGGATTCTAGATTTCCTACATATTCCCGCCTGATTTTGGTAATCTTCTAGAAAACCTTTAAAAGTTACCGGCTTTTTGTAAATCCAATGTGGATATCACTGCCAGCAAAAAGCTCTATGAGTCATGTCATTCCACTACTGAAGCCCACTCTGTATGGTAATGTTAGCTCACACATGTCAAATTATAGGAGTGACTTTCACTGGGGTAGTCCGATGGGCTTAATTAGGTGAAAACTCACTGTTCCGAGGTACAGTCACCTTTCTTGTGCCCTGAAACAAAAAAGCCCTGTGGCATACCAGCTGGTCTCTCACACAGAGCACACACACAGACTATGGAACACACACACACAAACTCACTCGACAGAACCTAGTAACACACATCTGCAGACACAGACACACAGTAATGATCCAGACACACACACACACAACACCTAGTAACACACATCTGCACACACAGACACACACACTCACTCATAGACATAACCTAGTAACACACATCTGCGCACACACACACACACAGTAATGATGCAGACGCACGCACGCACATGCACACACACACAGACTTACTCTCACCTACGGAGGAAAGGAATTCTACACACTGCCATATACCCTATGGTCTAGCCTGCCCTCGTCTCTTCATCTCCCTGGGACTGAGTGCTGCCCCTACCAACCTGGAGTAGCACTGGGAGAGCCCATATCATCCCATACACAGCCAGCAACCTCACCTGTGCACGGGTAACACACACCCTTCTGAACATGTAACACAATAAAGTATTTTGAAGTAATTGGTATTGAAAGCTGCTGGCTGTAATGATATTTCAAACACACACCAATGTATGAGACAATATCCCGCTATATCCTCAGCCCATCTGTTAAGTCACAGAAAACACACACCCTGAAGGTCCTGGTGCTGTAACACAACCAGCGGCTTCTAAAAGACGTCTTTCAACCGCACACAACCCTCAGTAGCTAATTAAAGAAAAGGGGGAAAAAATCCTCTCCCTCGCTCTCACACACGAAAGGGAAAGGGGCAGAAACAATATGAGGACACCGGCTGTATAACTGTAAGACTTCTTGCCCACTGTGTCAATACCATATTCATTATTAACACAAACCTGCCTGGGTTTTAATGGGTGGTGAAAAAGCAGGTATTGGCAGTACATCAGACAGGGGGACGACGGTTACGTGGACTGGTCTGATCTGGAGCAGCAGCTTTGTTGTGCTTATTAGTCATCTGATCAAATCCCACCAGAAGCCATTCGGAACCATATAGTAAAAATGATCAACAACTTTGACGGGCCGGTGCGGGATTTGCTGTTCCTGCGGTACTTTACCGTGCTACCAAGCGAGAGATAGAGAGGGGTCCGAGTAATGAGAGGGGGTTGGAGTAATGAGGCCAAATCGGTTGACCCGGTGGAGTTCCACATTCGCTGAAAGCAACATGCTGACAAATGAGAGCTTGTTATTATGGGCTCCATAAAAGGTGAACAACATTGAGAGCTACTTCAATTCATTCATTCAGCCATGTCTAGAGAAAATGGTGCTAACAAAGGAAGAGCTCGTTAGCTGTATTGTCCACGTGCTGAAGAACATCCACTGCTTTGTGCTGGTAATATGAACCCAATGATGATGTAGGTCTGAATATATCCTATCTCCTATCCCGCTCTGAGCGAACCGTCAAAAAACTACTCAGAAGGGCAAAGAGATGATATGCCAAGCTCAATATTTGCAAATAGCCACGCTGTGTGTTTACCTCTGAGAATGCTGGGTAATTTTGTGTGTGAGAGTGAGGCCCACATTTACCTTCTCTGGTCATTTACTTCCCATGAACATTTGGGCTCTGCTGAAGGGAAGGAGGAAGGAAGGAAATTGGAGAGAGAGAAAGAGACAGAGAGAGCGAGAGAGGGATAGACAGAAGCAAAACAATATACATTTTATTGGAGTGTGTTTGCTTCCCTGGCTGAATGTTCTCGGTCTCCAGTGTGAAGCTATCTCCTCCTCTAGCTTGAGCCGGGCCATGAGGAGCCACATTAGGAGGCAGATGACAAAAAGAGAAAGAGAGAGAAATGAAAAGAGAGAGGGAAAGAGAGAAAGGTAGAGATAAACAGAGAGAATGAGACGGAGAGCGAGAGAGATAGAGAGAGGCAGAGAAAGAGGGACAGAGAAAAAGAGAACATGAGACTCATTGAAAAAGAGCAGAGGAGTGGGCAGGAAAAACAGGGAGGATGGCTATTTCTCCTTCGGAGCTGAATATGCTCCATCCCTACCTCCAGTGGGCTATCATTAAGAGGCTTTAGGAGTCAGGCGAGAGGAGCCTCAATCCGCCAGGTATCTCTTCCTCCTTCCCCCTGAAATAAAATTATCTCTCTTAAATTGCCGGTGTAAGCTAGTTCGACGTAAAGCGTATTCCCGGGGAAGATCGTGTTTTTTTTTTTACTATGGGGCCAGGTAGGGGCCTAGGAGTGGAAGCTTTTTAATTGCCTGCCTTCCTCTCCTTATAGAGTAAATTTCAGAGGACACATACAGTGGATAGAGGTGGATACAGGTCCCTTACAGGGAAATTATAGAGTAGACAGCAGGAGTTATAGAGGGGGAGGTACCTGTATGAACCCACAGGAACCTTTAATAGTATCACTCAGATTATGTTAACCTCCACACTTCGCTGATATCATCATCACCGGTATGCTTTACGTTTGAAATGGGAAAGGCCAAACATGTCATAACAGCAGCACGAACGTCAACCGCAAAATCAGTACCAACTTACACAATATAGGATATTCAATACAGGATAATTGGATTCAAATCTCTAGTTGGGCTACACAATATATTAATCTCCCTAGACAAAATATTCCTCTCTCTACACAATATGTTCCTCTCCCTAGACAATATATCCCTCTCTCTACAAAATATATTAATCTCTCTAGATAATATATTCCTCTCTCTACACAATATATTCCTCTCCCTAGACAATATATTCCTCTCCCTAGACAATATATGCCTCTCCCTAGACAATATATGCCTCTCCCTAGACAATATATGCCTCTCCCTAGACAATATATGCCTCTCCCTAGACAATATATGCCTCTCCCTAGACAATATATGCCTCTCCCTAGACAATATATGCCTCTCCCTAGACAATATATGCCTCTCCCTAGACAATATATGCCTCTCCCTAGACAATATATGCCTCTCCCTAGACAATATATGCCTCTCCCTAGACAATATATGCCTCTCCCTAGACAATGTATGCCTCTCCCTAGACAATGTATGCCTCTCCCTCCACAATATATTCCTCTCCCTCCACAATATATTCCTCTCCCTCCACAATATATTCCTCTCCCTCCACAATATATTCCTCTCCCTCCACAATATATTCCTCTCCCTCCACAATATATTCCTCTCCCTACACTATATATTCCTCTCCCTACACTATATATTCCTCTCCCTACACTATATATTCCTCTCTCTACACAATATATTCCTCTCTCTACACAATATATTCCTCTCTCTACACACTATATTCCTCTCCCTAGACAATATATTCCTCTCCCTAGACAATATATTTTCCTCTCCCTACACAATATATTAATCTCCCTAGACAATATATTCCTCTCTCTACACAATATATTCCTCTCCCTCCACAATATATTCCTCTCCCTACACAATATATTCCTCTCCCTAGACAATATGCCTCTCCCAAGACAATATATTCCTCTCTCTACACAATATATTCCTCTCCCTAGACAATATATTCCTCTCTCTACACAATATATTCCTCTCCCTAGACAATATATTCCTCTCTCTACACAATATATTAATCTCCCTAGACAATATATTCCTCTCCCTACACAATATATTCCTCTCCCTACACCACAATATATTCCTCTCCCTACACCACAATATATTCCTCTCCCTACACCACAATATATTCCTCTCCCTACACCACAATATATTCCTCTCCCTACACAATATATTCCTCTCCCTACACAATATATTCCTCTCCCTCCACAATATATTCCTCTCCCTACACAATATATTCCTCTCCCTACACCACAATATATTCCTCTCCCTACACTAGGATCTGTGGGATGGTTTGGAGATATCAATTGTTAATGCGTTCCCATCTTGCAGTTGGACTATATTGATGTCAAATATTTAAGGAATACTTGCCCGTAAGACTTGTTCACTTGCAGCACCAGGTAGATCAAGGTTTCCCAAACTCGGTCCTGGGGCCCCCTGGGTGCACATTTTAGTTTTTGCTCTAGCACTACACAGCTGATTCAAATAATCAAAGCCTGATGATGAGTTGGTTATTTGAATCAGCTGTGTAGTGCTAGAGCAAAAACTAAAATGTGCACCCAGGGGGCCACAGGACCGAGTTTGGGAAACTCTGAGGTAGATGATCACAAATGGAATAGCATAATGTTACCGTACCATCCTATCCCCAGTGTCTAACTCTGTATGGTGCTTTTCCATCTACACATCTATGTTTTGCTTCAGTGAACCACACAAATCAATGGGTTAATGAGGTCAAATGGGTCCCCCATGCCAAATCAATTGTGTGTGTTTGCTGGATTGCCTGTGAGTGATTGTATGTGTTGTAGAGTACTTGTAAGTGTTTTAGGGAAGTGTATAATGAAACAAGCTACAGTAAAGAAGTAACATGGGTGCAGGTGTGCAATTCAGCATGAACAGAAATCCATCTTCTTTACATCATTACAGATATAAAAACATACAATTTGACTGGTGTGTAATAGCCTACAGACTAATTTCCTAATTATACTGTTATGTATTATTTTTTATGTAATTACAGTAAAATCATGTTGAGCATCAACCATTACAGTAGGCGAACCTAAGGCTGAGGAACATAGTTGACCTCCATTTCAACTGCCTGTTGTAAGCACTGAGCAGTCTCTCTACATAAAAAGACATGTGGGCCATCCGTTGCCAAACGCATTTAAAAGTCCCTATGTCATCTAACACTGAACCAAGCCTTGCCGACAGAGACACATGCACCTGAGATAAAGGTTAAACTGGTTTTGGCAGAAACCATTACGGGAGAAAGACCAGATTGCTAGTGGCATTGAAATCCACTCACTCCCCGTTTGTCCCCGGGGACGTCAAGTGTGTGAAAATTAATACTTTGGTGTCCGTGAAAAAAAGCTCCATTAATTCCCTCTGCATCCCAAGTCCAAACCGTTCAAATGTCTAACTTCAACGTTTGTGTGCTGTTATTAGGCATACATCTAAATTCCCTCAATCCCTAAATATGTAATGTTTACATTGGTGAGGGAGAAATATGGTATTATGTTCTGCTAGGCGTGTGTATGGTTTACATAGAGAGGAGTTGAGGCTCAGAGGGGAAGTACATGTCTCTTCATGAGCAATAGATACCAAACCAGTCATTGGCCTGTATCACATTGCCCCCTACTGGTAGAGACAACACCTGGGGTTAGAAATATATCATATAGAAAAAATATGACTGTCTGTGCCTTGTAGAATAGAGATTCATGTCAGCTCTATGCATTACATTCCTATCTGCAATGTTCCATAAAGCACATGCCAATGAGAGAGAATACCTGGGGTTTGTTCAGAAGGGCACAATGTTACAGAACGCTCAGATAGAAATATGTCATGTAGAACAAATATGAGTGTCTGTCTTTGAGGATATGGATTTGTGTCAGCTCTATTCATTTCATTTCTATCTGCGATGTTCAGAGTGTCTCACTTAACTCTCCACTGGTTCAAATACATGACTATAGTATATATCTTCACTTCTTTACAAGTAGAAGAAATGTAGGGTTGTACCATCACGGACTCCTTTTAACTGGAGGGAGCATAGAAAGGGATTGCTGGAGGAGACAATGTAATGTGGGAGCATTCTACTGTGTTTCAGAAAGCAGTGATTATTAGAGAGAGGGCTTGCAGAAAGTCAAGAGAGAAGACTATAACAGAAAACGGTGAAGACCATATTTCAAATGACAGATAAAAGTATTGGGCTCCAAATCAATTGATCGTATAGTTAAAACACGGCATTAGACATGCTGAATGGAAACCATCATGTAGAAGTCCTTCCTCTACAATTGATTGAACAGGGACTTTACCTTTTAGAATAGGATATATGAGGAATCACAGAATAACATATCAATGAGTCCACAGAATTTCATACAGTTCATACAGACACAAAGTCATCTCTAACAATCAAACATGAAAAGACACATTTCTCCAGAGACATCAAAACAGCGATCACTAACCTCTATTTAGATGAGAATTTCTACTTCAATGAGTCGGTGGCGAAGGACATACTGTTCATCCCAGACCAGGCCCAAATCCCAGACACTCGAAAAAGGAAAAGGTTGCGTTATAGAGGCCGGCATATGGGATACCCGACGAGATAACATCGACAAGTGCCCTCCGTTTTATTGGCGAACGTGCAATCACTGGAGAATACACTGAATGAGCTCCGTTCGAGACTATCCTACCAATATGATCTGAAGAACTGTGGTATCCTATGTTTCAGAGTCATGGCTGAACAAGGAAAATATAAATCAAGTTGTTTTTTCTATACATCGGCAGGACAGAAAGGGCAGCGTCGGGTAAACTCAAGGGTGGTGGTGTGTGTCTCCTTGTTAACAACAGCTGGTGCTTGATCTCAAATTTTAAGGAAGTCTCGAGGTTCTGCTCAAGATAGAATACCTCATGATAAGCTGTCGACCATACTACTTACCAAGACAGTTTTCATCTAAAACTGGTATTAAGATCACACTCAATGAGCTGTATAGGGCTATAGGCAAACAAGAAAATGCTCAGCCAAAAGGTGACACTCCTTGTGGCCAGTGATTTTAAAGCCGGGAAACTGAACTCAGTCATACATAATTTCTTCCATGTCACCTGTGCAATAAGAGGCTAAAAAAACTCTAGACCACATTTACTCCACACACAGAGACACATACAAAGCTCTCCCTCGCCCTCCATTTGGCAAATCTGACCATAATTCTATCCTCCTGATTCCTGCTTACAAGCAAAAACTCAAACAGGAAGTATCAGTGAAACACTCAATAAGGGAGTGGTCCTATGAAGCAGATGCTAAGCTACAGGAATGTTTTGCTAGCGCATACTGGAATATGTTCCGGGATTCATCTGGTGTTCATCTGGCATTTTACCACATCAGTCACCGACTTCATTAATAAGTGCATCGACGACATCGTCCCCACAGCGACCGTATGTACATATCCCAACCATAAGCCATGGATTACAGGCAACATCCACACTGAGCCAAAGGCTGGAGCTGCTGATGTCAAGGAGCGGGACACTAATCCGGACTCCAATAAGAAATCCCTCTACGCCCTCCGACGAACCATCAAACAGGCAAAGTGTCAATACAGGACTAAGATCGAATCCTACTACATCGGCTCTGACGCTCGTCAGATGTGGCAGGGCTTGCAAACTATCACGGATTACAAAGGGAAAACCAGCCACGTGCTGCCCAGTGACATGAGCCTACGAGGCAAGCAACACTGAAACATCCATGTGACCACCAGCGTGTTCTGGACGACTGTGATCACGCTCTCCATAGCCAATGTGAGTAAGACCTTTAAACAAGTTAAGATTCACAAGGCCCAAGGCCAGACGGATTACCAGGACACATTCTCATAGCTTGTGCTAACCAGCTGACAAGTGTCTTCACTGACATTTTCAACCTATCTCTGACATAGTCTTTATTACCCACTTTTTTATAGCGTACCACCATAGTCTCTATGCCCAAGAATGCCAAGGTAACCTGTCTAAAGGACTGTCGGCCCGTAGCACTCACATCTGTAGCCATGAAGTGCTTTGAAAGCCTGGTCATGGCTCACATCAACACCATCATCCCACCCCAATTGGCATACCGCCCCAACAAATCTACAAATTACGGAATCTCTATTGCACTCCACACAGCTCTTTCCCACCTGGACAAAAGGATCACCTACGTGAGAATGCTGTTCATTGACTACAGCTCAGCGTTCAACACCATAGTGCCCTACAAGCTTATCACTAAGCTAAGGACCCTGAGACTAAACACCTCCCTCAGCAACTGGATCCTGGACTTCCTGACGGGCCGCCCCCAGGTGGTAAGGGTAAGCAACAACACATCTGCCACGCTGATACTCAATACGAGGGCCGCTCAGTGGTGCGTGCTTAGTCCCCTCCTGTACTCCCTGTTCACCCACGACTGCGTGGCAGCGCACGACTCTAACACCATCCTTAAGTTTGCCGATGACACGACAGTGGTAGGCCTGATTACCGACAACGATGAGACAACCTATAGGGAGGAGGTCAGAGACCTGGCAATTTGGTGCCAGGACAACAACCTCTCCCTCAACGTCAGCAAGAAACAGGAGCTGATCGTGGACTACAGGAAACGGAGTGCCAATCACGCCCCCATTTGAGGACACCAAGGAACTTGAAACTCTGTAATGGAGCAGGTCACGAGTTTCAAGTTCCTTGGTGTCCTCATCACTAAGGACCTATCATGATCCAAACACACCAACACAGTTGTGAAGAGGGCACGACAGTGCCTCTTTCCCCTCAAAAGTCTGAAAAGATTTGGCATGGACCCTCAGATCCTCAAAAAGATATACAGCTCCATTGAGAGCATCTTGACTGGCTGCATCACCGCTTGGTATGGCAACTGCTTGGCATCCGACCGTAAGGCGCTACAGAGGGTAGGGTGTATGGCGAGCTCCCTGTCATCTAGGAACTCTACGCCAGGCTGTTTCAGAGGAAGGCCCTAAATCACCCAAGTCATAGACTATTCTCTTTCTGCTAAAACATGACAATCCGTACCGGAGAGCCAAGTCTGGGACCAAAATGCTCCTGAACAGCTTCGACCCCAAGCCATAAGACTGCAGAACAGTTAATCAAAGGGCCACCCAGACTATTTGCATTGACACTTTTTTTTTGCACTGGACTCTATGCACACTCACTGGACTCTATGCACACTCACTGGCTCAATGCACACTCACTGGCTCAACGCACACTCACTGGCTCAACGCACACTCACTGGCTCAACGCACACTCACTGGCTCAACGCACACTCACTGGCTCAACGCACACTCACTGGCTCAACGCACACTCACTGGCTCAACGCACACTCACTGGCTCAACGCACACTCACTGGCTCAACGCACACTCACTGGCTCAATGCACACTCACTGGCTCAATGCACACTCACTGGCTCAATGCACACTCACTGGCTCAATGCACACTCACTGGCTATATTGACACAACACACACACATTCTTTCACAATTCACATATGCTGTTGCTACTCTGTTTAATATCTATCCTGATTCCTTAGTCACTTTTAACCCTACCTACATGTAAATATTACCTCAATTACCTCAACAACATATTGACTCAGTACCGGTACTCATTGTATATAGCCTCATTATTGTTATTTTATTTTGTTACTATTTCCTTTTTTATTCAGCAAACGGCTCTTAAGTGGGGCGGCAGGTAGCCTTGTGGTTAGAGCGTTGGACTAGTAATCAAAAGGTTGCTATACCAAATCCCCGAGCTGACAATGTAAAAATCTGTCGTTCAGCCCCTGAACAAGGCAGTTAACCCACTGTTCCTAGACCCTCATTGTAAATAAGAATTTGTTCTTAATGTTCCTAGACCCTCACTGTAAATAAGAATTTGTTCTTAACTGACTTGTCTAGTTAAATAAAGGTTACATAAAAAATAAAAGTAAGCATTTCACGGTAAAGACGCCTGTATTCGGCGCATGTGACAAATAACATTTGATTTGATTTCTCCATGTGCGAGACCACCTGACAAAAGCAAGAGGCAGGCGTCTCTGGTCTCCATATGACACTGGCATGGCCCTGACTTTAATATCTAAAGAGTTCACCTGACAAGTATCCCCTGTGAAGCTGGATGTTAAATGATAGTATTAAGATCACAGAGTCAGAGACAGGGACAGACAGACACATACGCATGCACACGAGCACACACCCAAACACACACAATCTAACATAACAGTGGAGGTAAGTGGGGAACTATTGGCACCTGTCAGAGGGGTTACTTCCTGGTTCACTGTATGTTCTAAAGGGCAAAGGTTGTGACCCCTTGACCTGTAGTTGTTGTAGAGGTCAGACACGTGAAGTGGTATACAGCCTTGACTGACCTATACTGCCACAGCATCTCACACACAAGTATGAGCACACACAAATGAAGGCAAACACACAGACACACACACACCTGTAAAAGCTGTCCTGCAGTGTTATAGAGTAATTATCTTACACTATGTGACCAGGCCTTTAAAACATAGCCTTTTGCATCACCCGCGTCTATTAAAATGAAGGTCTCAAAGGGTAGCAATGGCAAAACACATAGTTACTTCACTTTAAGTATATGAAGTATAATGAAAAAGTATTCTCTCTCCAAGAGCCCTGCCAAGTAAAATAGCTAGAACCAAATTCTTGACAATGATAAATTGTCCAAGTTCTACAGGGCTCAAACCCTTCCCTGGTGGTCCAAATCAGCATAACCATTTTCCAACACTCTAACTATCAAAATGTATGGACTAGCCTAATCAGCCAATATTGTGGATACATTTCAACCCAATTGTTGGAAGGTGGATGTGTTGTTCCCAAGTGGCCATGTTAAGAGTGTTGGAGAATGTCCGTGCTGAGCTGCTGACTAGTACCCTTTTCACATTATCGTACCAGTCCAAACTCTACTAGTATGTATTGGTTTAACTCAGCATGGCTTGGCTGTGAAAAGGACATTGGACTACTAGACCAGGGTTGGAGAGGGTAAAGAAACTAAAGATGGCAGTCAGAGTCAACCGTAGTGAAGTACCCAAAGGGATCTCCCACCATGCAATTCATCTGCCAGCTCTAATCTGCTCAACAACACCAACTGCAGCTGAATTGTGTACTTGCTGGAAAGAAGCTATTCAACGTTGTGATAATGTGCTAAATTAATTAGGCTTAATTTGTTAGGCTGGGGCTGTGAGAGCTCGATATCAAGCATAATTCTCTCACTAAATATCCAGACTTAGGATAACCCCTTTAGGGTGTTTGACCTTCTGAATTATAATGGACATAACACTGGGGTGAATGCTGGAGGACTGGGAACAATATGTTTACACACAGAAACATGTCGTACTGGACAGTGTGTTAGGCCCCATGTCCTGACTCCTGCCCCAGTGTAAGCACCAACTCTACTGTTAAAAAACCCTCCACCTTCAACATCCAACCAGGGGAAAATAAATGCTTGATGGCCATCTCAATGTGAAAAAAGCAACAACATTTCAGTACAGTTGAACTTCACTCATCCATCCCAGTGGCATCTGGAATATGCGGTATGAAAACACAGTAATAACATGCAGAGTAACAGCGTGCTAATTTAGCAATCTCTCCGCTCCTCACTTTCCAATAACTTGGAAGTAGGGCGCTGTATGTATCTGCCCGGGAACATTTTAATTTCCATAAGCAGCAATAACTGCCTCGGCTGGTGTAGTTATCACATCAAACTCCGTCCCACTTTGTATCTCTGCCTTCATCTCTAATAATACTGCTCTTCAAAAGAGTGCTCTTCCCCTCTATGCTTCTCTCTCTCTCCCTCCCTCCCTCTCTCTCTCCAAACACGGACCCACACCTCGTGTTCAGGAAGTGAAATGCCATCAGATGGCATGGTGCCACAGTAGACAGGCTGCAACTTCCCCTCGATTGCCTCCTACACCCCAATGGCACAGAAGAGGCACCCTGCGCATGCGTTCGGGACTGTAGCGAGCTCTGGTTACCATGGGGACCGCCACATGCCTGTGGATCGCCACATGCCTGTGCGGTGGGAGCGATTATGGTCGTCAGAGAGGTGTGCATCAGAGCTTTTGACTGAGAACTAGCGAGCGGCTAATGTTCCATTCAGAGAAAGGGATGAAGATAGAGATCTTCACGCCTTTAACTTTCAATTCTGTCATTTTAATTCCATATTCCACTGATTAGATATCTCTTAACTTTTGCCACACACGGAGGCTCTATGACTGTAAACTATTGCCACTATGATGACTATTTACAGACGTAGTGAGCATAGCCTTGCTATTGAGGCAGACCTAGCTCTCAAGAGAAGAAAGGATATATGTGCCAACTGCCAACAAAATTAGGTGGAAACTGAGCTGCACTTCCTTACCTACTGTCAAAGGTATGACCATATTAGGGACACATATTTCCCACAGATCCACAAAAAATGTGAAAACAAATCAAACATTGATAAACTCCCATATCTGTTAGGCGAAATACCACAGTGTGTAATCACAGCAGCAAGCTTTGTGACCCCTCTTCCTTGGGTTTTGTTCTAGCTGAAATTTTATCAAGAAACGTTTCAGATCAGTATGTCAGTATCTTAGACTACCTGTCTCTAATCATGTATCAGAATGCCCAAAGGGACACAACATTGGATTTGACAGGAAGCCAACATTCCACACACAATGCTCCAGTCTGTCCTTCACTAGGGCCCTTAATAATCTACCCAGCATGTGTTTATCAGTGTTGGACCAGGAGTCGGTTGTGTCTGTGTGTGAGTGTGTGGTGGGGATATAGGCAGACTGAAGCCTGCCAGCCTGTTTGGGCGCCGAGTGATCCGAGGGGACGGTCAGATAGACAGCAGTGGGCGACGGACAACCACACACACACTCTCCTGGGCCCCATTGTGTCTAATACACTCAGCATAATCTCACCTGTTGGGAACGTTTGCCGTTGTGTTAATTACACACCACCGGGAGCCCTCATTAACACACACACCAGTGACCGAGTGTCAATGACCAGTCTGGTGTAGAGAAGAGTAGGCAGACCCAGTATTAGACAACAGTGGGTAACGATGTCTTGAGAGAGAGAGAGAGAGAGAGAGAGAGAGAGAGAGAGAGAGAGAGAGAGCGAATGAGAGTGAGAGAAAGAGACAGAGTGGGAGGGAGGGAGAGAGAGAGAGTGAGCTAGAGTGGGAGGGAGGGAGAGAGAGCGAGTGAGCTAGAGCGAGAGCGAGAGAGCGAGAGAGCGAGATATACTAAAAATAAATACTTGATTCAGTTATAGAACCCATTGCCCTTTTCTGGTTGAGAGGTCTGGGGTCCCCTCAACAACCAGGAATTAACAAAATGGGACAAATACCAAATTGAGACTCTGCATGCAGAATTCCACAAAAAAATATCCTCTGTGTACAACATAAAACACCAAATAATGCATGCAGAGCAGAATCAGACCGATACCCGCTAATTATCAAAATCCAGAAAAGAGACGTTACATTCTACAAGAAAGCAATTGCCAAACCTTCCATAACAAAGCCATCACCTACAGAGAGATGCACCTGGAGAATATTCCCCTAAGCAAGCTGGTCCTGGGGCTCTGTTCACAACCACAAGCACACCCCATGGAGCCCAGAACAGCAACACAATTAGACCCAACAAAATCATGAGAAAAATAAAAGATAATTACTTTACACATTGGAAATAATTAACAAAAAAACTGAGCAAACTCGAATGCTATTTGGCCCTAAAACAGAGAGTACACAGCGGCAGAATACCTGACCACTGTGCCTGACCCAAACTTAAGGAAAGCTTTGACTATATACAGACTCAGTGAGCATTGCCTTGCTATTGAGAAAGGCCGCTGTAGGCAGACAGAGAAGACAGACTAGGTGGAAACTGAACTGCACTTCCTAACCTCCTGCCAAATGTATGACCATAATAGAGACACATATTTCCCACAGATTACACAGACCCACAAAGAACTTGAAAACAAACCCAATTTTGATAAACTCCCATATCTATTGGGTGAAATACCACAGTGTGCCATCACAGCAGCAATATTTGTGACCTGTTGCCACAAAGGGCAACCAGTGAAGAACAAACACTATTGTAAATACAAACCATATTTATGTTTATTTATTTTCCCTTTTGAATTTGAACTATTTGCAAATAATATGACATTTCAAATTTATTTTGGAACGTTTGTGAGTCTCATGATTACTGTTTTTGATCTATTTCACTTGCTTTGGCAATGTAAACATATGTTTCCCATGCCAATAAAGCCCTTAAATTGAATTGAATTGAGAAAGAGAAGAGAGGGGTCATTACAGATCTGCCCTGACTTGTAAGTCTTTAATGAACACGAGCCTGCCGACTTGCAAAGGCGGGTTACGGGTCTCGCCTGCAGTATATGCCCTGCTTAGTCATCCACTACGGCGTTAGCTCATCACCGTTTGGCACATCCCCATGCTCACGCCACCGATCTAGCGCCTGGCTACTGCCAATACTGTAAGGCGAGCTGAAACCCTGAACACAAAACAATTAACCCCAGAGCATTAAAACAGCCCTCTCTCCTGCTGCAAGCATGGCTATCAGCTCTCATTTACGCCTTTTATCCACCTAAGCCATTAAAACTCTGGGAGCAAGCAGCTGGGAGCCTCTTTCTTTTTCAGTTTCCTCGAAACGCAGCCAATAACTGGAAACTGGTGTTATGGAGCACCACAAGGGTGTTGTTGTTGGTCAGTTATCTTTCGGCCCTGGTGTCCAGTCCACTTCTCATGGGCAGCATGTCAGAAGCAGAGTAATGGTCTGCCAGGTGAGCATCACTGGGGAGCGGGGCACTTCCAATCGTCAATGATGTATACGGCCTTGGCAGGATGTGTAAAAGATGCATGGTGTTTCCCTGGGTTACATTTCTCCTGATCGATCGGATTGTTAGGTAAGGGATGGGAGTGGATGGGCCCACTGTTGATGGTGTGTACCCTTTGACAGGCATGTGTGTGTGTGTATGTATATATATATATGTGTGTTTGTTTGCGAATGTGTGTACGTTCTCCCTCTAATTGAGTCTGTCGTGATCTGTGGGTTGACTTCACCTGGATGACCTTTGCACAGCAGGGTCAATACCCGTAGAGAGTGGAGGAGAAGCCTGGATAATGATACTGCTCTGCAAGAATCAAACACTAATATAGACCAGTGTAACAAAATAAAATGTTATGAGTCACATGCTTCGTAAACAACAGGTGTAAACTAACAGTGAAATGCTTACTTACGGGCCCTTTCCAACAATGCAGAGAGAGAGAAAATAGAGAAATAATAGAAAAGTATTAACAGATAATAATAAAAGACAGCAAACCCAACATATAGCATTGATTCTTCCATCCCAGAGTCAACACAAGCTCTGGTGACTAAAGCCACATACTGTACTGCATGGACGACACTCAATAACAGCTGACAAGTTGAGGTGGATGATACTCAATTCAAGCCAGGAGAATAGTGCTTCTCTACAGCTTCATTTCCACTGTAAGACAATGACAACTATATGCTATATACTGAAAGGTAAAAGACAACCATTGAAATTCAGCCAGCTAACATGTATATTTCAATACCACTGAACACCGATGAAAAATGTAATACTTCTCCATCTTGGTATGGAGATGAAATATTAATTCAGTGGTTTTCTGAGAAGTGTGATTCAAATTAAATCAAGGCGTATCAGTGGTGGGAGCCTAATTTCTCTGAACACGGTGGTGTCAGAGGTGTGTTTTTCATCTCAGGGATGCCTTTGGCCTCCAAAAGGTTAATAAGCTGATTCACCTTAAACCAGGAGGAGAGCGGAAGAGTGCAACTAATACCTTTAATGCGAATTCAAACAGCTGTCAAACCAACATTCCACGAAAGGGGTGTTTGGACTCTGGTCTAAACCTACTTAGCAGTCTCCGACCATAGGCTGAGCAGGGTAAGATGGACTCACATTCAGTGGGACATTACCACATGGGGGAAGGGTGTCGCCAGTGATTCAGCTAAGGCTGCAGCTAGTGATTAGCTAAGGGTCAGCAGTATTGGACCCCCCCCCCCCCCCCCCCCTCCAGGCAGGCTGCATCGCCGAGGGATTTAGCAACACCCACCACAGCAGACGAGCTGGGAAAAAGTTGGGCGGCGGTTGGTGGAAGCGTGCAGCGGCATCTGTGAGGAAATGGCTTCACAGCAGGTCCAAGCGAGGGAGGCCTCGCCCTGATCCTCGTGTTTGTTTACAGTGCCAAATATTGGGCCAAAGTCAAACAGGCCCAAAACACTGTGCCTTCATTCATCACTCGATGACTTATGAACTATACCCCCATTATACTGTACATGCAAAGACTCTAATCAAATATGACCAGAAAAAAAGAGAAAGGAAATAAAAAAGTACCAATCTATACACTTTCAGAGACGATGCTACCTTCAGGGCTATGGTGCTGTACAATATTACAAAACACACATCCCAACTTGTTTTAACTTCTCCACTTCCCCCTTCTCCTCCCCCTTCATCTTGCACCATGAAAATGCGGCCACCATCTACAAGTGGCTGAAGATCAAGGAAAGTGTGACGTTAAAAAAAGAAACGCCAGTCAAAGAGAAAGGGCTGTCAGAATGCTTTGGGCACCTATTGGGGTGAAAAGTTGAAAAAGAAAAGAAAATGCCACAGCTATTAAAAGTATCTCTATTTTCTGTTAGTGAGTCCCTCCCTCCACCACCGGCATGGAGTGAATTCAGAAGAGATGGATCAGGTGGAAGGAAAAATAACTCTCCCAAGCATTCAGACGAGAGTGATTGAAACGGCTGTGGCATGTGGAGGGAGGGAAAGAGAGGGAGGGAAGGATCCCAGCCATCAGTGTAGCGACCTGTGTGCCCAGAAGTGAACCTGTTAAAGTGTAGTGGAGAGGACATGCACATACCGTGGCAAACAGCCCAGTCTTCCGGACAGTGAGGGTACAGGTTCTGTCATACTCAAAACAACCTCGCCAGTCTCGCTCCACGGCCACTCTGTGCAGCTCTCTCCATCACACTGCATCCATCCGTCTGTCTCTCTCTTGCTTTCATTCCAACTCTCCATTTCTCTCTCCATCTTTTTGTCTCTCTCTCTTTTTCTCCATCGCTCTCGTACTCTAACTCACTCAGTCTTTTCTTTCCATTTCCTTTCCTTCAATTCTAACACAATTATTTCCTTCTCTGTCCTCTAAGCTTGGTTGTCTTTTGGTAACACAATCTCCAATTAAAGAAACACAGCAGCCATATCTTACAAATCCCTCCCTCTTTTCTCTCTCTTCTCTCCTCCTTTGCTCTGGAGAAGAGGTACTTTCCGCCTGTAAAGCCATTCGCCATGGGCTGGGAGAAGTCAACATAGGCAGAATATAAACTAAGTGTCGCTGACCGACACTTAGGCAGGAGACACTTTTCCCCTATTGTCACCTCAACCCACTCCTCCCTGGCCTTTCTCCCCTTACCTATCCAGGAAGATTGGTTTCTTGTGGGCCCAAACCAATTCCACACGAGATCCCCAAAGACAAATTAAACATGATAACATGTCACAATCTGGAGGCCTGAAGTGCGCGGGGAAAGGGTATGACGGTGTGAAGCCGTGGTCTCTATGCACCCTCATGATTTGTATGGAAATTAGAAGAGTCAACCTGAAGTTGGATCTAATACACCTTGGACCAGGGAAAAGTGTCCAAATTGACTAAGATGGTGCCAACAGATGGCGCTTTCCCTCAAGCTCCTACAAAACATAGCAGGTTTCTACTTATGTTGTGTTTTTTCTAGTGTTTTTCTATGGTTTTCTTACTCAGTTTGTTTAGTGCATTACTTCATACACCCGGGTAGAACTACTGGAATATGAAACGGTGGGTACTCACTGTCCACCCGACCTTCCCGAATTCCCGGAGATGGCGGAACAATGATATAGCTCAGGGTTTCTCAAACTCGGTCCTCAGCACCTCAAGGGGTGCACGTTTTGGTTGTTGGCCTAGCACTACAGTCGTGGCCAAAAGTTTTGAGAATGACACAAATATATATTTTCACAAAGTCTGCTGTCTCAGTTTGTATGCTGGCAATTTGCGTATACTCCAGAATGTTATGAAGAGTGATCAGATGAATTGCAATTAATGGCAAAGTCCCTCTTTGCCATGCAAATTAACTGAATCCCCAAAAAACATTTCCAGGACCAACTGACATCATGTCAGTGATTCTCTCGTTGACACAGGTGTGAGTGTTGACGAGGACAAGGCTGGAGATCACTCTGTCATGCTGATTGAGTTCGAATAACAGACTGGAAGCTTCAAAAGGAGGGTGGTGCTTGGAATCATTGTTCTTCCTCTGTCAACAGTGATTACCTGCAAAGAAACATGTGCAGTCATCATTGGTTTGCACAAAAAGGGCATTGCTGCCAGTAAGATTGCACCTAAATCAACCATTTGTCGGATCATCAAGAACTTCAAGGAGATCGGTTCAATTGTTGTGAAGAAAGCTTCAGGGCGTCCAAGAAAGTCTAGCAAGTTCCAGGACCGTCTCCTAAAGTTGATTCAGTTGCGGGATCGGGGCACCACCAGTACAGAGCTTGCTCAGGAACGGCAGCAGGCAGGTGTAGGTGCATCTGCACGCATAGTGAGGCGAAGACTTTTGGAGGATGGCCTGGTGTCAAGAGGGCAGCAAAGAAGCCACTTCTCTCCAGGAAAAACATCAGAGACAGACTGATATTCTGCAAAAGGTACAGGGATTGGACTGCTGAGGACTGGGGTAAAGTCATTTTCTCTGATGAATCCCCTTTCCAATTGTTTGGGGCATCCGGAAAAAAGCTTGTCCGGAGAGGACAAGGTGAGCGCTACCATCAGTCCTGTGTCATGCCAACAGTAAAGCATCCTGAGACCATTCATGTGTGGGGTTGCTTCTCAGCCAAGGGAGTGGGCTCACTCACAATTTTGCCTAAGAACACAGCCATGAATAAAGAATGGTACCAACACATCCTCCGAGAGCAACTTCACCCAACCATACAGGAACAGTTTGGTGAACTTGTGGTCAATCTTCAAGAGGCGGGTGGACAAACAAAAACCCACACATTTTGACAAACTCCAAGCATTGATTATGCAAGAATGGGCTGCCATCAGTCAGGATGTGGCCCAGAAGTTAATTGACAGCATGCCAGGGCGGATTGCAGAGGTCTTGAAAAAGAAGGGTCAACACTGCAAATATTGACCCTTTGCATCAACTTCATGTAATTGTCAATAAAAGCCTTTGACACTTATTAAATGCTTGTAATTATACTTCAGTATTCCATAGTAACATCTGACAAAAATATCTAAAGACACTGAAGCAGCAAACTTTGTGAAAATGTATATTTGTGTCATTCTCAAAACTTTTGGCCACAACTGTACACAGATTATACAAATAATAAACTAATCATCAAGCTTTGATCATTTGAAATCAGCTGTGTAGTGTTACAGTAAAAAACAGAATGTGCACTCATTGGGGTCCCAAGGACCAAGCTTGGGAAATGCTGGTCTAGCTTCTTCGGTGAGGCGCCGGGTTGCCCGGGAGTCCTACTGGAGAGTAGGAAACGAAGAAGCCGACGGAGACGCAGACGTAGGGGATCTTAGTGAGATTGAGACGCTAGGCGAACTGTCCTCCATTACCGAACATACTACACGCCAATGTTCAATCATTTGTGAATAAACAAACTCAGAGTGAGGATCTCCTTCCAGAGGGACATACAATTCTGCAAAATAATCTGTTTTTCTGAGACCTGGCTTTCCTCTGACATCCAAACAGATTATATAGAGCCAGCAGATTTTACAGTTCATCGAGCGGAGAGGAATAGAGCTCTCTCTGGCAAGAAGAAAGGCAGAGGGCTCTGCTTTATCACCAATAACAAGTGGTGCGACAGGGGAAGCGTACAGGAACTTGAGAGCTTGTGCTCTACCGACTTGGAATACTACTCGGAGGCAGTGTTCATTGTCATGGGGAACTTGAACAAAAGTAATTTGAGAACCGTGCTCCCCAATTACTATCAACACATTGACTGTCCAACTCCCTGAGATTCTACGCTGGACCACTGCTACATGCCTTTTCGACACGGGTATAAGGCCAACTCCCATCCTCCTTTCGGCAAATCTGCAAACAAAGACTCAAGAGGGAAGTTCCAGTGGTCAGGTCTGTACAACGCTGTTCTGACTAATCAGAATTCATGCTCCAAGATCGTTTTGATCACGTGGACTAGAATATGTTTCGGGTCGCCTATGGGGATAGCATCAATGAATACGCTGACTCAGTCACCGGATTCAAACAAAAATGCATAGATGCTGTGATAGTGATGGTATCTTTCAAAACTTACCCAAATCAAAAACCGTGGATTGATGGCAGCCTTGTCAGGAAACTGAAGGAGAGGGACGCTGCTTATAAACATGGCAAGGTGACCGGGGACAATTGTATGATTAAACAGACCAAATGCGACGTAGATTGATCAAGATGGCGAGACACAAGTATAGGGACAAAGTGGAGGAGCAATTCAGCGTGTTGGATACGAGGCATATGTGGCAGGAGCTTCTAACGATCAGGGATAACAAAAAGAAAGCCAGTCACGACGTGGACACCAACGCGGCCCTACCGGACGAGCGAAACACCTATTTCTCATGCTTTGAGCAAATAACTCTGAGTTCTCATGCTTTGAGCAAATAACTCTGAGCTGCCAA
Source organism: Salvelinus namaycush (assembly GCF_016432855.1). NCBI lineage: Eukaryota > Metazoa > Chordata > Actinopteri > Salmoniformes > Salmonidae > Salvelinus > Salvelinus namaycush. Next base: position 15,795,522 of record NC_052311.1, on the reverse strand, counting down.
GGAGAGCCCCTGAGGACAATGAGGGCTACCTACTTACAGTTTCCACGAGACACATGCAAGTCATTTAAACGTGTTAACACTCGCAAGGATACCGGCCCAGACGGCATCCCTAGCCGCGCCCTCAGAGCATATGCAGACAGCAAGCTGTTGTGTTTTCTGATACTTTGAAAATCTCTCTAGCTCAGGCCATTTTCCCCACCTGCTTCAAGATTTCCACTCATCCCCATGCCCAAGAAAGGGAAAATAACTGAACTGAATGACTACTGACCCATAGCACTCACTTCAGTCACCATGAAGTGCCTCGAGAGGCTAGTCAAAGACTACATCACCTCCTCCCTCCTCGACACACTCGACCCTCATGTTCGCCTACCGCCCCGACTGATCCACGGAGGATGCTATCGCCATTGCTCTCCACACTCCCCTCACCCACCTGGACAAGAGGAATGCATGTGAGGATGTTGTTCATTGACTACAGCTCGGCTTTCAATACCATAGTGCCCTCTAAGTTCACCACAAAGCTCACAGCCCTGGGACTGAACTCCTTCCTATGCAACTGGGTCCTGAACTTCCTGACGGGCTGCCCCCAGGTGGTGAAGGTAGGCAACATTACTTCCTACACACTGATCCTCAACAAGGGGACACCACAAGGGTGCGTCTTCAGTCCCCTCCTGTACTCCATGTATACCCACGACTGTAAGGCCTCACACAATTCCAACTCCATCATCAAGTTTGCTGACGACACAACAGTAGTAGGCCTGATTACCAACAACGGTGATATGGCCTAGAATTAGGAGGTAGGCACTCTAACACTGTGGTGCCAGGTGAACAACCTCTCCTTCAACGTCAGCAAAACAAAGGACCCGATTATGGACTTCAGGAGGAACCAGGATGGGCACGCCCCCATGCTCATTAAGAAGGCCACTGTGGAGACTGTCAAAAACATCAAGTTACTCTGCATACACATCTCTGAGGAGCTGAAATGGTCAAACAGACACCGTGGTGAAAAAAGCACAACGACAACTCTTTAACCTCAAGAGGCTGAAGAAAATTGGCCTGTCCCCTAAGGCCCTCAGTGTTCTACAGGAGCACCATCGAGAGCATCACAGTCTGGTACGGCAAGTCCACTGGCGCTGACCGCAAGGCACTACAGAGGGTGGTACACTCAGCTGAACGCACCATTGGGTGCACACTGCCTGCCCTCCAGGACACCTATAACACCAGGTGACGCAGGAAGGCCAAGAAGATCATCAGGGACCTCAGCCACCCGAGCCACGGCCTGTTCTTCCCTTTTCCATCACTCAGACACAGGTAGTACAGGAGCATTATGGCTAAAACTAACAGACTGGCAATAGCTTCTACCCCCAGACCGTCAGGCTGATGACTAGCCCCCACTAGTCAGCTACCTGCTACCCCCCCCCCCCACCCCTCCTGTGCAACAGTAACCAATGAGGGGGCCGGGCTTAGAGAAGGGTCAACTGAGATAAAACAATAGCCAGGCAAATTACCTGTGATCATTTTAGTAACACTGACAATCAGCGTACAATCTCATTTAAGTACAGATGAAATACAACAGGTGGATGAGTTGTATAACGTGTCAAAAACTAACCATGCTGGAGGCCTAGCTGACAATATACAACAGGTGTTGGTTGAGTAGAACAAAATCTAAATGAATCCCCAGGCTCATAGAGCTACGACGTCGCTATTTAACTCTTTAATACAGTGTCAAGTGTAAATCAGTCCAAATGGATGCGACTGAAGTCTGCCATTATCATGACGTGCAAAGGGAGGAGAGAGGCGATGGAATTGCAATTGGAGCCAGACATCATTTACCAAAAAGTATCAATTAGGTCTACAATGGGGTGAGGTAGCATTCTCTGTTGCCCTTGGTCTGAGAAATATTAAGTGGTGCTGAACCTTGTCTTTATTTTGCAGCTGCTGCACCTAAACTGGAGCTGGAATTTAATGTGATCTCTCCTTCATCCATGTGGCATTGCCCTGACACATGGGCTATTCTAGTACTACTGTGACCGTTCTCTATGCAGTATAAGTGTCTCTGGAGTGAGATATGTTACTGAGGCAGGCCTGCTTTGTTACATTGTGCGCACACACACGTCTCTAAACATGACTGACATTATAGTGCAGCGTATTCTAGTTCCCTAGGTGGATTAGCTATGTGTGGACCTGCTCGTCTCTAAGCTGGTGGGAGTGGGGGGACTTTGATGAAGAGCACCGGTGGGGTTTGAGAGAGGAAAGCTCCAGTCCTGTGACACTGTCAGGGCCCAGTACTGAGAGACTACTCTCCTCCCTCCACTGCGCCCGCGCACTCTCTCTCTCTCTTTCCGTCTCTCACACACCCTTCCACCGTTGTTGTTTTTTTGTTGCCTTCCCCTCTGTTTCCCTTCGCCTTCTGAGGAAGGAATTGTGATGATATGCATACCTTTTTGGGGTCGGGTGTTTAATCATGATGTAATACATGACAAACGAACGGGTAATGATCACATTGAGGAGGTACTCCAGAGTTCAAATGACTCTGCTAGCCTTGAATGCATCTAAAAACACGTAGAAACTCACTGAGACCTGCTGTGCACACACACCCAAACAACTGCAAACTGTCTATTGGTAGAGTTCCTTTGCAAGTCAGAAAGAATTTAGCTCAGGTTGCCTAAATCAAACATTTCTTACAAAATAATGTGTATTTGTTCAAGGACAATCCATTCTGAACGTGCATAATTTGCTCTAAAATATTCAAATTAATATGCAAGATGTTAAGTAGGTCCATGGTCAAGCTTTATTACAAGGAAACGCTCCTTCAAGTGAATATATTAGGAATATGGGAGTGATTGTTAGCCATCACCCGTTTAGTGTAGCATTAATAAGACAAAGCCCATTATACCTGGATAATAGAAACAGAACTCTTGAGGAAAGCTTTGAATGCAGACTGAGGTTTATGTAATACGCGAAAGATGCAGAAGATGAAGTCTGATGGACTGACTTGACTGGCTTCACTTTCAAATGCAAACACACACACACACTGTATGCACACCTGGCACCCACACACACACACACACACACACTGCAGGTTATTAAAGTCAGCACTTCTCGTTGGATGAATGTTGCAAGGCAAAGTACACCTGAAGGCAAATAAAGCTAGCAGGAAGTAGGTTGGAGAGTATCTAAGCAGGCAGGTATTAAACAGGCCAATATTTGGAGTAGGGGGGGGGGCTTCAAATAAAAATGCACAGTGGCTACCCAGAACAGTCCTGAACAGCTCTCATCTGAGCAGAGAAAATTAAAATCAGTGGGACATCGCAGGGAAGCAATGTGAAGTGGAAAACAGTTGGGGGGAACGAGCGGAGGAAAAACAGGAGCCTTGACTAGTCTCTCAATCCAGGTCACCCCCTGCGGTCGGGCTAATGTACAATAAACCAATTACAAGCCATTAATATTTAAGGCGCTAATCTCCACTCATATGTGATTTATTAAAACTGTGGAAGGATGAGGAAGGAAAATGGCTAACCCTGAGTGAAGCACAGTAGGCCGGCTGCCTCCAAACAGAGGTCAATTAGCATAGGGTTGCGTTTTGCTTTATTGAGACAAATTGGACCCAGTGCTCAAGAGCAATCAGACAAATGGGTCCCGTTCTGAAACGTGCTATCAGGTGGCAATCAAGGCCATGGAAGTTAGATTTTTCATATTAACACCACATTTGATTATCCACAGGGCGCTTCAGCAGAATATGATTATGTGCATCTCCAAAATGTACTAATTGATTGGAACGTGCACGGGCTTCCTGGGTTATCGACACATTTTGGCAGGGCAAGAAGCAAACCTCTCCTTTTGCAGACAGTGTGGTGGTTTATCGAAGAAGTGTGTGCCAAACACACTTGATCTTGTTTTGGCAAAGCACTGCTGTGAGAGTATGTGCGGTTATGTGTGCGTGTGTCTAAGAAACTAGGCAGCCTTGACTCCAGATGGACAACATGAGGGTTAGGGTGAGTGGGGTTCTGGAGCTAGGCAAGGGGGGACAGGATGGTGTTTCGAGAGAGAAGGGAAGAGAGGAGAAACATGAAGGCTGAGGCTGCTCTGGCAGATGCTCCCCTCATCTCAGTAAACAACATCAGCAATAAACAACGCTGTCCTCAGGGAGGCCATCAAACCCCTGTTCCCAACATCTTCAACACACAGGTTATCAATAGATTCCTTTATCATCTTACTCTGTGCTGTTAAAATGAGCCAGACTAGAGAACAGTCCCACAGTGCGGGGAAAAAAGTATCTTCTGTGGAATGGGGCCTCTGACAGCCTTTATTACATTGTCTGTGTCTTCGAAGACATTCTGATGACGGTGTAGGGATGTGTCGCTTCGCTCAGTAAACGGCTTCTCAAATGGTTACAATTATCATCTGGTGGTCTGGAGTTGATGGGATGAAAAGTGGAACTTCACAATTATAATTATTCTATTTTGTCGGAGAGAGTAAAATAGATCAACTACACTGAGTATACCAAACATTAGGAACACCTTCCTAATATTGAGTTGCACTCCCTTTTGCCCTCAGAACACACTCAATTCGTCGGGGCATGGACTCTATAAGGTGTCAAGCGTTACACAGGGATGCTGGCCAATGTCGACTCCGATGCTTCCCACAGTTGTTTCAAGTTGTCTGGTTGTTCTTTGAGTAGTGGACCATTCTTGATACACACGGAAACTGTTGAGCATGAAAAACCCAGCAGCGTTGCAATTCTTGACACAAACCGGTGCGCCTGGCACCTACTACCATACCCCGTTCAAAGGCACTTCAATATTTTGTCTTTGCCATTAACCTTCTGAATGGCACACATACACAATCCCTGTTTCAATTGTCTCAAGGCTTAAAAATCCTTCTTTAACCTGTCTCTTCCCCTTCATCTACACCGATTGAAGTGGATTTAACAAGTGACATCAATAAGGGATCATAGTTTGCACCTAGATTCACCTGGTAAGTCTATGTCATGGAAAGAGCAGGTGTTCCTAATGTTTTGTACACTCAGTGTCGATGCCTTGCGTGACTCCCATTGTTACTGGGTGACCCTGAAGCAACAGCCCAATAGCAGGTACTACCCATTATGGACATTCTCCTCTGGGATGGGGAGTGTGTGTGCCATTACCGGACAGGGACCTCTGTGAATTGGAGGCAGCCCCCCTTCATGGTTTGAAGCAACAGTCCAATAGAGAACAGTACTGGTATTGTCCATTATGGATCCTCAGGGGAGTCTGAATACTGGTGCGGTTACTGGACAGGGACCTCAAAGCGTTGGCGAAGGCCGCCCTTCCTGTTTGGAAAGTACTGCAGCACAGGCTTGGTATCCTCTGAGGAGCCTTTGCCACGCATGAGCGGTTTTGATCAGGGTACCAGGTCAGCCCGGGTGTTAAAAGAGTTATTAGGGGACTTATTAGGGCATCAGGGAGCCAGCTAAACCCCCGCTGATTCCATCATTACCGGCGCTGTGGCAGGGTCATTACCACCCCGCTGCTGGGGCTTTGTAGCAGGGATTGAGGCTCGGCTGGTGGTTGGTGTGCACTGGCAAGGGCGGGAGCGACGGGAGGTTCTAATGGGGGCTGGAGGGGGTTGGGAGGAAAGCTGAGGGATATGATCAAATCCTGGGTTATAAATGGGGAAGCCCTGGCCAGAGCTATCTCTGGGACTGTGGGTTTGGCCACAGTTTGGTCCTGTTCCTTCAGAGTTGACCTTTAGATGCATTAAGGCTGGCTTTCTTTCTGGAAATGGGAACTGGGCATTAGTGGTAAGGTTAAAAGACAGCAGGACACCAGAGGTGGATGATGGGTAGAGGGAGTGGGTAAGCAGGACAAGCTCTGCACAAAATTGGGAATATATCCATGCACACAGAGATATTACAAAAAATAGTAACCTTCTGTGATTTTGGCTGGAGCATGGGTTTCACAGTTTGGAGTGTGTCGGGGAGGCAAGCTTATTCATTTTCAAAAGTTGCATCTCTCTGTCATTGCAGTTGTTAATTAACGTTTAAATTGGAAACACCATTTCACATGTTCAGACACCTCTACTCTAGCAAATGACCACCAGAGGAAGAAATACACAGCAAGCCTCTATCAAATGACAGCTTCTTTGTGACTTCAAAAATAATCTAAGACCTCACTTTTATTAAGTACAGAGGGGATTTCAATAGCTCGGCTGAACCCAAACAGTAATTTCTTGACCTGTAGACCGTGACATCTCTCTCTCCCTGCCCACCATGGGTGGGCACCGGACGGAGCGCCAGGCTCATTAGCGGCATCGCCGTCATTAACACAGAGGCATGCTGGGAGAAGGAGGGACCGGTGACCTCGCTCAGAGGGGTCGAGTGCTGCTGCCAGTCTCCTCCCCGAGGATAATGACTGGGCCGGCTAACAGCCCAATTATTTACATGCATCTTCATTAGGCTTATGGGTAGAATGGCTCGTGAGTGTACAGCAATGACAAGGGACCCGTACTCACAGACCACTTACTGTACACAGCCATCCATCCACTCTATGATACACTAAACTAGAGATGCAGAAGGACAGTAGAGTTGGTTAAATAGGTTAAATAATTAAAGTCATATTCGGTTTCGTACAATAAGGTCAATTAACTATTATCGTAATAATTATATGCCGAAAAAGATGTATAAATACTGACACACTTTGAAACAGGGCTGGGACCATACCAGTATCACCATACTGGTTACTATCATGGCAAAGAAACAAAACACAGAGCTGATTTAACTTCTTCAGGAAAACAGCCCTAATGTTGGAAACAAACATCATTATGTTGTCATCTAGAGTCACATTTATTTGTTTTCCAAGATATAGCACAATATTTAACATACAGCAGGACCAAACCGTTAGAGGACCAAACAGTTAAAGGACAAACAGTTTGGTCTGATTAGTGTTAATTTTTGCCATGGAAAACATATTGCGATACTGGCATCATCCCAGCCCTACTTTGTTATACAGTAGACATATGGGGTATTATTTAACTGTTATGCTACTGTAGTTGTTTTGTTACGGTTGGTTTCTCTCTCTCTTCGTTTTGTTGCTGCCACGGACTGATGAAAAGCAGTGGGGTCTCCTTAAAACATTCAGAGGCCTCAAACACATGTCATCATTATGTCGAGGCATATGTCCTCTGTCTGTTTAGCAGGCGATGTTGGAGACTGAGAAAAACCTATTAGGAGAATGGGGGTTGAAAAAGTTTGCCAACATCAATCTTATTTCAAACAGAACTGAAAAGCCCGGCCAACCGAATTACTTTTCAAATGCAGCAGGCCATGCTAGGCACTCAAACCACAAGTGCATCTGATTTGATCCCCGAAGCTGAACGCAGGCAGAACCACTGATTGATACCACCAAGTGAAGGAGTCCGGGGGAAAGAAAAGAGAGAACGAGAAAGGGAGGGAAGGAAAGAGAGAGAGGGCGGGTAGGGAGGGAGCAGGGAAATGCCAAACAACAAAATAACAATACATAGAAGCACTGTGCACTCCAGAGCCAATTGAAATAAGACAGAACTAATAGAACCTGGCACAAGGAAACACTTCCATTTCCCCCAGCATCGCAGCAAGGTCTGGCCTGGCAAAGAGAAGGGGTTGTTTGGGGGCAGCTTTAAAGGAGATGGAGAATTATTGACTTCCCCTCTTTCAGTCTTGGTAGGAGGTGATGAGCGATAGGGGTCTCTTTAGCAGGTTATCAGGGGACAGGGACAGTGGGTGGCCTGGCTGTACCACAGGAGCCCCCCTGTAGTGCTGTTTTGGCTTTCTAAAAGTCAAAGTATCACTTCTCTTCTTCTTCCTGGGAAAATCAGGTCAATCCACTGAGGTGAACAAGGGGCCTTAGATTCCAATGGATATTGGCCCAATTCATTACCATCTCTGCAGCCTGGCAAACCGCTACAGTTTGGTGAGTAAAATAAATGTAAAGTAATGCGAACAGGCTCATTCTTATATTCAAAGATTCTGCTTGCTTTGAGCAAGCCCCTCTGCCAATACCGCTGGGTTCAAGCGGTGGGGATGCTAGCTGTAATTGCAGCAAGGTAGCCCTAATTGGAAATACAGTAGGAATCGGATCATCTTAAGAGGCCAGAAGCAGAGCTGCAAATCCCTGTTGATGATTTCCCTTTCTTGTTAAAACCCATTAAATGGCGAGGCTCGTAAAGCAGCGGGGGACACCGCCAGTCTTGCACTCAATTGTTTTCTGAGGTAAAGCCCTATGAATGAAATGTGCACTGGAGAAAGTAAGACATCTCAGGGGCCTATAAAAGAGTGTGGTGTGTTTTTCAGACAATGTGAGTAACAAACGTGACTCCCAAGTAAAGGCGAGTTAAACAGAAGCCTTTTTGCGCCATTTTCCGAGGGCAGCTCCACAGGGAACACATCTTTCACCTCAGTCTGATAACGTGTGCTTTAGTTATAGACACCCCAGCAAAGATGGGGAGGAAGGAGGGATGATGGAGAAAAAAGGGGGACAAGAAAAACCAACACGGAGCGCAACCCAAACCCTCCACTAGATAAACCAACACGGAGCGCAGCCCAAACCCTCCACTAGAAAAACCAACACGGAGCGCAGCCCAAACCCTCCACTAGATAAACCAACACGGAGCGCAGCCCAAACCCTCCACTAGATAAACCAACACGGAGCGCAGCCCAAACCCTCCACTAGAAAAACCAACACGGAGCGCAGCCCAAACCCTCCACTAGATAAACCAACACGGAGCGCAGCCCAAACCCTCCACTTGATAAAAAAGGGGGCAATTTTCCTGCAAAATGAAGTTGGTTTCGAGTTGGGACTCGTTTGGCAGGTTTACTGGGAGGATTTATAATCCTTGGTAATATGGTGTGACGGTAAGGTCTTGTGAACGTATTACCCTACCCAGGCCCTATCCACCTGCACCATTCTCTTACTAATGGTAGAGATACCAATAACCACCTCATCTCACGCTCTAGAAAAACAGAATACCCTTCATCTGGTACAGGAAGCTCAACTTCATGTGTCATTGTCAAGACTGCTGGGAATCGAAAGTTCAACAGTCAGTATAGACATGGGGTCAGGCTCTTCGACAAAGGGGAAAACATTAAAGCACATCTTAATCTAACGCATCCTTAGATCTCACCAGTTTAAATGATTCCCATTGTAAAGTGAAGGTAAAAGAAGAAAAAAGATGAGGGGGCATCTCGTTTTGGTCAAATCCATCACTTCCCTCCGCGATACCGTCGCACATTGTCACCCGCTTTTAACTATGCCTTCAAAAGAATATAAGAGAATGGAACTCAGGATATCAAACATTAAACAGCATTTTTCATTCATGAGCATTTCATGTTCTGTTTCAACAATAGATGGAGAAGAGCTGAATCAGTGAACATGCTGTGGGCGTAATTGATAGGGATCCAGCTAAGGTATCTCCCAGAGGAATCCACTATATCATGCCTTTCCAAGCTGCCAGCGGGAGAGCGAGGCTTACCTATAGAACCAGACTGTTCCATGAAAGAGGGAGAATTATAATTTGAAAAAAGATATTGAAAGAAACGTAAAGCAGAGGTATGGCTAATGTGCCTATAATTCATAGACCTTATAGAATACAAATAAAGGAAACAAAAAATTATAAGAATGTAGATTAAATAGGATAGCAAATGGAATACAGTATAAATACTGCATAATACTGTATTAAGCAGTGTTTTATTTTTTGCAGAATCTGAATCCCTTGTTTGTCCAAGGTGAAAATGGAATTACACTTCTGAAAGAACAGAGAAATACAGCACACAAAATCGACTATTCATTATGGCTGGTGTTAATTAGTAACCATGTTGCTCCATTGGAACGCTATGGTTGCCTTGTGATATATATCTCTCCCTTGCGGAACGGAACAGAACAAAGCAAAAACCTCTCTCTCTCTCTCTCTCTCTCTCTCCTCCCCCCTCTCTGGTTGTTTTTGGGTGTTGCTGAATAACAGAGGTGTCATGGTATCACAGTTGCAGAACAGACAGTGTCTCGTTGTCTCTCCTGCAGAGAAAGCAGAGACTCGTCTCTGGGGCCTTTCCCCGTGGCTTCATTAAGCCCGGCTACAGCCACTCCCTTGTTTCCGCTATTACGTTATTCTCTTCATCTGTATTGTGCCAACACATCACCTCCCAGCTTAGGGGCTATATTGCTGTTTATTTCAAAGAAAAACAGGAAGATGAATATTGTTATGTAGTCTTCAGGGGAGAGAAGAAGGAGAGGAGGAGGGGAGAAAAATAATAGAGGAAAAGGAGGGGAGGAGGAGAGGAGAAGGAGAGGCGAGGGGGGAAGGAGGTGAGGGACAGGAGGAGAGAAGAAGAGAAGGAGAGGAGAAGGAGGAGAGGAGGAAAAATAAAGGAGAAGGTGGAGAATAGAAGGAGAGGAGAGGCAACAGAACAGTGAGGGCTGCTGGGTAGTCATCACCCCCAACAACTCAGAAAGGCTGTGATTCCAGAAGGGCTGTGATAACAGGCCCTTTACCCCTCCCTCCCACTAGGGCAGGGATTAGAGGAGTGTGTACACACTACACATGCTGTCAGAGACCAGGAAATCACTGGCATTGTCATGGGAGAAATATCCAGCCAACACACCACCACACAGCCTCTCCCTCAAATCACAAACTTGCTGTCCTTCTGCTTGTGTTACTCATCAACAAGTTAGATCTCTGAATCTCAGGGTGCCCCTGTGGAGGAGTGTCTACTCGACTGGAAAAGGGCAGAGTCAAGCGTGACTGTCCTCAGTTCACTCACACACACATACTGTACATGCAGTGCATTCGGAAAGTATTCAGACCCCTTGGCCACATTTTGTTATGTTACAGCCTTATTCTAAAATTGATTACATAGATTTGTTTCCATCATCAATCTACACACAATACCTGGCCCCATCCCTGGTCCCCATAATGACAAAGCAAAAACTATTTTTTTTTGTGCATTTTTGCAAATCCACTCCTGCCTTGTCTTGGCTGTGTGCTTAGGGTCGTTGTCCTGTTGGAAAGTGAACCTTCACCCCAGTCGGAGGTCCTGAGTGCTCCGGAGCATATTTTCATCAAGGACCTCTCTGTACTTCGCTCCGTTCATCTTTGCCTCAATGCTGACTTATCTCCCAGTCCCTGCCGCTGAAAAACATCTCCACAGCATGATGCTGCCACCACCATGCTTCACCGTAGGGATGGGGCCAGGTTTTCTTCAGAAGTGACACTTGGCATTCAGCCCAAAGACTTCCATCTTGATTTCATCAGACCAGATAATCTTGTTTCTCATGGTCTGAGAATCCTTAAGTGCCTTTTGGCAAACTCCAAGTGGGCATTTTACTGAGGAGTGTCTTCCGCCTGGCCACTCTACCACAACTGCCTGATTGCTGGAGTGCTGCAGATATGGTTTTCCTTCTGGAAGGTTCTCCCATCTCCAGAGAGGAACTCTGGAGCTCTGTCAGAGTGACAATCGGGTTCTTGGTCACCTCCCTGACCAAGGCCATTCTCCCCCAATTGCTCAGTTTTGCCGGGCTGCCAGTTCTAGGAAGAGTCTTGGTGGTTCTAAACATCTTCCATTTAAGAATGATGGAGGCCACTGTGTTCTTGGGGACCTTCAATGTTGCAGACATTTTTTGGTACCCCCGACACATGCCTGTCTCGGAGCTCTACGGACAATTCCTTTGAACTCATGGCTTGGTTTTTGCTCTGACATGCACTATCAATTGTGGGACATTATATATACAGGTGTGTATCATTCCAAATCATGCCCAATCAATTGAATGTACCAATAGTTGTAGAAACATCTCAAGGATGATCTATGAAAACAGGATGCACCTGAGCTCATTTTCGAGTCTCATAACAAAGGGTCTGAATACTTATGTAAATAAGGTATCAGAATTTTTTTTTTTATAAATTTGCAAACATTTCTAAAAACAGTTTTTGCTATGTCATTATGGGGTATTGTGTGTAGATAGAGGATTTTTTAAATTTATTTAATACATTTTAGAATAAGGCTGTAACGTAACAAAATGTGTAAAAATTCAAGGGGTTTGAATACTTTCTGAATGCACTGTACATACAAACGCACAAAGATATGTGCAAAAGCATACAGATATACACAGAGAAACGCAATCACATACACAACACCTTTTAACTTTTTCGCAAGAATTCACATTGTGTGGGAGTCCCTTTCATACTCTGAAAGCCACTCAACAAATTCAAAGAATACCCACAAACACAGCACAACAACAACAACAATAATAACAGCAGCATCAACAACAGCAGCAGAACCACTAATTGGCTCAGAGAGATTTCAACCCACAACCATCCACAGCCGGATTGTTCAAAGACAAAAAAAAGGGGGGTGGTTTAACTATAATTAACATTTCAGAGACAAATGGTTTCCTAAAGTGTCAGGAGATGAAAGCCAATTGTTTCCCCAGACCCGGGTGGCCAAACGAAGTGTGTGTGTAGATTAATTAGTAAAGGAGTAGAGATAGATGGGGCCTGATGGGGCCTGCTTACCTTTGGTCCTGGAGGAAAAGCTGAGGGAGAGCTGTTCAAAGAATTCTTGATTCTCAAACTTCTCCTCTTTGACTTTGATCCAGAAGCAATTCTCCGCCATTTCCTGAGGCACTATCTGCAATGACAAGGAGGATTCCATTATCGCAAGGCCCAATCAGCAGCTGCCATTCCTTCCACAAGCGGTCTGGCTGCAACTCCACTTAAATGCCACTTCTTCAAACCCCACTCACCTAGAAACGGTGAAACATTTTGTGTGTGCGAGCGCTTTGGAGATCATCCGTCATGTTGCATATTGCACTCCATTTCTTTCCCCTAATTTACCGCAAAACACAGTTTGATAAAGTTTGTTCATGTTGCTAGCGATTTCAAGCACCTTTCTACTATGACACACGTCCCGCAGTTTTTTAATGTTGTAATATTGAGGGCTCTTGTACAGATGGATTGATGACTTTGTGAGGAGCAAGGATTGCATGAAGACGGGTATAACTATTTAGCAACCTCAATGAACACCATTCAGCCTGTCACTTCCTGTTGTTAATAAAGCTTATCCAACGCAATAAATCCATTGACCAGTCACAAAATAGATCATCAGTGACTAGGTATATTACTTCAGTTCAAAATAATCATAATAATAGTCACAATAGTCATGAAATAATCATACAATAATATGCCAAAATATTGTGAAATGTATTCTGTATTAACCCATCCACACTGCTCCGGCCAAACGCCACACCCACATTTCTTCTCCACAACAAATTTTATTTTATTTATTTCACCTATATTTAACCAGGTAGGCAAGTTGAGAACAAGTTCTCATTTACAATTGCGACCTGGCCAAGATAAAGCAAAGCAGATCGACACATACAACAACACAGAGTTACACATGGACTAAAACAATAATACAGTAGAAAAATAAGTCTATATACAATGTGAGCAAATGAGGTGAGATAAGGGAGGTGAAGGCAAAAAAAAGGCCATGGTGGCGAAGTAAATACAATATAGCAAGTAAAACAGTGGAATGGTGGATTTGTGCAAAGTAGAGAGAAATAATGGGGTTCAAAGGAGCAAAATAAATAAATAAATAAATACAGTAGGGGGAGAGGTAGTTGTTTGGGCTAAATTATAGATGGGCTATGTACAGGTGCAGTAATCTGTGAGCTGCTCTGACAGCTGGTGCTTAAAGCTAGTGAGGGAGATAAGGTTCCAGTTCCAGAGATTTTTGTAGTTCATTCCAGTCATTGGCAGCAGAGAACTGGAAGGAGAGGCGGCCAAATGAAGAATTGGTTTTGGGGGTGACCAGAGAGATATACCTGCTGGAGCGCGTGCTACAGGTGGGTGCTGCTTTGGTGACCAGCGAGCTGAGATAAGGGGGGACTTTACCTAGCAGGGTCTTGTAGATGACCTGGAGCCAGTGGGTTTGGCGACGAGTATGAAGCGAGGGCCAGCCAACGAGAGCGTACAGGTCGCAGTGGTGGGTAGTATATGGGGCTTTGGTGACAAAACAGATGGCACTGTGATAGACTGCATCCAATTTATTGAGTAGGGTATTGGAGGCTATTTTGTAAATGACATCGCCGAAGTCGAGGATCGGTAGGATGGTAAGTTTTACAAGGGTATGTTTGGCAGCATGAGTGAAGGATGCTTTGTTGCGAAATAGGAAGCCAATTCTAGATTTAACTTTGGATTGGAGATGTTTGATGTGAGTCTGGAAGGAGAGTTTACAGTCTAACCAGACACCTAGGTATTAGTAGTTGTCCACATATTCTAAGTCAGAACCGTCCAGAGTAGTGATGTTGGACGGGCGGGCAGGTGCAGGCAGCGATCGGTTGAAGAGCATGCATTTAGTTGTACTTGTATTTAAGAGCAATTGGAGGCCACGGAAGGAGAGTTGTATGGCATTGAAGCTCGTCTGGAGGGTTGTTAACACAGTGTCCAAAGAAGGGCCAGAAGTATACAGAATGGTGTCGTCTGCGTAGAGGTGGATCAGAGACTCACCAGCAGCAAGAGCGACATCATTGATGTATACAGAGAAGAGAGTCGGTCCAAGAATTGAACCCTGTGGCACCCCCATAGAGACTGCCAGAGGCCCGGACAACAGGCCCTCCGATTTGACACACTGAACTCTATCAGAGAAGTAGTTGGTGGACCAGGCGAGGCAATCATTTGAAAAACCAAGGCTATCGAGTCTGCCGATGAGGATGTGGTGATTGACAGAGTTGAAAGCCTTGGCCAGGTCAATGAATACAGCTGCACAGTATCGTTTCTTATCGATGGCGGTTAGGATATCATTTAGGACCTTGAGCGTGGCTGAAGTGCACCCATGACCAGCTCTGAAACCAGATTGCATAGCGGAGAAGGTATGGTTGGATTCGAAACGTTCGGTAATCTGTTTGTTGACTTGGCTTTCGAAGACCTTAGAAAGGCAAGGTAGGATATATATAGGTCTGTAGCAGTTTGGGTCAAGAGTGTCCCCCCTTTGAAGAGGGGGATGACCGCAGCTGCTTTCCAATCTTTGGGAATCTCAGACGACACGAAAGAGAGGTTGAACAGGCTAGTAATAGGGGTTGCAACAATTTTGGCAGATCATTTTAGAAAGAAAGGGTCCAGATTGTCTAGCCCGGCTGATTGTTAGGGGTCCAGATTTTGCAGCTCTTTCAGAACATCAGCTGACTGGATTTGGGAGAAGGAGAAATGGGGAAGGCTTGGGCGAGTTGCTGTGGGGGGTGCAGTGCTGTTGACCGGGGTAGGGGTAGCCAGGTGGAAAGCATGGCCAGCCGTAGAAAAATGCTTATTGAAATTCTCAATTATAGTGGATTTATTGGTGGTGACAGTGTTTCCTGTCTTTAGTGCAGTAGGCAGCTGGGAGGAGGTGTTCTTATTCTCCATGGACTTTACAGTGTCCCAGAACTTTTTCTAGTTTGTGTTGCAGGAAGCAAATTTCTGCTTGAAAAAGCTAGCCTTGGCTTTTCTAACTGCCTGTGTATATTGGTTTCTAGCTTCCCTGAAAAGTTGCATATCACGGGGGCTGTTCGATGCTAATGCAGAACGCCATAGGATGTTTTTGTGTTGGTTAAGGGCAGTCAGGTCTGGAGAGAACCAAGGGCTATATCTGTTCCTGGTTCTAAATTTATTGTATGAATGTATGGAGCGATCAATAGAACAGCGGAATTAAATGCAGGATGAGTCGTCAGGCAAGTCTAAGCCATCGATATGAAAACTATTGTGCAGTATTGATAGTGACATTGATCAAATTACAAGTGAATTAGGCCTCCCGGGTGGCGCAGTGGTCTAGGGCACTGCATCGCAGTGCTAACTGCGCCACCAGAGTCTCTGGGTTCGCGCCCAGGCTCTGTCGCAGCCGGCCGCGACCGGGAGGTCCGTGGGGCGACGCACAATTGGGCTAGCGTCGTCCGGGTTAGGGTGGGTTTGGCCGGTAGGGATATCCTTGTCTCATCGCGCTCCAGCGACTCCTGTGGCGGGCCGGGCGCAGTGCGTGCTAACCAAGGGGGCCAGGTGCACGGTGTTTCCTCCGACACATTGGTGCGGCTGGCTTCCGGGTTGGAGGCGCGCTGTGTTAAAGAAGCAGTGCGGCTTGGTTGGGTTGTGCTTCGGAGGACGCATGGCTTTCGACCTTCGTCTCTCCCGAGCCCGTACGGGAGTTGTAGCGATGAGACAAGATAGTAATTACTAGCGATTGGATACCACGAAAATTGGGGAGAAAAGGGGATAAAATTAATTTAAATAAAAAAATAAAAATAAAAAAAATAAAAAATTACAAGTGAATTGATCAAATACTTGTTTAGGTGCATTTTGGATTATTACAGTGTTACGGCCCATCTTGGTTTATTCCAGGTCCATTTTTGAGAGATTAGGCTGGATGGACGTACTCCACGAGCCCTGCAAAACGCAGCTGTGTGAGTTACTTATTGACAAGCTGTAGGCGCTCTGTCTAGCTTAATTGAAAGCTTCAGTATATTGGCCATTTAGTCTGTATTTGTTATTTTCAAAATCCATTTGCTGTCAACATATTGTAAATATTGTGGACCAATCTTTAGTAATAAACTGCTCAAAAAAATAAAGGGAACACTAAAATAACACATCCTAGATCTGAATGAATGAAATATTCTTATTAAATACTTTTTTCTTTACATAGTTGAATGTGCTGACAACAAAAGCACACAAAAATGATCAATAGAAATCAAATTTATCAACCCATGGAGGTCTGGATTTGGAGTCACACTCAAAATTAAAGTGGAAAACCACACTACAGGCTGATCCAACTTTGATGTAATGTCCTTAAAACAAGTCAAAATGAGGCTCAGTAGTGTGTGTGGCCTCCACGTGCCTGTATGACCTCCCTACAACGCCTGGGCATGCTCCTGATGAGGTGGCGGATGGTCCCCTGAGGGATCTCCTCCCAGACCTGGACTAAAGCATCCGCCAACTCCTGGACAGTCTGTGGTGCAACGTGGCGTTGGTGGATGGAGCGAGACATGATGTCCCAGATGTGCTCAATTGGATTCAGGTCTGGGGAACGGGCGGGCCAGTCCATAGCATCAATGCCTTCCTCTTGCAGGAACTGCTGACACACTCCAGCCACATGAGGCCAGCCACATGAGGTCTAGCATTGTCTTGCATTAGGAGGAACCCAGGGCCAACCGCACCAGCATATGGTCTCACAAGGGGTCTGAGGATCTCATCTCGGTACCTAATGGCAGTCAGGCTACCTCTGGCGAGCACATGGAGGGCTGTGCGGCCCCCCAAAGAAATGCCACCCCACACCATGACTGACCCACCGCCAAACCGGTCATGCTGGAGGATGTTGCAGGCAGCAGAACGTTCTCCACAGCGTCTCCAGACTCTGTCACGTCTGTCACATGTGCTCAGTGTGAACCTGCTTTCATCTGTGAAGAGCACAGGGCGCCAGTGGCGAATTTGCCAATCTTGGTGTTCTCTGGCAAATGCCAAACGTCCTGCACGGTGTTGGGCTGTAAGCACAACCCCCACCTGTGGACGTCGGGCCCTCATACCACCCTCATGGAGTCTGTTTCTGGCAGTTTGAGCAGACACATGCACATTTGTGGCCTGCTGGAGGTCATTTTGCAGGGCTCTGGCAGTGCTTCTCCTTGCACAAAGGCGGAGGCAGCGGTCCTGCTGCTGGGTTGTTGCCCTCCTACGGCCTCCTTCACGTCTCCTGATGTACTGGCCTGTCTCCTGGTAGCGCCTCCATGCTCTGGACACTACGCTGACAGACACAGCAAACCTTCTTGCCACAGCTCGCATTGATGTGCCATCCTGGATGAGCTGCACTACCTGAGCCACTTGTGTGGGTTGTAGACTCCGTCTCATGCTACCACTAGAGTGAAAGCACCGCCAGCATTCAAAAGTGACCAAAACATCAGCCAGGAAGCATAGGAACTGAGAAGTGGTCTGTGGTCACCACCTGCAGAATCACTCCTTTATTGGGGGTGTCTTGCTAATTGCCTATAATTTCCACCTTTTGTCTATTCCATTTGCACAACAGCATGTGAAATTTATTGTCAATCAGTGTTGCTTCCTAAGTGGACAGTTTGATTTCACAGAAGTGTGATTGACTTGGAGTTACATTGTGTTGTTTAAGTGTTCCCTTTATTTTTTTGAGCAGTGTATATATATATATATATATATATATAAAATGTGGGCCGGGACAATTGGTTTCTCATTGCAACCTGTGTTATTAGCCCCTTAACGAGACAAGGCAATGCAAGTATTTACATTTTTTCCAACGGGGCTAAACATTTGGGTAAAGTTTTTTTTCCGCCTGAGTAGCCTCGTTTCACTGCCAAAAAACTATTAAACCATCTAGTGTTCAGTGAATTAACAACACAATGTCAAATACAGGTAGTCTGGTCAAATAATTAACATCCAATCACATTAACCGTTACTCTCTCGCGGGAAACCTTCACTCTTGCGCAGACACCCTCGACAACTACTGTGATTATTATTATTTGACCATGCTGGTCATTTATGAACATTTGAACATCTTGGCCATGTTCTGTTATAATCTCCACCCGGCACAGCCAGAAGAGGACTGGCCACCCCTCATAGCCTGGTTCCTCTCTAGGTTTCTTCCTAGGTTTTGGCCTTTCTAGGGAGTTTGTCCTAGCCACCGTGCTTCGACACCTGCATTGCTTGCTGTTTGGGGTTTTAGGCTGGGTTTCTGTACAGCACTTTGAGATATCAGCTGATGTAAGAAGGGCTATATAAATAAATTTGATTTGATTTGATTTAGAAACAAAACATGACAATTTGAAAAATAAAAAATAAAAAAATAAAGTTTTTTAAGCGAGAATAAAGACGACTTTAGAGTAGTAAGACATGTATAAAAGCAACAGATACCATTAATAGTGGAGTGGTAACGCGCGTGCACGCAGTTGCTCCCGACACCACTTGAGCACACTGCAGCATCCCCCGAGAGGATCTTGCTGCCAAGGGAATGCCTGACAGCTTGAAAGACATTTTGGACACTACAGTGAAAATGGTTGACTTTGTTAAAGCAAGACCCTGAACTCTTGTGTATTTTCTGAATTATGCAATGATATGTGCAGTGCCCATGTAACCCTTTTACAACATACATAAGTGCGCTGGTTATCAAGGGGCAAAGTTTTGAAACGTTTTTTTGGAATTGAAAGACGAGCTAAATGTTTTCTTTACTGACCATAATTTTAACTTGTCTGACCGCTTGCATGATGATGAGTTTCTCACACGACTGGCCTATCTGGGTGATGTTTTTTCTTGCCTGAATGGATTACAGGGACTATCTGCAACTATATTCAACGTGTGGAACGAAATTGAGGCTATGATTAAGAAGTTGGAGCTCTTTTCTATCTGCATTAACAAGGACAACACACAGGTCTTTCCATCATTGCATGATTTCCCACGAGCCGGGTTGTGACAAACTCACACTCATTCTTATGTTTAATAAATGTATTGTATAGTGTGTGTGTGGCAGGCATACAATGATGGCAAAAAAACAACATTTGAGAGTGCGCTGACCCTGGTGCTAGAGGGGGTACGCAGCTGGAGGTTGAATGTTTGAAGGGGTACGGGACTATAAAAAGTTTGGGAACCACTGATCTAGAGTAACATCCCAAAAAAACATATTTCACTAAACTGCTGATAGCCCGTCTGCGAGCACGAGAAAGGAATAAAGGAGAGAGGAGATAGACACTCACGGTGGTGAGATATTCTGTAGCTAAAAGGTCATGTGCAAGCCTATTAATTATGACAATATTTTTTCTAAAACTCTATTACTAGGCTATTCAAAATCAAATACAAATTCTAAGCTAACTCTGAATTGGTTTAATTTAGACTAGACCAATTATCTACCAACGATATCTTAAATCAGTATTTTATTTTTCACAGTCAATGAACCAACAGTATCGCCTAGGGCTATACGTTCTCTCACAAACTCATGGATAGACATTTTGGAGAGTAGCATAAGGTAACCAGTCCATCCAGTATGCATAATAATACAGTCCACACTCAATGGTGATTACTAGAATTTGTTTAACATTTTTTACATTTTACATTTTAGTCATTTAGCAGACGCTCTTATCCAGAGCGACTTACAGTAGAGTGCATACATTTTTTTTTAATTACATTTTTATTTTTTTACATTTCATTACATTTTTTACATACTGAGACAAGGATATCCCTACCGGCCAAACCCTCCCTAACCCGGACGACGCTATGCCAATTGTGCGTCGCCCCACGGACCTCCCGGTTGCGGCCGGCTGCGACAGAGCCTGGGCGCGAACCCAGCCCAGCCTGGGCGCGAACCCAGAGACTCTGGTGGCGCAGCTAGCACTGCAATGCAGTGCCCTAGACCACTGCGCCACCCGGGAGGTAACTGCGCCACTGCGCCACCCGGGTTTAATTTGAGTATAGGCAAGACCAATTATGTACCAAAGACATGTTAAATCAGTTTTGTTTTATGTTTGAGGGCTGTTGTGGTGATGGTCTGATGGGAGACTAGTAGCTGTGGACCTCTCTCCTCTTGCCCCTCGCCGTCTTATTTCGATCACTATGGAGGGGCCTACCACAGCCCTACTGTAGCTAATTCACATCAGCTTCTGACGCTGTGGCTCTGCTCTGCAAACAACAGTGTACAGTATCATGTGTTTGCTTATGACTGAAGTCATATTCAAAGGAAGCCCTCACAAATATCCATTGGATGTGGTAGTAAAGGAAGCACCACGGAAATCAAGGAACTGCTGAGGGTGGGACATTAAGGCTGTGACGATACCAGTATTGCAATATTTTTTCCATGGCAAAAATGAAAACTCTTAGACTACTAGGCTCTTAGACTATGTTTACACAGGCATCCCAATTCTGACCATTAATTGTGCAAAAGATCAGAATGGGTCTGTTGTTGTAAACGCAGCCTTAGATGTAAACATTATGATTAATCCCTGAAACTGATGGACACATACTGTCATTGTAGTAAGCATACAGTTTGGAACAAGGCTGTTTCATTTTTAATCACTTGCATACTTAACTTACACTCATTGGCTCCTGTGACAGGAGACAATGTTCATAGGCCGCGACACTCCTACTCTCTGGAAGCTTGAGGTAACTCATGCCATGCTAGAGTGGTTACTTGAAAGTTTGATGGCCCTTGACAAGGTCACCTGCTGTGAATGCAAACCTCAACTACGGATGAAGGATGAATGAAGTGCCCCTCTGAACTCCTCTATGGATAGCCTATTGAACCCAACCAGCACATGAGAAGGAAATTAGAGTTGAGTGGCATAGGAGTTCAGGAAGAGATCGGCTCTGCATTTCATGGATTGGCTGGTCATATACTTACTACTTATATTGACAAAGGGGGAGGGGTCTCTGAGGTCATTTTGTTTCTTTCTCATTATTTTCTTGTCTATACGAGAGTGCTAATTTATAAAATTACAGTTGTGTAATTCTGAAAGGATAATTATAATTCTGCATCGTTTGTAAACTAAATTGACTGGTTTGGAGATAATTGCATTGTTCATCTCAAGTCTTGCATATCGGGGGGGGGGGGGGGGGGGGGGGGGGGTAACAGAATGTGAAGTCTAAATATTACAATTTCACCCTGCTAGAAGAAATGATCAGCCTTACACTGGAAAACAGCCTGGTTGCGTGATTACAGCTAAATACGTTTGCAATTGTGCGATAATTACGGTTGTACGAGAGATTCAATGACAAGCATTTTTCTAATTGTTTCTTATTTTTCCCTATTTTACTTAGTAGTGCTACAATAGAAGTGTTCACTTTCATTCGAATTTGTAACAATCCAGGAAATACTCTAAAAACAAATGGATACTGTGCTGAAATAACATTGTGGAACTCCAGAGGTTCAAATGCTTAAATTCCTTTCAAATCAATCACTTTTAGATGAAAATACGGGATTGTTTCTAATGGACAAATGCTTCCAAATGATGTGGAGCACGTCAAACACAGCAGGGACGAGCCAAATCTAGACGCCCCCCTCTGCTTAACCGTGTCTTACAGTAGATGACAGATACTGACTCTAACCCACAGCTTCTGGCACTCCTCTCTCCACTCCATTGATACAGCAGCATGTCCCAAATCACTGCTTTACCCCACTGCTGCAGCCCGCCCTCCATGCCAGCAGCCCGCCCTCCATGCCAGCAGCCCGCCCTCCATGCCAGCAGCCCGCCCTCCATGCCAGCAGCCCGCCCTCCATGCCAGCAGCCCGCCCTCCATGCCAGCAGCCCGCCCTCCCATGCCAGCAGCCCGCCCTCCCATGCCTCATCCTCACCAGTCTCAAAACGAATTGTAGCTCCAGCACCGTATCGACGGATCCCCTCAGCAGCAGCTGATGCTGTCTAATTTAACTAGTGCCCCAACTGAGTGTGTGAGGTAGTTCGCCAATACAAGCCTGCCCACTGGTTGTTGCTAAATAAATTTGAGGATTTTGTGGGAGACACATATGCAGTCTTTTTCTTGGGCCTCTTTACACAACCTGCTCAAACGAGTAACCTCGCAAAATGGATTCATTAACAAAGGAAGACTGTGATATTCTCATTAAGTGTAGTACAGTGTTGTAAAGAGGCTCCAGTTAAGTGGTAGACTAGAGGCAAGGGTTGGAGTTGGGGTTAGGGACATGTCACTGCTGCTGCAAACCGCCATAAGACACAGCCTGAGCAATCGTTTACTTTGCCGTAAACATGTGGTTCATCAATGGTAAGGTGTTCTCACTGTAAGAGAAATTACAGCACCTCCAGGCAACAATCTCCATTGGCGCTGCTTGAAAAATCTGTTACATGCTTAAAAAAAGAAACAGGGAAAAACTCCTTCCTCACTTCAGGGGCAGCAGGTAGGCTAGTGGTTAGAGTTTTGGGCCAGTAACCGGAAGGTTGCTGGTTCGAATCCCGGAGCTGACAAGGTAAAAACAAAGTACAAATCTGTCGTTCTGCCCCTGAGCAAGGCAGTTAACCCACTGTTCCCTGGGCGCCGAAGATGTGGATGTCGATTATGGCAGCCCCCCGCACCTCTCTGATTCAGAGGTTAAATTCAGAAGACACATTTCAGTTGAATACATTCAGTTGGACAACTTTCCCTTTATTGTTGCCGGCTGCTTTTACTATCAGAGATGAAGGAACCTGTGGGTGTTTTCAAAAAGCAAAAGTTGGACACAAACACTCACTCTCCATTCTAACCTCACTCTCTCTCTCCACTCCCTCCAATCTCTACAGATGTAGGATATTAATTTGAGCCAGTTTGCTACAGCAGGAAAACAATCCTGCAGCAACAGGAAATGTGAATTATTTAGTGGATTATAATTAATGGACATTTTTGTAGGGGTTGAAAAATCAAGTCTGAAATTTCTAAATGGAAATTACAAACTTCAGAAGCCTTTTTTAAACCTCAAACACACAAGTTTTAAATGGCCTGCATTGCAGGAAGGTTCTACTACAACAGGGTGATCAAATTATGACCAGTCTTCTTCGTTGAAGGAGTACAACCTCACAGGTTGTCCCTGCCTGCTTTTCAATCAGTCAAAAGATAAGGCATTCTCCTATATGCATCAAGCTATTAATAAATATGTGTTCATATGTAGCTACAGCAAACTAGTAGTTACGGATGGCTCTGGTCCTAACAGAGAAGGCGGCTGACTCTGGTCCTAACAGAGAAGGCGGCTGACTCTGGTCCTAACAGAGAAGGCGGCTGACTCTGGTCCTAACAGAGAAGGCGGCTGACTCTGGTCCTAACAGAGAAGGCGGCTGACTCTGGTCCTAACAGAGAAGGCGGCTGACTCTGGTCCTAACAGAGAAGGCGGCTGACTCTGGTCCTAACAGAGAAGGCGGCTGACTCTGGTCCTAACAGAGAAGGCGGCTGACTCTGGTCCTAACAGAGAAGGCGGCTGACTCTGGTCCTAACAGAGAAGGCGGCTGACTCTGGTCCTAACAGAGAAGGCGGCTGACTCTGGTCCTAACAGAGAAGGCGGCTGACTCTGGTCCTAACAGAGAAGGCGGCTGACTCTGGTCCTAACAGAGAAGGCGGCTGACTCTGGTCCTAACAGAGAAGGCGGCTGACTCTGGTCCTAACAGAGAAGGCGGCTGACTCTGGTCCTAACAGAGAAGGCGGCTGACTCTGGTCCTAACAGAGAAGGCGGCTGACTCTGGTCCTAACAGAGAAGGCGGCTGACTCTGGTCCTAACAGAGAAGGCGGCTGACTCTGGTCCTAACAGAGAAGGCGGCTGACTCTGGTCCTAACAGAGAAGGCGGCTGACTCTGGTCCTAACAGAGAAGGCGGCTGACTCTGGTCCTAACAGAGAAGGCGGCTGACTCTGGTCCTAACAGAGAAGGCGGCTGACTCTGGTCCTAACAGAGAAGGCGGCTGACTCTGGTCCTAACAGAGAAGGCGGCTGACTCTGGTCCTAACAGAGAAGGCGGCTGACTCTGGTCCTAACAGAGAAGGCGGCTGACTCTGGTCCTAACAGAGAAGGCGGCTGACTCTGGTCCTAACAGAGAAGGCGGCTGACTCTGGTCCTAACAGAGAAGGCGGCTGACTCTGGTCCTAACAGAGAAGGCGGCTGACTCTGGTCCTAACAGAGAAGGCGGCTGACTCTGGTCCTAACAGAGAAGGCGGCTGACTCTGGTCCTAACAGAGAAGGCGGCTGACTCTGGTCCTAACAGAGAAGGCGGCTGACTCTGGTCCTAACAGAGAAGGCGGCTGACTCTGGTCCTAACAGAGAAGGCGGCTGACTCTGGTCCTAACAGAGAAGGCGGCTGACTCTGGTCCTAACAGAGAAGGCGGCTGACTCTGGTCCTAACAGAGAAGGCGGCTGACTCTGGTCCTAACAGAGAAGGCGGCTGACTCTGGTCCTAACAGAGAAGGCGGCTGACTCTGGTCCTAACAGAGAAGACGGCTGACTCTGGTCCTAACAGAGAAGACAGCTGACTCTGGTCCTAACAGAGAAGACAGCTGACTCTGGTCCTAACAGAGAAGACAGCTGACTCTGGTCCTAACAGAGAAGACAGCTGACTCTGGTCCCACTTAATCCACACAACAGACTCAGGTGGCTCTGAAGGCCTGTGAGTGCCATCTAGCCATTTAATTTGCATCTCCCAACCGAAGTGCCTGCGGAGGCAAGGTTAATGCAGACGTACATTGTCATTGCCATGCCGGGAAGGAGACGGATGTGCAAAGTTACACACTCATGAATGCAAACACACTCATTTTCTTACAGTGAAAAGAAGATACATGAGGAAAACATTATAATAAATACATTTCAATGAACTTTGTCTCTTATTAGACGTGCAACCTTGCTATATGACGTGCCTCCATTTACACAATTACCGATAATGCGATTCAGCTTGATTTCAACAGGGTTTCACAGTGCGAGCAAGAGACAACCATTTATTTTTGGCTGTTGTCAATAATTGAAGATTAAATAGCAAGGTCACACATAAGCATATGCAAAACACCACTAAATGAATGCCGCTTGCAACTCCCAGAATCCCTCGGGCGATAGATAAATTAACTGGGAGTAGAATAAAGCCCATATGAAGAGAACGGCCCCAGTTGAAATCGTATTTAAATGATGGAATATTACACAACACATTGTCTGTATTCAATTACGCTAAGAGTGTGTGTGAATGCAAGTACACTCGAGCAGCGAAAATGTGTTTATGTGTGGATTTCTAGTGCAGAGTGCAGAGTAGCGTGCCCTGTGGCTGAACGCTTGCCTGAATAGACCGACGGTAGTGTTGAATAGGGTGCACTCTCTGGGTTAGTACCTACAGCTCCATCTGTCGCTACTGTACCTTGGACCAGTTGACCCTCTTCATGACGACCTCAGGCTTGTAGGTCTTCTTGGCCTCCAGTCCATAAGGCAGCTTGATGACAGGTATGGCCATCATAGGAGGCGGAGGGATACCTGGAGCCCCGGGGAAGGGCGGGGGAGGTGGGGGTCCACAACCGGGGGGAGGGGGTGGTGGGGGTGGCCCTACGCCTGGAGGTGGCGGGGGTGGAGGCGGAGGGAGCATGCTGGCCATGCCAGGAGGCGGCGGAGGAGGGGGTGCCAATCCCCCCGGTAGGGCTAGAGGTGGGACTCCTGTCCCGGCCGCCGCTGGTCCGGCTGCAATCTGCAAAGATGGGAGATCAATGTTAATGATGGTACACATTCCCCTGTCATCCCTGCACTCATGTTATCCCCGTCTGCCCTGCAAATCATGTCATCCTTGTCAATCGTAGGCTGGGGACCTGGAGGCCAGAGCTTAACCACCATTACACCAGTCTGGCTAATGGACCTGGGTGATGTCTCTGTTAGGGACTGAAGACGGTCATTACACCAGTCTGGCTAATGGATCTGGGTGATGTCTCTGTTAGGGACTGAAGACGGTCATTACACTAGTCTGGCTAATGGACCTGGGTGATGTCTCTGTCAGGGACTGAAGACGGTCATTACACCAGTCTGGCTAATGGATCTGGGTGATGTCTCTGTTAGGGACTGAAGACGGTCATTACACCAGTCTGGCTAATGGATCTGGGTGATGTCTCTGTTAGGGACTGAAGACGGTCATTACACCAGTCTGGCTAATGGATCTGGGTGATGTCTCTGTTAGGGACTGAAGACGGTCATTACACTAGTCTGGCTAATGGATCTGGGTGATGTCTCTGTTAGGGACTGAAGACGGTCATTACACCAGTCTGGCTAATGGATCTGGGTGATGTCTCTGTTAGGGACTGAAGACGGTCATTACACCAGTCTGGCTAATGGATCTGGGTGATGTCTCTGTTAGGGACTGAAGACGGTCATTACACCAGTCTGGCTAATGGACCTGGGTGATGTCTCTGTTAGGGACTGAAGACGGTCATTACACCAGTCTGGCTAATGGACCTGGGTGATGTCTCTGTTAGGGACTGAAGACGGTCATTACACCAGTCTGGCTAATGGACCTGGGTGATGTCTCTGTTAGGGACTGAAGACGGTCATTACACCAGTCTGGCTAATGGATCTGGGTGATGTCTCTGTCAGGGACTGAAGACGGTCATTACACCAGTCTGGCTAATGGATCTGGGTGATGTCTCTGTCAGGGACTGAAGACGGTCATTACACCAGTCTGGCTAATGGACCTGGGTGATGTCTCTGTTAGGGACTGAAGACGGTCATTACACTAGTCTGGCTAATGGATCTGGGTGATGTCTCTGTTAGGGACTGAAGATGGTAATTACACCAGTCTGGCTAATGGACCTGGGTGATGTCTCTGTTAGGGACTGAAGACGGTCATTACACCAGTCTGGCTAATGGACCTGGGTGATGTCTCTGTTAGGGACTGAAGACGGTCATTACACCAGTCTGGCTAATGGACCTGGGTGATGTCTCTGTTAGGGACTGAAGACGGTCATTACACTAGTCTGGCTAATGGACCTGGGTGATGTCTCTGTTAGGGACTGAAGACGGTCATTACACCAGTCTGGCTAATGGACCTGGGTGATGTCTCTGTTAGGGACTGAAGACGGTCATTACACCAGTCTGGCTAATGGAACTGGGTGATGTCTCTGTTAGGGACTGAAGACGGTCATTACACTAGTCTGGCTAATGGATCTGGGTGATGTCTCTGTTAGGGACTGAAGACGGTCATTACACCAGTCTGGCTAATGGACCTGGGTGATGTCTCTGTTAGGGACTGAAGACGGTCATTACACTAGTCTGGCTAATGGACCTGGGTGATGTCTCTGTCAGGGACTGAAGACGGTCATTACACTAGTCTGGCTAATGGACCTGGGTGATGTCTCTGTCAGGGACTGAAGACGGTCATTACACTAGTCTGGCTAATGGACCTGGGTGATGTCTCTGTCAGGGACTGAAGACGGTCATTACACCAGTCTGGCTAATGGACCTGGGTGATGTCTCTGTTAGGGACTGAAGACGGTCATTACACCAGTCTGGCTAATGGACCTGGGTGATGTCTCTGTTAGGGACTGAAGACGGTCATTACACCAGTCTGGCTAATGGACCTGGGTGATGTCTCTGTTAGGGACTGAAGACGGTCATTACACCAGTCTGGCTAATGGACCTGGGTGATGTCTCTGTTAGGGACTGAAGACGGTCATTACACCAGTCTGGCTAATGGATCTGGGTGATGTCTCTGTTAGGGACTGAAGACGGTCATTACACTAGTCTGGCTAATGGATCTGGGTGATGTCTCTGTTAAGGACTGAAGACGGTCATTACACCAGTCTGGCTAATGGACCTGGGTGATGTCTCTGTTAGGGACTGAAGACGGTCATTACACTAGTCTGGCTAATGGACCTGGGTGATGTCTCTGTCAGGGACTGAAGACGGTCATTACACTAGTCTGGCTAATGGACCTGGGTGATGTCTCTGTTAGGGACTGAAGATGGTCATTACACCAGTCTGGCTAATGGACCTGGGTGATGTCTCTGTTAGGGACTGAAGACGGTCATTACACTAGTCTGGCTAATGGATCTGGGTGATGTCTCTGTTAGGGACTGAAGACGGTCATTACACTATCCATTTGATGGTAAGCATATAGGAGTCATTCCATCAGTACCCTATCAGCCAGCCTGAGGCAAACACTCAGAGGAGTCATTATATCAGTACCCTATCAGCCAGCCAGAGGCAAACACTCAGAGGAGTCATTATATCAGTACCCTATCAGCCAGCCAGAGGCAAACACTCAGAGGAGTCATTATATCAGTACCCTATCAGCCAACCAGAGGCCAACACTCAGAGGAGTCATTATATCAGTACCATATCAGCCAGCCAGAGGCCAACACTCAGAGGAGTCATTATATCAGTACCCTATCAGCCAGCCAGATGCCAACACTCAGAGGAGTCATTATATCAGTACCCTATCAGCCAGCCAGAGGCCAACACTCAGAGGAGTCATTATATCAGTACCCTATCAGCCAGCCAGATGCCAACACTCAGAGGAGTCATTATATCAGTACCCTATCAGCCAGCCAGAGGCCAACACTCAGAGGAGTCATTATATCAGTACCCTATCAGCCAGCCAGATGCCAACACTCAGAGGAGTCATTATATCAGTACCCTATCAGCCAGCCAGAGGCCAACACTCAGAGGAGTCATTATATCAGTACCCTATCAGCCAGCCAGATGCCAACACTCAGAGGAGTCATTATATCAGTACCCTATCAGCCAGCCAGAGGCCAACACTCAGAGGAGTCATTATATCAGTACTCTATCAGCCAGCCAGAGGCCAACACTCAGAGGAGTCATTATATCAGTACCCTATCAGCCAGCCAGAGGCCAACACTCAGGAGTCATTATATCAGTACCCTATCAGCCAGCCAGAGGCAAACACTCAGAGGAGTCATTATATCAGTACCCTATCAGCCAGCCAGAGGCCAACACTCAGAGGAGTCATTATATCAGTACCCTATCAGCCAGCCAGAGGCCAACACTCAGGGTACTGATATAATGACTCCTCTATCAGCCAGCCAGATGCCAACACTCAGGAGTCATTATATCAGTACCCTATCAGCCAGCCAGATGCCAACACTCAGGAGTCCTAACCAGCTCCGCTCCACCTCACACTGGGGAAAGTGGGTCGCTCAGTTCCCTAAGACAGTCTACCAGACACATTAAATATGTAGTTACATAAACAAGAACCTAATAGGCAGCAGAACAATATTGCAGGAAGGTATGTCACCTTTCCCATTAGAAGTACTCTGGAGAGATCTCTGACATGCTGAGTATATGTGTGGCTATATGTGTCTGAATGAAGCACTGTGTACGTGCAATCGCTGTTCAGTTCAGAGTGTGCGCGTATACACCTTTATATACACCATTCAGAATCCAATAAACACCCTTCAGAGGTCACCCTTAAAGGGTATATAAACATATGTAGGGCATTATATGCCTTTTTATGTCATGCATATTAAGGCTTTATGAATGATTTATGAATGCTACATATCAACACTATGTAAAGTGTTCCACAAAGAAGAAAAAGAAAGTCCATATTTTTGGAGACTTCTGTGATTCTGAAGTCATTCTGAATATGAATTAAAGTAGAGAACATTTGTATTGTCTATTTATGGAAAAATGATTCCCCCTCTTCTTATACATATGATGTGTTTCATTTAATCAGACTCCAATATAGACAAGCCTGAATTGTTGGTGCTGATTACCATGACAATTGCTTCTGCAGTTGGCTAATAGATGAAGCGTATGAGATGAATAGAGCCACCTGAACCTGAATTGGTAATGAGGAAACTAATGGCATGCTAATGCTATGCCAACACTATCTATTGCAGGAGGGTTCGGTGGGTAGATAATGTATTGTATCAAATCCTCACATACCAGTACATCCATTCCCTATTGACGTGTGTGTGCACAGTGCATGTTCAGCCGACACATAACCATTGGGGAGAAGCCAGGGGATTGTCTGGCCACTGTTAGACATCTAGATAAGCAATGTTGAAGTGGACAAGATGGAGCTCACAAAGGAAGGCTATTAGGCAGTAGACGGGCAAAATGAAACCCATTACCGATAAGACACAGACCAGCCAGTCCCTTGACAAGTCTGCCCTATCATACAGCTCTACAGCACAAACAGGTATTTATAATCATTGATAAAGGCGGGGGAGACAGGCGGGGGGGGGGGGGGGGGCTGTTTAGAGACAAAACATATGCAAATGGAGCAATTAGACCGCCCATGGCACAGATAGGATTTGACCTGGTTTGATTAGAAGATGACAACGGTCTTTCTTTGCAATATGCCCAGCAACATTTCCACCACATTGACCAAAAACAAGTTTTTCATTTCCCGAAAACCAATTTCACTCCCCTCACTCATTAGATTGTGTGGGTAATGTGCGTCCGGTCAAATTTTTGAAGGTATTACAGAGTGCTTGATTACACAATGCCAGCCGTGGAATGTCTATCAGGTAGAACATTTAAAAAGTGGTGAGGAGCGTTTGAAGCAGGCCGCCTCCAAAACCCCTCGACGGGAGCGCTCCCGTTCCAATGATTATACGTCTGTCAATCTCCGAACCCGTCGTGGCCCATTTTCTCTTTTAAGATTAATATGAGAGAATGGAAGCAAATTAGCTGCTAAATTAGAGTGCTGTCTTTTCCACATTCAGGGGCCCTCTGAGCCTGTTATAGCTCATGCTGCTCCTGCTCTCTTGTTTTCCCTCCCTCTCTCTCTCGTCCCGCCGTGCTGCAGCCTCGTCTATGGAAGGCTAATCAACCCTGCGTTCAACAACGCCCTGGAGGGTTCTACCTTCTCCCACAGGTAAATCACTGGAGTACCTTTTCTTTCCTACATCCTCCAATCATAGCAGCAAGCATCTTCAAGCACCTTCTCCCTATAGCAACATAGTTGTTTTGGTTTCTCTGGTTCAAACATCCATTTTAAAAGGCTGTTTACAGACCAATGGTGCTGTGTTTTGGCCGGGTCTTGGCAGCTCCAGCTCCACTGACCACAGTTAGCTGGGAGCAAGAGAGAGGTGAGCCTCCTAATGGCTTCTTGGCAGCTAGCCCTCTTGCTAGGCCATCCTCATCTGGAGCGCTGATTAGCGTAGGAGTATGGAGTGATTTGAAATCTAACCCGTTCATTGAGGGGTCCACAGCTTCTAGACCTCGACGGGGGGAAGGTCAGACGGGTGGGTAATTAACTTGGACTATTACGCAATTAAACCTTCCCCCAATCTCGGCTCTAATGAGCAAAGCAGAGATTCAGTCATAAGGTGTTTATTGGGGAGAATTACATCACAACAGTCGAACACGTCCACATTTGATTATCTTCTATGGAACAGTTCATTTGAGATTATTTTACTTAACTAGGCAAGTCAGTTAAGAACAAATTCTTATTTTCAATGACAGCCTAGGAACAGTGGGTTAACGGCCTTGTTCAGGGGCAGAACGACAGATTTTTACCTTGTCAGCTCGGGGATTCGATCTTGCAACCTTTCGGTTACTTGTCCAACGCTCTAACCACTAGTCTACCTGCCGCCCCAGATGTTTCTGTCTTAGACCGCTGCACCACTCGGAAGCCACTCTAAGGCACTGCATCTCAGTGCTAGAGGCATCACTACAGACCTGGTTCGATTCCAGGCTGTATCACAACCGGCCGTGATTGGGAGTCCCATAGGGCAGCGCACAATTGGCCCAGCGTCGTCTGGGTTAGGCCGTCATTGTAAATAAGAATGTTCTTAAGTGACTTGCCTAGTTAAATAAAGGTGAAATAAAAAATTTATAAAAATCTCACAGATTATTACTCATTGTTTGTTTAGTATGATGCAAGGAAATCAAACTTCATTGCATTCTCCAATTACAGACCAAGAGTGTGGCACTATTAACAGATTATGAGGAATTATGAGGAATATAATGTAGATCACTGAACAATTATTGAAAATCAATCATATGCAAAGATCAGAGCAATCATCATACTTGTAATGCGCGTTGATTGAGTTTGGGGCATTCATGAGTTAATTCAAGATTAGGTTTCTCAATGTGCAGTCAATACCAGTCAACCATGCCAGAAGAATGAAAGGGAAGGGAGGGGCACGGATGCAAAGGTATCACCCACCTGCACCTGGCACTCAGCTTCACTGATGACTTTCTGAGCCTCTTTGAGCTTGTTTGCCTCGCTAGCTAACTGTACAGACGGACACACAACAGACACCCAGACATACAAACATATACAGAGAGCAACAGAGAGGCACACAAAGAGGGTGGTTAGCTAGACAGACAAGAGAAACACCAGTACTTTTGTTAACAGAGAGCACAGGCCAACACCAGGCACAGACAGGTGAAGCAGAGGAGTAAGTGACAGAGAAATTCCCAGTTAAAACATGGTTATGATGAAATTAATATAGATAAATTAGTACTACCTGTCACATAGAATACCAAGATCACATTTATTTCATATCCTCAAACAAGCAAAGTCATTTTCAGCATTTAAAAGTGCATTTTGTATGAGATGGAAAATAACCTAATTTTGTAATCTACAGAGCCGAGATGAAACAGCCATCAATATGTTCACACAGTGGAAGACATTTATTTTTGTATCCTCAAAACCCATTCAATGGTCCCCTTTGGAACGCTACGTTCTAATATGTTCTAGCAAATCGCATTCCCTACTTTCCCCTCTCAGATATATACGACAGGCATTGATTTTATCCCAAAGATGTTGTTGTCGCTTTGATATTTCACTCTATATGACCTCGTCACATTCTAACGTCTTAATAACAGCCGTTGCATAGATGGGTACAAACTCAACTGCGTAGTGAAACATATTTATATGGAGTCGTTCCTACAGAACAGCTTTACTGTGGACTGAGGAGTATTAAATATTGAACATGTGTAATGGAAAAGGAGATGGAAGCTTTCCTAAAGGAGAACGAATAAGGACTTCCATTTCTCCAAAGTTTAGAACGTGGTTGTAAAGTGCAATCTTAAGCTGAATGGGGAACATTTTCTTTTACACTCCAGCCTTAACTATGGACTATGGAGAGTTCAAGGCCTCTATTTTAAAAACTGTAACCACAGGATAAGTGGATGGCATGGAACTTTAACCCCTCAGGCATATCTTAGACTCAAAGGTGTGATTGATGGAACTCAAGTACATTACACAAGTACAATACACTCATGTATTAAACCTAAGGTATTGAAAGTATTGACATAAACAAATGTTTTAAGGTTAATAGCAGCCAGAGAAACATGCATGTCATACACTTGCTACATTTGACGGTGAATTACTTGACAACCACTGCGAACACATGACAGTGGTGGTTGTATCGAGAGGCCTGTTGCATTCATTACAAGCTCAATCCAGTCTGGGAATGAGAGAGGTCTGCAGGTAGACTGGCAGAGCCAGATAGAAGAGAGTGATCCACTATACCTTCCAACCTCATTCCTGGCCATGCTGGTTCAGCTACATGACCTCCAGGTTGTTCAAGCCCATTAATGGCATGGCACAGAGTAGGTCCAAGGTATCTACCCCACCTGAAAATTATTCATCTCACCCTCATCCAATTCTACGAACGCCTCCCCTGTTATCTCTGAGCTGAGGTGGGTTCGTAGGGGTTGGCAGGGGTGGGAGGTGGATTAGTTCCATTTGATGTGTTTTCATTGCGTTTTGTCGATGTTTACAGGCAAAACCTGTGCTCGATCGGATCGCGGGGATAATCAAAAAGACACATCAAAAGGTGGAAGCTCCCTGAGACAGGCTCTCATTAAATCCGTCGGTTCACAGACAAGGTGAAGTAGCAGGGGCTAGGAGACAGAGAGACGTGTTTTTATTTCCACGAAGAGCTCTGTCGACGAGATGTGAACAGAGATCCCACTTCATTCATATTCAATAAAACGACAGATGCACCACCACAGCAGCTTTGATGAACAATCTGAGTGTAGTGTCTTCGCATGGATTTAGAGGTGCTGCACTCCGGAAGATAATGGCTTAGTACAACACTGTGTTCATCTGTTGCAGTTTCAACCCTTTTAAAACAGGTTGACTAGAAACTTTGTTTTCAAGCGAAGGAACAGGCCTGTACATCATCATCAGGAAGGATACACTTTAGAATTCAAAGAACTGTCTTATTGAAACGGAATATCTTGTTAGCGCCTACATTTCCATTTATGTGCTCCATTGCAAGACTTCAGCACCGCAACCTAAATATTGCTGTGATTGCAAAATGTGTACCTCCTGATAACGTGTTGCCAGATAAACAAAATAATCTGTGTCATGAAGCGGCGTGTCATGAGAGCTATGGCTCATCTCCTACAGTATGCCCGAAGAGATCAAATTGACGACGCATGTCTGTTCTTAGCAAGAGTGTTCCTAGTGAGGAAGATCCTACTCAAAAGGTTCCCGTCTTTCTCTGTGCCTCCAGTGTGAAAGCAATAGAAGAAAACCTTTGAAAAATCACCTTATACTACACATACACATTTCATAAAGGCACCAATTTGACCACGAGCGCATTCCTGACATGCAGTGCATGACAACATACATGTTTACATCGAACCCCTTTTTAGACCAACACACTCCCTGGATGTTATTTGAAGAACTCGCAGCCATATTCATGGGAGCTCTCGCCAAGCACATTAGATGTTTCCCTGCTGAGGCAGATGTCTGTTGATGTGCAAAGCTCCAGCAGCCTTTGAAGGCGTGTTCAGAGACGGCAGGAAGAGAAGGAGCTGACTCTCGGGGGCTTCACTCCGCTACACTACCTGTTAATGCACCACAAACAGACTGGCTTCAAAAGACCGGGGGCCTGTTAGGGGGAGGGGGAAAAGCCTGGAAACACAGCGCTTAAAAAGGTGCACTCAGGGAAAGCAGGTAAGCAGAGGGTGATACTGCCTCATGCAATGAGAGAGAGAAGACAAAGCAGATAGAGAGAGAGAAGACAAAGCAGATAGAGAGAAGACAAAGCAGATAGAGCAGGAGAGAAAACAAAGCAGATAGAGAGAGAAGACAAAGCAGATAGAGAGAGAGAAAACAAAGCAGATAGAGAGAGAGAAGACAAAGCAGATAGAGCAAGAGAGAAGACAAAGCAGATAGAGCAAGAGAGAAGACAAAGCAGATAGAGCAGGAGAGAGAAGACAAAGCAGATAGAGCAGGAGAGAGAAGACAAAGCAGATAGAGCAGGAGAGAGAAGACAAAGCAGATAGAGCAGGAGAGAGAAGACAAAGCAGATAGAGCAGGAGAGAAGACAAAGCAGATAGAGAGAGAGAAGACAAAGCAGATAGAGAGAAGACAAAGCAGATAGAGCAAGAGAGAAGACAAAGCAGATAGAGCAGGAGAGAGAAGACAAAGCAGATAGAGCAGGAGAGAGAAGACAAAGCAGATAGAGCAAGAGAGAAGACAAAGCAGATAGAGCAAGAGAGAAGACAAAGCAGATAGAGCAGGAGAGAGAAGACAAAGCAGATAGAGCAGGAGAGAGAAGACAAAGCAGATAGAGCAGGAGAGAGAAGACAAAGCAGATAGAGCAGGAGAGAGAAGACAAAGCAGATAGAGCAGAAGAGAGAAGACAAAGCAGATAGAGAGAGAAGACAAAGCAGATAGAGAGAGAGAATACAAAACAGATAGATAGAGAGAATACAAAGCAGATAGAGCAGGAGAGAAGACAAAGCAGATAGAGAGAGAGAAAAAAGAGAAAGCAGAGAGAGAGAGAAGACAAAGCAGAGAGAGAGAGAGAGAGCAGAGAGAGAGAAGACAGAGAGAAAAAAACAGAAATATAGAGACCAGAGAAAAAGAGAGGATGATAGAGGTGCGGACGGGACCCGGCCACCATGTTGGCCTCATGAATATGTGCATGCAGCGGGCGGGCAATCGTTGGGGCGATGAGTGAATGATGAACGACTTTGGCCGAGAGAGAAGGTAACGAGTGGCGACATGGCACTCAGGCAGATGAAGTGGGGGAGTGAGGACTGCACACAAATTAAGTGCAATCGGGGAAGAAAGAAAAAAAACTTGCCTCTGTCTAGACAGGAAGAGGACCAAGCCTCACGCCGTGCGCTAATACTGTGAATAAATGATCACTGAGGCTGCCAGGGACCTTAATGACAGCAACTTGTCTTTGGAAAAAGTCCCGGCGATGCTGTACAGAGCTAAATGTGCAGGTGCGGAAAAGGGATGGGGAGCGCGGACATTTGCAACTGCCACAGAATTTTGTTTGGAGGAAAACAATCTCAGCTACTGGATGCCATACCATCTTTCAACACTGGCTTATATTACATTCAGTAAGCAGGGAAGCAAACTGCCCTTTTGTCCCAAGGCAACACTGAAGTGTTTCAAATTGGGTTAAGGAGGAAATAGCAGTCATTTTCTGTGCTTAGGTTTGAGGGGTTTTGTCTGGGAAAAGATGGGGATGCCAAGGCCAGAGAAGAAATGAAATCCATCTCTGTGATAATACAATTGCATGGAACAGGCTGCCATGGAGCAATTCAACCAATATCAAATCCGACATCTTAAAAAGGAGATGAACCCTTTATTGAATCAAACGCTCCCGTATGGCTGGAAAATACCCACTTACAGCCTGGCATCCGTGATTGGGGTAGAAAGGTTTCAATTTGACCAAATTAGTAAAAGTATTTTTTTTCTCACAACCGGAGTAGTCCTTTCCTACAGTCAAATGATCAAATCGTCCTTTAGGGAGGAATGTTATGAATAATAAATAAACATAATTGTTTGAAAGCTGAAAATCCGGCGTTTCTCTGTCAAACGGTTTTGTTATATTTCAATCTTCTGAAATGTATATAAAGTGTAATAGTGCAATGCAAACTCAACATTGAATTAATTTCAACTCTATATCTGACATGGTACTCGTGTTGTCTATTTCTTAAGCCCATAACATTGTGTGTGAGGTGTATACTTTAGTTTCAAAGTGGATTTGTTTAAGACTACGAAGAAACACTTGTGTGACCCTGATCCAGCTCACTGCAGTAAAAGGTCAACTTGGACCAACATGCTTTGGAGAAAAAACGACAGTGGCAAGAAAAAGTACCTTTGGAATGACCTGGATTTCTGCATAAATTGGTCATCAAATTTGATCTGATCTTCATCTAAGTCACAGCAATAGACAAACATAGTGTGCTTAAACTAATAACACACAAATTGTATTTTGAATACATTTTCTATATTGAATACATCATTTAAACATTCACAGTGTAGGTTGGAAAAAGTAAGGCTAACATTTCTCCAAAAGCTAATTGGAGTCAGGAGTCAGCTAACCTGGAGTCCAATCAATGAGACGAGATTGGAAATGTTGGTTAGAGCTGCCTTGACCTACAAAAAACACTCACAAAATTTGAGTTTGCTATTCACAAGAAGCATTGACTGATGTGAACCATGCCTCAAAAAAAAGAGATCTCAAAAGACCTAAGATTAAGAATTGTTGACTTGCATAAAGCTGGAAAGGGTTACAAAAGTATCTCTAAAAGCCTTGATGTTCATCAGTCCACGGTAAGACAAGTTGTCTATAAATGGAGAAAGTTCAGCACTGTTGCTACTCTCCCTAGGAGTGGCCGTCCTGCAAAGATGACTGCAAGAGCACAGCGCAGAATGCTCAATGAGGTTAAGAAGAATCCTAGAGTGTCAGCTAAAGACTTACAGAAATCTCTGGAACATACTAACATCTCTGTTGACGAGTCTACGATACATAAAACACTAAACAAGAATAGTGTTCATGGGAGGACACCACGGAAGAAGCCACTGCTGTCCAAAAAAAACATTGCTGCACGTCTGAAGTTTGCAAAAGTGCACCTGG
This sequence comes from Salvelinus namaycush, assembly GCF_016432855.1. NCBI lineage: Eukaryota > Metazoa > Chordata > Actinopteri > Salmoniformes > Salmonidae > Salvelinus > Salvelinus namaycush. The sequence goes on along the minus strand of NC_052311.1, from coordinate 15,757,254 downwards.
ATGTTCCACAGCGCTACTGGCAAAATATTATGTGCACAGATGAAACTACTGTTGAGTTGTTTGGAAGGAACACACAACACTATGTGTGGAGAAAAAAAGGCACAGCACACCAACAACAAAACCTCATCTCAACTGTAAAGTATGGTGGAGGGAGCATCATGGTTTGGGGCTGCTTTGCTGCCTCAGGGCCTGGACAGCTTGCTATCATTGACGGAAAAATGAATTCCCAAGTTTAACAAGACATTTTGCAGGAGAATGTTAGGCTATCTGTCCGCCAATTGAAACTCAACAGAAGTTGGGTGATGCAACAGGACAATGACCCAAAACACAGAAGTAGTGGCCAGTCAGAGTCAGAGTCCTGACTTCAACTCGATTGAGATGCTGTGGTATGACCTCAAGAGAGCAGTTCACACCAGACATCCCAAGAATATTGCTGAACTGAAACAGTTTTGAAAAGTGAAATGGTCCAAAATTCATCCTGACCGTTGTGCAGGTCTGATCCGCAACTACAGAAAACATTTGGTTGAGGTTATTATTGCCAAAGGAGGGACTTATTAAATCCAAGGGTTCACATACTTTTCCCACCCTGCACTGTGAATGTTTACACGGTGTGTTCAATAAAGACATGAAAACATATAATTGTTTGTGTTTTATCAGTTTAAGCAGACTGTTTTTGTCTATTGTTGTGACCTAGATGAAGATCAGATCAAATTTTATGACCAATTTATGCAGAAATGCAAGTATTTCCAAAGGGTTCACATAATTTTTCTTGCCAGCGTAAATATGATGTGATTAATGTTTGCTGCTTGCCCCAATCCTTTTTTTTATGCCTTCCTCAATACTGTTTTGAACATTAAACTAAGCAATGAGGTTGGGTTTCCAGTGGTAGAGACTATGTATTTCGGTAAAACCTGTGGTACAGACTGTGTATGTATTTGTGAACACTGTACAAGACCTCTATGGAGAGCTTGTGGCTTCAGACTGAAGTCTGGAGTAGTGGGTGTGTATGCTCCTCCTGTCTCCTCTGGTCCTTACCTGGGTCTTCAGACTGCAGATCTGCCCTTCCAGCTCTTTGATTTTCTCCTCTTTCTTCTGGGACTCAGCCTGGGCCTCCTGCCGGGCACTGAACTCTTCATCGAACTGCAACAATTCAACACAACACACACTCCGGTCAGAACCAGGGTGTCTCAAGTGAATGGCCAACTGCAGGGCACGTCAACACACACTGTCTCGCACGCACTTGGCCCCATCTCCCACCTCTATTCATAGGCCTTTTGTGGCCTCTACCCTGTCATCCACTGGCTGTGGTTTGGGTCCGGCTTTCATGTGTTGATGACGGATCAAACCTTTGTGGGAAAGCAACCTGTGTCAGGACAATGTTTTCACTGTCGCCACAGGGGGGACACTGCTCTCATTCCACTCATACCCAGGACGCCTCTGATGTCCCACACACAGAGGCAGGGGTGTGGGGGGACTGTGGGGGCATATGTGGCGTGGTGATACAGTATAAGAATTTGTTCTTAACTGACTTGCCTAGTTAAATAAAGGTTTAAAAAAAATGCCTCTCCTGTTTGGTAGTGACGCACAACATTTCTTGAAACGAGTCACATTTTTTTAGTACACCACCAGTACTTCCAGCAGAATCCCCCAGAAGTGTTTTGGTGCATGTGACTCAGACCTTAAAGACATGGTACTCTAGTTTGAACCAGTCTGTCACATGCACCAAAACACTTCTGGGGGATTCTGCTGGAAGTACCAGTACTGGTGGTGTACTAAAAAAAATGTGACTCGTTTCAGGAAATGTTGTGCGTCACTACTAAACAGGAGATATGTGTTGACAGTTCTTTCTACCGCACCATTTTTTAAAGATATAATGTTAGCCATCGAGAACTACAAAAGCTTTGCTACTTTTCTCAACAAGATTGATACCCCGAATTTAGCAGGTGCTATTAACAGATCAGTTGAAAAAAAGTGATGGCCTACTTCCTGCACACACCACGGTCATTGGGAACCGTAGTATATCCATGTATACGGATAAGAGTCTAGCTACATTTTCAGATATTATACGTTTCTAATTTTCATTGCAAGTTAAAGCGTACTGTTTGCTAGCTGGCGAACGTTAGCTTGCTGGCTTGCTAGCTAACGTTATGGGTATGATCTGTGTAGTAATATTATTTGAATCAGAAATCGATTTGCATTGCTAGTTATAGCCTAATGTTAACGAGTTAACATTGAACCTAGTTGGTTACAGTAGCCCTTTAGCTATCTGCAGATTCACACTCCAGCTATGACAATGTTTGTATTGGTAGTAGTATGAGTTGGGATTATGCCGGTTCATTGTTTAGCTAGTTAGCTGCATGTCTAAACAAAAGACTCCACTTTGCCAGATGATCAATTTAGACAAGTATGTCAAGTAAGCATCATCTAATAATAATTTATACAATATTTTGATTTGGACACTTTGTTTTTGATATTGCTACTATGAAACCATTTCACTGTACCGTTTACTCCTTCTGTATACTGCGCATGTGACAAATAAACTTAGACTTGATTTGATATAGTGTGTTTACCAGAGACAGTAATGTGAATAACATGACCTGCACCAAAGTCAGATTAGGCGGTCAGTCACAAATATTAAGCGGTCGGTCACAAATATATAGTGTAAATTGATTGTACTGTCTATCATTACATATGAAAAATACACTTCATGCACTTTATTCCTCTGTTTGAAGATCAGTGTGGATGCAGAATAAAGTAGGCTACTCCATCCAGTTAGAAAGTAGATAAAAGCTTCAGGAGTTAGGCTAGTCCAATATTTCCTCAACACTGTAGCTTTTACTTTAAAACTTTATTCCGGAAACATATGAGAGAGTTTGTTTAACTATTTCACCAGCTATTGATCAGGGCCCAGAATCAATAGCTGCACCGGGAGCTCTGGGGGGGGGGGGGGGGGGCTTTCTGATGGGAGCGTGGTGGTGGCATAACAATGGAGTTGAGGGGAATGATGCACGGTACCTCACCTTTTTGGAGAACCCAGCAGCCTTCAGTTCGCTCTCATCCACTTTGGCTTTATCCACGCACTGATCTGTAAGAAAAAAGAGGGCAGACAGCAGCAACGACAGTAAGAACCCACGAAGTGACTTTGATTCTCTCAATTACACTGTACATTGTTAACATCCTACTTAAGATTCCAGATCAACCCTAAAAGGAATATTACATCAGAGAGACAGAGAGGGAATGAGTGAAGAAAGGGGGGAAAGGCATTTGTCGGCTCATTCTTTTCTTGACATATCCCCCAGGAGATTTGTATTCTGTTCGGCAGGTTTGCCAATGTTTAAAAACCAAGCCCCGAAACATTTGTTTTCAGCTCATTACAGCACAGTGATATAAAAATGTAAAAAATCACGGATGGGCTTGGAAACTTTTAATGAGACTTTGTCGGCACGATGCCACAGAACTGTTAGTGACACTAACAGAAGAACAAAAATATAAAAATAAAAATACTTAGTTATTTCATTAATTTGTCTCTACTTGAAGGAAATGAATGACTGCATTTCTAATTTGGGGCAAATAGACCTTGTTTCCTCTAGGATTCAAGAAACTCTGCTGATGAATGTCCTCGGCAGAGTGAAGACGCTGTGAAATCTCCATGTGCTTATGATGAGACATGATGTGCCACAGTCACACCTAACAGGTAATGCATTATTTATTCGTAATTAGACTACCTTTTCCTATACATGTCAAGGGGCTGCAGGTTTTTCTGTGAAGACTCTCAGGGGGGAAATGGGGACAGATAATGAGATGGATATTGCACCCTTTTTAGCAACACCCACATCCTGCTGTCCGCAGTACAACAGAAAAATATATCCGAGGATGATTTAGACCGATTAGGATACAAAATATGAATAACAACACTAGTATTAAAAAAGGGATACTGATTCAAGCATTATTGTACAGTATGTAGGTTAGGGAGACCTAGGAGGCAAAACTGGTTGAAATTATGTAATTCTAACCAGAAACCAAAAACGTTTTCAAATGTGTTAATAATGACATCATTTCAACCAGTTTTGGAGGTGTATAATGGTGTCCTACTGGCTGCAAATTCACCCTTTTAAATGTCAGAGGAAAGACAGAGCTCTGGCAGACCTACCGATGAGGTGGGTGAAGTCTACATCCAGTCTCTCTCTGTATCCGAAATCTGGGTCCATCCCGCTGCGATGGAGAACCACCTGAGACACACATTCCTCTATCACCTTGTAGTACTGGGGCCTGGGAGAGCAGTGAGCAGAACACAACATTGTCAGCATGCACATAAAGAACAGGAGAATGACACAAACTTACACAGCCCTAATTCTCCACAAAATATCCCCTTAGCCAAGCTAGAGGTCACAGAATGACAGATAAAATCAAATATATATATATATATATTTTTAAATCGGAATTAAATTTGATCACATGCTTTTATGCCGATCGTGAAATCGCTAAGATTAATTTCGGTGATGTGGAACTCGGAGCGGCATGACTCGCGGCTATTCAAGGTGACAAACGGGGAGCGCAGCCGGCCGTCACTAATTTGCAATCATCTTTGTCAATTAAGGGTGCCCATAAACCTGAAATGCAAATCTAATCAGTGTAATATGTGTAATTAAAAGCACAATGGCATAGAGAACATGTTGCGTGTTTTGGGAGGGTGACAGAACGATGGGGTATCGGGTGGCGCCGGGCGGCGTCTGAGTCGGCCGGGGACTCCTGTTCGCGCCACCCAAGTTGGCGGGTGACCTTTCCCCAGTTATATGATCAACTTTAATTGCAAGTGACATTTAGCAAATACAATGTCAACTTAAGCTGAGCCCCGTAGCGACAAATAATGATGTTCCAAGCATGACCTTGAATGGTGCCAGCAGAAATACAATTTTCCCACCAGAAATACCCCCCATTTGAGCACATGGAGGCTGAATTTTTATGATGAGGACTGTTTCTGAGGAACTGTCGCTCGGCTCAAATCCACACTAGAGGTACAGTTATCATTTGCTCCTGGTCAATGCTAGTTAAATCCCGGATTAACAGAATCAATGTAACTCTTTATAGGTTACGAGGAGTTATTGCCACTCATATCAAATTTACAGTACTTATGATGTCTATGCCAACATATTTGATTAGGATTACTTCCTCAGGGCAGTATGGTACAGCATGGAAAGGAATGATTAGTGTGACACAAACAAATATGTGAATGCAGTGTATAAGAAAAACATATACTCTCCCAAGTCTCAAAAGTTTCACAAATCACTTAATTTGACAACTACCTGGAGTTTGTTAAATTAAAGTGGTGCTGAGTGACAGACACTAATTCAAGTGGTGCTGAGTGACAGACAGTAATTCAAGTGGTGCTGAGTGACAGACAGTAATTAAAGTGGTGCTAACTGACAGCTGATAGAAATGCTGTATGTTTAACAAAAAATACAATCCATGCATATATGATGATGATTACCGTAAACTATATGGGGAGGTTTCCCGGGAATAGGTTAAACCTACTACAATCCTGAACAACAACAAAAAAAACGCCATCAATGGAGAACCGGAACTAAAAACCGCTCCAATATATGGCTTATAGAGAATCATTTTGTACTGTGACTATGAGAGAAGCCTCTAAAACACACTGTGGGTTAGGAGCGTAGGCACAGTTGCCAACCGGTCCTCATGTACACTACCGGTCAAAAGTTTTAGAACACCTACTTATTCAAGGGTTTTTCTTTATTTTTACTGTTTTCTAGAATAATAGTGAAGACCTCAAAACTATAAAATAACACACATAGAATATGTAGTAACCAAAAAAGTGTTCAACAAATCAAAATTTATTTTATATTTGATTTTCTTCAAATAGCCACCATTTGGCTTGATGACAGCTTTGCACACTCTTGGCATTCTCTCAACCAGCTTCACCTGGAATGCTATTCCAACAGTCTTGAAGGAGGTCCCACATATGTTGAGCACTTGTTGGGTGCTTTTTCTTCACTCTGTGGTCCAACTCATCCCAAACCATCTTAATTTGGTTGAGGTCGGGGGATTGGGGAGGCCAGGTCATCTGATGCAGCACTCCATCACTTTCCTTCTTGGTCAAACAGCCCTTACACAGCCTGGAGGTGTGTTGGGTCACTGTCCTGTTGAAAAACAAATGATAGTCCCACTAAGCCCAAACCAGATGGGTGGCATATCGCTGCAAAATGCTGTGGAAGCCATGCTGGTTAAGTGTTTCTTGTATTCTAAATAAATCACTGACAGCGTCACCAGCAAATTACCCTCACACCATAACACCTCCTCCTCCATGCTTTACGGTGGGAAACACAAATGCGGACATCATCCGTTCACCCACACCAAGTCTCACAAAGACACGGCGGTTGGAACCAAAAATCTCCAATTTGGACTTCAGACCAAAGGACAAATTTCCACCGGTCTAATGTCCATTGCTCATATTTCTTGGCCCAAGCAAGTCTCTTCTTCTTATTGGTGTCTTTTAGTAGTGGTTTCTTTGCAGCAATTTTACCATGAAGGTCTGATTCACACAGTCTCCGATGAACAGTTGATGTTGAGATGTGTCTGTTACTTGAACTCTGTGAAGAATTTATTTGGGCTGCGATTTCTGAGGCTGGTAACTCTAATGAACTTAACCTCTGTAGCAGAGGTAACTCTGGGTCTTCCATTCCTGTGGCAGTCCTCATGAGAGCCAGTTTCATCATAGCGCTTGATGGTTTTTGCGACTGCACTTGAAGAAACTTTCAAAGTCCTTGAAATTTTCCGTAGTGACTGACCTTCATGTCTTAAAGTAATGATGGACTGTCATTTCTCTTTGCTTATTTGAGCTGTTCTTGCTATAATATGGACTTGGTCTTTAATCAAAAGGGCTATCTTCTGTATACCCCCTCCTTCTCACAACACAACTGATTGGCTGAAATGCATTAAGGAAAATAATTCCACAAATACATTTAAGAAGACACATCCGTTAATTGAAATGCATTAAGAAGTAAAGAAATTCCACAAATTAACATTTAATTCAAATGCATTCCCAGTGAATACCTCATGAAGCTGGTTGAGAGAATGCCAAGAGTATGCAAAGCTGTCATCAAGGCAAAGGGTGGCTATTTGAAGAATCTCAAATATAAAATATATTTTGATTTGTTTAACACTTTTTTGGTTACTACATGACTCCGTGTGTGTTATTTCATAGTTTTGATGTCTTCACTATTATTCTACAATGTAGAAAACAGTAAAAATAAAGAAAAACCCTTGAATGAATAGGTGTTCTAAAACTTTTGACCGGTAGTGTACACATGTGTTTTCTGAGGGAGGACTATATTAGGCAGATTTGCTGTGCTCTAATTTCCTGCTGGCCTCTGTGGTCAGGCGCAATGCTGCTTGCTGATACTCAGGGTGCGTGGCAGGGAGGCTCAGAAGGCTCCGATGCAGATAAGGAAATCAAAGCTTTTTTCAAAGTCCTGCTCTCTCTTTACTGCCTTTGGAAAGGGGCGCAGGGGATAAGAGCATTGTGGCTCAAATAGATTCATTGCTTTGAGCAGAGGTCTCATCGTCAACCAAATAGGCTGGATTTGTTGGGATGCATATAATTTCAGAGAGATCACTTCAATATACAAAAGATGTTGAGAGTTCTGAACATGCATGGAAATACTACACGTACGAGTGCATATTGGCCAAATATGTAAATTATTGGATTTCTGCTTATACTATAATGTACATCTTATATGTGGGGCTTTATTTGTGATGACAAGGAGGAAATCAGGGTTCCCTCTAAAATGTGGACAGGTCTTATCACAGATATAAGAACCAAAACAAGTAAAACTGTTTTTGTAAGCATGAAATGGCAGATGTCTTGTTCCTATGGCTGGATTCACCCACTCGTCATGAGATCGAGCGAGTGCACGTCGCCCCTGTGTGGCTTAGCACTGTGGCAACCCGGTTTAGTACTGTCGCCGATGTAGACCACATTATTATCTCAATAAGTCACCCTATTCTCCCAGCATCTCCCGCTCCTCTCTGCCACTACCACCAAGAAAACTGAGAAAGGGAAGGGAAGGAGTGAGCGAGTGACCCAGAACTGTCAGGCCCCACCAGAGCCTGGGCAAGGCTGGGCTCCAGAAGCCAACATATGTCCCCAGCACCATCCTTCACTCCTTCACTCTGGCACCTTTCCCCTCCACATGACATTGGGATTCTAGCAGCAGCACAAACTCCCCTCGCAGTCTCTCGTCCAGCCCTGCTCCACATAACCAGTGTAATCCCCATATCGCTCCGCTCCAAAAGAGGATATCCGCTCTATATTTAGCAGGGGTTTGATGTGCTCCCATTCATCAAGCATGGCACTCTCAGAATAATTATCGAAAATAAAACAAGTCCCCCCCTTCACCAATTGGTGATGGTTTCGATAGGTGCTCCTCCCTCCAAATTGAACACACACATCTGCCCTGTGTTTGAAACAGGGTACATGGCTGTCCTGTTGAAACAGGGTACATGGCTGTCATGTTGAAACAGGGTACATGGCTGTCCTGTTGAAACAGGGTACATGGCTGTCATGTTGAAAATGTATAACACTGGAAACCAAAGTCCACATTCTGCTGGAATATTGGCATAGAAATGTTATGCGTCCCTTCGATCAGGAAGCCATCGCATACACCTATGGACAAGTTTCGCTCCATCACCTGATTTGGCCTGACAGCGAGCGCGAGTGGCCCACTTCCTTCCCCCCTGGATCCCAATAGAGATATGGTCATCAAAGCCCAAAATGATCTTAAGGTCTCCCTTTAATCTAAAATTAAAGACCTACCATTTCCCAACCAGCCAATTTAATCTGAAACATAAAAAGATATGCTGGTTCAAAGTGGCCGAAAAGGGATATATTGATGATGAATTGAGGCCTGAGCTGGATATAGAACCTTGCGTCAGACAGACCGAACGCACCTCGCAAAGCCCGGTGATGTATGTGGAATTATGTCTTCCTCATGGAGTAGGGGAGGAGGGAGAGCTGTGGGAAATGTATTTTTAAAAGCATATCTTTAATAAGCACATCCATTTTTAATTAGCATTTGTAGTGATCCTTTTTTACTGTCGGTGGTGGAGAGCATTGGCGTCAGTAGTGGGGGGAAGAGACAGAGAGGAGTGCTGAGGTGCTATGCTGCACAAGCTACTTAATGTGTTTTCTATTTCTCACTTTCTCCAACAAGATGAGGAATGCATTATTCATACCAGCCGAGTGAGCAGCAACTTGTCTATGGTAAATTTCTCTTGTCTTCTCTCTATTTTTTGTTAAATATTTTATTTCTGCGAAAAGTCTGACACAGCAGCAAATTGATCACTGTCATTGCCATCAGAGGAGCCGCCACTGTCTCCCTCTTTTTTCCTGTGATTGACACATTTACACTGCCAAGGAGGAATCCAGAGCCGGGCCGCCATTTGAATAATTACTTAATCGTTCTAAAGTACAGAATATTAGATCTGCTCTGATACGGCCCTGGCACTTTGATCACAGTGATTACATTCATACAGAGAGAGAGAGAGAGAGAGAGAAGCCCTGAGAGGAGAAAATGGACATGTGAATCTTTCATGTTGAATGCTTACATGCTTTCCCCTGGGAGATGGAGATGGCAAGGTTTTGAGAATAGCACTTGCTATAGGAAGTAATGTAGTTTTACAAGGGTTGTGGCACACTTATCTACAGGGGTCAGGCGCGTGTTTCGTTATCTGGCCTTACTCAAATGTGGTGTCAAGGAGTGGACGTTCTTGAGGTTTCTGCGTTGATAACGCAGCATTAGCGCTACACAGCAAAGTGTATCCCTTATAGGGGCTACATACTACTGAAAAAAAACTAAAAGAGGGAATAGACTAGAGACTGTTTAATGTCAACATTTCAGCCTTATGCTTTTCTCAAGACCAGTCTTGTGGAAATGCAGTTCCTGTGAAAGCAGTGAGAAGGGATGTGGCTGTTTGTGGGCAGAACTCACCTGATGTAGTAGTCGTTCCTGATGAGCAGGAGGTGCTGTAGGATGGACAGGAAGTAGGTCTCTGACCCGGTGTCTTTCACCATGTTGGACAGGAGATGGTACACCTCACCCATATCAGTGAGAAGGGGGTTAAGATATATAATGTCATGGCAGTGTAGCAAATTGAGAGAAAACAGCTTGCAATAGTAGTAGGCTACTATGACAGAACATTTAAAAGGAGAAGGCAAAACATTTACAATTCATGTGCCTTCTCTAACAAAGTCCTCTATTACCTTTAAAACCACTTCTCCTCATATAGGATAGGACGAACTGTTCCCAAGTGGAAAAGCACATTCACACATATACACATTGTACCCCTCTCATTTAGCCACATGCATAACACATTTCACATTTCCTTATTCGGTCAGTGGCGTACTAACACAGCTAAGCTTTACCTATTGCTGTTTCGGTATTAAACGGACATGGGAATGAAGGAGTGCTTAAACCTGTGCTTATATCAATCTAATAATATAGTGACAGTGACAGTGCATTCTAAAATCCATCAAAATAATTTTGAAAGATCCTCAAATCACAGTGTTTGTTTTCCCATCTCGAACTAGTACTCAGACAAGTGTCATTGTGCACAAGCAAACACTGCGACGATTCCTCACATCTGTTTTCCCTCTCGGGAGCGGCAGAAGAGTAAACAGCTAACTTTAGGAGGGGATTTGGCAATAAAGAACAGTCCCTGTGTTCCACCTATCACTCTGCGCCTTTCAAGGAGGAGGAAATTAATCACATGAAACCTCCATTGGGTTTGGATATTTAGGGAGAATCATGAAAAGGGGATCAGTCACTATGGAAAATATTGCCTCAGATTGTGCCTTGTCCGTCGAAGAGAAAATACGTGTTATTAAACTTGCTAAAGGTACTGATTATGCGTCTCCCCAAGGAGTGCGAGCGATGGCTTGTGATGTCTAAAATAGTTGTTGAATCAGATAAGAAATCACTGTCTATGGTGTATTATTCATTTCATTATGTCCGTTTCTCTGAGTTGGATTGCTGGCTATTTGTTTCAGATCAAGAACTGTCAGAGGCTGCGAAATGGAGCGCTTGGCACAACATCTCACAGTTGATTTGTATGGAATTGAAACCATAGGGAGAAATGTTCAAATCAAGGAAAAAGTGATTTCTCTTGAGATGTGCATGTGTTTAAACTTAATATTCAAGTGGGATTTCAGAATAATATCACGATCACTTTACGAGGAATATGGAATTTTAATCTATAGCGAGATTACATTTGATCTTATTTGAACTAACAACAAACCCAATCCCAAAACTGTAAAGAATTTAGAGAAATAAATAGCTTGAGGGGGCTTAAACAAAACAGTTTGCTTGAGAAAGGATCCTCCCGTGGATATTCATGTTTGAAAAGCATGTAAAAAAAAAATGAATAAAAATAACTCAGAAATAGTCTTATTTTCAATCTGTGCACACATGCGGAAAACAAGGGGAATAGAGTGAGGGGGAATAGTGCAGTGTTAAGCTGGGAAGGATGAAAAATTGATTGACGTCATAATATGAAGTGTACGTTTTAACAATGTCTGCTGAAATATTTACCTGCTGACTGCAGGGTGATACACTGTCTGGGCTAAAACACTTTCACAGTCAGAGGCTCTGTATTCATTCACATTTGTCTGTGGTCAGCCAGCAGTAAACAAATATATCTGATTTGTGTTCTTGTTTAGTCCAGAGGGCTTAAAAGAAGGGACCAAGGGCCTGGCTTCCTCAGATAAGGGGAGAGGACATGGTCGGACGAGCTTCATTTCAGGGTTTTTAGCCACATAAAAGAACATGTCAAAGTTGTGCTGCCCCATCAAAGTTGTTTAAAGCAAATTATATCCGCTACAATGGAAAAACTGTTAAGTTCATCGTCTCAAAAGGCTGTTGAATGACAATCGAGCATTGATCACCTCTGAAAAGTTACTTAAGCGTGAGTGAACATCACTTGACAACCAGTGCAAAGACTTGACACACCCAAAATGACAGAACACTGCTCCATACTCTCCAACTGTTCACACTATTTCATACACCACATGATCCATCCACCACCATCAGTGCAAATCAATCCATTTTAATGCCGTCTGACATTTTCCTATTAACTTCAGCCACGTCTGTAACCAAAATAGTTCTCCCATATCAAATTCGGCGAGCGCAGGGGATGGGAATACAGGCTTCTCTGAAGTATCGCTTCCCACTCCTGTATGAGCCTGGAAGAAGCCGATGAGAATTACCAAACCGGTGAGATGCAATTATAGGCTTGCCACACTGCTATCTGAGGGGGGACGTTAGTAGAGTAGAAGCCCGGACTGGGAAAGGGTACAAGCAGCTACATCTATCAGTAAGAAAGAGTACAAGCAGCTACATCCATCAGTAAGAAAGGGTCCCAGCAGCTACATCTCTCAGTAAGAAAGAGTACAAGCAGTTACATGTATCAGTAAGAAGTGGTTCAAGCAGCTGCATCTATCAGTAAGAAAGAGTGCAAGCAACTACATATATCAGTAAGAAACGGTTCAAGCAGATACATCTATCAGTAAGAAGTGGTTCAAGCAGATACATCTATCAGTAAGAAAGAGTGCAAGCAACTACATATATCAGTAAGAAACGGTTCAAGCAACTACATCTCTCAGTAAGAAACGGTTCAAGCAGATACATCTATCAGTAAGAAACGGTTCAAGCAAATACATCTATCAGTAAGAAAGAGTTCAAGCAAATACATCTATCAGTAAGAAACGGTTCAAGCAACTACATATATCAGTAAGAAAGGGTTCAAGCAGATACATCTATCAGTAAGAAAGGGTTCAAGCAGATACATCTATCAGTAAGAAAGGGTTCAAGCAGATACATCTATCAGTAAGAAAGGGTTCAAGCAAATACATCTATCAGTAAGAAACGGTTCAAGCAACTACATATATCAGTAAGAAAGGGTTCAAGCAGATACATCTATCAGTAAGAAAGGGTTCAAGCAGATACATCTATCAGTAAGAAAGGGTTCAAGCAGATACATCTATCAGTAAGAAAGGGTTCAAGCAAATACATCTATCAGTAAGAAAGGGTTCAAGCAAATACATCTATCAGTAAGAAACGGTTCAAGCAACTACATATATCAGTAAGAAACGGTTCAAGCAGATACATCTATCAGTAAGAAAGGGTTCAAGCAACTACATCTCTCAGTAAGAAACGGTTCAAGCAACTACATATATCAGTAAGAAACGGTTCAAGCAGATACATCTATCAGTAAGAAAGGGTTCAAGCAAATACATCTATCAGTAAGAAAGGGTCCAAGAATATACATCAACAGTATCAGTAAAGGGGTCCAATCAGCAACATATATCAGTAAGAAAGAGTCCCCGAAACTACATCTATCAGTAATAAAGGGTTCAAGCAGCTACATCTATCAGTAAGAAAGTGTCCCAGTAGTTACATCTATCGGTAAGAAAGGGTTCAAGCAGCTACATCTATCAGTAAGAAAGGGTCCAAGCAGCTACATATATCAGTAAGAAACGGTTCAAGCAGATACATCTATCAGTAAGAAAGGGTTCAAGCAGCTACATCTATCAGTAAGAAAGGGTCCTAGCAGCTACATCTATCAGTAAGAAAGGGTGTGAGCAGCTACATCTATAAGTAAGAAAGGGTGTGAGCAGCTACATCTACATCTATCAGTAAGAAATGGTTCATGCAGCTACATATATCAGTAGGAAAGGGTCCCAGCAGCTACATCTATCAGTAAGAAAGGGTGTGAGCAGCTACATCTACAAGTAAGAAAGGGTGTGAGCAGCTACATCTACATATATCAGTAAGAAACGGTTCAAGCAGATACATCTATCAGTAAGAACGGGTTCAAGCAGATACATCTATCAGTAAGAAAGGGTTCAAGCAGATACATCTATCAGTAAGAAAGGGTTCAAGCAGATACATCTATCAGTAAGAAAGGGTTCAAGCAGATACATCTATCAGTAAGAAAGGGTTCAAGCAGATACATCTATCAGTAAGAAAGGGTCCTAGCAGCTACATCTATCAGTAAGAAACGGTTCAAGCAGATACATCTATCAGTAAGTAATGATTCAAGCAGCTACATCTATCAGTAAGAAATGGTTCAAGCAGCTACATCTAGCAGTAAGAAAGGGTTCAAGCAGCTACATATATCAGTAAGAAACGGTTCAAGCAGCTACATATATCAGTAATAAAGGGTTCAAGCAGCTACATATATCAGTAGGAAAGGGTCCCAGCAGCTACATCTATCAGTAAGAAAGGGTCCAATCAGCTACATCTACATCTATCAGTAAGAAAGGGTGTGAGCAGCTACATCTACATCTATCAGTAAGAAAGGGTTCAAGCAGATACATCTATCAGTAAGAAAGGGTCCAAGAACATACATCAACAGTATCAGTAAAGGGGTCCAATCAGCAACATATATCAGTAAGAAAGGGTCCCCGCAACTACATCTATCAGTAATAAAGGGTTCAAGCAGCTACATCTATCAGTAAGAAAGGGTCCCAGTAGTTACATCTATCAGTAAGAAAGGGTTCAAGCAGCTACATCTATCAGTAAGAAATGGTTCAAGCAGCTACATATATCAGTAAGAAACGGTTCAAGCAGATACATCTATCAGTAAGAAAGGGTTCAAGCAGCTACATCTATCAGTAAGAAAGGGTCCTAGCAGCTACATCTATCAGTAAGAAATGGTTCATGCAGCTACATATATCAGTAGGAACGGGTCCCAGCAGCTACATCTATCAGTAAGAAAGGGTGTGAGCAGCTACATCTACAAGTAAGAAAGGGTGTGAGCAGCTACATCTACATCTATCTGTAAGAAATGGTTCATGCAGCTACATATATCAGTAGGAAAGGGTCCCAGCAGCTACATCTATCAGTAAGAAAGGGTGTGAGCAGCTACATCTACAAGTAAGAAAGGGTGTGAGCAGCTACATCTACATATATCAGTAAGAAACGGTTCAAGCAGATACATCTATCAGTAAGAAAGGGTTCAAGCAGATACATCTATCAGTAAGAAAGGGTTCAAGCAGATACATCTATCAGTAAGAAAGGGTCCTAGCAGCTACATCTATCAGTAAGAAACGGTTCAAGCAGATACATCTATCAGTAAGTAATGATTCAAGCAGCTACATCTATCAGTAAGAAAGGATCCAATCAGCTACATCTACATCTATCAGTAAGAAAGGGTGTGAGCAGCTACATCTACATCTACCAGTAAGAAAGGGTTCAAGCAAATACATCTATCAGTAATAAAGGGTTCAAGCAGCTACATCTATCAGTAAGAAAGGGTCCAAGCAGCTACATATATCAGTAAGAAACGGTTCAAGCAGATACATCTATCAGTAAGAAATGGTTCAAGCAGCTACATATATCAGTAGGAAAGGGTCCCAGCAGCTACATCTATCAGTAAGAAAGGGTGTGAGCAGCTACATCTACATCTATCAGTAAGAAAGGGTGTGAGCAGCTACATCTACATCTATCAGTAAGAAAGGGTTCAATCAGCTACATCTACCAGTAAGAAAGGGTTCAAGCAGATACATCTATCAGTAAGAAAGGGTCCAAGAATATACATCAACAGTATCAGTAAAGGGGTCCAATCAGCGACATATATCAGTAAGAAAGGGTCCCCGCAACTACATCTATCAGTAATAAAGGGTTCAAGCAGCTACATCTATCAGTAAGAAAGGTTGCAAGCAGCTATGTCTAAAGTATCAGTAAGAAAGAGTCCTAGCAGCTACATCTATCAGTAAGAAATGGTTCAAGCAGCTACATCTATCAGTTCAAAAGGGTACAAGCAGCTACATCTATCAGTAAGAAAGGGTCCAAGCAGCTATGTCTAAAGTATCAGTAAGAAAGGGTCCCAGCAGTTACATCAGTAAAACATGTTTCAAGCAGCTACATCTATCAGTAAGTAATGATTCAAGCAGCTACATCTACCAGTAAGAAACAGTTCAAGCAGCTACATCCATCAGTAAGAAACGGTCCCAGTAGTTACATCTATCAGTAAGAAACGGTCCCAGTAGTTACATCTATCAGTAAGAAACGGTCCCAGTAGTTACATCTATCAGTAAGAAACTGTTTAAGCAGCTACATCTATCAGTAAGAAACGGTTCAAGCAGCTAAATCTATCAGTAAGAAACGGTTTAAGCAGCTACATCTATCAGTAAGAAACGGTTTAAGCAGCTACATCTATCAGTAAGAAATGGTTCAAGCAACTACATCCATCAGTAAGTAATGGTTCAAGCAGCTACATCTATCAGTAAGAAACGGTTCAAGCAGCTACATCTATCAGTAAGAAAGGGTTCAAGCAGCTACATCTATCAGTAAGAACTGGTTCAAGCAGCTACATCTATCAGTAAGAAACAGTTCAAGCAGCGACATCCATCAGTAAGAAAGGGTCCAAGCAGATACATCTACAGTATCAGTAAGAAAGGGTTCAAGCAGCTACATCTAACAGTAAGAAAGGGTACCAGAAGTTACAACTATCAGTACGAAAGGGTCCCAACAGTTACATCTATCATTAAGCAGCAAACACACCTACAGAACAATGAAAATCCAAAGGCCCACACTTCTCTCTCGTGGTCTCTCGCTCTCTCGGCCCCTCTCTGCCCGTCTTGCCACCTCTCGGCCCCTCTCGCTCTCTCGGCCCCTCTCGGCCCCTCTCGGCCCCTCTCGGCCCCTCTCGGCCCCTCTCGGCCCCTCTCGCCCTCTCTCGGCCCCTCTCGCCCTCTCTCGGCCCCTCTCGCCCTCTCTCGGCCCCTCTCGCCCTCTCTCGGCCCTCTCTCGCCCTCTCTCGGCCCCTCTCGCCCTCTCTCGGCCCCTCTCGCCCTCTCTCTCTCTCGGCCCCTCTCGCCCTCTCTCTCTCTCGGCCCCTCTCGCCCTCTCTCTCTCTCGGCCCCTCTCGCTCGCTCTCTCGCCCCCTCTCGCTCGCTCTCTCTCTCGCCCCCTCTCGCTCGCTCTCTCTCTCGCCCCCTCTCGCTCGCTCTCTCTCGCCCCCTCTCGCTCGCTCTCTCTCTCGCCCCCTCTCACTCGCTCTCTCGCTCGCCCCCTCTCGCTCGCTCTCTCTCTCGCCCCCTCTCGCTCGCTCTCTCTCTCGCCCCCTCTCGCTCTCCTCTTCATTTTACTTCTACTCATGTTGCGGAGCTGGGTAGCATGAATAAACATGAGCAGCAGTGGAGGTGAGATGTGGACCAGTCAGTGGTAGGGTCAATCAATCACTATTTCACAGCATCATTCATATTCATTAGTGGCCTGGAGTCACATCCTCAGCACCCAGACCTGGGCTGGACAGAGAGGAGACGTGCCTCTCAGTGTTAGTATTCATGAGGCAAGGAAAACAAGCTACAATCTACTTGTGTGTGTGCGTGTATACGTGCAGGTTTGTGCATGTCAGAGACGAGAGCTAGCACAGATTAACACCACATTGGCCATGGAAACAAACATTGGGCCCTCTCATTTGTGAACCTGCTCAAGGACATCATTAATCCAGGTGTGGTGTTTGTTTTTTCCCCTTCCCTCACTCTCTCTCTTTCTCACCAAGCGTCAACAGTAGCTGTCACTCAGCGCAGCAATCAGTGGCATATTTTCGAGCACTGTGAGAATTGGGGAGACAAAGGTTGGCAGTGAGAACATCTGTATAACAGTGTCTGGCCCTGCACTGTCTGCCTACCATGTCAGCATTTCACACATCCAAATGCCCTTAGAGAAGCTGCTTGAATTATTTAGGCACCTAGCCAAGAATGCTTTAAAACAAGTCTTGAAATCGAGACCCAATTAGGGCTCACTTTATTAACCACTCAAAAAGTTTCCAGTTGAGCGGACATAGAGGGACGACTTGGAGACACCAACTTGTCATTTCTAGTTAAAAGGGAGCGGGAGAAAGGTAAAGTACTTGAATCACAGACGTGATTAAGGAGACAAAACAATAGAGGTCACAGAAAATGGACCTCGGTGTGCCAGCCAAAACAACCGCACTAAAAATCTTATCTGCCTTAAAAACAGACTTAAAATAGATGGCCATAACATAACCAGACTGTGTTCTGAAGACAAAACAACTGGTAATGATTGACAGTTGCCTCCCGTGTCTTGCATCTGCCAGTTGAGAGCTGATGGAAACGGCTGAGAGATGAGGAATGATGGTGAGAGAGGGAGCAGAACCAAGGCAAGCAAAAGAGAAGAAGAGGCTGTTTACCTGGTAAGCGATAGGGCTGGGAGATTGCACTATAGTTCCTCAAATCCTTCTCTAATGAACCTGACCATGCCGGCTTTAGACCTGTAAGCCTGGCGAGGCCCACACAATACACTCATTTCCAGCAGCCCTTTTTCCATGGCCGGAACAGCGGCACGGGCAGACAAAAGGATATTCCATCTCGGCGCGGATGTCATCGAGGCGATGGGAGAGCTCAATGGAGTCCTCCTCCTTGTTCTCGTTGAACACCTTCAGTTGGATGTCCAGCTCCTCTGTCTCTTTCAGCTCCTGTAATTCAGAGAGACATGAATAGACTGTGGTAGACAACAGAGGACTGGATGTATCTACAGTATGGATTAATTTATATAAAGTGTTATCAGTACATACATAAACCAAATCTAGCCTGATTGTATTAGCTTATACTAGTTCCATTAATGGAGACAAGTGTATGGTGGTTTCCAAGTCACAGCTGTGTGGGAACTAGGACACCCATCCACCTCCTTCCCTGCCGGCCTGGTATACCTGAATCACCCAGCGCTCCACACCTGCTCCCTCAATGAGGAGCTATAATGGTGCACTTTACAACTTTCCTATGAATCATTGGCGTTAAGAGTTTACAGACGGCACCAGGCCAAATGGAACCCAATTTCTGCAGCTATCAATCACCTCGCTGCTCTTCGGGCATGCCATCCGTCTTGCTTCGGAGAGGGAGTTAGCATGCAATGCAACAGAAAGGAGAGGTCTCAAGGACTCTCGGCCAATAGCAACCTCTCAGTACTTTATCATAGAACTGGTTCATTTTAGCTTTCCTCTTGGTCACCTGACTGTATTGGCTCCACAACATAACACAATTAGTGTGCCCCGCCTCTGTTTAAATGCTGGCAATAAAGCTTCAAATGAGGCATTTGTAAATGATTGTAAAGGAAACAGCATCATATCGGGGGGCAGATATGAAGATAATTAAACTAATGACAGCGATAATCAAGCGGAGCCGTCAAGATGACTTATAAACACGTGGCAAATTCCCCTCTGCAAATGAGGTCATGAGGGATGAGTGGATGCCGAGTGCAAGGATCTGTCTGCTGATTGATAATGATGCCACGGCGAGCTGTGATCAGTGAGGTGGTGCCTGCGGTGAGGTGAGCTAGAACAATCCAATATAATAATGGAAGCAATGTGGAGGCGAGACAGAAGGAGCTTTGTCTCTCGCAGGCAAACAGGGAGACGCAGGGAGGGCTAGGGACTAAAACTAACTGTTTAATGGGAGTTGGAGGGGTAGTCAATCATTCATTGTCCCAACTGGAAAATGTGTAGTGGACTGTTTCTTCCAAATCTGCCTCAACTCAGATGTATACATACAGATGTATACATACACCACTCACTATAGTCTCACTTGCTAAAGGAGGTTTTATGCATGTAAAACAACACACAAATGATACCTAGACTGCCAATTTAATGTATCTCTATGCCCCTGAAGGTGTGTGACGGACAGCCCCTTGCACTGTAACTCACCGGTAGGATCTTCTTGAGGCCACAGCGGAGGAACTCGTTGCGCAGATGTATCCTGAAGTCCAGATCGTCCGGAGAGGTGACCAGAGCGTTGATCAGCTGCATGCAGGCCACCTGTTGCCATGTACACACATGCCAGAGAGACCGTTAGAGAGAACATATTTTTGTAATTCATTCTATTTAACATGAATCAACATGAAATTAAATGGTGATATAGTGATTTATCATGCATGGCCTGTGTATGGTATCAATCTATGTTATGATGTAGCAGGCACTGTCGAGTTAAAAGACCTTGGGGAGAGTATGTGTGAAACATTTCATGTGTATACAGTGCATTCGGAAAGCATGCAGACCCCTTTTTCCACATTTCGTTATGTTACAGCCTTATTCTAAAATTGTCCGTAGAGATCCTTGATGAAAAATCCTCAGCAATCTACACACAATACCCCACAATGACGAAGTGAAAACAAGTTTAGACATTTTTGCAAACGTATATATATTTTTTTAAATACCTTATTTACATAAGTATTCAGACCCTTTCCTATGAGACTCGAAATTGAGCTCAGGTGCATCCTGTTTCCATTGATCCTCCTTGAGATGTTTCTACAGCTTGTTTGGAGTCCAACTATGGTAAATTTAATTGATTGGACATGATCTGGAAAGGTACACACCCCTCTATATGAGGTCCCACAGTTGACAGGGCATGTCAGAGAAAAAAACCATGCCATGAGGTCGAAAGAATTGTCCGTAGAGATCAGAGACAGGATTGTGTTGAGGCACAGATCTGGGGAAGGGTACCAAAACATTTCTGCAGCATTGAAGTTCCCCAAGAACACAGTGGCCTACATCATTCTGAAATGGAAGAAGTTTTGAACCACCAAGACTCTTCCTAGAGTTGGCTGCCCGGCCAAACTGAGCAATCGGAGAGAAGGGCCATGGTCAGGGAGTTGACCAAGTACCTGATGGTCACTCAGAGAGCTCTAGAGTTCCTCTCTGGAGATGGGAGAACCTTCCAGAAGGACAACCAACTCTGCTGCTCTCCACCAATCAGGCCTTTATGGTAGAGTGACCAGACTGAAGCCACTCCACAGTAAAAACCACATGACAGCCCACTTGGAGTTTGCCAAAAGGCACCTAAAGACTCTCAGACCATGAGAAACAAGATTCTCTGGTGAAACCAGACAGAACTCTTTGGCCTGAATGCCAAGCGTCACGTCTGGAGGAAACCTGGCACCATCCCTACGGTGAAACATGGTGGTGGCAGCATCATGCTGTGGGGATGTTTTTCAGCGGCAGGATCACCTTACCACAGGACAACGGCCCTAAGCACACAGCCAAGACAACGCAGGAGTGGCTTCGGGACAAGTCTATGAACGTCCTTGAGTGGCCCAGCTAAAGCCCGGACTCGAACCCGTACGAACATCTCTGGGGAGACCTGAAAATAGATGTGCAGCAACTCTTCCCATCCAACCTGACAGAGCTTGATAGGATCTGCGGAGAAGAATGGGAGAAACTCTACAAATACAGGTGTGCCAAGCTTGTAGCATTATACCCAAGAACACTCAAGGCTGTAATCGCTGCCAAAGGTGCTTCAACAAAGTACTCACTGCCAAAAGTGCTTTAACAAATATATTTTAGTTGTGTTGTGACAGGGTAAGGGTGGTATACAGAAGAAGTCCATATTACGGCCAGAACAGCTCAAATAAGCAAAGAGAATTGACAGTCCATCATTATTTGGAAGTTTCTTCAAGTGCAGTCGCAAAAACCATCAAGTGCTATGATGGAACTGGCTCTCATGAGAACTGCCACAGGAAAGGAAGACCCAGAGTTACTTCTGCTGCAGGGGATAAGTTCATGAGTGTTACCACTAATGAACTTATCACGCATTCTGCAGCCGATGCGAGTAAGACCTTTAAACAAGGTCGCAGGGCCAGATGGATTAACAAGACGTGAACTGCGAGCATGCGCTGACCAACTGGCAAGTGTCTTCACTGCCATTTTCAACCTCTCCCTGTCCGAGTCTGTAATACCAACATGTTTTAAGCAGACCACCATTGTGCCTGTGCCCAAGAACACAAAGGTAACATGACTAAATGACTACCGACCCGTAGTATTCGTGTCTGTAGACATGCTTTGAAAGGCTGGTCATGGCTCACAACACCATTATCTCAGAAACCCTAGACCCAATCTGCATACCGCCCAAACAGATCCACAGATGATGCAATCTCTATTGCACTTCACACCGCCCTTTCCCACATGGACAAAAGGAACACCTATGTGAGAATGCTATTCATTGACTACAGCTCAGCGTTCAACACCATAGTGCCCTCAAAGCCCATCAATAAGATAAGGACCCTGGACTAAACACCTCCCTCTGCAACTGGATCCTGGTAAGGGTAGGTAACAACACATCCGCCATGCTGATCCTCAACAGAGGAGCCCCTCTGGGGTGCGTGCTCAGTCCACTCCTGAACTGCCTGTTCACTCATGAATGCACGGCCAGGCACGACTCCAACACCATCATTAAGTTTGCCGATGACACAACAGTGGTAAGCCTGATCACCGACAATGACGAGACAGCCTATTGGGAGGAGGTCAGAGACCTGGCTCTGAGGTGCCAGGACAACCACCTCTCCCTCAACGTGATCAAGACAAATGAGATGATTGTGGACTACAGGAAAAAGAAGACCGAGCATGCCCCCATTCTCATCGACGGGGCTGCAGTGGAGCAGGTTGAGAGCTTCAAGTTCCTTGGTGTCCACATCACCAACACACTAACATGGTCCAAGCACACCAAAACAGTCGTGAAGAGGGCACGACAAAACCTATTCCCCCTCATGAGACTGAAAAGATTTGGCATGGGTCCTCAGATCCTCAAAAGTTCTACAGCTGCACCATCGAGAGCATCCTGACTGGTTGCATCACTGCCTGGTATGGCAACTGCTCGGCCTCCGAACGCAAGGCACTACAGAGGGTACTGCGTACGGTCCAGTATGTCACCATTGCCAAGCTTCCTGCCATCCAGGACCTCTATACCAGGCGGTGTCAGAAGAAGACCCTAAAAATAGTCAAAGTCTCCAGCCACCCTAGTCATAGACTGTTCTCTCTGCAACCGCACGGCAAGCAGTACCGGAGTGCCAAGTCTAGGTCCAAGAGGCTT
Organism: Salvelinus namaycush; assembly: GCF_016432855.1. Classification (NCBI taxonomy): domain Eukaryota; kingdom Metazoa; phylum Chordata; class Actinopteri; order Salmoniformes; family Salmonidae; genus Salvelinus; species Salvelinus namaycush. The sequence continues at coordinate 15,734,354 of NC_052311.1, read as the reverse complement.
CTAAACAGCTTCTACATCCAAGCCATAAGACTCCTGAACACCTAATCAAATGGCTACCCAGACAATGTGCATTGCCCCCACTCCCCCTCTTTTACACCGCTGCTACTCTCTGTTGTTATCATTTATGCATTGTCACTTTAAAAACTCTACCTTCATGTACATATTTCCTCAACTAACCGGTGCCCCCGCACATTTACTCTGTACCGGTACCCCCCTGTACATAGTCTCTCTATTGTTATTTTACTGCTGTTCTTTAATTACTTGTTACTTATATTTCTAATTCTTATCCATATTTTTAACTGCATTGTTGGTTAAGGGCTCGTAAGTAAGCATTTCAGTATAAGGTCGGCGCATGTGACATTTTTTTGGGGGATTGATGCTGAATTCAAGGCACACTTAACCAGCATGGCTACCACAGCATTCTGCAGCGACATGCCATCCCATCTGGTTTGCGCTTAGTGGGACTATCATTTGTTTTCAACAGGACAATGACCCAACACACCTCCAGGCTGTGTAAGGGCTATTTGACCAAGAAGGAGAGTGATGGAGTGCTGCATCAGATGACCTGGCCTCCACAATCACCCTATCTCAACCCAATTAAGATGGTTTGGGATGATTTGGAACGTAGAGCGAAGGAAAAGCAGCCAACAAGTGCACAGTATATGTGGGAAGTCTTTCAAGACTGTTGGAAAAGCATTCCAGGTGAAGCCGGTTGAGAGAATGCCAAGAGTGCGCAAAGCTGTCATCAAGGCAAAGGGTGGCTACTTTGAAGAAATTTGTTTAACCCTTTTTTTAACCACATGTGCTATTTCATAGTTTTGATGTCTTCACTATTATTCTACAATGTAGAAAATAGTAAAAATAAAGAAAACCCCTTCAATGAGTAGGTGTGTCCATATATAAACTCAGCAAATAAAGAAACGTCCTCTCACTGACAACTGCGTTTATTTTCAGCAAACTTAACATGTGTAAATATTTGTATGAACACAAGATTCAACAACAGACATAAACGGAACAAGCTCCACAGACATGTGACTAACAGAAATGGAATAATGTATCCCTGAACAAAAGGGGGTCAAAATCAAAAGTAACAATAACAGTCAGTATCTGGTGTGGCCACCAGCTGCATTAACTACTGCAGTGCATCATCTCCTCATGGACTGCACCAGATTTGCCAGTTCTTGCTGTGAGATGTTACCCCACTCATCCACCAAGGCACCTGCACGTTCCCGGACATTTCTGAGGGGAATGGCCCTAGCCCTCACCCACCGATCCAACAGGTCCCAGACGTGCTCAATGGGATTGAGATCCGGGCTCTTCGCTGGCCATGGCAGAATACTGACATTCCTGTCTTGCAGGAAATCACGCACAGAACGAGCAGTATGGCTGGTGGCATTGTCATGCTGGACATCCTCGCAGTGGTCTGTCACTGCGAGGATGATCAGCTGTCCGTCCTGTCTCCCTGTAGCGTTGTCTTAGTCTCACAGTACGGACATTGCAAGCCTCTGAGCCTGCAGGAAGGGTACCACATGAGGGAGGAGGATGCCTGCAATGACAACAAGCTCAGTCCGATGATACTGTGACACACCGCCCCAGACTATGACGGACCTTCCACCTCCAAATCGATCCCGCTCCAGAGTAAAGGCCTCGGTGTAACGCTCATTCATTCGACGATAAACGCGAATCTGACCATCACACACGGTGAGACAAAACCGCGACTCGTCAGTGAAGAGCACTTTTTGCCAGTCCTGCCTGGTCCAGCGACGGTGGCTTTGTGCCCATAGGCGACATTGTTGCCGGTGATGTCTGGTGAGGACCTGCCTTACAACAGGCCTACAAGCCCTCAGTCCAGCCTCTCTCAGCCTATTGCGGACAGTCTGAGCACTGATGGAGGGATTGTGCGTTCCTGGTGTAACTCGGGCAGTTGTTGTTGCAATCCTGTACCTGTCCCGCAGGTGTGATGTTCGGCTGTACCGATCCTGTGCAGGTGTGTGTTCTGCCACTGCGAGGATGATCAGCTGTCCGTCTTGTCTCCCTGTAGCGTTGTCTTAGCCGTCTCACAGTACGGACATTGCAATTTATTGCCCAGGCCACATCTGCAGTCCTCATGCCTCCTTGCAGCATGCCTAAGGCACGTTCACGCAGACGAGCAGGGACCCTGGGCATCTCTCTTTTGGTGTTTTTCAGAGTCAGTAGAAAGGCCTCTTTAGTGTCCTAAGTTTTCATAACTGACTTTAATTGCCTACCATCTGTAAGCTGTTAGTGTCTTAACGACCGTTCCATAGCTGCATGTTCATTAATTGTTTATGGTTCATTGAACAAGCATGGGAAACAGTGTTTAAACCCTTTACAATGAAGATCTGTGAAGTTATTTGGATTTTTATGAATTATCTTTGAAAGACAGGGTCCTGAAAAACAGACGTTTCTTTATATATATTTCTTTTTTTTTATTAGCAAAAATGTTTTTTCAGCCAAAAAACTGTTTTTTCTATGTCATTATGGGGTATTATGTGTAGATTGATGAAGAAGAAAAAAACGACGTAATCAATTTTCAAATAAGTCTGTAACCTAACAAAGTGTGGAAAAAGGGGTCTGAATACTTTCCGAAGGCAATTTATATTCCTCTCCTAGAGAGGAGAGGAAAGACAGGAAAGAAGAGAGGAGAAGAGAGGAGAAATAGGCCATAGTCAGTCTGGTGTAGAGGCAGAAAAAAGTAGAAGGTAAGAGGAAGTGGAAAAGAGAAGAGGTCTGGGGAGTCTACTGACCAGATGTGCATTTGTAATTGATTTATTGGATTAGGGAAGAGTAGAGAGATGGAGTGGCGGGAGAATGAGGGGAAAGGGAAAATGCTGATGGGCCTTAATGGGATGTAAGGTGGCTCCAGGGAGCAGCACCAGGAGAAGACGGAGTGTTCCTCTGACAGGCGGATCGATCGGGAACTGAAGGATCTCTGTGATTGACTTGAAAAGTACCCTATAGAAAACCTCTATCGGCCTGTTTGTGTTGGCCCACATCTTTTTTTAACGGGTCGTAGTGAATGCTGTCGCTTGGCTGTTATTCACACCGATTCCCCCTGTAGGTGTTTTTCCTGGCGAGAGGTTTACAGACAAACACATGCACACCCATGCGCACACACACAGGGGCACACACACACATAAAATCATCACGCTAGCCCAATTCATGCCCTCAGAGAACGTAACCAGCGGGAATTCGCCTGGCGATGGGGAATAATAGCCATCTGGAATGAACAGCATTGGTTTGTTTTCAATGTGTTTTTTCCCCTTTCTATAGCCAGGGGACAGTGAAATCGAACAGGTTTGTATTAATCCAGTGGAGTGAGGGAATATGGTGTTATGGATTATGGGGACATGTCAGTGCTAATGGAGACTCTTTACATATGCACCAGGCCTGCCGCGCACCGGGAAAACAGTAAGCTTAAGGAGAATTCTAAAGGTTGTTCTGTGCTGCACCAGCCCTACTGGTGGGGTGGAAGGGGATGAGACAGTTGCTTTGAGAACATGCCAATGGTGTCAGGCAGCAGCAACATAGCAGACATCAAACCACTCCAATAGGACCTCCAGAGCCTTGGACCAAGAGCTGGGCATCCAAGCCTGAAGTCTACCCACCAGGGACGCTACTCTAGAATCCTCGCTGAAACTTCACTAACTTCACTCCCATCTTTAGTCTTTCAAAAGGAAGATAACTATTTCGAGAGTTATGAGTGACTGAGGGAGCTTCGTGGGCCTAATGATATTGTTTTCTTCTCTTCGTCTACGTGTAGATTTGTCCTCCTATCGTATGACGCAGACAGACCTCGACCATGTTTGTTGTGTGGAATTGGTTCGAGGAGGGTTATTGTGGTGCTTGTTTTTGGGGTTGGCGACGGTGCAAGAAGGGAGCTCGGGCGTCATGTGAGCCGTGCTTGCCGTAGGAGGTTTTTTGTCAGTGTAATTAAAAGTGGGACTGCTGGGACGGTTTAAAGTCGGGATGCAGGCTGGCTTTCTCTTTGCAGTGGAGAGAGCAAAGCCCGAACTGCGGCAAAACCCATTTTAATCACATTAACAAAGTCAGGCTCCACAGCACCATCACAAGGTTTTTAAAAAGTATTCTAATTTCTTTGAACCTTCTGCATCAGCAAGGTAGTTTAATTTACTTCACAATTAGTGGCGGCTCTTTTCATTAGCGGACATTTTATGGAGGAGGAAAACAAGCAGCACAATCCAGGGATTTCTACCTCCCCTCCTTCCTCCATCCATCCCTCCCTACCCATCCATCCCTCTTTCACCCATCCATCCCTCCTTCCTCCATCCCTCTTTCCCCCATCCATCTCCTCCTTCCCCCATCCATCCATCCCTCCTTCCCTACCCCTCCCCCATCCCTCTTTCCCCCATCCATCCCTCCTTCCTCCATCCCACTTTCCCCCAAACATCCCTCTTTCCCACATCCATCCCTCCTTCCCCCATCCATCTCCTCCTTCCCCCACCCATCCCTCCTTCCCCATCCATCCCTCCTTCCCCAACCCTCCCTCATCCCTCCTTCCCTCATCACCCGTTCCTCCCTTATCTCCTTCCCATAGTCCGCCCCATCTACAAACAATTTTACAAATTATGAAATTTTAAAAAGACTGCTGGCAAAAAAGTGCCAGAGAAAGAAACAGTGAAGGGAAAATAACAGAAGTAAAGACAGGTATGTTGCTGCATGGTTGCCCTTTTCCTCTGGGTCCTCAGAGACCAGCCTCAACAACACTGAGAAAAAGCAGAAAAATATTTGTTACGAGGATGGGAAAAAAACATTTCTGGAAGTCAACATCTCTCTTCTGGTCTTGTGTTATATTTCAGAGTTCTCAAAAGAGTCCTCAAAAGAGAGTAGAACAGTTCTGGTAGAGCTCCTCGAGTGAAGCAGGTGGTGTTGATTAGGCCAAGAGAAAGAACCCTTGGTCGACTCCCATCAAACAGCTTAGGTGCCAGAGGTTGACAAGCAGACACAAAGCAAGGAGGGCAAGGGAGATGAAATGTGTGTACCCGTCGACAGGGGCTGAGGTACAGTAGACCCCTGAGTGACAGAACTGTCAATTTCAACCTGTCCCTCCGCGTCAAACACCGGCTCCAAGCCAAGAGGCCATTTGTGAGAATGACACTGACTAGAGCCGAGTTCTCTCCATTGCACATGACATGGCAGACTCGAATGATTTGACTTTGTTATGTGTGATGTGCATATATGTGAGCTTAAAAATATGTTTCTTTCCACAACTTGCCTCAGAGGCCTACAGGTTGAGGTCATAGATAAAACTTGGAAGGGTTGATAAACAGAATATTGATGTATGACTCAAATCCAAGCAGACTAGCATTGAAATAACACAGTCATCGCACCATGGGCTACTCCGTAAGGGGCAGGTTGAAAGAGTGTTGTGGATGGAAGTGGATATTTATGAGGTTCTTATGGAAAGATGTGAGAAAGGTGTAAATGACTCAATGTCACACATAAATCACACACTGTTGTCAATGGGATTTGCACAAAGTGCGAGTTTGTGACTGTGTGTGTGTGTGTGTGTGTGTGTGTGTGTGTCTGTCCAAAAGGGGTTGTATGCTGACCTGGAGCTGTTGGGCCTCGTGATTCTCCAGTCCCTCCACTATCGGAGCAAATCTCTCCCTGTTATTCCTCTCCGCTGCAATCGTCATGGCAGCCAGGATCTTATCCAGGCTGAGAGAAAACAAAAAGACTGAAAAGTCAACAAACGCCTTTATCGCCCTACCACCAGGACATTTACTCACACCTCCACCTCACATATCATCTAATCTGTCCCCTTGTCTTTGTCAGGGACGTTCTATGGGGACCCAAGACAAATGGACTGGCCTGAGTCTTTGTTTGCAACCCCGTGCATTATAGGTATCCAATTGATCTGCTTTAGTGTTCATTGCTCTGGTAATGTTCAGAGAAAGCCTGTATAGCTGATATTATCCATTGTAAAAGCTATTCATAATAAAATGCAGTTTGTGATGCCAGGGCAGGAGCAATTTATTGCAGGGAGAAGGCTACAGGACTACTTTATAAAAACACATATTGTTGTGAAAGCAAATTAGACCGTTTACAAGGGCTCACGGCAACTTTGCTGAATAGTGATTTGGGCAATTTCAAACGAAGGCCTCACACTGCTATGCGCCTGCACAAAGGGGCTGCAACACAAGTAGGTGAAGACAGTTTAAATAGCCACTTTAGTAAACAGCAAACAAAAGTTTTTGGATGCCGAGCCCCTTCTTTATCTGGATGCGCTTTATCATGCCATCAGTCGTCGGGGCCTCTCTCATCGGGGTTGGAAATGGTTTGCTGTCAAGCTTTTATCTTCTATACACAGGAGAAGCACAACCGAGAGAGAGAAAGAAAGAGGGAGGGAGGGAGGGATCGCGAGAGCTCTTGTTTTATATTTATTTTTCAGCACATTCTTTTTTCTGTTTCTCTCCACTTTGCCATCCAGGGCGGTGAAGTGTTCGTGGGTCCTCAGGGAGGGAGGATGGCTCACGACCGAGCCATGCCTGTGATCTTCCCCCCTCGCTCCAAAATAGTCTGGCACAGGAGCTAAGAGAGGGAAGATGCGGAGGAAACTACCGACCCAGCACCACCCAACCCTTGACTTTTTTTCCCGGAAAGTGAGGCCTCAGCTCTATTCCCTGTCAATCAGCTGTGCATGCTTAAACAGGGCTGTTTAAGCATGCACACACGTGTGTGTGTGTGTGTGTGTGTTTTTCTTTAAGTATATGGGAAATTGAGTATGAGGGCAGCTTAGTTAGTACTAGAAAATTAATTTCAGGCGAGTAATTTTACATTCCTAGATTAAACATAGCAGGGGCCAAAACCACGGTCACACAGAGACATTCGGGAGGGGCTGATATGTAAGAAACAGTTTTAACTAGATTGTCGTATTTGTCCATTTCTTTATTTTCCTCCACTGTATGCAGAGCTACTTTGAAGTCCCGTTGTTATTTTAGTCCAGCTCAATACAAAAGAGCTCCCCTGGATTCAATGTATAATCTGTCAGCCGAACTGTGTGTTCATGGCCAACAACACTGAGAACTGAAATACATTACACAGCCCAAACTGCTAAATCAGAACATGTTAACGGATGGAACTCCGGTACATCTCAAAGCCCTCGCTGCAAATGTAACATGAGTGCACAAAATGTATTGTGTTAGGGCCAGTGACAGGTTGTCTACAAATGTATTTCCTTAATGTGATTATAGAAATGAGGGTTGCTAGGGGGGAGAAGTGGGGATGAAGACAATGGCTGGCACTGAGAGAAGTGTGAAATTGAGGATATTATAATGGTAGGTTAGTGTTGAATGTGGCGGTGAACTTACATGTTTTCCTCTCCAATGATGCAGATAGCTGAGAGGATCTTGACGATCTCTGTCATCATACTGGTCTGTTTTGGGTCAATGGCCCTGGCCAGGAGAAGCAAGCTTCGCTCATCTCCCAGAATCCTTTGCAGCCCATACTGCAAGGGAAAATGGAGATTATGATGAATTGAGCCAATTCAGGTCAGGACTGTGGGGACAAATACTTATAGTCCTCCCCTAACTTTAAATCTATCTTGGACTCAAGTATACTTGAACACATATTGGGATTTTGTTAAAGGGTAGCAATATCAATAGCTCATCCATCCTCACTTTCCAAAGATGAGACAGTGCTGCTTCCCAAAAAAGAATAATGAAATACTTGATGACAATGGGTTGAATATGGCAAATTAGCTCCGCTTTACTTGTCCATAATAGCTCTCGTCACAGTACATCCATTCTAGATAGGAAAAACAGCCAACCTGGTTTCACCATACAGGATTTTGAGAAGAATACATACTCGGTATAAAGTAATACCACTTTTCATTAATTTCATTTCTACCACTCTTTCAATGTGAATAATACTTATTTTTTCAGTTTTGCCATTGAAATTTAGGCATTGAAACTATAGAAATTCAGTCTCTGGTTTGTAGCACTACAGGGTGAATACAGAACCACTTCTACACTGTACTGTCCTTCTCTTCCCTCCTCAAATTACATTGAGTCGATATAACAGGCGGAATAAAGGATCACAATGATTGTTGAAGTGGTTGAGGGCCCACGTTGGGTGCCAATTGAATCCTGATATATGGCTTTCTGAAAACACTGAAGAATCAAGAAAAACTGCTGAACGTAAAACTTTTTGAATGAAAGCCTTGGAACAACCCAACCCGTACAAACGGTATTGTTCACGAAGGCCTTGGAACAACCCAACCCGTATTGTTCATGAAGGCCTTGGACCAACCCAACCCGTACAAACCTTATTGTTCATGAAGGCCTTGGACAAACCCAACCCGTACAAACCTTATTGTTCATGAAGGCCTTGGACCAACCCAACCCGTACAAACTTTATTGTTCATGAAGGCCTTGGACCAACCCAACCCGTACAAACCATATTGTTCATGAAGGCCTTGGAACAACCCAACCCGTACAAACCGTATTGTTCATGAAGGCCTTGGACCAACCCAACCCGTACAAACCATATTGTTCATGAAGGCCTTGGACCAACCCAACCCGTACAAACCTTATTGTTCATGAAGGCCTTGAGACACTGGATGAGCTTGTGCTGGTTCCTTTTGTCTATACTTTCTGGCCTGAAAAAGACAGGCGAAAGGACAGGAATGAGAATACGGCAGAGAAGAATAGATTTAGACAGTATTGAGGGCGTATTGAGAGACGAGAAGTCATTGTAATGTGAGATGCTTACTGTTTCTTATCCAGCAACTTATCCAATGCATCCAAGAGGAGGCCCAGTCCTTCATGGCCAAAGTTGTTCACCCAGCTAGAAAACAGAAGAAAAAAGAGTCAGAAAAGTCAGACAACATACATGGTTCCGTGCCAGACCAACAGATGTCGAATCACACATCAAAATAACACGAAAAAGTCATTGGTGGTATTGGTTTCATTGTCTCTGAGGGAAAAAAAATCCTCTCCACAATATGATTGGATATGGAGAAAATCATTGTCTCTATCATTGTCTCTATTTTTCCTGGTTATTTCTTTGGAGAATCTATTCATGAGACGTGGCATCGAAAATCAACACGGCCCTCTTTTTTGTAACACTAAATGCTAGAATGTGTATCACATTAATGTACAGGCAAAGGAAGAATCATCCATCCTATGTCCTGCTCCTGTGTTCTAGCAGTGTTCTTCTAGGCCCCACACAGCCTGCTGTAGCAACGCCAAAAGATTAAGCAATGCAAGAAAGATAACACTGTAATCGATAATGGATCGCAGGAGATAATTGGCTATAAACCACAAACGTATCTGGAGACAGCAAATGATCCAGTGCAGATGAGACTGTTTGTCAGCGATGGGGGCAGGGGCCGACCCCCCGATCACAGCCAGATTATGACATTAGCATCACTTCTTCTCGCCGCCAGACTGTCAATAAAACAAAACGCATTGAGCATTTTCTTGCGTTAAAGGGTCATAATTCAATGATTTATTCCGCCTTTTTGATAATGATTCAAAGCAATAATAGCATGCATATTAATGTAATTTATATTGAGTTGGAGAAGACCCTCGATTAGGGCCGATGCGTACTGCCCAAGGTGGGCGGCTCTGCCAAGGTGAAGTGAGGTAGCTATTTCTCTGATCTGCAACAGAATAAATGGAGAATTACTAAGACTACCAAAGCCATCCGAACCCATTCCTCAAAATGCATTACCAGGCCAAGCCCAACCCAATTTGCACCTTATTACCACTGTGATGTACAGTATAATGATCTGCTTTGTTAATAAAACCAAACAGCATAATGTTCAAAATGTATAACTGTCTGTTTACCGAAGAGATTGCGGGAGGCAGCTCATTGCATGCAAACACAGTTAGCTAAGCCCCAATAACAAAAATGAGATCTCGGGGAATCAATCTAGCCCGACTCAATGTAGAGCACAATCACACTGCTGTTTATGACAGCCGACATCAATACAGAGAGTAGGAATAAATGAGCGATGTGAGACAACAAAAGAAGCGGGAAAGAGGCGACATGGTTGACGGAGTACAATTCGGTAAATCCACAATCATTTTGTTTATGCTCGCCGATTCGCCACTGTAGGGCTTATGCGAGAGCTAGGGGAAATGAAGCCAATATTTGTGGAGAGATATTCTGATTATTACTCTGTGTAACCTGAGATCCAAGGCACAAATACCAGGCAGTTGTGTACAATGTCTTGGAGTGCAAAACAGGGGGGGGGGGGGGGGGGGGAAATCGCAAAAGCTGCCATGACACCCAAATTAGATCCATTGGGTGAACAAGTTTGTAGCTCAGGTGGATTAAAGGTCACCTAGCCAGGCCTGATATATTGGACAGTGATATGACACAATCCATGTGGTTGAAATAACCTGTGTCTCAACACGACCTCTTCTTCAACAAGATGGAAAGTAAACAAAGCAAAACAGTGCTACTCCACAGACAACACTGATAGATGAAAGCTGAAGTTGAAGACGCATCCCGTCCCTAGCATGTTGTGACAAGCTTTTATTGTTCTGAGGCGGCTATCTTTTCACTGCTGGGAAATCAAGCAGCTTTCGTTTGGAGGTGCCTAAAGTGGATAGATAGTGAAGTTAGGTCTATTTGTTTGTATGTCTCTCTGTCGATGTTGCCAATCCGTCTGTCGGTCCATCGGTCTGTCAAAGACGCAACAGCACAGTAGCCAAATAGGATGCTCTTCCCTTTCAGCTTCCTCCTCCCTCAATGTGTGGCATGCATCAGAATCTCATTAACTTGGGGTGGAACTTGTTCATGAGCAATTGATGGATATAATCCTGCAGTTAAGTGCCATCAAATCGTGTTACTTTCCACAATCATGTACATCCCGCAGGCTAATGATAAAGGCATTGTTTACCAATTTTATGTGTACTATTTCTGCTGGTTTGATTGTTGTATTTATGTTAAGTGCCACAAAACCCAGAATTATATAAGATGATGTCACAGTCCCAAATGGAAACATGTATACATCTGACCTTTGCTGTCACCATGTAGCTCACGAACAAGGCAATGTGATTCCCTAGAAATGAAACAAGTAGCTGCCTTTGTGGGTCACTATCAAGTATACCATATATGTTGTTGAATGTGTTTGCCGAGTCGTGTTAATCATATTCCTACAAGCAGATTTGGCATGGGAAATGTCACTGCTGCTGGAGAGAATGCTTTGCTTGTGTACACCAGCCACAGCAACAGACCGAACGGAATTGTTCTGTGGAATGTGACACGCATTCAGTCTGTCTGACCAACCAGCTGGCCTGTCTTGTGATGCCTTTTATGCACATTGATTTCAGCCAGTGGCCCAACATTGTTCATTCTTGTTGTGTTATTTCATTGGGACTGGCGTCGGGGAGTATTATGTTATTGAGAGCTCTGTGTGAGAGAGCAATATCTTTCATATTGGATTACGGGCTAAGCCATACCGCTGTACCACTCTGCCACTCCTGACCTATTCAGCACTGCTGCATTCCACTTGAGAACTTGTGCTCTTAGCAACAAATTGCTCTCGACATTATAACCTGAACCTGAGCACCGGGAGGCTGCCAGCCTTGTGATTCTGCATTCTGAAGGCCATAAGCATTTCTTCCCAATCAATGCAATGACTTACTGAAGGAACCAGAATAGCATGCCCAATGAGAATGATGTCAAACACCCACACATATTTAACATTGGAATATAATCCAAAACAATTGCATTGTATTTTAATTACACACAAGGTTCTACTCTGCAGTTATATATGGTATAAATACTATGAAGCAAATCAGTCAGTGATAACAAGAAAATACTGTATACCAATGACTGCAGTTAACACGCAACATCTACATTTTGCTCTTTGATCAGACAGAAGGTATTTAAGTTCACATTCTCAGGAATGATAAAATTAGCATTTATCCTATCAGACGCTGTTATAGCTTATATAAAGCAGACATCAGTATCCTCAAACAATTGGTTCTCAGAAAGGTTATGACCTTTGCAATAGCAAGAAAAGAGTGACGAGTAGCTTATTAATGAGTAAAAATACAGACATCTTTGTGAATAGGACTTAATGAATGGCCTAGCCTTTCCACTTTCTGACCTCGACTTCCTGTATGTCTCCTCTGTCCTCTGGGCATCAGGCATATTACACAATACAAACCAGGGAGGAGAAAGGTCAAAATATGAAATACCTGGAAGCATTTGATTCATACAGAAAGTTGTGATCTCAAAAGGCAATGATGGAAAGAATGAAGAGGGAAGGGTAACACAGAGATGGCATTGTGTGTTAGAGATAAGGGTGCCATTTGAGACGCACCACCAATCTTTTCACATGTGGTTGTTTCTTCCTTTATGAGTAGATTGAAGTGTTCAGCTGTCACGACCACACACACACACCTCTCTAATGAAGTTGTACACTTGTACTCCCCTGCCTCTTCTGTCCTCTCTAGCAGTTTTGATGACGGGACATAAATGGGATCTCTTGCATTCTCCAGCAGGTGTCTGGCCCACCTTCCCTCCATTCAGATAGGTACGTAGGAGAGAGGACAATAGAAGTAATAATCTTTGATTTGAACACAGTGACAATGGGAGCGCCCGTACCCTGTAGAAACCACTGTCAAAACCCTCTAGAAACCACTTTCGAAACCCTGTAGAAATGAATGTAGAAACCCTGTAGAAACGCTGTAGAAACGCATGGCTAATTTCAGCACAGGGGAGAGTGGACAGCACCAGGCGACGGTGGAGTGGCTATGTGACTGACCACACAGGCACATTAACCTTACTAGCGAGAGAGGCGAGAGAGAGAGGCAAGAAACGAGAGAAAGGCAAGAGAGAGAAAGAGGCGAGAGAGAGAAAGGGGCAACAAATCACATCACATTTTATTGGTCGCTTACACATATTTTACAGATGTTATCACAGGTGCAGTGAAATGCTGCACCTGTGATAACATCTAGCTCCAACAGTGAAGTAATAACTAACAATACACACAAATCCCCGAAATTAAAAGTAAGTAATTAAGAAATATCAGAACGAGCAATGCCAGATACATTTCATGACCAGAAGTATGTGGACACCTGCTCGTTGAACATCTCATTCCAAAATCATGGGCATTAATATGGAATTGGTCCCCCTTTGCTGCTACAACAGCATCCACTCTTCTGGGAAGGCTTTCCACTAGATGTTGGAACATTTCTGCTGGGACTTGCTTCCATTCAGCCACAAGAGCATTAGTGAGGTCGGGCCTGGCTTGCAGTTGGCGATCCAATTAATTCCAAAGGTGTTTGATGGGGTTGAGTTCAGGGCTCTATGCAGGCCAGTCAAGTTCTTCCACCCCGATCTCGACAAACCATTTCTGATGGAACCTCGCTTTGTGCACGGTGCATTGTCATGCTGAAACAGGAAAGGGCCTTCACCAAACTGTTGCCACAAAGTTGGAAGCATAGAATCGTCTAGAATGTCATTGTATGTCATCGGACCATTATTCTTCCTCCACAAAACTCTACAGGTGGCACTATGTATTAGGGCATGTAGCGTTCTCCTGGCATCCGCCAAACCCAGATGGTACTCCAGAGTCCGATGGTGGCGAGGTTTACACCACTCCAGCCGACGCCATTGGCATTGTGCATGGTGATCTTAGGCTTGTGTGCGGCTGCTCGGCCATGGAAACTAATTTCACGAAGCTCCCGACAAACAGTTATTGTGCTGACATTGCTTCCAGAGGCAGTTTGGAACTCGGTAGTGAGTGTTGCAACGGAGGACAGACGATTTTTTACGCGCTTCAGGACCCTGCGTTCCCGTTCTGTGAGCTTGTGTGACCTACCACTTCGTGGCTGAGCTATTGTTGCTCATAGATGTTTCCACTTCACAATAACAGCACTTACAGTCGACCAGGGCAGCTATTTGACGAACTGACTTGTCAGTCAGGCCATTCTCCCGTGAATGTTTGTCTATGGAGATTGCATGGCAATGTGCTCGATTTTAGACACCTGTCAGCAACGGGTGTGGCTGAAATAGCAGAATCCACTGATTTGAAGGGGTGTCCACATACTTTGTATATATAGTGTAAGTAAATGTTGGTGTGGTGTGTATAGACCGTATGGACAGTATATGAATAGAAAAGCTGTGCACAGCAGTAGTTATATAGGATGAGCCATGAATAGAATACAGTATATACATATGAAGTGGGTAAAACAGTATGTAAACATTATTAATGTGACCAATGTTCAATAACTATGTACATAGGGCAGCAGTCTCTGCTGGTGCAGGGTAGAATACAGGTGCAGGGTAGAATACAGGGTGGTAGCCGGCTAGTAACAGTGACAGTTCAGTTCAGGGCAGGGTACTGGGCGGAGGCCGGCTAGTGATGACTGTTTAACAGTCTGATGGCCTGGAGATAGAAGCTGTTTTTCAGTCTCTTGGTCCCAGTTTTGATTCACCTGTACTGTCTCCGCCTTCTAGATGGTACAGGCCGTGGCTCGGGTGGCTGTAAATGATCGTGCCCGTTAATTGAAATAGGGGTTGTATGGAGCTATACCTCTGTGGAGGAATGCCACGGTTTGATATGGTAAGCAGTATTAGGACCTGCACATCCACAGATGCCTCACCCCCTAGTGAGACGCTCTCTTTTCATCTTGACAGCCAGGAAAGAAATCAGTCAGTGCCACCTCCCTCATTCTAATACTAGAATATCTGTGCAAAGAGCTGTGAGTTAATTGATCATTCAAGATATTGTTTCAAGTCATAGGCCTCGGCCTGTATTAAAGGCCTCAATACATAGGCCTGTATTAAATAGTTGTATTCTTGCTTTATGTATTTCTTCTTTTTTCCTCTTTGTGGATTCCACCACAGCAGTAGTTCTTGAGGGAATTCGTACAGTTAACTCACATATTGTCTCTCTCTATCTAGCTGGTGTTCCACTGCCCCTAACAGCAGACTGCTGTGAACTGTCATTCTACAGAGGAACAATTAGGTCACCTGATTTTCAGGAAACACATGTGTGGGCAACATGACAACATCCATAGAAATATATTGAAACTTACTGTAAATAGAAACTCTGCATAACATTTAATGTGGCATATCCAACCACCACTTCCTGTTAAAGAAAATATTGACATTTTGACACCTGGATTGTGTTCTTACTAACAGAACTTCAAATTGACGAAAAATCTATGTGACCTATCCATAATAGACCATTGGGTGTTGACAAAAAAATGTACAAGGAAAAGGAAGTTGTAGAAATTGCAAAAGCTGTGGATGTAGAGCTGTGAATGTCAATTATCCCCCTGTTTAGTTGAGTTTATTAGGATCCCCATTAGCTACTGGACACGCAGCAGCTATTTTGCCTTCAGAAAGTATTCACACTGACTTTTTCCACATTTTGTTGTGTTACAGCCTGAATTTAAAATGTATACATTTTAGATTTATTGTTACTGTCCTACACACAATACCCAATATGTCAAATTGGAATTATGTTTTTAGACATTTTTACAAATTAATAAAAAATGAAAAACTGAAATGCCTTCAGTCAATAAGTATTCCACCCGTTTTGTTACGGAAAACCTAAATAAGTTCAGGAGTAAAAAAGCTCTTAACAAGTCACATAATAAGTTGCATGGATTCACTCTGTGTGCAATAATAGTGTTTAACGTGATGTTTGAATGACTACCTCATCTCTGTACCCCACACATGCAATTATCTGTAAGGTCCCTCCGTTTAGCAATGAATTTCAAACACAGATTCAACCACAAAGACAAGGAAGGTTTTCCAATGCCTCGCAAAGAAGGGCAGCTATTGGTAGACAGGTGAATGGTGAAGTTATTCATTACACTTTGGATAATGTATCAATACACCCAGTCACTACAAAGATACAGGTGTCCTTACTAACTCATTTGCAGGAGAGGAAGGAAACCGCTCAGGGATTTCAGCATGAGGCCAATGATGACTTTAAAACAGTTAGAGTTTAATGGTTGTGATATTGCAAACAGGATGCACATTTTGGAATATTTGTATTCTGTACAGGCTTCCTTCTTTTCACTCTGTCATTTAGGTTAGTATTGTGGAGTAACTACAATGTTGTTCATCCATCCTAAGGCACAAAGATAAAACTGCAAAAAATGTGGCTAAGAAATAAACTTTATGTCCAGAATACAAAGTGTTATGTTTGGTGCAAATACAACACATCACGGAGTACCACTCTTCATATTTTCAAGCATGATGGTGGCTGCATCATGTTGTGGGTATGCTAGTCATCGGCACGGACTAGGGAGTTTGTAGGATAAAAAGTAACGTAATAGAGCTAAGCACAGGAAGAATCCTAGAGGAAAATGTGGTTCAGTCTGCATTCCAACAGACACTGGGAGGCAAATGTACCTTTCAGCAGAACAATAACCTAAAACGCAAGGCCAAATATACACTGGAGTTGCTTACCAAGATGACATTGAATGTTCCTGAGTAGCTTACAGTGGATCTTCCTGTAAAAGTTGCGTCATACTGCAGCACACCTTGCGGGCTGCTGCAGAATTCTATGCCACGATATTTAAGTGTCAGCCATTGTTGCCATTAATGCTAGTTAGTGCAAGTTTGACCACCAGAGGGCATCTTTGAAAAGCATTTGACTTTTTTAATACTGGCTGTATTAGAGAATGTAAAACCTTTATTTGTATGAACATAGTATATGGGATTGATTTGAAGAAATGTAGCTTAATTAATTTGATTAATATTATGGTGTTTCTATTCCAAGAAAAACGAAAATCAAAAACCCTCCGCTACAGTACTACAGTAAGAGCTAAATAATCCTAACATGTCCACACCTTAACTGTAGTCTAACAAATATCCAAACAGAGATTCAGTGAAAATTAAAATCAAGACCAGTCCCCATGCTTGTCTCAGAGCAGCGTGAAACGGTGCTGAAATAGTTGACCACACGCGGGTAGGCTATTGCTTCTGTCTTCAATATGCTTTAAATGCCACAATATCACAAATAATGGAACACACACAATTCTTAAAACTCTGAGAAGGGTAATCAGAGGTGATCTGCACTGCATATTAAACTGACATTCTTATTGCTATATTCCACGCGCTACTGTGTGTGTTTCGAGCCTCTCGCTCTTTCTCGCAAACACACTTGTTGTCTTGACCTCTGAATGCTGTCTTTTCAAAAATACTGGTAGATACTTGGGGATTTTGGTCACGGACAGTGCTATTTGCAAACACTATCATCAGATGCCTGTGTTACGCGGAACGCAAAAGCCCGGGAAAATGAACAGGTACAGTAGGCTACAATACTGTAAAGTAGGCCAAATAATGGCAAAAATAATGCTTAAATAAATTGACTGCTGGTCTTCACTGTATGCTGCACATTTTTACGTTGTATTCCATTTCCAACAAGACTATTCAAGCGATCGGCTCCCTAATGGATGAAGATGATGAGTGCTCGGCAAAGGCCATCTGTAATCTGCTGGCATCACGGTACAACATCGCTCTAATCACAGTCAGAAGACAGTTGAAGAAACTTGCGTGGACTTATGGAAACGCTCGGCAAGACATTTTATATATATATTTTTTTTCCAGAACATTAACCATGTGTGTTCTCTTGTTTTGTACAGTTCTGTAGTTTCGACCCAATGATTCGTATGACAAACAAAGAACTTTGCGTCCTGCAGACATTCAATGACGCCATCTTCACAGAAAAATCAACCGTGGCCCTTGAGCAATTTGCTCAAAATGGAGGGCAATTTCTCGCCAGGGACCAGGCCCATATTTGATTTTTGATGGTAAGTTTAGCAATTTACAAAGTAAAAGTTATTTAAAATATTGTAGCCTACACCTCACGGACTGCTATGTGTTCCACAATAATTCACTGTTGCCTCCATTTTCAGGTATCATGGCTCGAGATTTCTTTGAGGAAGAAATCGTCAAGAGATATGCTGGACCCTTTGTCGGAGAGGTGTTTCTGAGACAACATTGTTTCTTTCAAGGTAGGATTATAGCAATATTTTGTTATGTTTAGGCCTATGTACATGTACATTTATAGCATTGTACCTAATGTTGGATGTTAGGCTAAATATATTATTTTCTTCTCCAAATGCAGACAATGCCCCAAAACACACTGTCGCTCGGGTTTGCATTGTAAATTAGGGCATAAACTGGGTCAAGACACCAGCAGAGTAAGTAGACCTTTATGTAGTAAAGTAAACATAAATAAATAAAAGTCCTGCAACACATACGGTAGGCCTACAGTATATCTAAAAATATGTTTTTCATCTCTACATGTTGGTCTCCTGATTTAAACCCAATCGAACTTGTTTGGCATTAACTGAAAACATTCATCTGTAACTCTGCCCAGCCTACAAGCAAAGATGAACTGGTGAAGGCCATCAATATGTTTTGGCTTGAGAAATTGCCAATACAACAATGCAACAAATACATTGATCATCTCAGCAAGTTTTTACCCGTGGTCGTGGAGCTGGGGGAAGTGCAACTAAAATGTAGTTTAAAAAAAACATCTGCATTTTGAATGTCTTTTCGCTCATTATGTTATTAATGAAAGCATAAAGATGTTGATGAAGAACTGTTATGGCCAAATTGGGGGATTTTCACACCTACAGCAGCCGGGCTATGAAGAGTTGCATGTCAATTCATAAACCATGTGCCATGGAATCTCTTCCCAACTATTTTGCAATCTATATGGCTCTCCGACATTTTGTGGTTGCATGAGGTCGAGTTAGAAATGTAACACTTCAGAGTACTAAAGCATCAAATACATTGCAAATTGGGGGATTGTCACATCTACAGTAGCCGTGCTATGAAGAGTCTGTTGTCCTGCTAATAGGATTTTTTTTTTGCATGATGGGCTACACCTGTTACAGTACTACAGTACACTTGTGAAAAACAAAATGCCTCCAGCTGTCCATCACTACTGTAAATAAAAACACAGCATATTGTTTACATTCTTTATTGTAACCATAATGTCACGAATAATTTGTATCTACCTTTCCAATTACTTTTACAGCTTTGGATTTACAAATGTGCGCATTTCATTTAGTTTTTGTTAAATCCAGTTCGAATTGAAGTATAACTTCTGTATGACTGAAGCCTTTAGTGAGAGTTATAATGCTTTAATATTAAATAATTGATGCCCTCCGAATTCATACGGGGCATTTTTGATGGAATTTTTGTTAGGGCAAATATGCTCTGTGAGAATATCTAACAATAATAATTGCTTTGTAAATAAGTATGCATTATGAAAGGATTAGATTAATTAGTTAAATAAAGTCCACCTGTGTGCAATCTAAGGTTCACATGATCTCTCACATGATCTCAGTATATATACACCTGTTCTGAAAGGCCCCAGAGTCTGCAACACCACTAAGCAAGGGGCACCACCAAGCAAGTGGCCCCATGAAGACCAAGGAGCTCTCCAAATAGGTCAGGGACAATGCTGTGGAGAAGTACAGATCAGGGTTGGGTCATAAAGAAATATCCAAAACTTTGAACATCCCACGGAGCACCATTAAATCCATTATTAAAAAATGGAAAGAATATGGCACCACAACAAACCTGCCAAGAGAGGGCCGCCCACCAAAACTCACAGACCAGGCAAGGAGGGCATTAATCAGATTGGCAACAAAGAGACCAAAGATAACCCTAAAGGATCTGCAAAGCTCCACAGCGGAGATTGGTGTATCTGTCCATAGAACCACTTTAAGCCGTACACTCCACAAAGCTGGGCTTTACGGAAGAGTGGCCAGAAAAAAGCCATTGCTTAAAGAAAAAAATAAGCAAACACGTTTGGTGTTTGCCAAAAGGCATGTGGGAGACTCCCCAAACAAATGGACGAAGGTACTTCCAATCCAAGATGGCGTAGCAGTCAGACGTCTTTTGTCCTCGTCTTGTCGTGTCCCGTATACATATATTTTTTATCTTTTCTTCGCATATCTTTTTTATATTTTTTCTAAAACTCAACTTCAAAACACTCTCCTGCAACCCACCTCACCCAATGTGGTGCGGATCTGTTTTTTTCTAAAGTATTATTCACCTCGTATTCGGAATCCCCCAACAGCAGCTAGCCAGCTCACTAGCTACTAATCAGCTAACCACTGCTAGCGGTCATTAGCTAACCTTTAGCTCGGAAAGCTCTCGCCAGTTTATACAACACGACTCAAACCAGAGCATACCGGACATATATTCTCTCCACATCCCCGGATTCCTACCGCAAGCTCTGGACATTTTCACCTGGATCTTCGCAGCTAGCTAGCTGCTATCCGAGTACTGGCTAACGTCGGTCCCGGAGCAAGCACCAATTAGCCTGGAGCTAGCCCATGCTAGGCCCTTTCTCCCGGCTAGCTAAAAGAGGGCCATCAGCCACTCCTGGGCTACAATACCCGGACCCCTTCTACTGCCGGAAATTCGATTATCGTGGATTTATCGGTGGTGACAGTGTTACCTAGCCTCAGTGCAGTGGGCAGCTGGGAGGATGTGCTCTAACTCTCCATGGACTTTACAGTGTCCCAAAACGTTTTGGAGTTAGAGCTACAGGATGCAAATTTCTGTTTGAAAAAGCTAGCCTTTGCTTTCCTGACTGACTGCCTGTATTGGTTCCTGACTTCTTTGAAAAGTTGCATATCGCGGGGACTATTCGATGCTAGTGCAGTCCGCCACAGGATGTTTTTGTGCTGGTCGAGGGCAGTCAGGTCTGGAGTGAACCAAGGGCTATATCGGTTCTTAGTTCTACATTTTTTGAAAGGGGCATGCTTATTTAAGATGGTGAGGAAATTACTTTTAAAGAACAACCAGGTTAGGGGAGGGCTTGGTCGGCAGGGATGTTCTTGTCCCATCGCACATTAGCGACTCCTGTGGCGGGCCGGGCGCAGTACATGCTGACACGGTCGCCAGGTGTATGGTGTTTCCCCGACACATTGGTGCGGCTGGCTTCCGGGTTAAGTAGGCATTGTGTCAAGAAGTAGTGCGGCTTGGATGGGTTGTGTTTTTGAGGACGCACAAATCTCGACCATCGCCTCTCCCAAGTCGGTACAGGAGTTGCAGCAATGAGACAAGACTAACTAACAATTGGATACCACGAAATTGGGGAGAAAGGTGTTAAAAAATATATATCCCTTACACAGCCTGGAGTTGGGTGCTCGTGTTTCTTGGCCCAAGCAAGTCTCTTCTTATTATTGGTGTCCTTTAGTAGTTGTTTCTTTGCAGCAATTCAACCATGAAGGCCTGATTCACAGTCTTCTCTGAACAGTTGATGTTGAGATGTGTCTGTTACTTGAACTCTGTGAAGCATTTATTTGGGTTGTTTCTGAGGCTGGTAACTCTAATGACTTTATCCTCAATGTTATCCTCAAAGCGGGCGAAGGTGTTTAGCTTGTCTGGGATTAAGTGTCCCCGACATGGCTGGTTTTCCCTTTGTAATCTGTGATTGTCTGTAGACCCTTCCAAATAAGTATTGTGTCTTGAGCCATTGAATTGCGTCTTCATTTTGTCTCTGTACTGTTTGTATTCAACCATATTCCCAGTCACCTTGCCATGGTTAAATGCAGTGTTTGGCGCTTTCAGTTTAGCGTGAATGCTGCAATCTATCCACGGTTTGGGTAGGTTTTCATAGTCACATTGGGAACATCCCCTATACACTTCCTGATGAACTCAGTCACCGTGTCCACATCATTATCCGAGGCTACCCGGAACATATCCCAGTACGTGTGATCAAAACAATCTTGAAGCATGGATTTTGATTGGTCAGATCAGCGTTGAGTTTCTGCCTATTGGAAGGGAGGAGCAAAATGGAGTTGTGATCTGATTTGCCGAAGGGAGGGCGGGGGAGGGCCTTTTAGGCATCCCGGAATAGAGAATAGCAGTGATCGAGTGTTTTCCCAGCGTGAGTGCTACAGTCAATGTGTTGATAATACTTCATTAGCATTTTTCTCAAATTTGCTTTGTAAAAATCCAAAATTACAATAAATGCTGCATCAGAATATGTGGTTTCCAGTTTGCATAAAGTCCAGTGTAGTTCCTTGAGGGCCGTTGTGGACTCGGCTTGAGGGGGAATATACATGGCTGTGACTATAACCGAAGTTAATTATCTTGGGAGGTAATATGTTCAGCATTTGATTGTGAGGTATTCTAGGTCGGGTGAACAAAAGGACTTGAGTTTCTGTAAGTTATCACAATCACACCATGAGTGGTTAATCATGAAACATACACCACGCCCTTCTTCCCGGAGAGTTCTTTATTCCTGTCTGCGCGATGTACTGAGAACCCAGCTGGCTGTAAGGACAGGGACAGTATATCCAGAGAGAGCCATGACTCCGTGAAACAGAGTATGGTACAGTCCCTGATGTCTCTTTAGAAGGATATCCTTGCCCTCAGCTCGTCTACTTTATTGTCCAGGGACTGAACATTAGCGAGTAATATACTCAGAAGCGGTGGATGGTTTGCCCGCTTCCTGAGTGGGACTAGAAGTCTACTCCGAATACCTCTTCTCCGCCGACGGCGTCTTGGAGCAGCCTGCGAACAAAGGATCCAGTTCGGGAAAGTCGTATTCCTGGTCGTAATGCTTACTGCCGCTCTGATATCTAAAAGTTCTTTCCGGCTGTATGTAATAACACAAAAAAACGTTCTGGGCTGATAGTGTAATAAATAACACACAAAAAATCTAAATACTGCAATGTTGCTTAGGAGCTAGAAGCAGAGCTGCCATGTCTGTCGGCGCCAGTTCATTGCATTCAATGAGCATCAGGTGACCTCCCTTCAATGTTAGCTAACTAGCTAATGGTATACTGCATTTAAAGTCAATCTGGCGACATCAAAATGACGACAAAAGGTTTTACTACAAATTATTTGCCTCCTTTTGAATGGCATTGTCGTTCAAAACAATATTATGATGAAACATGCAACCCATGAATACATAACTGAGTGACGCATTAAACTGTTTTTGGTGTGGGTACAGTGAAGAAACCCATAGTGGCGTGTCTGGTGGGGTATGCATGTCGGTTTGAAGTGTATTGAAATAGATTATACAGTGGTTAGGCATTTTCAACACACAAATGTTTCTTAAAAAGACTGGAAGAGAAGTAGTACATTTCTCTTCAACCTTCAACCATGAAATACTACCATGCATGTTATTGATGTTAGTTCTGTATGTGCAGCTAAGGGCAAGGTGTGCTGCTCTGTTTTGAGCCAGCTGCAGCTATGCTAGGTCTTTCTTTGCTGCACTTGACCATATTACCTGACAGTAATCAAGATGGAACAAGATCAGAGCCTGAACAACAAGTACAGTTGATGTGTCTAAAACACAGAACATTTTTCTATAACAGACATACCTCTCCCCATCTTCACAACTGTACCTGCACAAAAATACAATTTCTAACTAAATCAATATGGAATTAAAATGTGAATTATGTATACCTCACTCCAGGTCTCCCGTAGATATGGCTACCTCTGGGTATATTTTAAGAGTGACGCCCATTTCATTTTATACACCATCTGTTAACCTCAGTCACTGAGGAGATTTGGATCTTTGGTCTCCTTAACTGCTTCGGGGGGAAAGGCTGCAATGAATTCAGCGACGTTAGAGTTTTAACCAAGTTAACCCACTCTTTTCTGAGTGCGTAAAAGTTAAACTGGAATATACATGAAGCATTAACGTGAAGATTGACAATGAACTATGCTGAAGAAACAATCGTAAAGTTTCAAAAAAGGCCTGCGTGTAGTACTCTATGATAATGTGTTAAACAAAATAAAAAAACATACATTTGGGATATTATAAGAAAAATAACAGAAAAAACAAATGGGGGAGAGTCAAATATATAAATTGTGTAAAATACAAAAACAACACGGAGCAATATTTAAATCATGCCTCATGGGCCCATAGATAGATTATATTCTCATTTCAAAACGTATTTCTCCTTGACAAGAAAAAAATAACTTACAAAAAGCCTAGGGGGGTGCAGGAAGGTTGAGAATAACATTTAGAGTCTGGAGAGTGAAGTCCCACAGCATAGACGATCCCGACTGAGCTCTTCAAACCCATGGTAAACGGACACTATTTATTTCAGGTCCAACAGTTGAAGTTTTGATCACTTTATTTTCTTACTTCCCGGAGGAAGTCAAAGTTGATGGTAATGGTAAAAATCTAATTACCATTATGTCCCAGAGAGGAGCTGGGAAAGCATAGGCCTCTTGACCCAAAAAGTCTGTGATATGCCTATCTTGTCCTCTTCTGTCCATGTAGGAGAGCTTAGCCATACCCTGGATATTTTCAAAGACTCCATCATAGACTGAGAAACACGGCCATTCTAAAGCTAGCCGACATGAATATTATGGCTTTCTGTCTTATTTATAACACATTTGGCCATAAGAGTTTGGGGAAACATATTTCCAGACAAATACGCCACCGGAATACGAGAAAGCTAAATATACTTTTGAACGCCTTTGAGGACATGGCGTTTCATAAAGCCATATTTCAACTTTCTTGGACCGCTGTGGAGTTTGATTTAGCTGTGGACAACACTGCCCAGAATCACAAAGTGAATACAAAGGATCAATTATGGATGATTGACAGAGATAGGCAGCCATTTCCGCACCACAAATGACAAAGTTTAAAACACTCTCTCCCTCGCTTTAATAAAGCATCTCTGGCAAACTGGGCTGGCACCTCTGTCTCCCCAAACTCACTGCAGAAACATCCGTCAGCACAGTGCTGACTTGTTATTACATGTCCCATAACCTTTCAGCCTGAGGAGACACTTCACATCCAAAAGACTAAGAGATCTTCAATGACTGCTAACCTGGCTGCAATAAGCCATCATCCACTCAACAGTGTTTTAGTGGGTTTACATGTCATCAGTTAAGTCATTATAGTGGCGTAAATAAATAATAATAAATAAATAATATTTTAACTTAGGTTACATGTAACTAAAAGGTTTCAATGTCAGCATTTCTATTCTAATGAGAACAGGTTGGTTATTAAGTAACATACAATAACTGTGATTATACCTGTAGTAATTATATTGATGGTAGCTGGGCAGTAGATCGGCCTACTTTT
Source organism: Salvelinus namaycush (assembly GCF_016432855.1). Taxonomy (NCBI): domain Eukaryota; kingdom Metazoa; phylum Chordata; class Actinopteri; order Salmoniformes; family Salmonidae; genus Salvelinus; species Salvelinus namaycush. Next base: position 15,709,297 of record NC_052311.1, on the reverse strand, counting down.
TATGAAGGTTTGTCAATAGGCCCCAGCTGTTGGGAATATAGCTGCTCTTTTAGAAAGCGGATGGCCTCTAAAATCGAAAGCGGAGAATACAGTATTTATAATTTTCGACCTGCCTCTTTTCCAAACGTCAAGAAACCTCCTAGAGTTTTCAGAAGCCGGCTTCTGGGATTCAACCAAGACCTTCGACAAAGCCGTTATTGCAGAGAAATGTACACCACGGCTTCTCTAACAAACAAACAGCTACCAACATCAACATTTCGTGGAGGTCGTTTTTGTTTCGAAAGTGTGAATTTTCTGAAAACCCATCTCCCACAGTCAGTCACTTGGTGGATGTTTAATTCATTTCTCAGTCAGTCATTTTGTTCTCTTCCGACTGGAGACTGATGAGGTGCCTCCTATAAAGAAGCATCCCCACTTCAAAGCTACTATTAAGCCCATTACCGGAGCTATGTGTTACCTCCAGAGCACGTGGCTACAGGCATTAAGCCGGGGTAAAGCTGGCGAGACCGATAGACACAGACGCCCTGGCAGTAGCTGTGAGATCACTACAATGCTCCATCTTGACTCTCCAGGCCTGACCTAGAAGAGGAGAAAACTCCTAGCGTCAGCAGCAATCCACGGCTGCCTGCACACAAAGGCCCCCAAATTGCCCAAGAGAAAATGTTAGTCATGCTATGAAGATTTTCCCACATAATGAAAAGTTGGAGCCAAGTTCAATTTTGGTCTAAATCTGTCTGGGGGATCTGAGTCGAGCAAGTCGAGCAAATTCAATATGAAAGTCACTGCTGGGATTTGAAGGGAGTCAGACTGTAATATTAAAGGCTTAGCACGAGGAACTCCAAAGCCGGGCTTTTGAATGTGTGAAGCAGTGTGTTCCCTGTGTAGAACCTAAGAACCCTCTTACTTCCTTTTATTAGGAAGGTATTGGTGGAGCATCAGGACAGGTAGTGGTACGTAGCTCAGAGGGGGTGAGCTCTAACCCTGCCAGAGGACAATTACCCCCACGTAGTGAACTTAGAAGTGGGAAGCGGAGCAAGCAAAATATAAATGTACATGACAAAAGCCTGTCGAGTTTGTGCATGAGTGGGTGTGAAAAAAAACGTTCAGAAATACGTCTTTGCTTTCTGAATTCCTTCTGCTGCCAGCCCTGTGGCACTTCTCTCACACTGCAACACCAGAGAAGAAGAAAAAAATATATATATTTTTTTGTAATCGGTGAAAAAACAAAAACAACTGCCATTAGATACACCACCACACATTAACTCTCCATACATACATTGGAAAAAAAGAGACCATGATTATCTGTGAGTTGGCATCTTGCTTCAAGTTGGCGGATTAAAAGTTAATGAAACAACTTATTGGAGAGTGGCGAGAGACGGAGTCGTGATAAGTCTAAATGAAGGAGTGAATGTCCAAACTAAAGAATAAAAAGGGGAAGGAACATGAGATTAAGAATAGGTCAGGCAATAATTATTTTCCAAAAGAGGTGGGTTGGGGAGGGGGAGAGAGAAAAGGGCAGCTTGAGGAAGCCATGAGCCTGGAGATGGAAGGGGCCTGCGGGGAATGTTGGGGGGCTGCTTACGTCACAGAGCAACACAGGTCTCTCAGGGAAAAAGACTAACTCTATTAAAGAGCTTGAAGATTGTCACTTCTGCTGAGTTAAGTAGAGGTAATTGGAGGGGGGGGGGGGGGGGGGGGGGGGGGGGGGGGGCTTGGCTGTCCACAAACAGCAGTGGTTTAATGAATTTCTAAGTCCCACTTATTGGTCTTTGGTTTCTTGTTTGAATAGCATAGCAACTTTCTTAATCATTCTTAAAACACACAGCCGAAAGAAAACAAAGCATCCAAAGTGTTTTTGGACAGCCGCGTTTAGCATTCATGATCTATCGTGGTGGTTAGGGGTCATTTTGTACTGGTCAAATAATTATGCTGTATTGATCTTTCTCCCTGTGTTATTATCACACGCTGCAATATACATTTCTCACACGGTCTCTGAAAATACAGGTAACTGCCAAACTAAAGGAACCACCAACATAAATGATGTTAATAGGGCATTGAGCCAGAACAGCTTTTTGCACGTTGGCATAGATGTGTCTGGAACTCTATTGTAGGAACGCGACGCCATTCCTCCATGAGAAATTCCATCGTTTGGTGTTTTGTTGATTGTGGTGGAAAACTCTCTCAGGCGCCATTCCAGAATCTCCTATAAGTGTTCAATTTGGTTGAGATCTGTTTACAGACGGCCATGGCATATGGTTTACATAGTTTTCATGCTCATCAAACCCTGCAGTGACCATTCGATCCCTGTTGGTGGGGTCATCCAATGGGGGCATAGCCATGGTGGCCAAAATAATGGCCTGTCCAGCATTTTTATACATGATGGGATTTTAATTGCTTAATTAACTCAGGAACCACCCATGTAGAAGCACCTGCTTTCAATATACTTTGTATCCCTCATTTACTCAAGTGTTTCCATCCTTTTTGGCAGTTAGCTGTATGTTACACTGGGCTGAGAGATCAGCAAGTGTGGAGAGAGTTGAGCTGCATTCTACACTTGATCAAAATGGGTACACAGATAAAACACTATAGTGCCCTGTGTTCAACTACATCTCCAAAAGTAGATATCAGCCATTTGTATAAGAGTACCTTAATAAATATAGAATACAGCTACCACAGAATTACAATCTGATAGATACGGAATATATATTTACTAACGCTATCATTTACGCCAAAGGAATTTAAAATGAATTCATTGGAACATATTTGTTGTTCAAACACAGGCATACAGTTTGACTACCATGGTAAATGAGAGAGGAAGAAGTGAATAACTGGAGAACTTGTGAGTAATGAGCCCATGGCAAAACTGCAGGGTGATTTGCATTTTCTCTGCAAGCAATGTTCCTCCCTATACTGAAGAACTCACAACAAGTTAGAGCAACAGAAATAGCCAGAGCTGGTGGTCAGGTCACTAAGCTGGTGGTCAGGTCATTGAAAGCAACAACTTTGAGCAGCCACATAACGTTTTGGCAGTGTAATATTCAAGGTGGTAACTTTGTATGTGTCAACTATTTTTGCCATTCTAGCCTGGCCAGAAAGTACTTTTGACGTAGGATATTTCATCCAAGATAATGGGCGTCTACTTTTGTTTAAGTTAAATTAATTATTAAACTACCATGAAAGAGCACTTGCAATGAAGCCTGTCCTTACGTAGTCCACAGGTGGTAGGTACTGGAATTCAAAAATACAGTGCATTACGCAGCTGTGTTTCGCATGGCTGTTCGCAGCACACCGACTATGGCAGAGAAAAGGTTACATTAACATAGTGCAATCAGAACACAGGCCGGCAAGTTTGATTTCCTGTGTGTTGTGATCCGTGACAATTAAGTGCATTCATATTAATTGTGAGTAACCTTCGCTATGCTCCAAGAGGCCAACATGTCCCCTCTATCTCCTCCTCCGCTCCCTTCGCTTTCAGTAAAACAATGAGAGGCCTGAAGAGGAGCAGCGGGGTGGGCTTCCAACAGCGCTGTGCTTCTCCCAGCCCCCCCATCTCACCCCAGGGTGCCTTTCTCCTGGCTAAGCTTGGCCTTCCGTGGGCGTCCAAGACGCTGCCGCAGAGCGCCGCTCCCTCCCTCTGTGGTCACGAGTTCAGCGGTTTGAAAACATCCAGAGGGCGAACCTGGCCTCCCTCGGTCCCCTTGGCACTAACTGGCCTTTTGCCGTGTGAGGAGGAGTGGTGTGATTTTCATAGCTAGCGGTGCTGAACTTTACAGCTCGGCAAGGTGCAAAGGGAGCGTTATGTGGGTTTTTCAAACAGAAATGATTTACGCCAATTTCCCCCTGATTAATGAGCAGGCAGACAGTAGGTAAACAGCACAAAGGCAGGTCTGGGAACAGTTTTTCTGTTATCAGATAAAGCCAAACAATACAAATGTGTCTTTAGCTTAATGAAAGCAAGAACTTGGGAGGTTACCTTAAGGCGGAGTATTTATCCATCATTGGTGGGATTTTTTCAAAGGAAGAGAAAAACAAAGTTTTGCTGTTTACCTTGTTTTTCCAACTGTGGTTTCTAGCTACACGGTTACTCAGCCACAGAGAGAAAGATGGGCGGGGGAATTTTCAGCAGAAATCTATTAATCGCTTTGGAGTGCAGAGCACGTTGTGTTGTTCTGTGGGTGTGCATGATCTTTCCAGTGAGACCACACCAAAGCCTAGTCGTTTTCCAAGCTGTTAGGATGCCAGGATATTGCCTCCGCTGTATCTCCCAGAACAAATAAATGGCCCTCTGGGGCTACTGCCGGGCCATCTCCGAAGATTGGGGGTCGGTCATAAAAGAAGATCTGCCACTCATCTGATAATCACTTTATATGCACCATTCATTGATTCGCATTAAAAAACATCTCTTCGACAGTGGGGCTTGGTGAATAATTGAGAGTGTTCGTCTGTCATTGAGGGTTCCTCCGGGCTGTTGGGACCAAATTAAATTTGAACATCCCTATCTACAAGAACGGAAGATGAGAACTTTGTGGGTGGAAAAAGGCTCCCACAACGCAGTTGCCGTGGCCTAATTATGGTTGAGTGACGGGCCCATCAAAGCTTGCTAGAAACGGGCACAGGACTGAGAGAAAAAGAGAATTATCTTAACATGAACTATTATCAAAACAGATTAAAAATAGGGGGCTGTGGGCAGCGAATGCCACTCTTGGTGATGGGGGAAACGGAGAGATATTAAAGACACTCGTTGATCTTATGGTGAGGGCCGCCATGCTTATTAAGGTCTCAGAGACAGGGAATGGCTGGCTTTCTGATGTGGAAAAGAGGGACTTCCTATCTATTAGAACCTAATGGATAGAGTGGTGATGGAATGACAGGCTATGGGCTTCCACTCTATGCTTGTTTTAAATGGGCAATGCTATGGGCTATTCTTGTTCAACCAAGCCCATCGCTCTGTGTGAATCAGAGCCTAAGAGATCTCCTGACATAGATCCAATTAGCAATGGAAGGTATCCAGCAGATGCCAACTTCTTCTGTGTTCACACAGGCAGCCCAATTATGATATTTTTAACCCCTAATTGGTGTTTTGACCAATCACATCAGCTCTTTTCACATCAGATCTTTTCAGAGATTGGTCTGATTGGTCAATAGACCAATTAGTGGACCAATTAGACCAATTAGTGGAAATAATATCAGGATTGGGCTGCCTGTGTGAACGCAGCAATAGATGAAGCAAATGAGGTGTGCATAAACTTTTTGTCAGAACTGTACTGAGAATTGAGTGAACGTCAGTAGACGTTCCCCCATGAGGAGGGTAGAACATAACTAGAGGAACAGGTTGGCCAGAATGGAGGTTCATTTAAGGGCCTTAAGTTCCACCTAAGAATCAAGAGGCTTAAGTCAGTAAGAGTAAGGACCATACCTGACAGGGTTACTGGTGAGAGAGACACGAAGGGACTCCAGACAGATGAGCAGCTTGTCCTCACTGATGCCAGAGCGCAGCTCGTGGACATATTCCTGTGATGATAGTGTACACTCATGCTTGCTGTTCCTTAGTCCTCCCTGCAGAGAAAACACACAGAAGAGATTAATTATTATAGTACGGAAACTGTAGTCTTATTACTCTGTTGAACATTGATCAGAAAATAGTTGCCAATCCTAACACAGGGAAACATACCAAAGGTATCACAAATACTAGATCAACAGAAAGAAAACAAGTCTTAAATAGAAAAACCCATAACTTTTATTTTTGCCACTGATCTTGATAACTGCATCACAAAACATAAAGCCTTTAGCTGGGGGTGTTGTAGGTGCCATTTAGGATGGATTTATGGATTTAGGATCTTATCCAGCGGAAACACAGATGATCGCTTGTGGCAGGAGGAAGGGTTCATGGCCATGGGATCCTCAGGTATCACACCTCCTCACCAGCACACATCAGGAGTAACATATCAAAGCACTGTGGATTCCAGCAGGTGACAATGACTACTAGTACATTCTAAAAAAAAGAAACGTCCCTTTTTCAGGACCCTGTATTTCAAAGATATTTCGTAAAAATCCAAATAACTTCACAGATCTTCATTGTAAAGGGTTTAAACACTGTTTCCCATGCTTGTTCAATGAACCATAAACAATTAATGAACATGCACCTGTGGAACGGTCGTTAAGACACTAACAGCTTACAGACGGTAGGCAATTAAGGCCACAGTTATGAAAACTTAGGACACTAAAGAGGCCTTTCTACTGACTCTGAAAAACACCAAAAGAAAGATGCCCAGGGTCCCTACTCGTCTGCGTGAACGTGCCTTAGGCATGCTGCAATGAGGCATGAGGACTGCAGATGTGGCCAGGGCAATAAATTGCAATGTCCGTACTGTGAGACGCCTAAGACGGAGCTACAGGGAGACAGGACGGACAGCCGATCGTCCTTACAGTGGCAGACCACGTGTAACAACACCTGCATAGGATCGGTACATCCGAACATCACACCTGCGGGACAGGTACAGGATTGCAACAACAACTGCCCGAGTTACACCAGGAACGCACAATCCCTCCATCAGTGCTCAGACTGTCCACAATAGGCTGAGAGAGGCTGGACTGAGGGCTTGTAGGCCTGTTGTTAGGCAAGTCCTCACCAGATCACCGGCAACTATGTTGCCTATGGGCACAAACCCACCGTCGCTGGACAACACAGGACTGGCAAAACGTGCTCTTCACTGACGAGTTGCGGTTTTGTCTCATCCGGGGGTGATGTTCGGATTCGCGTTTATCGTCAAAGGAATGAGCGTTACACCGAGGCCTGTACTCTGGAGCGGGAACGATTTGGAGGTGGATGGTCCGTTATGGTCTGGGGCGGTGTGTCACAGCATCATCGGACTGAGCTTGTTGTCATTGCAGGCAATCTCAACACTGTGCGTTACAGGGAAGACATCCTCCTCCCTCATGTGGTACCCTTCCCCCATCCTGACATGACCCTCCAGCATGCCAATGCCACCAGCCATACTGCTCGTTCTGTGCCTGATTTCCTGCAAGACAGGAATGTCAGTGTTCTACCATGGCCAGGAAGAGCCCGGATCTCAATCCCATTGAGCACGTCTGGGACCTGTTGGATCGGAGGGTGAGGGCTAGGGCCATTCCCCCCAGAAATGTCCGGAAATTTGCAGGTGCCTTGGTGGGAGAGTGGGGTAACATCTCACAGCAAAAATGGGCAAATCTGGTGCAGTCCATGAGGAGGAGATGCACTGCAGTACTTAATGCAGCTGGTGGCCACACCAGATACTGAGTGTTACTTTCGATTTTGATCCCCCCTTTGTTCAGGGACACATTATTCCATTTCTGTTAGTCACATGTCTGTGGAAATTGTTCAGTTTATGTCTCAGTTGTTGAATCTTGTTATGTTCATACAAATATGTACACGTTAAGTTTGCTGAAAATAAACGCAGTTGACAGTGAGAGGACGCTTCTTTTTTTTATGAGTTTAGATACTGCTTGTGTCCACCCACGCTCAACTCCCATGTTAAACTCGCCTTTATCAAATACAGGAAACAGGCAAAGTAAATTAGCAATTGTTTTGCAACAACACGAGTTAGACATTTTCTTTGTGGATCACAGTGATTTGATCCAAAATTGACATGCTAAACAGGGTAATGTCATTGACAATCTCCCAGTGGTGCTACCATGAAGAGGAGCCAAAACTTTGCCTTCCTTCGCCGTATTCAGATTGAGGGATAGGGAACGGGGATAGGGAACGGGAATAGGGAACGGGGATAGGGAACGGGGATAGGGAACGGGGATAGGGAACGGGAATAGGGAACGGGGATAGGGAACGGGGATAGGGAACGGGGATAGAGAACGGGGATAGAGATGCTCCGGATGTGTTCTAACTTCCCTCAATCAGCTAAGGCTGAACTGACACAGAGGTCTATCCCACAGGGAGCTGCCAACCCTCCCGACTAACATGCATGCTGATCACTAGCGGCCATGCTTCCTCTAAATGGATTCCTGTGTAGAACTTTAAAAGAGAGGCTAGCACATGTTGCACAGACCCTCCCTGCAGCTGGCAAAGACAAACAGACACTGTTTCATCTCGCATGAACATACCGCTACACAATACTGGTGGTTTGATTGGGTTTCACTGTTGTAGAGCTACTGTGAAATAGCTGATGAGTCGATGCCTCATACCTAAAACAACATGTCTGTGGTCAAAGATGACTGCGGGAAGGGGCGCAGCCAGGACTGGTGACTGAATTGTGTATGGGTAAACAAAAAACGAATCACTGAGTCTATCATGTATATTACAGGGCCTGTCCAAACAGTCCCCCTTCTCTTTCGGTAAACAAGCCAAGACTGGTTAAGTCATGACTTTCCCCCATCTGTTCAGATCAATTTGTTTTACCTGCCTAGAAGACTGAATAGCTCGGTATACACTCCCACCAGTATCTAAACCCAAGAAGACTGAATAGCACGGTATTCACTCCCACCAGTATCTAAACCCAAGACGACTGAATAGCACGGTATTCACTCCCACCAGTATCTAAACCCAAGACGACTGAATAGCACGGTATTCACTCCCACCAGTATCTAAACCCAAGACGACTGAATAGCACGGTATTCACTCCCACCAGTATCTAAACCCAAGACGACTGAATAGCACGGTATACACTCCCACCAGTATCTAAATCTAGGACAAAGAGCCAAGACAAATAAATAGTGAGTTCTGTCAATCCATTCTCTGTTCTTGTACTCCCTGACATTTGTCATGTGAAAAATTCTGCAATGAAAAAAACGAAAATACATTGAATTCCAATCTTGTAAATCACCTTGTCAGATTACCTGACAGAAGGTGGTATTGTAGATGGTATTCTTTCAGATAGACATTGTTTTATTCGTCACAACCTGAGAAAAACAAAACTGCCAGCCAAAGTTGGGACAAAAACAAGGAATATGTTTTTATTTTTATTTATTTTGTATTTAACCTTTATTTAACTAGGCAAGTACGTTAAGAACAAATTCTTATGTACAATGACAGCCTACTCCGGCCAAAACCCGACGACGCTGGGCCAATTGTGCGCCACCCAGTGGGACTCCCAATCACGGCCAGAAGTGATACAGCCTGGATTCGAACCAGGTACTATAGTGACGCCTCTTGCACTGAGATGCAGTGTCTTAGATTGCTGCGTCACTCGGGAGCTCAAAAGGTGGCATATCAACCTAACCCAGTTACAGGTAGAACTGAATCAATGGAGGTGGAGGAGGTGGAAACAGGGTGAAGAAACAGTATCAGAAATGTCTCGATTGCAGTTGAATGATCTTGAATCTGTTCATCTCAGGACTTTGGCGGTTCCACACCAAGCATGTTGCACTAATAGGCAGTTTGGGGATAATAAGCGGCTTCTTTCATCTGGAGGGAAGAGAGGTCTGGTAGCCGTCTCCCGCGTGGCAGAATCAAAGAGAAAGAATCTGTCTGGTCTATGTGAGAGGAAGGAAGGACATCAGCGAGCTAATGACATTGTAGAGAAAAAACATCTAAGCTCATGGGGTGATTCTTGTTATAGTGAAAGGATACGTTTGGTCAGTATTGCACAACACACACACACACACACATACATATATATAATTATATACATATATATCTATATATCTATATCTATATCTATATCTATATCTATATATATATATATATATATATATATATATATATATATCTATATATTGCATGTTACGATATGTTGAATGGGCAAGACAAAAGTTTTAAGTGCCTTTGAACGGGGTATGGTAGTAGGTGCCAGGCGAACCGGTGTGAGTGTGTAAAGAACTGCAACGCTGCTGGGTTTTTCATACTCAACAGTTTCCCGTGTGTATCAAGAATGGTCTACCACCCAAACCACATCCAGCCAACTTGATTCAACAGTGGGAACCATTGGAGTCAACAGGGGCCAGCATCCCTGTGGAGTGGAACGCTTTCAACACCTTGTAGAGTCCATGCCCAGATTAATTGAGATTGTTCTGAGGGCAAAACTCAATATTAGGAAGGTGGTCCGAATGTTTTGTACACTCAGTGTATATATAAAACAACATCACACAAAAAGTAGCATAGCTATGAATAATTGAAAGGTTAAAGAAACCCTGCTTCTATGAATCCATGTACAGTATGTAATCGATCATATCCTCCAGATCGTAATATGCAATCTATCATCATCCAATATTGTCCAATAGTGTGATTAGATGTCTGAATTGTTTTGTTGCATCACTTACAACATGACTTCCTCCACAGACATTCTACCTGACTTAAACACTACCACCCTCGCTGGGAAGTTAGCAGAGCTGATTAAATAAAAGGAAAGATTTTACGCAAGCTCAAATTATCTGCACTTACATGTACATTATTCATCCTGTAAAATCTAATTCCCTGTCTTCTCTTCCTTTCTCTATTTTACCGATCCTACTCTCTCTCTCTTTCTTCTCACACCACCTCTCTGCCTCGCTTGAATTCTTATTGATCTCTGCACTCAATTCATCTTTGTCCTCTTGCTGTTCTGGAAATGTGGAGGGCACTGACATGACTGGCTGTGCGCTTACCTGACTGACTAATAGACGTTATCAGGCCACTTGGAAAGGTAATCAGCCTCCTCATTACTCTGGATTGGAATAACCCCAAAGTGCTCTCTCTTTCTGGGACCTCTTCCCATGACATTTGGCCCTCTATCTCTCCCATGCTAAGGTCTTTCTAGACCTTTTTTAATTGATAGCAAGTTCCCATTTAGAACTGAATAAATCTTCACATCTGTACTCAACGCTCAGTTTACAACTGTATTTCTTTACCTGTAACCTCTCCCTTTCTCCAATACACCTGGACCTCTGCTCAAAGCAAACCCAAAGTGTTTGTATGTTTCACACAAGTTACAGACGCATAAATACCCCAAGACATGCTAACCTCTCACCATTACAATAACAGGGGAGGTTAGCATTATTGGGGGGGTATGATATTTGTCACTCATCATTATTCAAGATTCATTCAGGACTATCCATAATCATGGTAGCATCCATATTAATGTAGAAGTGTTTAGACACATGTTCTATTCTTATTTACAATAAAAAGTAACTCTAAAATGACACAAAACATTATTTACCATTAATTTCTATGGGCACAAAATAATCTGAAACAAGACCAAAACAAACAGCAAATACATCCAACAAGTTTGTAGAGTCACAAGCTTGATGTACTGTAATCATTGCGTGCTATGAATATGGGACCAAAAACTAAACTTTTGACTACTTTGATACACATAAGTAAATTCGTCCCAATAATGTTGGTTCACTGTATGTACAGTGTGGTGTTCCTCAGGGCAGTAGCCTTAGGCCGTTACGCTTCTCTATTTTTACAAATGATTTGCCACTGGTCTTACAAGAAGTTAGAATGACTATGTATGTGGATAATTCCACACTCTATATATGTCACCATCCAAAGCCAGTGAGCGCACTGAAATTCTAAATAAGAAGTTACAGTCAGTATCAAAAAAGCTGATTAACTTTTTATGGCTGCAGGGGCAGTATTGAGTAGCTCTGATAAAAGGTGCCCATTTCAAACGGCCTCGTACTCAATTCTTGCTCGTACAATATGCATATTATTATTACTATTGGATAGAAAACACTCTCTAGTTTCTAAAACCGTTTGAATTATATCTGTGAGTCAAACAGAACTCATTTGGCACAAACTTCCTGACCAGGAAGTGGAAAGTCTGAAATCGAGGCTCTGTTCTACTTCCTGCCTATAAATGGGCATGATACGTATTAGTATACATGCACTTCATAGACCTTCCCCTGGATGTCAAGAGGCGGTGAGAGAAGAAATTGAGTGTTTATCTTGGTCTGAAGTGGAATACAAGCTCTTTGTATGACGTGTCCCCCATTTCCGGTTTTCTGGAGAGCGCGAGGAGGTACCTGGATTTGCCTTCTGTTTAGCTCCCGTTATAGGCGACTACTATCTCCGGCTTTGATTTTATTTGATACATGTGACCATATCATTGTAAAGTATGTTTTTTCAATATAGTTTAATCAGATTATTGAAAATTTTTCGGGAGTTTTGTCGTGTTCCGTTCTCTGACTTTGTTGACGATGGAGAGATTCGTGCCACTTGGCTAGTGTGCTTGCTAAATCGAGAGGGAAAGTGGCCGTTCTAAATCCAAACAACGATTGTTCCCGACAAAGGACCCCTTGTCCAACATTCTGATGAAAGATCAGCAAAAGTAAGAAACATTTTATGATGCTATTTCATATATCTGTCGTACATGTGAATTAGTCGTCGGCGCCCAACTTTTGGGTACTCTAGCTATACCGAAGCTGGATGTCGTAATGAAGTTATTTTTTAGAATTCTAACACTGCGATTTCATTAAGAACTAATGGATCTATCATTTCCTATACAACATTTTTTAGTTATGTTTATGAATAGCTATTTGGTCAGAATATGTGTGTCAGAAAAAGTGTCAGAAAAATATCCGGACGTTGTGGGAAATAGTAGCTACGTTAGCACAATGTGTAACCACTGATTTCAGCTCTAAATATGCACATTTTCGAACAAAACATAAGTGTATGTATAACCTGATGTTATAGGACTGTCATCTGATGAAGAATATCAAGGTTAGTCAAAAATTATATATCTTTTACTGGTTTGTCACGATCGCTAACTTTTACTGCTGGGGAAGGGCTTGTGTTTCTGGCTATTGTGGTAAGCTAATATAACGCTATATTGTGTTATCGCTGTAAAACACTTAATAAATCGGAAATATTGGCTGGAATCACAAGATGCCTGTCTTTCATTTGCTGTACACTATGTATTTTTCAGAAATGTTTTATGATGAGTAATTAGGTATTTGACGTTGGTGTCTGTAATTATTCTGTCTGCTTTCGGTGCAATTTCTGATTGTAGCTGCAATGTAAACTATGATTTATACCTGAAATATGCACATTTTTCGAACAAAACATAGATTTATTGAATAACATGTTATAAGACTGTCATCTGATGAAGTTGTTTGTTGGTTAGTTTGGTTGGTTCTTGGTTAGTTAGGTTGGCTTTGTGCATGCTACCTGTGCTGTGAAAAATTTCTGTCCTTTTTTGTATTTGGTGGTGAGCTAACATAAATATACGTGGTGTTTTCGCTGTAAAACATTTTAAAAATCGGACATGTTGGCTGGATTCACAAGATGTGTACCTTTCATATGCTGTATTGGACTTGTTAATGTGTGAAAGTTAAATATTAAAAAAAATATCTTTTGAATTTCGCGCCCTGCACTTGAGCTGGCTGTTGTCATATTGTGGGCGGCCTCGGGCTTGCAGCCATAAGAAGTTAACTTCTTGCCACTAGGGGGGTGCCATTTCGACATAGCACAAATTCGTATCCAAATTAAACTGCCTCGTACTCAATTCTTGCTCGTACAATATGCATGTTATTATTACTATTGGATAGAAAACACTCTCTAGTTTCTAAAACCGTTTGAATTATGTCTGTGGGTGAAACAGAACTCTTTCTGCAGCGAAATCCATGACAGGAACTGCGAAGGTCTGAAAACGAGGCTCTGTTCTCAGATCAGTTTAAAGCTCTGTATGTATCCTATGGGTCGACATGAACTGCACCCGCCTTCCCCTGGATGTCAGTAACCAATGAGAAGTGGAATGGAGTTTCTACGTAGTTCTCAGAGCTTATAAAAGGCCAAGGAACGAGGGGAGCTCTCTTTTCGACGTTCGTCATTGCGCAAAGCAGGACCTCAGGATGGCATTTTGAAACGCTCAGTTATCGACCTTAGATATATCCGTCTGTAATTTAATTCGATATAGGTGTTAGAAACATCATAACGAAGTTATTTTAAACCGAGTTATATCAGTTTATGCGAGTATATTGCTATTTTCGGAATTTCCTTAGTATTGCGTTTTGAGGATTTGGGCATGTTGTGGCCACATAGCTATTGTTAGCTGCTAATTCCGAAGTTGAAGACGACGTTTTACAACCAAGCAACGATTCTTTTGGACAAAGGACCCCTTGCCCAAGATTCTGATGGAAGCTCGTCCAAAAGTAAGAGCTATTTATGATGTTATTCCGTATTTATGTGGAAAAATGTAAACGGATTTGTCCGCCATTATTGCGGCACTAGTCTGGCTGTAACGCACACTGTATGTCTAGTAACGTTACTTTTAAAAATCTAACTCAGCGGTTGCATTAATAACTAATGCATCTTTCATTTGATGTCCAACCTGTATTTTTTCGTCAAGTTTACGATTATTTATTGATTAGATTAGGTGCCTTTCCAAGATGGCGCCGGCCAGAATGCATGACCTGTTGCCACTGATCACATTGTATAACCACGATTTGTGCTGCTAAATATGCACATTTTCGAACAAAACCTATATGGATTGTGTAATATGATGTTACAGGACTGTCATCTGAAGAATTCTGAGAAGGTTAGTGAAAAATTAATTTATTTTGGTGGTGAATACGTTATCGCTATGTTTGGCTGGAATCAATGCTGTTGTCTGGTTTGCTATTGTGGTAAGCTAATATAACGATATATTGTGTTTTCGCTGTAAAACACTTAGAAAATCTGAAATATTGTCTTGATTCACAAGATCTGTGTCTTTCATTTGCTGTACGCTGTGTATTTTTCAGAAATGTTTTATGATGAGTATTTAGGTAATTCACGTTGGTCTCTGTAGTTATTCTAGTTGTTTTGGTGAGAGTTGTGATGGTGGCTGCAATGGTAAACTATGATTTATACCTGAAATATGCACATTTTTCTAACAAAACCTATGCTATACAATAAATATGTTATCAGACTGTCATCTGATGAAGTTGTTTCTTGGTTAGTGACTATTTATATCTTTATTTGGTCGAATTTGTGATAGCTACTGATGCAGTAAGAAAATGGTGGAGTATGGGAGTGGTGTCTTTTGCTAACGTGGTTAGCTAATAGATTTACATATTTTGTCTTCCCTGTAAAACATTTTAAAAATCAGAAATGATGGCTTTATTCACAAGATGTGTATCTTTCATTTGGTGTCTTGGACTTGTGATTTCATGAACATTTTATTATATGATATCCCTGTGGCTTTAGGCTAGGCTATGCTAGTCAGCTTTTGTGATGGGGGGGATCCCGGATCTGGGTTTGGGAGGTGTTAGAGGTTAATAATAAACTAGTCTTAAATACATCTAAAACTAAAAGCATTGTATTTGGTTCAAAACATTCTCTAAGACCTTGTTGTGCATAAAGTGTGTGACCATTGAGCAAGTTGAGGAAGCTAAACTCCTAGGTAAAACATTGGATGGTCAATTATCATGGTCAAGTCATATTAACACAGTTGCTGTGAAGATGGGGAGGGTATTGTCTGTTATAAAAATCAACTGTACTAATTGTTCAGAGGCTCTGGACTTGTCCTATCTTCATCACTGTCAGGTAATATGATCAAGTGCAGCAAAGAAAGACCTAGCAAAGCTGCAGCTGGTTTAAAACAGAGCATCACGCCTTGCCCTTAACTGCACATACAGAACTAACATCAACAACATATATGCCAGTCTTTCCTGGTTGAGGGTTGACCAGAGAGTAACTGCTTCTCTGGTTTTTATGATAAATATTACTGTGATGAAAATTCCAGATTCCAGATAACATTCAGCTCAGACACCCATTCATACCCCACATGACATGTCCAAAAGAAATTCATGGGAACACAGTATTATAGTGAGCCATGATCGCATGGAAGTCCCATCTCCAATTGCTCAAGCAAACAGCAAACATCTATAAAGCAAACATCTTTATAAAATGGATTTAACAACATCTCGTGGAACCGCAGGGACAGTGAGGGGACAAACGCACACACAGACACACTAACACAAACACATATTTTATTTGTTCTATTGTTTGTGTTATTATAATTATTTTGTATTGTTTGTATATCATTGTATTTAACGTGTGGCACTGTCCTTGTATATCCCCGACAAAAAAAATCTTGGTCGACCGAAAGTCGTCTGTTCTTTTGACCAATTGATTGGTGTATTTTTCCATATATAGATACACCCTATGTGTTTCAATAAAATCAACTACATGCTTGTCTGATGCTAATTGATAAAATAAGACACAAATGACTCAAGAGGGAGCCAGAGATCAAGATAACCAGAAGAGAAAAACCTTAACCTAACCATCCTCCTCCCACTCCTGCTGGTTTTCGCAGATTCTGCCATTACTCTCCTGAAATTGCCGGTAATAGGCTACAAGAGGAGTCGGCAACCTTTCTCATGTGGAATGCCAATTTATCTTACAATATCTACCGACATGCATGCCAGTTATGGTTTTCCTATGCACATTTTCGTGTAACAGTTTCATTTAATTTATAATAATGTTTTCGTATCTCAAAACCATTGTCATGTGGTTAATCAAAATTCTGTCCAAATCCAAATGAAAATTATACAAACCTAAACTTCTATTGCCAACAACTGTATTTAAAATAATCTACATAAAGCCAACAAATAAAAACATTGTAGCATGCAGGTAGAAAATATTCTGACACAAAAAATGCACATTGGCTACATGTGGCCTGTCTGCAACAAACTTGAAACATTGTATCAACTATCAACTTGGGTCTAGCCCGAAGCTTGCTCTAGCAACATTGTATAAAATATTCTGGGCCCTCAGAGTTTCCTGCTCCAGTGAGCTCGGGACAGACACAGCTGTAGGCTATTTTTCGCAAGGGATAGGAGCTCATCAGGTAGACCTATTTTATGATGTTTCCACTGGATCAGAGCATGACATTTTTCCTTTTCACGCTGAGTGGTTATCAAAAGGGAGAGAGCTGGAAATATTTTTCTAATTCATTGAGAAACTATTGTCATTCTCAATGGATTTAAAAACAGACTTTGTTTGCTTCCTGTCTGAGGTGAAGAAAACATTACTTTGAGAAGCTTCACAGCTCATTAGTGGTGGTGCGTTAAGCCAATCAGAAATACTATCAAATCCCCAAATGGGCACCTAGAAGGCCAGCATCCCGGAGTGGCCTCTTCACTGTTGACGTTGAGACTGGTGTTTTGCGGGTACTATTTAATGAAACTGCCAGTTGAGGACTTGAGAGGGTTTTGTTCCTCAAACTAGACACACTAATGTACTTGTCCTCTTGTTCAGTTTTGCACCGGGGCCTCCCACACCTCTTTCTATTCTGGTTAGAGCCAGTTTGCGCTGTTCTGTGAAGGTAGTACACAGCGTTGTACGAGATCTTCAGTTTTTTGGCAATTTCTCGCATGTAATAGCCTTCATTTCTCAGAACAAGAATAGCCTGACGAGTTTCAGAAGAAACTTTGTTTCCTTGTTTCTGGCCATTTTGAGGCTGTAATCGAACCCACAAACGCTGATGCTCCAGATACTCAACTAGTATAAAGGCGGCCAGTTTTATTGCTTCTTTAATCAGTACAACAGTTTACATAAATGATCAATTATCCTTTTAAAATGATAAACTTGGATTAGCTAACACAACGTGCCATTGGAACACAGGAGTGATGGTTGCTGATAATGGGCATCTGTACGCCTATGTAGATATTCCAATAAAAATCTGTGTAACAATGTCTACACTGTCGAGAATAACGACGTGTGTATTCCAGTCGAGAATAACGACGTGTGTATTCCAGTCGAGAATAACGACGTGTGTATTCCAGTCGAGAATAACGACGTGTGTATTCCAGTCGAGAATAACGACGTGTGTATTCCAGTCGAGAATAACGACGTGTGTATTCCAGTCGAGAATAACGACGTGTGTATTCCAGTTGAGAATAATGACGTGTGTATTCCAGTTGAGAATAATGACGTGTGTATTCAAGTCGTACGTATGCATGTGTGACACACGTGATGTCAAACACATATTTTTCTTTAGAAGAGACCATGTCTGCCATTACATTTGTTTACATCACATCTTGAATAAAACATTGCGGAGGGGAAAATGCACATATACACTGAGTGTACAAAACATTAGCAACACCTGTTCTTTACATGACATGGACTGACCAGGTGAAAGCTATGATCCCTTATTGATGTCACTTGTTAAATCCACTTCAATCAGTATAGATGAAGGGGAGGAGACAGGCTAATTAATTATTTTTAAGCCTTGAGACAATTGAGACATGGTATGGGAGTAAGTGCCAGGCGAACCTGTTTGAGTGTGTCAAGAACTGCAACGCTGCTGGGTTTTTCACACTCAACAGTTTCCTGTGTGTATCATGAATGGTCCACTACCCAAAGGACATCCAGCAAACTTGACACAACTGGGAAGCATTGGAGTCAACATCAGCCAGCATCCCTGTGGTATGCTTTTGACACCTTCCATACCCCGACAAATCGAGGCTGTTCTGAGGGTAAAAGGGGGTGCCACGCAATATTAGGATGGAGTTCCTAATGTTTTGTACACAGTTTATTTTCTAGATTTTTTTTTCTTCCCCACAGCAATTCCCACTAGGCTGACCGCTCTATACAGAAAGTCTACGGCTCTGGTTTCCCTATCCGTTGACCTTTACCTCTTGGAAACCAAAGACACATAATAGGTTGCTTAATGACCCTGGCCCAAATCAATCCGTTGGGATGATATCAACATTACCACCACCACACCGCACCAATCATGAGGGCAGCCAGCGATACCAACCAGGCTACTGGATAATTGAGTTTCCCCTTCAGGCCCAGGAAACATAGGCAAATGGACAAAAGAGACCCCAGAGAGGGAGGGGGGGGGAGGATTGAGAGGGAGAAGGAGAGATGGGGAAAAAAGAGGAATAGAAAGGGAGAGACAGAGAAGGAGACGGAGCAAGAGATGGAGACAGAGAGAGATGGAGAGGCGGAGGAGCATGACAAACCCGATGGCTAGAGGACAGATACAAGGCCTTTTGACCACAGCTGAAACAGCCTCATCTCCTGCCCTTATTGAATCCCGTATTCGTCGATAACAGTATTTCCTGCCAAAGAAAATAGTACTGGGGAGCAATTACCTCAGCGAGCCTGTCAATTTCATTTGGGGGATAGAGGGAACATGGCTGGTGTTTTTCTCCCCCCTCTCTCTTCGTCCATCTTTCCATCTCTACCTCACTTTATTACTCTACAGTATTGCTATTCATCCCTCTGGTTCTCCTCAACCAGCGCGAGGTGCCTGAAACCGGGGCAAAAGGAGAGGGAGTGCATGCCAAGGCAGGTTGCACCTCCACATGTCATCTTCACCTGTAATGAGACAATAACAAGCTGGCAGCCTCCACCGCAGCCCGGTCCCCCACTCAACAAGAGTGATAGATACATTATTCAAGCTCTTTGTCAACTCACTGAGAAGCAGTGGGGAGGGCCTAGTGTCTGGAACAGTGCATCGGGAGATGCCTCCTTGGCTCTTTCACTGCCTGCCTCTCCCTCCTGCCACTCACACTCCCTGCCTTTCTATCTCTCTTTGCCCCTCACACTCCCTGCCCATCTTGCCCTGCCTTTCTCCCTCTCTGCCTCTCTCTCTCTCTGCCAGCCACTCGCTTTGTCTCTCTCCCTGCCTCTATCTTCATCTCTGCTTGTCTGCCTCTTGTCCGTCTCTGATGTGTACAGGAAGGGCATAATTAGGAGACGATGGGAGTAAATGATAGTTGTGCAACACCATGTAATTCCTCTCAGTGTAATTCCTCAGTGTAATTCCTGTGTGTTATTCCTCTCTGTGTTATTCCTCAGTGTTATTCCTCAGTGTTATTCCTCAGTGTTATTCATCTCAGTGTTATTCATCTCAGTGTTATTCATCTCAGTGTTATTCATCTCAGTGTTATTCATCTCAGTGTTATTCATCTCAGTGTTATTCATCTCAGTGTTATTCATCTCAGTGTAATTCATCTCAGTGTAATTCATCTCAGTGTGAGGTCAGAGTGCCAGAATGATCCTGTTAAAATGTTAAAGTGTCATCTCAATCTGTCTAATCAGATAACCTGTCACTGATATTAGGACTTTTTATTTATTTATGTGTGTCTGTATGTATTTTAACACTCAAACTTGTGACAAAACAAAATAATTATCAGGCAAGAGGTGATTTAATATCTTGTTGTGCTCCATGTGTTTGAAAGAGAGAGACCGACACTTTTCAACAGCTAATATCATTACGCAAACACACTATCGTAACTTTATGACTCAAAGGAGGAACCGAAGCCACAATGTGAACAATGTGAACAGAGCGAAGCCACAATGTGCACAATGTCAACAGAGCGAAGCCACAATGTCAACAGAGCGAAGCCACAATGTCAACAGAGCGAAGCCACAATGTCAACAGAGCGAAGCCACAATGTCAACAGAGCGAAGCCAGAGTGAAGACACAATATGAGCTGAAAGCATAATAGCTACATTCGGTAGTAGTTGTGTAATAATGGATTGAATCATATTAACATTCTGTCTCACTAAATAAATGCCAGAAAAAGTGGGGTAATAATGAAACATCTAATTACCTCATCTTTGTGTATGTGATTAATGAAAGTTACCAGAGCGCCCCACTGATCTTACGAAAAATAATACAGATACAATCTGCCGCAATTAGTGCACATCAAGCAGTATCAAAGCCAAGTGGAATTATTTTCTTCCTTAATTTCATCCTCATTAGGGATTGAGTGACAGGCATGCTGAAGGTGGGGGAGTGGGGGTGGACGGACTACAAAAATATGTGCACGCACGGGTTCATGCATGTACACACATGTACACACACAACCCATATGCACACACCCAACAAACATCTTGAGTAATAGAATGTTTGTTGCAAAGCGGTGGCGACCCTAGGAGGACACAAAGGTCAGTGTGGATCAGTTGAGATGCTAGCTGCCTGGACAATGAGTTTCTCTAGCACAGCAGCCCTGCCTAAAGGACAGCAGTGGCAGCCCCTGCTGCCTGAAGATAAGGACATTTCATCTGTCCAGGGAGGCTGCTCTCCACTGCTCAGTGAGCGATTTCTCACCAGGACCCCATGGCCATGCTCTTTCTCCATCTCCTCCTCGCCACACTTCTAAAAGAGTTGTGTCCCAGCGGATGGTGTGTTTCATTTCAAGCCCGGGAGAGGAGGAGAGGGGGAGAGGGAAGGAGGGATGGAGGAAGTGATGATGGTAATCACTTGAGTTACTGTATATTTTCTTTTTCACACTCTGAGGCTTTGTTTTTCTTCCTCTCCTATTCTCTATTACTCCTTCATACCTTTGCAGTAGAGACAACAGTATATCTAGCCACAGCAGTCTTTAAATCCACATTATCCAAACCACCATAGTCCCTGTGCCCAAGAACGCCAAGGTAACCTGTCTAAATTAATCTGTAGCCATGAAATGTTTTGAAAGGCTGGCTCACATCAACACCATCATCACAGACACACTGGAGCCACTCTAATTCGCATACCGCCACAACAGATCCCAAAATGACGCACTCTATTGCACACCCCACAGCCCTCCCCCACCTGGACAAAAGGAACACCTACGTGAGAATGCTGTTCATAGACTACAGTTCAGCGTTCAACACCATAGTGCCCTACAAGCTCACCCCTAAGCTAAGGACCCTGGGACTGCAACTGCTCCTGGACATGCTGACGGGCCGCCCCCAAGCGGTGAGTGAAGGCAACAACACATCGGCCAACCTGACCCTAAACACAGGGGCCCCTCAGGGGTACTTAATAGTCCCATCCTCTGCTCCCTGTTCACCCACTGCGTGAGCGAGCACGACTCCAAAAACATAATTAAGTTTACCGACGACACAACGGTGGTAGGCCTGATCACAGATGACGATGAGACAGAGACCGGGCAGTGTTGTGCCAGGACAACAACCTCTCCGTCAACGTCAGCATGACAAAGGAGCTGATCTGGGACGACAGGAAACAGAGGGCCGAGCACACCCCCATTCACATTGACAGGTCTGTAGTGGAGGGGGTCGAGAGCTTCCAGGTCCTCGGTGTCCTCATCACTAAGGATCAATCATGGTCCACACACACCAACACCGTCGTGAAGAGGGCACAACAATGTCTCTTCCCCCTTTGGAGACTGAACATATTTGCTATAGGACCTCAGATCCTCAAAAAGTTCTGCAGCTGCATCATTGAGAGCATCTTCTTATCACCACATTCTTATCGGCAGACTAAACAGCCATGGTTTCGCAAATGGCTGCCTCGCCTGGTTCACCAACTACTTATCTGATGCTGCTGGTGATTCTCTGATCCACCTCTACGCAGACGACACCATTCTGTATACTTCTGGCCCTTCTTTTGACACTGTGTTAACTAACCTCCAGACGAGCTTCAATGCCATACAACTCTCCTTCCGTGGCCTCCAACTGCTCTTAAATTCAAGTAAAACTAAATGCATACTCTTCAAACGGTCGCTGCACGCAACTGCCCACCCGTCCAGCATCACTACTCTGGACGGTTCTGACTTAGAATATGTGGACAACTACAAATACCTAGCTGTCTGGTTAGTCTGATAACTCTCCTTCCAGACTCACATTAAGCATCTCCAATCCAAAATTAAATCTAGAATCGGCTTCCTATTTCGCAACAAAGCATCCTTCACTCATGCCACCAAACATACCCTCGTAAAACTGACCATCCTCCCGATCCTCGGCGATGTCATTTACAAAATAGCCTCCAACACTCTACTCAACAAATTGGATGCAGTCTATCAAAGTGCCATCCATTTTGTCACGAAAGCTCCATATACTACCCACCACTGCGACCTGTATGCTCGTTGGCTGGCCCTCGCTTCGTACTCATCGCCAAACCCACTGGCTCCAGGTCATCTATAAGTCTCTGCTAGGTAAAGCCCCGCCTTATCTCAGCTCACTGGTCACCATAGCAGCACCCAACCGTAGCACGCGCTCCAGCAGGTATATCTCACTAGTCACCCCCAAAGCCAATTCCTCCTTTGGCCGCCTCTCCTTCCAGTTCTCTGCTGCCAATGACTGGAACGAACTGCAAAACTCACTAAAGCTGGAGAGTCTTTCCTCCCTCACTAGCTTTAAGCACCAGCTGTCAGAGCAGCTCACAGATCACTGCACCTGTACATAGCTCATCTGTAAATTAGCCCATCCAATCTACCTCATCCCCATACTGTATTTATTTATTTATCTTGCTCCTTTGCACCCCAGTGTCTCTACTTGCACATTCATCTTCTGCAGATCAATCACTCCAGTATCTAACTGTTATATTGTAATTACTTCGCCACCATGGCCTATTTATTGCCTTACCTCCCTTTTCTTACCTCATTTGCACACACTGTATATAGATTTTCTTCAACTGTATTATTGACTGTATGTTTTGTTTATTCCATGTGTAACCCTGTGTTGTTGTATGTGTCGAACTGCTTTGCTTTATTCTTGGCCAGGTCGCAGTTGTAAATGAGAACTTGTTCTCAACTAGCCTACCTGGTTAACTAAAGGTGAAATAAAAAATAAAATAAAAATCTTGACTGGCTGCATCACCACTTGGTATGGCAACTGCTTGGCATCCAACCGTAAGGCGCTACAGAGGGTACAGCGTACGGCCCAGTACATCACTGAGGAAAAGCTCCCTGCCATCCAGGTCCTCTATACCAGGCGGTGTCAGAGGAAGGCCCTAAAATGTTCAAAGACTCCAGCCACCGAAGTCAGACTGTTCTCTCTGCTACCGCACGGCAAGCGGTACCAATGCACCAGGACCCTGAACAGCTTCTAACCCTAAGCTATAAGACTGCTAAATAGTTAAATAGATAACCAAATAGCTATCTGCATTGACCCTTTTGCACTTACTGTTTTGACTCATCACACACGCAGCTGCTCTTTATTATCCGTCACTATATTCCTAGTTAAATGTACATATCTACCTCAATAACCTCGTACCACTGCACATCCACTCTGTACTGGTACGCCGTGTATAAAGCAAAGGTATCGTTATTCATTGTGAATCTATTATTACGTGTTTTACTTTTCTATTATTTCTCAATTTTCTATCTCTGCATTTTTACTGTTAGTCTACACCTGTTGTTTACGAAGCATGAGACAAATAAAATTTGATTCACATCTTAAACAAGGCAGTCTCTTGATGACAAAACCAAATCAAACAAAGCCAAGGCCTTGTCCTTTGATTAAAGAGGTCCCCCCTGGAAGGAGTTCCTAGCCTATTTCAAACAGCTCTAGTTCAAACAGCGCTCTTTCGCCACAACAAACTAAAAAATGTCACTTTCTCTTTGGAAAAGCAGGACAGAGTGCCTTCTGGAACAACAGAGCGCGCCTCGTCTGACATTTGAGGATAGTTTGGTAGCCTCTGCCGCTCCTTCAGCGCAGTGTGGGTGAAGCACTTTCTTTCATACAGCATGCCAGAGCAGTTCTTCTACTGTCGGGAGAAATGATAATGCATATATATATATATATATATATATATACACCAGTTTATTAGGTACACCCATCTAGCACTGGTTAGGACCCGCCTTTGCCTCTAGAACAGCCTGAATTTTTCTGGGCATGGAAACATTGCTCAATTGGTATCAAGGGACTTGATGTGCCAGGAAAACATTCCCCACACCATTACACCACCGTCACCAGCCTATACTGTTGACACCAGGTAGAAAGGGGCCAAGGACTTGGACAGAAAATCGGGATTCGTCGGACCAGGCAACTTTTCTCCACTCCTCAATTGTCCAGTGTTGGTGATCGCGTGCCCACTGGAGCCGCTTCTTCTTGTCTTTAGCTGATAGGAGTGGAACCCAGTGTGGTCGTCTGCTGCAATATCCATCCATGACAAGGACCGACGAGTTGTGCGTTCTGAGATGCTGTTCTGCCCACCAGTGTTGTACTGCGCCATTATTTGCCTGTTTGTGGTCCGCCTGTTAGCTTGCACGATTTATGCCATTCTCCTTCGAAATCTCATCAATGAGCTGTTTAGGCAAACAGGATTGCCGCTGACTGGATGTTTTTTGTTTGTCGCACCATTCTCGGTAAACTCTAGACACTGTCATGTGTGAAAAGCCCCGGAGGCCGGCAGTTTCTGAGATACTGGAACCGGTGCGCATGGCACCGACGATGATACCATGCTCAAAGTTTGTTAGGTCACTCGTTTTGCCCATGCTAATGTTCAATCTAACAGTAACTGGATGCCTGTCTGCCTGCTAAGTCACGGCTAAGTGACTCCCCTATTATATATTGTTAATTTGAAACTGGTTTATTCATTCATAACATGGATTTACAGGGATAAAGGATACAACGTTCCATTAAATGGGTCTTAACCGTTTACAAAAAATAAAATAAACTGTTTTCCCGGATAATAAACTCAATTTTCTGGGAGGCATTCTTTTAGATTAAAAAATAAACATTGTTCAGTTGTTGCTTTCATAAGACATACGCTAGCACACAACAAGCACAAAGCCACGTCTCGCACTCGTGTGATTCGCTCAAATTAAATGACAAATTCTTTACTCCATAAGGTCACTCCCATAGAACTATACGGTCACTCCCACTAAGGCCAACGTTGAATCATTGATGTACCAGGCTTATATGCACTCATAGCCTGGGGACAAGGTTACACTCACATTGAAATACGGTACTCATTTTCCAACTAGACGCCCTTGGCACTAGACACAACATATGAACATTACATACGAGCTAAAATGGCATTTGACCACCTTCAGCAGCAAAACACCTTGCACACCTGAGAATTTAAATAATATATTGTATATGTGGTCAGAAAGTGGCTTTGCGTAGCTCTGTCCAGACCCCTCTCTGACTACCAACAAGAGCGCTGTGTGTGTATGTATGTTAGGGCTGACCCCATTTAGTCGACTGGTCTATTGTTTGGTTGATAGGCTGTTGGTCAACCGAGATTTCTTTAGTCGAGCAGTAGCAAAAAATTATATACTTATATTAAATATCGGAAAGTATTCAGACCCCTTGACTTTTTCCACATTTTGTTACATTACAGCCTTATTCTAAAATGGATTAAATCGTTTTCCCCCTCAGTCTACACACAATACCCCATAATGACAAAGTTTTAGCAAATTTATAAAAAGAAAAACAACTTAAATATCACATTTAAGTATTCAGACACTTTACTCAGTACTTTGTTGACGCTACAAGCTTGTCACACCTGTATTTGGGGAGTTTCTACCACTCTTCTCTGCAGATCCTCTAAAGCTCTGTCAGTTTGGATGGGGAGCATTGCTGCACAGCTATTTTCAGGTCTCTCCAGAGATGTTCGATGGGGTTCAAGTAATTTTTTTTGTACTGGTCCCCAGTGGGAATCAAACCCACAACCCTGCCGTTACAAGCGCCATACTCTACCAACTGAGCCACAAGGGACAAACAACACCAGACACACACAGCAAGTCATTGAATACACGATCAGGCTAACTCACTGTCATATCAAGCAGCACCTCGACCCACCTGACCACAGACACACCTTGCTCTCCTGCTGGCTCAGGCCCAGATATAGACAGGGCCTGCAGCAGACGATGGGGCTGTGTCAGCAGATCAGTGTCTTACACCAGTCCATAGAGACCTGACCCGCAGTAAGGCATCACCAATGATGCCTCTAATAGTATCTGAAAGACTTCCGAAAATATATTGAATGCCGCAGTGAGAATGGTGGAGCGGAGTTTAAACGGAATCATCACTGATGGCATGATCATATCAGAAAAAGTCCTTCCAAATGGTTGGGAAGTTCAAAACTTTTGCTAACAGTTTTGCAAAGATTTTTCTGAAGTTTCGACTTTTGCAATGTTACCCTCGCTGAAGAAGGAGAACATTTAAAAGACAGTTTTTCTGGAAAGAGGATATCAAGTGGAAACTTAGAGAGTCTGATAAATTAGATTTGAAGATGGACTCTAAACGTTGGTGATCCAGATATACTGTACGAACAAATCAATAAAACATTTGCGTCAGAGAATCTGAAAAAAACTCAGAGAGCAACTCTGAAATGCATCTCTGAGAGATGACAGGACCAACCTGTTCCACAACCAACTAGAGGCTGTTGACTGATCAATCAAATCAAATCCTGGAGTTAGGGTTCCGTCGGCACTCTAAGCCTGGCAAATGAATATCTAAATCAAATATTTAAACATCAAAGACTTTCTTTTTAAAGAAAGTATGTATACGTACACATTGGGAGGCTGGGAGAGGACGTGTTAGGTAGATTGTCAATTACACACTGTAGAACTCTAAGACAAGTTTCTAACGTCATTATACAAAGTAATGTGTGTTTTTACCACTTTTGTCTTGATTGAGTTCTTGACATGGAACATTTTAAAGTAGCAACTGTTCTCTGAAAAATAAGACATCATTCCCAAACCAGAAAACAACAACTCCCATTGGCATTCTCAATCCCTGCAATGATTCAAGCTTTGAGGTTGTACAGAGAGGAATGACACAGCTTATTCTGTCTGGAACAGACAGCTCTTTGGTCTTTGACAGCTCTTTGGTCTTGGCCATAGTGGAGTTTGGAGTGTGACTGTTTGAGGTTGTGGACAGGTGTCTTTTATACTGATAACAAGTTCAAACAGGTGCCATTAATACAGGTAACGAGTGGAGGACAGAGGAGCCTCTTAAAGAAGTTACAGGTCTGTGAGAGCCAGAAATCTTGCTTGTTTGTAGGTGACCAAATACTTATTATCCACCATAATTTGCAAATAAATTCTTTTTTTTTCTTTTTTTTTCTCATTTTGTCTGTCATAGTTGAAGTGTACCTATGATGAAAATTACAAGCCTCTCTCATCTTTTTAAGTGGGAGAACGTGCACAATTGGTGGCTGACTAAATACTTTTTTGCCCCACTGTATGCACGTGCGAACACACATACACACAGAGATATGCATGCACGCACACACACAGAGATATGCATGTGCAAACACACACAGAGATATGCATGCACACACACACCACACATATACCTACCCGCGCACTCACACAAACAGAGATATGCACGTGCGAACACACACACACACAGAGATATGCATGTGCAAACACACACAGAGATATGCATGCACACACACACCACACATATACCTGCCCGCGCACTCACACAAACAGAGATATGCACGTGCGAACACACATACACACAGAGATATGTATGCACGCACGCACACACAGAGATATGCATGCACACACACACACACCACACATATACCTGCCAGTGCATACTCACACAGACACCCCAAGCCAATAAAATAGAGCTGATATGTCTCGTCTTAGAATAATCTCCTACGGTCTCTCTTGATAACCTTTTCTGGGCATTTGAATCAACCCTTTCAATTAAGAGCCAATTCATGTAAGACAAGAGGGACTGCTGTCACTCTGTGGATGGGGACGGCGCTGCCAGTCGTCTCTGCATTGCATGATTAATGAGTTTAGAAGAGTGTGTCTGTCTGCTTGCATGTGCATCTTTCTGTGTTTGTGCATGTGTGTGTTTATTACTGTGTATGCATGTGTGTGCGTGGAGTAGAGGAATCCTCCTCTAAGCCTCCCAGTGCTCTGCAGGACTCTTATCTGCACTGAATCTCAATGACACCTCAATAAAGACAGGAACATATGCCAGCCAGAGCCAGCTAGCATACCTGCCTGAGACTCTGGAGAGAGAGAGTCATTTAAAAAGTAATACAACCTCCCACTGCAGATCCTTATGGTATAGCTACAGGCACTAGAAGCACAAACTGACAAGAGGAAACATGAGAGCACTGCTTAATATAAAGACAGGACCGTGTGTGTGTGAGTTGTGTCAAACATGCAGATATGGTGCCGAAACCCCAGAAGACTACGCCACATCTAGCAATAACACTGTCATCATCCATGACAGACAGACACAATGATATGCAGGAAAGATGCCTTTCTGAGTTTCAAAAGGCACAGCGGACCAGGATCGTTGAGGAGAAGTGATGGATTTTCATCCAGCTAACTCAGCCTAATAATGAGCCCCAACGCTCAACCGGCGTGGAGCGTCTCGCTTCAATGGTACGCCGCCAGTCTCCTCCTTCGGCCAATCAATTTGTGAAGGTCCGCCGCGAGTGGCTCAATAAAGTCCTGAAAGGTCCTTGCGAAGCTATGAAGCACAATATTCAATATGCAAATTAGCCAGACATAAGAAAATAAAGGGAAAGGAAAATAGAAGACAAGACAGCATATCAAAGAGAAGAGAGGCTTGGTAAATCTACCCACAGAACCTATTGTATTATTCAGCATATTTATACTATGTCAAGGAGGGGTAAACAACCTGGTTGTTTAACAAAGGTACTGTAAGTCACAGTGGATCTCATTTATAGAGTTTGGCGGCGGTCTCGCGTGCATTGATTGGACTGTGAGGTCATACTGAACTGGTCTCTGCACCTTCTACGGGACCGTAGAAGGAGCCGTCCAGGGGGCAACGGACTGCTCCAACTAGCAACCCAAAGTTTAGGCAAAGGGCAAAGAAATGAGGGCAGGAAGAAAAAAATTAGGGAGGCAACAGTAGAGATGTATTCCCTGATGTTGATGTACTCGTTTACTCATTTCCCCTCCTCTCTCACTTCTCCTCTCTCTTCCCAAACCCCCTCTACAGGGTCATGAGGTCTAACACACACAGCCTGAGCAACTGGTGGTTCACACTGGTCATTTTTCCCTTGTTCCCCAGAGACTGGACAGAACAACATTTCATCAGGTAAGTGATCTGTTGGTCCGGGTCTTGTGCTGCTCTAACAAAGCATCTGAATGAAAGGGATCCACACCACGTGTGATGAGTAATTATCCACTCTGACTCTCTGAACTCTGTCCGTCTGTTTATATGACCATATGGAACATGCACAATTTTACTTATCTGACAATGAGTCAGAGAGATACGGATAGAGAAAGGAGAAAGATATGTTAGGATCTGGGTGCATGAGTACAGTATTAGTGTGTGGGAATGTAGAGTGTGTTAGAGGTAAATATAATGTATGTGTTGGCTGGTTCACTAATGATGTCCGATCCCCACAAGTCTCAGAGGATAGATGGGCCGCTTCGCTGACAGGCATGACTGGCATGATTAATGACAATGAGTCTCCTAGTAGACCTGCCCAAGCTAGGTCTGTGTGTGTGGGGGGGGGGGGGGGGGGGGGGGGGGCATTAATTATCCTGTTGAATGGGAAGGTGTAGACTAGACTAATTATCCTGTTGAATGGGAAGGTGTAGACTAGACTAATTATCCTGTTGAATGGGAAGGTGTAGACTAGACTAATTATCCTGTTGAATGGGAAGGTATAGTCTAGATTAATTATCATGTTGAATGGGAAGGTATAGGCTAGACTAATTATCCTGTTGAATGGAAAGGTGTAGACTAGACTAATTATCCTGTTGAATGGGAAGGTGTAGACTAGACTAATTATCCTGTTGAATGGGAAGGTGTCGACTAGACTAATTATCCTGTTGAATGGAAAGGTGTAGACTAGACTAATTATCCTGTTGAATGGGAAGGTATAGTCTAGACTAATTATCCTGTTGAATGGGAAGGTATAGTCTAGATTAATTATCATGTTGAATGGGAAGGTATAGACTAGATTAATTAGCCTGTTGAATGGGAAGGTATAGACTAGATTAATTAGCCTGTTGAATGGGAAAATATAGTCTAGATTAATTATCATGTTGAATGGGAAGGTATAATCTAGAGGCAAAATAAACACACACCTATTTAGACGAGGTGCTGGCTAGCAGAATAGAACACTTGACAAATGAAAGGAGAGCCGCACACTCTAGAAGCTCAGATGCAATCATTTAACAACCTAATAACCAATGTTTCGACAGACAAGCTGTCTTCATCAGGGAATAATGGCAAACACTGCGGGGTGACTAGTTTATATAGTGTCAAAGGACACACACAGGTGTCTGTAATCATGGCCGGGTGTGGCCTGATAACAATGGTTAATTCTCATATATTAAAATAGCATACAAAAAACAAATGGATAGTATACGATCATAGATACAATTTGGCTACATAAGCCTACAAACATTTACAATAGCAAAATCACAATAATCACAAGAATTGCTTCAGATCAAAGTCTACATTGACACCGAAGGGAGCAAGGGTCTTTAAATTAAAGATCCAGGCAGCCTCTCATTTTAACAATAAATGATCCAGGTCACCCACTCTCCTAGGGAGGGTGACATGTTCGATGCCAATATAACATAGGGACGAAATCGAGTGGTTTGCTTCCAAAAAGTGGGCCGCAACTGGGTAAGTCAAGTTTTTGCACCTAATGGCGCTATGATGCTCAGAGATTCGTACTTTTATTTCGCGCTTTGTTTTAACCACATAATTTTTTACCACAAGGACAAGTTATAAGATAAATAACTGCCTTAGTAGAGCACGTAATAACACCTTTGATTGGGATCTGTTTCCCTGTTTGGGGGTGTTTGAAGGATCTACATTGAGCACAGCCATTACACTTGTAGTTTCCATCCAGTAAGGGGCACAAATAGACGATGTGCAAGGATATGTTGGGGTGGTAAATCAGAGTTTACCAATTGATCTCTGAGATTTCTGCCCCGCGAGAAAACGACCAAGGGAGGGTCCGAAAACACATTACTGATATTGTCATTGGATCTTAGAATGTGCCAATGTTTGTGAACGATTCCCTTAATTTGTTCAGAGCACTTTGAATAGCGGGTAGTTAGAACGCAAGAATGCTTCTTTTTGCGGAAAGGTATAGGCTAGAGTAATTATCCTGTTGAATGGGAAGGTATAGTCTAGACTAATTAGCCTGTTGAATGGGAAGGTATAGGCTAGACTAATTATCCTGTTGAATGGGAAGGTATAGTCTAGACTAATTAGCCTGTTGAATGGGAAGGTATAGGCTAGACTAATTATCCTGTTGAATGGGAAGGTACAGGCTTGATGAATTAGCCTGTTGAATGGGAAGGTATAGTCTAGACTAATTAGCCTGTTGAATGGGAAGGTATAGGCTAGACTAATTATCCTGTTGAATGGGAAGGTATAGTCTAGACTAATTAGCCTGTTGAATGGGAAGGTGTAGACTAGACTAATTATCCTGTTGAATGGGAAGGTGTAGACTAGACTAATTATCCTGTTGAATGGGAAGGTATAGGCTAGACTAATTATCCTGTTGAATGGGAAGGTACAGGCTTGATGAATTAGCCTGTTGAATGGGAAGGTACAGGCTAGACTAATTAGCCTGTTGAAAGGGAAGGTATAGTCTAGACTAATTAGCCTTTTGAATGGGAAGGTATGGTCTAGACTAATTAGCCTGTTGAATGGGAAGGTAAAGGCTAGACTAATTAGCCTGTTGAATGGGAAGGTATAGGCTAGACGAATTAGCCTGTTGAATGGGAAGCTGCAGGCTAGATTAATTAGCCTGTTGAATGGGAAGGTGTAGACTAGACTAATTAGCCTGTTGAATGGGAAGGTAAAGGCTAGACTAATTAGCCTGTTGAATGGGAAGGTATAGGCTAGACTAATTAGCCTGTTGAATGGGAAGGTATAGGCTAGACGAATTAGCCTGTTGAATGGGAAGGTGCAGGCTAGATTAATTAGCCTGTTGAATGGGAAGGTATAGGCTTGATGAATTAGCCTGTTGAATGGGAAGGTACAGGCTTGATGAATTAGCCTGTTGAATGGGAAGGTATAGTCTAGATGAATTAGCCTGTTGAACGGGAAGGTATAGGCTAGACTAATTAGCCTGTTGAACGGGAAGGTGCAGGCTAGACGAATTAGCCTGTTGAATGGGAAGGTATAGGCTAGACGAATTAGCCTGTTGAATGGGAAGGTATAGGCTAGACGAATTAGCCTGTTGAATGGGAAGGTATAGACTAGACTAATTATCATGTTGAATGGGAAGTAATATTCTAGATAATTAGCCTGTTGAATGGGAAGGTACAGGCTTGATGAATTAGCCTGTTGAATGGGAAGGTACAGGCTTGATGAATTAGCCTGTCGAATGGGAAGGTGTAGACTAGACTAATTAGCCTGTTGAATGGGAAGGTGCAGGCTAGATTAATTAGCCTGTTGAATGGGAAGGTATAGGCTAGACTAATTATCCTGTTGAATGGGAAGGTATAGGCTAGACTAATTAGCCTGTTGAATGGGAAGGTGCAGGCTAGACGAATTAGCCTGTTGAATGGGAAGGTATAGGCTAGACGAATTAGCCTGTTGAATGGGAAGGTATAGACTAGACTAATTATCATGTTGAATGGGAAGTAATATTCTAGATAATTAGCCTGTTGAATGGGAAGGTACAGGCTTGATGAATTAGCCTGTCGAATGGGAAGGTATAGGCTAGACTAATTAGCCTGTTGAATGGGAAGGTGCAGGCTAGATTAATTAGCCTGTTGAATGGGAAGGTATAGGCTAGACTAATTATCCTGTTGAATGGGAAGGTATAGGCTAGACTAATTAGCCTGTTGAATGGGAAGGTATAGGCTAGACTAATTAGCCTGTTGAATGGGAAGGTATAGTCTAGACTAATTAGCCTGTTGAATGGGAAGGTATAGGCTTGATGAATTAGCCTGTTGAATGGGAAGGTACAGGCTTGATGAATTAGCCTGTTGAATGGGAAGGTACAGGCTTGATGAATTAGCCTGTTGAATGGGAAGGTACAGGCTAGACTAATTAGCCTGTTGAAAGGGAAGGTATAGTCTAGACTAATTAGCCTTTTGAATGGGAAGGTATAGTCTAGACTAATTAGCCTGTTGAATGGGAAGGTATAGGCTAGACTAATTAGCCTGTTGAATGGGAAGGTATAGGCTAGACGAATTAGCCTGTTGAATGGGAAGGTGCAGGCTAGATGAATTAGCCTGTTGAATGGGAAGGTATAGTCTAGACTAATTAGCCTGTTGAATGGGAAGGTATAGGCTAGACGAATTAGCCTGTTGAATGGGAAGGTATAGACTAGACTAATTATCATGTTGAATGGGAAGGTATAGTCTAGATTAATTAGCCTGTTGAATGGGAAGGTATAGGCTTGATGAATTAGCCTGTTGAATGGGAAGGTACAGGCTTGATGAATTAGCCTGTTGAATGGGAAGGTATAGTCTAGATGAATTAGCCTGTTGAACGGGAAGGTATAGGCTAGACTAATTAGCCTGTTGAATGGGAAGGTGCAGGCTAGACGAATTAGCCTGTTGAATGGGAAGGTATAGTCTAGACTAATTAGCCTGTTGAATGGGAAGGTATAGGCTAGACGAATTAGCCTGTTGAATGGGAAGGTATAGACTAGACTAATTATCATGTTGAATGGGAAGTAATATTCTAGATAATTAGCCTGTTGAATGGGAAGGTACAGGCTTGATGAATTAGCCTGTCGAATGGGAAGGTGTAGACTAGACTAATTAGCCTGTTGAATGGGAAGGTATAGGCTAGACTAATTAGCCTGTTGAATGGGAAGGTAAAGGCTAGACTAATTAGCCTGTTGAATGGGAAGGTGTAGACTAGACTAATTAGCCTGTTGAATGGGAAGGTATAGGCTAGACTAATTAGCCTGTTGAATGGGAAGGTACAGGCTTGATGAATTAGCCTGTTGAATGGGAAGTAATATTCTAGACTAATTAGCCTGTTGAATGGGAAGTAATATTCTAGATAATTAGCCTGTTGAATGGGAAGTAATATTCTAGATAATTAGCCTGTTGAATGGGAAGGTACAGGCTTGATGAATTAGCCTGTTCAGTGGGAAGGTGTAGACTAGACTAATTAGCCTGTTGAATGGGAAGGTATAGTCTAGACTAATTAGCCTGTTGAATGGGAAGTAATATTCTAGACTAATTAGCCTGTTGAATGGGAAGTAATATTCTAGACTAATTAGCCTGTTGAATGGGAAGTAATATTCTAGACTAATTAGCCTGTTGAATGGGAAGGTATATTCTAGACTAATTAGCCTGTTGAATGGGAAGTAATATTCTAGACTAATTAGCCTGTTGAATGGGAAGTAACAGTCTAGACTAATTAGCCTGTTGAATGGGAAGTAACAGTCTAGACTAATTAGCCTGTTGAATGGGAAGTAATATTCTAGACTAATTAGCCTGTTGAATGGGAAGTAATATTCTAGACTAATTCGCCTGTTGAATGGGAAGTAATATTCTAGACTAATTAGCCTGTTGAATGGGAAGTAATATTCTAGACTAATTAGCCTGTTGAATGGGAAGTAATATTCTAGACTAATTAGCCTGTTGAATGGGTAGTAATAGTCTAGACTAATTAGCCTGTTGAATGGGAAGTAATAGTCTAGACTAATTAGCCTGTTGAATGGGAAGGTATAGGCTCAGAGTCCGTCATGGCAGGTTGCCTTACTGCTGCCCTAGTGATGCTGAAGAGATAGGCCTGTGGACTGGAAAATAATGCTAGAATATCGCTAGAATAATGCTAGAATAATACTCATAATGTTACAATAATGTTCTAATAACACTCGTACCGCTAGAATAACTCTAGACAGACACTTCAATAATGCTAGAATAACTCTAGAAAGACCCTTCAATAACACTAGAATAACTCTAGACAGACACTTCATTAACGCTAGAATAACTCTAGAAAGACACTTCAATAATGCTAGAATATTGCAGGGAGGCTGGATGAGAGAGCTTGAGGACACCACTGGGCTCTTCGAGTACATCAGAACTCAGAACTCAAAGTGCATGGAGCAGTGCATTTCCAACCTCTCGGATCGAACCCTTTTTTTAAATTTTCGCCTAAAATAACATAACCAAATCTAACTGCATGTAGCTCAGGACCTGAAGCCAGGATTGGCATATTCTTGATTTGAAAGGACACACTTTGAAGTTTGTGGAAATGTGAAATAAATGTAGGAGAATATAACACATTCGATCTGGTAAAAGATAATAAACAAAAAAACAAAGTATTTATTTATAGTATTTATTTATCTTTGAAATGCAAGAGAAAGGCCATAATGTATTATTTCAGTTTAGGCTAAATAAAAATGTTGGCCACTAGATGGCAGCAGTGTGTGTGCAACATTTCAGATTGATCCAGTGAAGCAAGGCAATACTGGACAATATTTTGTATCAAGTCTGCCCAAATGTGCCAAATTGGTCAATTGATACATGTTCAAGGACATAACAATAGAAAACATACAAAAATTATATGGTAACAAAAAATGTAAGTTAACACACTCCCAGGAATGTCATACATAATGGACCATTAGCTTATACACTAACTATCACACATCTAGATGGCTGGGTGGGGTGGGTGTGGAGCCAGAGACAGCAGGGGTTCAAACTGTAGAAACCAGTTCCTACATTTGAATATAAAAATGGATTTTATCAAACAAAACTATGCTACATTTTATCTCTGGGACCCTCAGGATGACAAATCAGAGCAAGATTACTGAATATAAGTACATGATTTACCTTCAGAGGCGAATGTATCAAACCAGTTGCCGTGAAAAGTTTGTTGTTGTGCACTCTCTTCAAACAATAGCATGGACTTTTTTCACTGTAATACCTACTGTAAATGGGACAGTGCAGTAAGATTAACACAAATTTAAGCTTTCAGCCCATATAAGACATGTCTATGTCCTGGAAAGTTTGCTGTTACTTACAACTGTCATGCAAATCACATTAGCGCACGTTAGCTCAACTGTCCCGGTATAGGGACACACATTCTGTAGAGGTTAACTTCTTAGGGCTGCAATCCCGTTAACGGGATCGATATGACAACAGCCAGTGAAGGTGCAGGGCGCCAAATTCAAACAGAAATATCATAATTAAAATTCCTCAAACATACAACTATCTTATACCATTTTAAAGGTAATCTTGTTGTTAATCCCACCACAGTGTCCGATTTCAAAAAGGCTTTACAGGGAAAGCACCACAAACGATTATGATAGGTCACCGCCAAATCACAGAAAAACACAGCAATTTTTCCAGCCAAAGACAGGAGTCACAAAAAGCAGAAATATAGATCAAATTCATCACTAACCTTTGATGATCTTCATCATATGACACTCATAGGACTTCATGTTACACAATACATGTATGTTTTGTTCGGTAAAGTTCATATTTATATAAAAAATCTCAGTATACATTGGCGCGTTATGTTCAGTAGTTACAAAAAGATCCGGTGATTTTGCAGGTTAGCATGTCTTGGGGGTATGATACAGTACCAGTCAAAAGTTTGAATACACCAACTCATTGAAGGGTTTTTCTTTATTTTTACTATTTTCTACATTTTAGAATAATAGTAAAGACATCAAAACTATGAAATATCACACATGGAATCATGTAGTAACCAAAAAAGTGTAGTGTATATAAAGTGTATATTTTATATTTGAGATTGTTCAAAGTAGCCACCCTTTGCCTTGATGATAGCTTTGCACAATCTTGGCATTCTCTCAACCAGCTTCATGGGGTAGTAACCTGGAATGCATTTCAAGGTGTGCTTTGTTAAAAGTTAAATAGTAGAATTGATTTACTTCTTAGTGCGTTTGAGGCAATCAGTTGTTTTGTGACAAGGTAGGGGTGGTATACAGAAGACAGCCCTATTTTGTAAAAGACCAAGTCCAATGTGTATTTTGTGGTTGTGACCCAGAGACTCTTGACCATTTATTTTGGGACTG
Organism: Salvelinus namaycush; assembly: GCF_016432855.1. Taxonomy (NCBI): domain Eukaryota; kingdom Metazoa; phylum Chordata; class Actinopteri; order Salmoniformes; family Salmonidae; genus Salvelinus; species Salvelinus namaycush. The sequence continues at coordinate 15,671,774 of NC_052311.1, read as the reverse complement.
TTCTTATGTCAGAAGATTTTGGAGTGAGTTAGATTTTATTTGAAAATAAACTACTATTAATGTGAATTTGAAAGACTGACATTGTTTCATTTTGATCAAAATGATATGGACCCTGATTTAACTTTCAATGTTAATTTATTTATTTTTCATGGCAGATTCTTTATCCATATAATTATCAGTAAGTGTAAAAACAAAAAAGCAATACGTGCTGTAAAACTTTGACAAATTGAAAATGTAACTCGATATGTAATACCCCTGTCTGTTAGGTTGATGTACTCTTGTTTGTATATTTCTGTTTTTGTATTTGTTTTCTGTTTCTGATTTGCGGTTAGTGGGACTATCATTTGTTTCTCAACAGGACAATGACCCAACACACCTCGAGGTTGTGTAAGGGCTATTTGACCAAGAAGGAGAGTGGTGGAGTGCTGCATCAGATGACCTGGCCTCAACAATTACCTGACCGCAGAGCAAAGGAAAACCAGCCAACAAGTGCTCAGCATATGTGGGAACTCATTCAAGACTGCTGGAAAAGCATTCCAGGTGAAGCTGGTTGAAAGAATGCCAAGAGTGTGCAAAACTGTCATCAAGGCAAAGGGTATCTACTTTGAAGAATCTCAAATATAAAATATGTTTTGATTTGTTTTACAGTTTTCTGTTTACTATACGATTCCATGTGTTATTTCATAGTTTTGATGTCTTCACTATTATTCTACAATGTAGAAAATAGGAAAAATAAAGAAAAACCCTTGAATGAGTAGGTGTGTCCAAACTTGACTGGTACTGTTTTTGTGCGACTTTCTCACTCATCATTATTCACAATTCATTCAAGATTATCCATAATCACAGTAGAATCCATATTAATGTAGAAGTGTTTAGAAACATATTCTATTCTTATTTACAATAAAAGTGACTCCAAAATGACACAATCTTTTATTTACCATTAATTTCTATTGGGCACAAAATAATCTGAAACACAACCTTGATGTAGTCATTATGTGCTATGAATATGGGACCAAATACTTAACTTTTTACTACTTTAATACACATAAGTGAATTTGTCCCAATATTATTGGTCCCCTAAAATGGGGCAAATATGTTAGCTAATATACAGTAACTTTACCCTAGCTAAATTACTTTTTGGGTTATGATCAAATGAAACTGTCCTGGATTTTCAGATGAGTTTCAAAGGAAGAGAACATAATTTAATGCTCATGCATTTTGGAATAGAATGTCCTTTAAAAAAAGTCACCAGAAGTGACCTTCTCTTACGTCTTTTATCAAAATAATTATCCGGGGGGGCATACCACTCCCCTGCTATCTCTGCCACCGCAGCTAAAAATATTATCCTAGGTGAAATACTGGTGTGTGTCTGTCTGTGTGTGTGCACATGTCTGTACGCTATCTTTGTCTTGTGTATATATGCTGTGCATCCTTGTGTGTCTGTCTGAGTGCATGTATTTCTATGTGTGTCTGAGACACTGAGGCTCTCCAGGCATCAGCAGCCACTAGCATATCCCTCCCTTCTCCTCCTCCCTTCTCTGCCCTCTTTTCTTCGGTACCGCTGACAGGTGTGACCTTTCGGCTGGGTGAGCAGTGCCTGTTCTCCACGCTCTCGCCCCCAGACACAGGCCCGGGATTAGTCAGCCTCTCCCAGGATCATGGGGGCCATGCGCGAGTGTGCACGTGAGGGCCAGTTCTCGTCGCCGCGGTCGACAAGGCCACGGTATGAAAAATATAACACCTAATGCCTGCAGATAGAGACATTCATCAACTGATGGAAGCCCCAGTCTGTGCAGTGGGCCGCCATGCAGTCATTAGGTGTGCAGAAACAACTCACTTATTAGGGGAAGAGATGGGGAGTATCATTAGACCACTGTTACCCTTTAATATTATTTACAGCATTTTTAAAATGCTCGTAGCCTTGTTCATACTGCAGGCTTTAATGCTCAAATCAGTTTTGTTTTTTACTGACTGTCCAAACTGCAAGTTACAAGTGACCAAATCTGATGTGTGTATGTTCAGACAGCAGTCACTTGCTAACATGGCTATGCCAGTTGTCATACAGTAGTACTGACGGGTGTTTGCGCAGAGGTGTAGGCTGATCGGTGGTGGTGCTCGTGCATCCTATCACTCAGATGTTATGTAGCAAGCTAAGGTGAAAACAATGCCTGCCATGAACGTTTCCTAGTTGATTTGATTGTTCAAAGTTATAGTGTAAGAAAAGTTTAAAAGCCTCAAAGATGAACAAAATGACTCCTTTTTGGCAAGCCCCAGTAGTCAACTAGCTAGCTAGGTAGCTGTTTAGCTTTCTAGCACATTAGCTTCCACATGTTCTTGTCAAACAGAGTAGCTAGCAAGCAACAAGATATGCCAAACAACAGTCAGGGCAAATAAATCAGATTTGACCGTTCAGACAAGTTGCATGGCCAGGAATCAGATTTGCATCTGATTTCAAACCACCTACGACGGTGGTTTGAAATGTGGATTGAAATATCCGATTCAATGTGCTTTTTGTTCAGTTCAGACTGCAGGAAAAAGAACAGATTTTAATTGGATATGCAAAAAAAATTGTATTTGAGTCACTTCAAACTGACAGTAGGAACAAGCCTTAAGTGATTTATCATGCGAGATCAGAGACTTCAGTTTTGACTCTCGTCTCAACAGTTGGGTGGGAGTGGAGCCTACGGTGCAGTCAGTTGTCCATCACTGGGCGAGGTGCAGCAGGGCACCGCCATTGGCCGTCTTGAATGGCAGTTGCTGACGGTAACCAGGTGCTTGCGAGGCCTGTACCCTGGGAGACGGTAGCCATGCCAACTGGCGCTGAGCAACCCAACCAGTTAACCTCTGCGCTGAACTACTAGGCCTTGGAGAAGGGCTTGGTAATGTGTCATCTCTCCCTCCATCTCTCTGTTGATGCCGACATGTCACAGAGGAATTAGCTAGTGAAAAAAAACGGAATAGCAGGATGCAATGGGGGATATTGCACTCCTCCTTTCCTTCGTTTATTCAAATGCTGGCTCCTCCGACGAGAGGGGTCAGAGAACTCGGAAGAGGAGGAGCGTTGAAAATATCAAAGCCTAAAGGTTTGGTACCGTGGGACTGCTGCATCGCCTGGCAAAATGGTAATGAGTCCAACTTCTGGAACAAGGATCAAGAGGAGCTCAACTACACAGAGACAGTTTACAAACAGAGAAGTGATGATACTGTAGTAAGACACACAAACTTAGAAGAATATGCCCCAAAATATTACGTTTTAAAAGTCTACAGGCTGCATCCATTAGCATCTTTAAACATACAACACATCACATTGGACTAGCTATGTTGTTATTTTCTGTGAATAGTACATTTTCAACTGGGCCTGTGCATAACAAACGCTACAGGATATGCAAAGGCTTATAGACGGCAGGAATTCAAACACACTCCTGACAGGAGCTCAATGTGCGCTTTTCCCTCATCCACCCATCCATTAAGTCATCCATTCAGTCATCCATCCATCTGTTCATCCACACATCTTCAGCTTCTTCTCTATCAAACCGTGTATGTGTATATGTGTGCTTGTATGCACGTGTGTATGACCAATGCTCATCTCTGTAAACAGCTCATACATGTCTCAGGTTGTGTGTTTGTGTGTGTGCTCTCTCCCTCAGCCTGTGTGCTGTCAGATGGAGGTGGTAAAACAGTCTCTATGAGAATGGGATTTAGTAATGCACAAGGCAGCTCTGCCACTGGCTGCTTCAAAGTGGAGGCAGGCACGGCTTCCTCCTGTGTGTGATTTTCTTTCCTGTGGATAAACACAGTGCTGCTTTAAGGTAGTTCATTTAAAGCCAGCCTCCTCCTGTGGCACACTGAGCAGTGTGTGTGTGTGTGTGTGTGTGTGTGTGTGTGTGTGTGTGTGTGTGTGTGTGTGTGTGTGTGTAGAGAGGAAAGGAGTAGACATGGATGTGTCTTTGTAAACCAAGTGAAGTCGATGTGGGTCGGCATGTGTTGTGTATATGATACGCTAAAGAGCATAACATTCTATCAAGCTCCCTCTGTTGTTTCTACACTATATACACGCCGCTGTCTCTCCCATACCTATACATAAGCACGGCTGCATACTCTAAATGCATGACAGCAGCCCTACTGTAATAAAGAGAGAGCTGCACAGATGCTGGAGGACTTCAGCAGCAGGTGAGCGTCATCAACTAGATTCAGCCTTCAGCCACGGGATGATGGGTGGTCAGAGGGCCGGAACAGAAAACAAAATGTGTCAACAGCAAATGGACCACGAGAAGCCCAAACAGATATAATATTTGACTATAACATCATCATCTGAAAACTTGCTTACATTTGTATACGATCACATATATCTCTCTATTATGTGTGGGAACACTTTGGAACAGTTTTCCTAAATTAAAATCACTTGGAGCTGATTTGCTGGTGTTGTTACAGTATTATATGTCCAACCGAATATAAAATTGTTTTTTGGGAGGGGGAAACTTGCCGGCATTTAGCCCGCTTGCCGCCAGTTGGGGAACCCTGATTTAGCCTGACACACCAAGCTTCCCATGCAAACACACAGTCACACATCTATGCTCCCGCCATACACACACACATCAACATCCATCATCACACACACGTGCACACAGACATACATTTTTACCTACACACACACATCTCACTATTCCTACAATATTGAAGTTTACATTAATTATTTACTGCGACCAGGTTTTTATACAGACCTACAAGTGTCAAAGTGAAGGTGTTTGCCTGTGGTGTCACTTATACAGGACCCTGATGCTCTTCAACACAGTGTTTAGTTTCCTCTACCATTTTATAGGGGGGGGGGGGGGGGGGGTTAGCGGACCATAATAAACTCCGTCTGGTTCCACCGGCACAGCTCACTCTGAGGGTGTGATATGTGAAACGATGCTCCAAAGAGAGAGTGATGAGCAGCCAAAGATTACTCAAAGTTCTGCCCACCACCAGCCAAGTTAAAAGATGTATCCTTTGATTAGAAATGGAAACATTTAGTCTCTAAGTTCACTCCGTGACAGGGACAGGATTTTATGTATTTTCCGTACAGGCAGTTGCCAGGTCGACCAAAAAAAGACCGTCAAGGGTAAAAGTGAAATGAAAGAGCTTGTGCAGTGCCCGATGCCAACTATAAAATGCTATCAGACTGAGGACTTTACTGCTGTGGGCAGCCAACCAATGGCTGAGAGAGAGAGGTTTGGATAAGAAAACAGGAAAAGGATTTACAATCGGCGAAAGTCACCTTTTACCCCCAATATTTGCAAAGAGGAAAACGGATGGTGGAATTGCATTACAGGTCCTCAATCAATAACCACAAATATTCAAATGGGCACCCGGCGACAGCCTCCTTCTCCTGCACTGTCTGGAGCTCTGCCACGTAGCAACTAGCGTTAGCGGGGATGACAGGAACGGGTTGTAATGAAATCCAATCAGAGGCTGAGGAGCATTGTGGTCTTGCCTTCACAATTGAACCAGAGTACTAAGTCATTTAACACATTATAGGTTGTCTTTTTTTGCAGTCGTGCTGTGCATCTCAGAATATCATATTAATGTGGTTCCTATGATGTTGCACACTATTCCAGGCATTGTGAAATCTCATAATCAGACTTAATAACCAGACAGCAAAAAGGATCACCTGAATGGATAGCATCGCTGTGGTTGGTGACAGCCACTGTCTCAACAACCCCCTCTTCCACCATCTAACTATCACAGGTGAATAAGGCCACACTGGAGATTAGGTTTCAAGGGAAAAGTGGCGATGACTTGGCCGTGACCGCATCTGCAAAACCCTTGCGGGAATGTCACAATAATGTAATCTCTGTTTGAAGTGGGCTGTATTGGCCATAGGAGAGAAGAAAGCACGGGACAGACAAAAGGTGGAGAAGGGCTGGGTTACTGATACCTGATAGGAAAGATGGAGGGCTGGGCTACATCAAAGGTCATCAGATTCTTTGACCCTTCTATAAAATCCACAACTTTACCGCCTGCCAATACCCAATCGATTTATCAGTGTCAAGCACACACACATGGTTCATGTTTCTGTTCTCTGAGCTGTGTCTAATCCATGCTTATGCAACAGTTCGCAACAATTTTAATTACTTCATAACAACCATAGATCCAAATTATTTTTCATCCATAAATACAGTAGCTGTGAAATTGTCATATTCTTTTTTTTTTTTTTTTTAATTACTTCCTCACCATCTTAAATAAGCAAGCCCCATTCAAGAAATGTAGAACCAGGAACATATATAGCCCTTGGTTCTCTCCAGGCCTGACTGCCCTTAACCAACATAAAAACTTCCTGTGGCATTCTGCATTAGCATCGAACAGCCCCCGGCTAGCCTTTTCAAGCAGAAATTTGCTTCCTGCAACACAAACTAGAAAAAAAATTCTGGGACACTGTAAAGTCCATGGAGAATAAGAGCACCTCCTCCCAGCTGCCCACTGCACTGAGAATAGGAAACTCTGTCACCACCGATAAATTCACTATAATTGAGAATTTCAATAAGCATTTTTCTACGGCTGGCCATGCTTTCCACCTGGCTACCCCTACCCCGGTCAACAGCACTGTACCCCCCACAGCAACTCGCCCAAGCCTTCCCCATTTCTCCTTCTCCCAAATCCAGTCAGCTGATGTTCTGAAAGAGCTGCAAAATCTGGACCCCTACAAATCAGCTGGGCTAGACAATCTGGACCCTTTCTTTCTAGAATTATCTGCCGAAATTGTTGCAACCCCTATTACTAGCCTGTTCAACCTCTCTTTCGTGTCGTCTGAGATTCCCAAAGATTGGAAAGCAGCTATGGTCATCCCCCTCTTCAAAGGGGGGGGGACACTCTTGACCCAAACTGCTACAGACCTATATCTATCCTACCCTGCCTTTCTAAGGTCTTTGAAAGCCAAGTCAACAAACAGATTACCGACCATTTTGAATCCCACCATACCTTCTCCGCTATGCAATCTGGTTTCAGAGCTGGTCATGGGTGCACCTCAGCCACACTCAAGGTCCTAAACAATATCTTAACCGCCATCGACAAGAAACAATACTGTGCAGCCGTATTCATTGATCTGGCCAAGGCTTTCGACTCTGTTAATCACCACATCCTCATCGGCAGACTCAATAGCCTTGGTTTCTCAAATGATTTCTCAAATAGTTGGTTCACCAACTACTTCTCTGATAGAGCTCAGTGTGTCAAATCGGAGGGCCTGTTGTCCGGGCCTCTGGCAGTCTCTATGGGGGTGCCACAGGGTTCAATCCTTGGCCGACTCTTAACTCTGTATACATCAATGATGTCGCTCTTGCTGCTGGTGAGTCTCTGATCCACCTCTATGCAGACGACACCATTATGTATACTTCTGGCCCTTCTTTGGACACCGTGTTAACAACCCTTCAGATGAGCTTCAATGCCATACAACTCTCCTTCCGTGGCCTCCAATTGCTCTTAAATACAAGTAAAACTAAATGCATGCTCTTCAACTGATCGCTGCCTGCATCTACCCCCCCGTCCAGCATCACTACTCTGGACGGTTCTGACTTAGAATATGTGGACTACAAATACCTAGGTGTCTGGTTAGACTGTAAACTCTCCTTCCAGACTCACATCAAACATCTCCAATCCAAAGTTAAATCTAGAATCGGCTTCCTATTTCGCAACAAAGCATCCTTCACTCATGCTGCCAAACATACCCTCATAAAACTGACCATCCTACCGATCCTCGACTTCGGCGATGTCATTTACAAAATAGCCCCCAATACCCTACTCAATCAATTGGATGCAGTCTATCACAGTGCCATCCGTTTTGTCACCAAAGCCCCATATACTACCCACCACTGCGACCTGTACGCTCTCGTTGGCTGGCCCTCGCTTCATACTCGTCGCCAAACCCACTGGCTCCAGGTCATCTACAAGACCCTGCTAGGTAAAGTCCCCCCTTATCTCAGCTCGCTGGTCACCATAGCAGCACCCACCTGTAGCACGCGCTCCAGCAGGTATATCTCTCTGGTCACCCCCAAAGCCAATTCCTCCTTTGGCCGCCTCTCCTTCCAGTTCTCTGCTGCCAATGACTGGAACGAACTACAAAAATCTCTGAAACTGGAAACACTTATCTCCCTCACTAGCTTTAAGCACCAGCTGTCAGAAAAACTCACAGATTACTGCACCTGTACATAGCCCATCTATAATTTAGCCCAAACAACTACCTCTTCCCCTACAGTATTTTTTTATTTCTACTTTGCACATTCTTCCACTGCAAATCTACCATTCCAGTGTTTTACTTGCTATATTGTATTTACCTCGCCACTATGGCCTATTTTTTGCCTTTACCTCCCTTTTCTCACCTCATTTGCTCACATTGTATATAGACTTATTTTTCTACTGTATTATTGACTGTATGTTTGTTTTATTCCATGTGTAACTCTGTGTTGTTGTGTGTCGAACTGCTTTGCTTTATCTTGGCCAGGTTGCAATTGTAAATGAGAACTTGTTGCCAACTTGCCTACCTGTTTAAATAAAGGTGAAATAAAAAAAAAATATTCCTTTTGCATGTCGTTAAAAGCTCTGATCACCCTGTCTCTTTATACTGTACGATACGTCCATCGGTTGGTACCAAAACTCTACGATTAACATGCAAAAAGGTACGTCTGTTTGCCACGCACCAGTGACAGCACCAATGTCCCCCTGCGGATGCAAATTCCCTCGGCTTTAATCCCCTGAATACAAAAGCACCCGGTCGAGGAATTCCTACCCATTCAGAAAGCATTGGAGTAACATTAAACTCTGTCAGGTTAAAACAAGCATCACATTTACCCATCTAACAATGGACCGACGTACTGCCGTAAACCATTTCCCGATAATGCGAAACTGGTTAGTGGGCAGACATGAGGTTTATCGCATTGTAAACGCATACAATTGCCCCGTTTTATGAATTACACTAAAGGACACAAGGCACTGAGGTGTAAAGCTCTTGAAGCCTCCTGGATATCATGAGAGAAAGTGAGGCTGATAACCTTTAATAAAACAAGATCCAAATGTGTAACAGTGGATAGAAAAAGGTGAAGAATGCATTCACTGGTGAAGTATGCATTGCGGTGCTCATGGGAATTTTCTTTCTTATTCAGCTTCAGACCAATGCTTACTTCTCACTCAGAATATTGTTTTTGTTTTAAATTTCAATGGATTTTACAACGGGAAGATGATTATACAACATTATAATACAGCATAACACAGCAATAAAATTATAGTAAAAGCACACAATAATGACAAATGGCAGAATAAATAATGGAGTTGTTAGTATTCATTTATCAGGGCAACAACGTCTTGCTTGACAGTTTGAGAGCTGGTCTCTCCACTCTCCTCCGTAGTAGCAAGATGTGCGCACTAGTACACATCACTCCTTGTCCCTTGCCAGTCAACGATGCCCAATGAACCCAAACACTCTTAAGAAAAACTTTATGAATGAAAATAAGCACACATTGTGCATGTGCGTTCCGGTGTGTGTGTGTGTGTGTGTGTGTGTGTGTGTGTGTGTGTGTGTGTGTGTGTGTGTGTGTGTGTGTGTCGGGAAAGGGAGGGGGTGCCAAAAGCTATATACGAAAGAGAATAGTCAAAATATCCCCACCGGTGGGCGAACCCAGGACCTTCAAATCCCAGGGAGGTGACGCTAACCTTTAGGCTATGTCAACTTGACACTCTAGCGATGACAGCAAGGGTTTGTTGATGTTCATTCACTCAGTGCTGATTTAACATGTATTTATCTTGCTTGGTAAAAATAAATAGCCGAAAACAGTTTCATTTGATAAAATAGATAACGGAGTTAGCACGCATGTTTTTATCTTTTACTTGGCACAGGTTGCGCAAGCAAGCAATACTCAGGTGTTGTTGCTGTTTTACCTGGATGCTTCGTGTGCAATCCGCAACCCTGGCACTTTTTACTTTTGGATGGCGACTTCAGGTTTTTGGGAAGACATTGAAAAGTAACTTGACACTGTGTTGATCAGCCAGCCCAAATTTGGACTATAATGACAAGAATAAAATTGCATTGACAGAGGAGGAAGCTGAATGAATTATTACATCATAAGGTAAGTGCTAGAATCTGGATCTTCAGCAACGCGTCTGTCTGATGTGTATCTGGTATTTGTCCGTTTGAAAATGGAGGATTGGCCCTGTACCAATCCAATGCCATTCTGAGGCACTTGGGCCGCAATCATGGTAATTGATCTCAATCGTTATGTTATATACAGTGCCTTCAGAAAGTATTCACAGTGGATGGTGAATCAATACACTCAGTCACTGCAAAAATACAGGTGTCCTTCTTAACACAGTTGCTGGAGAGGAAGGAAACAGCTCAGGGATTAAACCATGAGGCTAATAGGGACTTTAAAACAATTACAGAGTTTAATGGCTGTGATAGGAGAAAACTGAGGATGGATCAGCAACATTGTAGTTACTCCACAATACAAAAATATTAAGCTAAATGACAGAGTGAATAGAATGAAGCATGTACACAATAACAATATCCCAAAACATGCATCCTGTTTGCAATAAGGCACTAAAGTAAAACTTTAAAAAACGTGGCATTTTTTATTTTATTTTAACTTTAATTCAAAACGTTATGTTTGGGGCAAATAGAACACATCACTGACTATCACTCTTCATATTTGCAAGCATTGTGGTGGCTGCAAAATATTATGGGTATGCGTGTCATCGGCAAGGACTAAGGAGTTATTTAGGATAAAAAGAAATGGAATAGAGCTAAGCACAGGTAAAATCCTAGAGGAAAACCTGGTTCAGTCTGCTTTCCAACAGACACTGGGACACAAATTAAACTTTCAGCAGGACAATAACCTAAAACACAAGGCCAAATATACACTGGAGTTGCTTACCAAGACAACATTAAATGTTCTTGAATGGCCAAGTTACAGTTTTGGCTTAAATCAGCTTGAAACTCTATGGCAAAACTTGAATATGGCTGCCTAGCAATGATCAACAACCAACTTGACAGAGCTTGAAGAATGTTAAAATGAATAGTGTGCAAATATTGTACAACTATTGTACAACTCAGGTGTGGAAAGCTCTTAGAGAGTAACCCAGAAAGATTCACAACTGTAATCACTGCCAAAGGCGATTCTAACATATTGACTCAGGGTTGTGAATACTTACAGTATGTACATTAGATATTTCTGTATTTCATTTTCAATGAATTTGCAAAAAAAATCTAAAAACATGTTTTCACTTTGTCATTATGGGGTATTGTGTGTAGATGGATGAGATAGTTTTTTTGATACATTTTGAATTTAGGCTGTAACACACAAAATGTGGAAAAAGTAAAGAGGTATGAATATTTTCTGAAGGGACTGTATTTATACTGAACAAAAAAATAAATGCAACATGCAACAATTTCAAAGATTTTACAGAGTTAAAGTTCATATAAGGAAATCAGTCAATTGAACTAAATAAATTAGGACCTAATCTACAGTTGATTAGGTTGACATACACTTAGGTTGGAATCATTTTGGCAAGTAGGTTAGGACATCTACTTTGTGCACGACTGGTAATTTTTCCAACAATTGTTTACAGATTAGTTCACTTATAATTTACTGTATCACAATTTCAGTGGGTCAGAAGTGTACATACACTAAGTTGACTGTGCCTTTAAACAGCCTGAAAAATTCCAGAAAATTATGTCATGGCTTTAGAAGCTTCTGACATCATTTGAGTCAATTGGAGGTGTACCTGTGGATGGATTTCAAGGCCTACCTTCAAACTCAGTGCCTCCTTGCTTGACATCCTGGGAAAATCAAAAGAAATCAGCCAAGACCTCAAAAAAAAAATTGTAGACATCCACAAGTCTGGTTCATCCTTGGGAGCAATTTCCAAACGCCTGAAGGTACCACGTTCATCTGTACAAACAATAGTACGCAAGTATAAACACCATGGGATCACGCAGCCGTCATACCGCTCAGGAAGGAGATGCGTTCTGTCTCCTAGAGATGAACGTACTTTGGTGCAAAAACTGCAAATCAATCCCAGAACAGCAAAGGAAATTGTGAAAATGCTGGAGGAAACAGGTACAAAAGTAACCTGAAAAGGCCGCTCAGCAAGGAAGAAGCCACTGCTCCAAAACCGACATAAAAAAGCCAGACTACGATTTGCAACTGCACATGGGGACAAAGATCATACTTTTTGGAGAAATGTCCTCTGGTCTGATGAAACAAAAATAGAACTGTTTGGCCATAATGACCATCAATATGTTTGGAGGAAAAAGGGGGAGGCTTGCAAGCCGAAGAACACCATCCCAACCGTAAAACACGGGGGTGGCAGGATCATGTTGTGGGGGTGCTTTGCTGCAGGAGGCCCTGTTGCACTTCCCAAAATAGATGGCAACATGAGGACGGAAAATGATGTGGATATATTGTAGCAACATCTCAAGACATCAGTCAGGAAGTTAAAGCTTGGTCGCAAATGGGTCTTCCAAATGGACAATGACCCCAAGCATACTTCCAAAGTTGTGGCAAAATGGCTTAAGTACAACAAAGTCAAGGTATTGGAGTGGCCATCACAAAGCCCTGACCTCAATCCTATAGAAAATTTGTGGGCAGAACTGAAAAAGCGTGTGCGAGCAAGGTGGCCTACAAACCTGACTCAGTTACACCAGCTCTGTCAGGAGGAATGTGCCAAATTTCACCCAACTTATTGTGGGAAGCTTGTGGAAGGCTACCCAAAACATTTGACCCAAGTGAAACAATTTAAAGACAATGCTACCAAATACTTATTGAGTGTATGTAAACTTCTGACCCACTGGGAATGTGATGAAAGAAATAAAAGCTAAAATAAATCACTCTCTCTACTATTATTCTGACATTTCACATTCTTAAAATAAAAAGTGGTGATCGAACTGACCTAAGACATGTCAGGAATTGTGAAAAACTGAGTTTAAATGTATTTGGCTAAGGTGTATGTAAAATTTCAACTTTAACTGTATATATTTCACATGACTGAGTATACAGAGATGCCTCAGTTGGTCACAGGTACCTTAAAAAAAAAGGTAGAGGCGTGGATTAGAAAACCAGTCAGTATCTGGTGTGACCACCATTTGCCTCATGCAGCGCGACACATCTCAGCATAGAGTTGATCAGGCTGTTGATTGTGGCCTGTGGAATGTTGTCCCACTCCTCTTCAATGGTTGTGGGAAGTTGCTGGATATTGGCGGGAACTGGAACACGTTGTCGTACACGTCGATCTAGAGCGTCCCAAAGATGCTCAATGGGTGACATGTCTGGTGAGTATACAGGCCATGGATGAACATTATCATGCTGAAACATGAGGTGATGGCGGCGGATGAATGGCATGACAATAGCCCTCAGGATCTCGTCACGGTATCTCTGTGCGTTCAAATTGACATCGGTCAAATGCAGTTGTGTTTGTTGTCCGTAGCTTATGCCTGCACATACCATAGACCCACCATGGGGCATTGTGTTCACAACGTTGACATCAGCAAACCCCTCACCCACACAACGCCATACAGGTGGTCTGCGGTTGTGAGGCCGATTGGATGTACTGCCGAATTCTCTAAAAATGACATTTGAGGCGGCTCTGGTGAACATTTCTGCAGTCATCATGCCAATTTCATGCTTTCTCAAAACTTGACATCTGTGGCATTGTGTTGTGTGACAAAACCGCACATTTTAGAGTGGCCTTTAATTGTACCCTGCACAAGGTGCACCTGTGTAATGATCATGCTGTTTAAATCAGCTTCTTGATATGCCACACCTGTCAGGTGGATGGATTATCTTGGCAAAGCTGAGACGCACACTAACTAAGAGGGATGTAAACACGTGTGGACAAAATTTTATAGAAATAAGATTTTTGTGTGTATGGCAAATTTCTGGTATCTTTTATTTCAGCTCATGAAACATGGGACCAACACTTTACATGTTGCGTTTACATTTTTGTTCAGTGTACATTGTTTTCCTTACTCCATTTATCCTTTATAATATATTAAATATAAGATTATATTTAGGCGCACCTATAATTATAACTCAAGCTGTCCCTGCTCTAGCATGCCAATCCCCTCTCTCTGTTCATTGGTTGCATTAGGCATTAATAGCCATTTTTAATGAAGATTTCCTGCTAAATCCGCTGGATCAGACAGAGGGAGCGTTCCTTTAGATTTCCCAGGTGAGGGCCTCGGCACCGACACAAGTGAAGGCAACCTCCCGAGTAGGTATCCCGGAACACACCCGGCATGCCTAATGAAAACAACAACTGCGGCGGAACAAGGATGTAATTGACAACTATCCTACAGAGCTTTTCCACCAACAAGGTTTCATCTGAATACGAGATCCAACACCCAGGCCCGAGAAAAGAAACAAACAACTAGAACAGTGGCATGAAGACAAGGTTGGGTGAACATTAATGGTGGGCTTAGCTCGATCTCTCGCCATGGAAAAATTATAAAAAAGCCTGGGCGCAATTAATTATAAATGGGTGCTTGACCTTCAAGGTGTATCCACTACAGTGTTTGTTGATGAGACATGTTTGTTCATGTGAGATTATAATTTTGGAGAATTGAATTATTCATTGTAGGTTAATATTGGGTGACAGTAGGATGCATGTGGATGGATCTAGAAGAGGATTAGTGGACAGGAGACACAGAGGACCGAACCAGGCCGTCATTAGTGAGGAGCAGTCAGAGAGGACCGAGCCAGGACATCAGTAGTGAGGAGCAGTCAGAGAGGACCGAGCCAGGACATCAGTAGTGAGGAGCAGTCAGAGAGGACCGAGCCAGGACATCAGTAGTGAGGAGCAGTCAGAGAGGACCGAGCCAGGACATCAGTAGTGAGGAGGACCAGAGAGGACCGAGCCAGGACATGAGTAGTGAGGAGGAGACGGAGAGGACCGAGCCAGGCCATCAGTAGTGAGGAGGAGACGGAGAGGACCGAGCCAGGTCGTCAGTAGTGAGGAGGAGACAGAGAGGACCGAGTGAGGCCGTCAGTAGTGAGGAGGAGAGGGAGAGGACCGAGCCAGGCCATAGCAAGTACTGCCACAACAGCAGTTAATCTAACTACATGTTCTCTTGAACACGCTACGACACATGTAGGAGTGTATATGCCACGTGTAGGAGTGGTTGTGTGTGAGATGATGGGAGGGGCTATTTTCACAATCTGACACTGTGTTCCAGGTTTTATAGGCCAATGGCAGGAGAGACACGCTCATAGACATCAAAGAATATTACAGTTCATCACCCCCCCACCTACAGTGTAATGACATTTAGCCAATCCTATAAAAATCCCAAGAAACCTGTGGGCATAAATCAATTGCTTTCCAGCTGCTTCTCACATCCATTATTTAACAAGCACCGCTTCCACATCATATTCCATAGGCAGCCATTTCCACAACACACACCAAAACCCACATCAGAAAAAACACCAACATGCTAGATAACTCCCCAAACCCCCTATCCCTGTGGAAAAGAGGATCAGTGTGTGTATGTGCTGACAAGCCAGTTTACATCAAATCCCATTAGTTTGAATCCAGGCAAACTGTTAAGTGTGTTGGTTCCAACCTGGTGCTCTGTTACTCTCTCCTATCGGACACACCTGTCAGGGACCAGGCTTCCAGCAGCATCACCACAGTCTCTAAGGCTGTCCACATCTGACGCCTGCACGTTAGCTACTACAGCCTCCTATCAGATATACTAGCGCATAGTTTATACAGTGTGTGTGTGCGTGCACGTGTGCATGGGTACTTGTAGGGCAACAGGAAGCAATGAGGGGGGCTCTGGTTCCAACAGCAGTCACAGAGTACCCTCTGCAGGCAGGTTGGGAGAACTTCAGGCCAGGGAGGGAAGAGGGGGTGTATGGTGGAGGAGAGGGTAGAAGCTGGATGTCTCTGTACTGTATGTATTGGGTGACCATGGTTCCTAGAAGTGCTATAGTGTTGTATGTCTGTTGCCTTCTAGGTTGACCACAAGAATGAACCTCGCTGTAGCAAAGACGTTGACGATTCAAAAGTCACCTGTCTATCTCAAATCAAATCAAATTTAAGTTTAATGGTCACGTACACAGTTTAGCAGATGTTATAGTGGGTCTAGCGAAATGCTTGGTTTACTAGCCTTCTCATTAATATTACCAAGGCGATATATTTAAAATGTATATCGGTTTTATTTCATTAAATAATGAGCCTACTGTACGCATGTTGTTGGCATAGTTGCGTTCAAGACAGGACAATGGTTAAACATAATTTTCCTGTCAGCTCCATCACAATGACGGCCTATCTAGACAGTACAGTTATTAAAGGCTTTCAAACCAAGTACCATTTACATTGACGTAAAATCACAGCATCAATGTAACATAAACTCAGCATTTATTTCCATATTCAATATTCAATGCCACGACTCAAGAAACCCACAGATATTTCCATAGCCCGTTGTTCAGATGTCAGCCATTTGTCTGATAAAATGTAAAGTGTCTCTGAAATGACAACACATCTTCGACTAATGAAGAGAAAATGGTGGCTCAGACCATGACACAGGCCTAGCAGTGACAGACCGTAGCGGTACAAATGTATTTTCCCTCCATTGTGTTCCTTGAAACAGGAACAACTTCCAGCCTGATTGCGGCATTCCCCTGGCTACCTATTCAGGAGAAACAACATTGCAGCCCCTTAGCACCCATTATCAGAACAATACATTAGAGTCATGACAAGAGTCTTGATTATTGATTTAAATAGGTCGTAGCCTATCGATAGTATTGAAAGACATACTCACACACACACATATTGATGGTATTTCCATCATTATGGAAGATGGAGAGAATCGAGCCCATTAGCTATCGATTCAACAACGAAACCAACCGAAGTGCTTTGGTTCTGCGGTTCGAAAATATGAAGCACAATATGAAGTATTTTGAAATGTGATGTAGAAAAGCAACGGTACTGTAGCATTCCTGTCAAGTACAATTTCCTGTAACGATTAGTATTATTTACTGTTGAGACATATTAAAGAGAAGTCAGCGAGGCAAGGAGGAACACCAAGTCTTTCTCCCGATTGCATTACAGAGAGGTGATTGACAGTGTGATATTGCCTGGCGCTGCATGTTGATTTGCTCACGACTCAGTACATATTGGGGAAATCATTTTTGGGAGGGAAAAAACTGAGGGAAAATAACAAAGGCTGAATAAATGAACTCAGTGCTGGCTGAATTATTCCTCAGCATGTGTTGTGTACATTTCCCTTAGTGAGACACTCCTCTCATTTTATCAAAAACTTTCTGGTCCACTGCACCAACCAACTCTTCAAACAAGTTCAATGTGGAGGTCGAGTTGGTGTCAGGGTCTCGCTGCCCAATTGAACAGAATACTCTCCTTATTAGAAGTGAACTCTGAAGAAGACCACTGATGACCACGCTCCAGCAGTCCCATACGACCACTTTACGGAGCTAATTAGTTAGAGTGCCTTCAGAAAGTATTCATACCCCTTGACTTTTTCCATATTATTTTGTGTTATATCCTGAATTTAAAATGTATTAAATTGAGATGTTGTGTCACTAGCCTACACACACTACCCCATAATGTCAAAGTGTAATTATGTTTTTAGACAGTTTTACTAATTAACTAAAAATGAAAAGCTGAAATGTTTCACTTCAATAAGTATTTAACCCTTTTGTTGTGGCAAGCCTAAATAAGTTCAGGAGTAAAAATTTGCTTAACAAGTCACATAATAAGTTGCATGGACTCACTCTTTGTGCAATAATAGTGGCTAACATGATATTTGAATGACTACCTTATCTCTGTACCTCACATATACAATTACCTACAAGGTCTCTCAGTCGAGCAGTGAATTTCAAGCACAGATTCAAACACAAAGACAAGGAAGGTTTTCCAATGCTTAGTAAAGAAGGGCACCTATTGGTAGATGGGTAAAAAAAAGCAGACATTGAATGGTGACATGTGAGTTATTCATTACACTTTGGATGGTGTATCAATACACCCAGTCACTACAAATATACAGGTGTCCTTCCTAACTTAGTTGTCCGAGAGGAAGAAAATCACTCAGGGATTTCCCCATGATGCCAATGGTGACTTTAAAACAGTTACAGAGTTTAATGGCTGTGATAGGAGAAAACTGAGGATGGATCAGCAACATTGTAGTTACTCCACAATACAAAAATACTAAGCTAAATAACAGAGTGAAAGGATGAAGCACGTACACAAAAACAATATCCCAAAACATGCATCCCGTTTGCAATAAGGCACTAAAGTAAAAATACAACAAAAAAAATGCAAAAAAATGTACTTTATGTCCTGAACACAAAGCGTTATGATTGGGGCAAATCCAACACATCACTGACTACCACTCTTTATATTTTCAAGCATGGTGGTGGGTATGCTTGTCATCTGCAAGGACTAAAGAGTTATTTAGGATAAAAATAAATGGAATAGAATGGAGCTAAGCACAGCCAAAATCCTAGAGGAAACCCTGGTTGGGTCTGCTTTCCAAAAGACACTGGGAGGCAAATTCACAGGACAATAACCTAAAACACAAGGCCAAATATACACTGGAGTCGCTTACCAATACAACATTGAATGTTCCTGAGTGGCCTAGTTACAGTTTTGACCTAAATCAGGGTGAAAATCTACGGCAAGACTTGAAAATGGCCGTCTAGCAATGATCAACAACCAACTTGGCAGAGTTTGAAGAACTTTTTAAAGAATAATGTGCATATATTTTACAATCCAGGTGTGCAGAGCGCTTAGAGACTTATCCAGAAAGACTCACAGCTGTAATCACTGCCAAAGGTGATTCTAACATGTATTGACTCAGGGGTGTGAATACTTATCTAAATGAGATATTTCTGTATTTAATTTTCAATAAATGTGCTAAATTTTCTGTTTTCACTTTTTCATTATGGGGTATAATCCATTTTTGAATTCAGGCTGTAACACAACAAAATGTGGACTAAGTCAAGGGGTATGAATACTTTCTAAAGGCACTGTAGCTACCAGTATGCTACAGTAGCTTGCCGGTAGCTAGTGTATTCTAGCTAGCATCTAATAGCAGTGTTGCAAATTGGGCACAGAGACATTTTTTTGTCCTACTAGAACCCGCCAGAAGGTTTTTTACTCTGTCGTTATGTAGTGTTTTTTTAATATATTTTTTTTGTAAAGGGCGACTGCAGCAGCTGTTTCAATTTCAAGGTGGATGTTGTTGCTAATTTGTTAGCATCACCCTTTTCAAGATTAACTTTCAAACTTTGTTAACAAATTATCATCATCTGGTGAGTTGCACTGTTTTTTGTTGCAGCTCGCTTGCTGTTAGCTATCTCTTTGAAAATAATGACTGTAAAACATTGTTGAATTTAAACTTTTGATCACCTGCTGGTGTGATGAACGTGATAAAATATATTTGCAATGGGAAGTAATAGCTGGTTTGTTAATTTCATTGATGCTGTGTGTAACTGCTGTCGCCTGTCTATCAGCCATGTCTATGTGTTTGACCACTGCAATGAACACTGACACCATTTTCTCAAATATACATAGCCTTGAGACGTAGGGGTGCTGAAGGTGCTGCAGCACCCCTTGAAAAATATGGATAGAGAGGTGGGTGGGAGACCCAGAAACAATTAGTCCACGCTGGGCGCGTTCAGAATATTACTTTTAATCTTCTAATGCATCTGCGGTGGCGAAGGCAGGCCCAGAATAACCCAGCTACCAAAGAGGGAGGGATCGATCTCTCTCTGAAACATCTTACAACGGGGGGCCGTCCTGGATGTTTCAACAGCATCCCGACATAAGGAAAGCCACTAAATCCTCTTATCCCAGTAGTGAGTGAAGTAACTCGGGTCTGAAATACTACAGTAATCCTTGGAAATTGTTTCCTAATTCATTTCAATACCTGGTTAATCTCAGAGATGTCCTGTAATGTACTGTACAGTAATGTACTGTAAGTGGCTTGACTACGGAGTTGGCTTCTGATTTCATCATTTTGATGCACAGCGGAGGACGTGGAAGCCATAAATGTCCAGGGGCTGCGAGATCAATGCGTGAGAGATCTAAATTAAAATAAGTTACATTGTCTGACATGAACAAAACAGGACAAGCAAGAATGCCTTAAAAACACAACTGGGACTCCAGTCTTATCAGAGTTCCCTGCTGCACTCTCAACGTGATAGCCTAATCCAGGAAGTCCTAATGCACTTAAACGCAGTTGCATAGTGGGTAAATGTTTTTTTTGCCGGTTGTACACAAAACCACCAGCCTCAAATACAGTTCATACTACTAATAACACTAGTGGGAAAGGCAAGTGAAGAATTGACTGTGTGGTTCTCACACACTCCGAAGCAGGTGATACAGTATGTGTCTCATTCCATTAGAGAGCCGCTCTGTGACAGGAGACCGAATCAACGGTGGGAGAAAAAAAATAATTGTGGCATTCCCGCTTCCCATTCCCGGCACTAATGCACTGTGGCAACCTTCTAACTATCCAATTCCATCCCTAGAATCCCTGAGGTTTACTGTAGTCCTTCATCTCTTCACCATTCCCCACTGTATCACTCTTTCATTAGACCCCACAACTCCGTCTGAGAGATGGGAGGGAGAGAAGGAGAGAGAGGAAAGCCTCAGAGGGACAATGACAAGGGAGTGCCAGAGCACCAGCTCATGTCAAAGCAAGGCTCAGGAGGACAGGAAAAGAGAGAGCGAGAGAAAGAGATGAGGGAAATGGAAGCATCCCATCCTTCTCCCTGAGCTGTAGCATTTCCATTCTGAGGGTTTTAACCCAGAGTGGTAGAAATGACAAATCAGGGACGGAGGGGTCGGTCGGTCAGTCAGTCAGTGTGTGCGTGTAGTGCCCCTGCAGGAGGGGGGGATAAGGACCATTCCCCGGCACTGACTGACTCTACAGCTAACCTCCATGCTCACCTCACCAGCACCGGAAGACGGACACACCAGGAACTCATTCTCACTCACAAGCCTTTAAAAGGTGTGTGCTTGAGTGTGAGTATGATAGAGAGAAATAAAACATTTCCAGGAAAGAGAGAGAGGAACAAAACGACTTCCTAGAAAGAAAGAGATAGGAATGAAATGACTTCCTGGAAAGGAAAAAGAAAGAAAGGAGAATAGCATTTTGTCTCAGGAGTCAGTTCTTGGTTTATATCTTATTAGAGAACACACTGCAATCTCCTGTCCACAAATGAGTGGGTTCTGACTTTATCTTATCTCAGCCCACTCTAAAGCGCTAAGATACTACACATCAAAAGCATCTCACAACAAATACTTCCCTCGCTGAAAAAGTCAGTAAAACAACTGTTTTATTTGGCTACATTCACAAACGTACCAAATCAAATGGTGAGGGAGGGGGTAGAACTGACCGGCAACCACTAAGACAAAAATAGGTCAAAACTTTATGAGTCTTCAAAACGGCTGATGGCCAGGTTCCCCTGCTGTGTTGCTGTGTTGTGACTCCCTCCCATAGGCTCCTCAAAAGACTCTGAGCCTGGACTATTCTGGAAGTGCGGCCCACTTCGGATCACAATCCTCTCCCGAGAGAGCAGGGGTGGTGAAATTACAAAGGCGCTCCCAATTATGTGTGACAGCTCCCATAATTCCACCACACCGGGAGCACCACACCGGGAGGTTATTTTGGGGAAAGAAAAGGTGTTGAGGGAGAGACGGTAGGAGACCGTATGAGACGATATGAGTCGATGTGCTGTTTGAATCACGCTGGGTCTAAAGATAACGGTTTGGCCAGTCTAGCGGTCTTTAACTTGCGGTTGAAGAGTGTTCAGAGCTGTTGGATCCCAGAGATGGGATGGAAATAGGAAAAGTCCCTGTGGGTCCTCAGACACTCTCAATCTCAGTCGTGTTGTCCTAATTAAAAGTGTAACAGACCCGGAGAGATGCTTCTTCCATCAACATCCACCTTCCACCATGCTGGGATGGAGGCCGAGTCACAGACCCCCACCAGAGTCCAGAGAGGAGACACATAGCTCAGAGGTAAATAGACCACTTATTTTAGAGGATAACACTAATTAGTTTACAAAAAGGATTACATTTAACCATGATTAATACAAAACTGTTTAAAGTTTTATGACAACGTGATTAATAGATAAACCTTGATTTAACCCAGTTTAAAAGTTCCTCCGTGTTGGTGTAACACACCTTTCCATTTTTTTCTATATCTTACAGAGTCAGTAAGTCCTAGTGATAGTAAGTACATGATTGTTTGTGTTGAGCTTAACATTCATTTAGATGTGTGCTTTATATTGTTAGTGCTTGACAACAAACAGCACAACCGTTCTATGGTATCCTCTGGCCTTGTCCTTGTTTTGCTTGACAAGAGATACACTGATACACTGACTAAAGTCATTCATTATCTATTAGAATATTTAGAAATTAGAATATAGTGTTCACCCATAAAATTTATTAATTCAAGGTTTATACCAATATGGCCATTCAGAGCATTGCGTCTGAAATATAATAGTCCAAACCACATGTCTATACCATATTTGGTTCAAAAGTTACATATGATTTACTCTGACAATTTAGCATGTTAATAGTGAATGGAATGTCAAAACAGGCATGATCAAAAAGTGGTCACTGCGCAATAGAACTGTGTGGCGCTGCTCCGCGGCAGAACTGCGCCAACTAAAAAACGTCAACTGACAAGCCAACTAGTGGCTGCAGCTTCGTTTTATTTATTTATTTACAAAGCTAACAGACTGAACTTCAATATCAACCCTCCACGAAGAAAATCTGTTCTTGTTTTCATTGTGTATTTCCCTTTAAATCGCCATAGAAACGGCCCCTCAATGTTGATTGATTGCTAATATAGCCAATGAAATCCAAGGATCTTGTTATGAAAATGACAAGGGTATCAAGTTGATTATGATTGGTCCAACCAGTGGAAAAACTTCCAAATGATACCACCTCCCAACACCAAATATGGAAGAGATACAACCAAGAGCGGTGCAGTCTAAACTAGCAATGGACACAGCAAATTAATGTTCTTATTTCATTCATACTGTCAAGTGCAAGTATATTAAGGTTATAACATTGTAGAGAACAATGTATTGATGAATTAATGATTAATGTGATTTATAATGATAGAGCAAAGAAAACTACGTTTTTACATTCATTTCGTAGCACCCTCTTGAATTGCCACATTTTCTATATCTTAGAGCAGTGAGTGAACGCCCTATAGAATAGAATATTTAAACTTTCTTTGTACCGTTGTAGATACGTACATGGCTACTGTTCCTGCCTCACTTTATATAGGTAATAAAGAGCTACTATTGGTGTCCACGGATGTCATTAGCTCAAGTAACACATTCATTAGCTATTATTCCATTAAAGCTCATTAACACATGATGTGTTCCAATTAAACAAAAGGCTGTAGACCTGAAGTGCAAACTCATCTAAGTGTTTTTGAGTCAATAAAATAATAGAAGCTATGGATTGTGACCTCTGGTGCGTTAATAAGGAAACACAATTTTCCGCAACTAACTTTACAAGTTGCAACCTGGTGAAATGTATTTTTGTTGTTGTTGCTTTTGTCTATGCGTTGCGAGGGATATCTATTAGGGAGTGCTGTTTTTGTCTGTGATATGTTAGTGAATAGATGGAATAGTGTTTGGAAACTAAACAGTGTGTGTCTTTAGTTTTGCATTAACTATTCTCCATTAGTTTGTTTAAACCTGACTGGCGGATTCTGGCTTTCTTCAGGAGCAATAACATTGTGTGTGTGTGTGTGTGTGTGTGTGTGTGTGTGTGTGTGTGTGTGTGTGTGTGTGTGTGTGTGTGGGTGTGTGTGTGTTTCTCATCATCTGCAAAGCTCATCCTCATTATTTTGTTTTCGTCCTTGTCCTTAGAAACTAATGAAACAGACAGACACAAATAAGCTCTGTAGCCACTGGGCTTTACAGAGAGTAACAGCTTTGTTGAAGCCAATTGTTTTTTAAGTTGTTTGCACAGATCACGATAAACAGAGGGCAGTGAAAGATGAAGCCTGAAGTGGAGTGGCTTTATCTTGTCTCTTTGCTGCCAGGGTTTAGAGTGTGTGGTAGAAACAAGATGTTACACACCTTTAATGCACAACGCTGTCTTAGAAAAGAGCATAACAAACAATGCAAGTCCAACTCATCAGAATCGCAAATTACTTGATTAAATGATGGGAAAAGCTCTCATAAAATATGTAATCTCTCTCTCCAAACTAGCCAGATCCTGGACAATGGTTTTAACATGTAAATGTGCGTCCCACAGAGGTAATTTATTTCGCTTTTTGATGGGTTGTAGTCAAGATACTCTGGTTGTCATTATGCTAATCATAAGCATCAAACATTTTACATGAAGCCCACACCTTCAAAAATGTATAATCTAATCAGCCTTTATTCGCTAATTATATGAAGTTGTGTCTATTTGGACTAAATGCTATAAACATATGATGTCCAGTAGAGGTGACATGTTCATCAATGCTCTGGATTCAAACTGATGAAACATGGACTGTATCAAACTCCAACTACAGCCGCTAAGTACCCCCCCCCCCCCCCCCCCCCCCCCTCCACCTCTACCTTACCCTCCCCTCTTTCCCTCTCCACCCCACAAGACAACAGCCCAACTGGCACACACCACTTTCTCACATACACACACCTGAGCAGTGAGGATACTTAACTGTATGTCAGCTCGCATTAGGACCGGGGGAAAAGCACAACGTCTGGAGGGAGAAGCGGCGAGCTACAGGCTGCCTGACTAGATTTCTTTCAACCAGGTGGTTGTGGGAGAAACCGTTGATGTGGTTGTTCCATTGTTCTATCAGCCCCCCTTCCAACAACCATCCCCTCCCTCCCCCTCCCTTATAATCCCGGTCCTGTACACTACTATGCCAATGAACTCACTCCAGCAGTGTCACAAGGGAAATTGTGTAGAGCAGTGTCGCACCAACACATCCACACCAGACAACAAGGACAAAAGAATACACACCAAACCTTTTACCGGTACAGAGGGGAGGGCCAGAAGGGTCCGAGTAGGAACCCTTCCCCCTTTACCTTCACACACCTCCCGCCTACTTCAAAGCTTCTCCTACCAGCAACAAAAGAGGCAGGTTTGAACCAAATGGCACTCAGACTTGAGCCAGAGACAGAGAAAATGTTGGGTGTCGAAGAAGACTGAGGATGACTACGGCTCAGTCAAGGAGCTTCTCCATTGGAAAGCAACAAACTGCACACAAAGTGCCTCAAAAACTCTTATTTCCTCATGGAAACAAAGTACACAGACTTAAAATGACATGGTTAAAAGTGTTGCGGTGTGTGTATAATAAGACATTGTATTTAGGATGTGGATGATATATTTTCCTAACAATTCACATGCATTACACCCTCACTAATTCACAGGCATTACACCCTCACTAATTCACAGGCATTACACCCTCACTAATTTACAGGCATTACACCCTCACTAATTCACATGCATTACACCCTCACTAATTCACATGCATTACACCCTCACTAATTCACAGGCATTACACCCTCACTAATTCACAGGCATTACACCCTCACTAATTCACAGGCATTACACCCTCACTAATTCACAGACATTACACCCTTACTAATTAACAGTCATTACACTCACTAATTAAACAGGCATTGCCCTCACTAATTAATTGATTCCGTAGCAATAGTACATTCTTCTGCCAAAATCTTCATTAACCATTCATCCTGCAAACTCATTGCTTTACCCTGGTTATTTCTAAATAAATCTTCTTTGTTTTATAAAAGATCTAAGGTCTCCAGGAATGCATTGCCTTGTCATTTTAAGAAGAATTATAAGTTAAACTGTAATTATAATTTTAAGTATTTTATAGTTTCTTGCTGACTTAGAGGAAGTGGTGCCCCGTTCATTTCATAAATAGTGTGTCCCCCTTATCTGACTGACTGGGAACAGAGGGAGTGTAGTCTGGGTCTTAGACAAAGATGGGGGGGGGGGGGGGGGGGGGGGGCTGTGTGAGGCACATCAGAGGTGAGCCGAGGGGACAGGACACACACGTGGGTGGCGTGTGAGTAAGTAGTGGGTGTCCACTCCACTCTGGCTCAAGCTGGGAAGGGCAGTGGGGCCCTGACTTAACAGGTAAGGCAGTGTGTTGGGGCGCTAGCAGATTCAGGCACTGTGTGTGTTTACTTCCTGTCTGTCTGACTCAACCCCTGTGAGTTCAGTCAGTTTGTGTGTGTGTCACAGGAGGCGAGAGGTAGCAATAGTGAAGTGGGTTGAATACGAGGGCTCTACACTAAGGTGACGCATGAAGATCTAAAGGCCTGAATGAGGACAGGAAGACAGAGGACCCATTGTTGTAGGTTGAGCATGAGCCATATGCTATGAGGCCACTGTGTCACAAGACTGACTGAGGCTTAACATTAATACCTGGAAGGACTGAAGAAATCCCTTGAAAGGTGTAGCTTGAGAACTACTATAGATGGAAAAATGCTATGTTAGCTGCTTCAGTCTTCAAATCCAACCAGATCATTCCATCAGTATTGAACGAGCAGCAGACAAATAGGTATTTTTCCAGTCAACATCACCATGATACTAAGGATGGTAAAATATCAAAAACATTCAAACCTTGTCTGCCCCACACCTCCCCGCATGTCATCACTCTATTCATCCTGACCAGCAGGAAAGGAAATACACACCTTACCTTTCACACGCAATTATGACCATAGTAATACAATCAGTCAATTATTAAGTTGGGAGTTACAATGGCCTAACCTCATCAGATCATACTAGTGTGATGTATAATTCAACAAGGGCAGTCAAGTCCCCTTATTATTACTAACACACTGGAATATCATATCAGCCAGCGCTCTCTCTCGCTCTCTCTCTCTCTCTCCAGTAAAAAGTTTGGACACACCTACTCATTCAAAGGTTTTTCTTTCTCTCTCTTGTTCTCTTTATCGTTCTCTCTCTTTCCATTCCACATTTCAATAATCAACTGGGGCCCAAAAACACACCATTCCACCACTTAGGAGACTTATTACCTGCGAAACCTGAAAAAAATAACACAATGGTGGTAGCTACACTTGCTTCAAAGAAGACTATGCAAAACAGAAAAACAAACTTGACTTTAAAGGGATACTTCTGGGTTTTGGCAATGAGGCCCGTTATCTACTTGCCCAGAGTCTGATGAACTTGTGGACACCATTTGTATGTCTCTCCGTGCTGTTTGAAGGTAGTTTCAAACTAGCGCAATTGCTAACTAACGTTACCATAGACTTCCAGTCATTGTGCTATCTGCTAGCATTTTGCAGTTTTTAATTCTTAACCTTTAATTCCAATGATATAAGTTCTAATAAGGGTTAGAACCCATCTCAGCAGAAACTTAAAGATTTTGGCAATGAGGCCCGTTATCTACTTCCCCAGAGTCAGATGAACTCGTGGATATAACATTTATATGTCTCCGCGTGCGGTTTGAATGTAGTTAGAGGTAGTTTCCTGAGCCAGAAATGGCACAAAATCTATGTTATTCGACTATGTGGAAAATAAATAAGAAAACAACAAGATCTTGTTTGATCATCTTTTCCTAATTACCATGGTAACAATGCCCAAGTTGTTTTTGACACAATCATCTATATGATATGCAAATACACACTCCAAGAAGTATGCTGAGGAAAAGTACATTGTGGCTACGTCGTCTTGTTTGGAATTTCAAAAGGGGACCGGCACTCTTAGAATTCTCTTCATGACCTCAAGCATTAATTCTGCATATTACAATATATTACAAAGATCTGAATAGCTGATTATTTCTATAGGAAAACCTCTGGACAAAGAGAGTCCTTCAATGAGTCCTTTATCTGTCGGGGTGAAATGCACATTTTTATGCTCCAACACAACTAAGGGGCGTCGAGCGAGGGGTTATAAGTGGTTAGGAAGGCTGATAGGAGCCTCAAATCCTATTATATATGTTCTGCAGTGTCTATATCGTTATATCTAGCCTGTAGTCGCCCTGCCTCCAGCCCACATCCTCCACCCTCTAGTCTCCCTGCCTCCAGCCCATCCTCTACCCTGTAGTCTGCCTGCCTCAAGCCCACATCATCCACCCTCTAGTCTCCCTGCCTCCAGCCCACATCCTCCACCCTCTAGTCTCCCTGCCTCCAGCCCATCCTCTACCCTGTAGTCTGCCTGCCTCCAGCCCACATCCTCCACCCTCTAGTCTCCCTGCCTCCAGCCCATCCTCTACCCTGTAGTCTGCCTGCCTCAAGCACACATCCTCCACCCTCTAGTCTCCCTGCCTCCAGCCCATCCTCTACCCTGTAGTCTGCCTGCCTCAAGCCCACATCCTCCACCCTCTAGTCTCCCTGCCTCCAGCCCATCCTCTACCCTGTAGTCTCCCTGCCTCCAGCCCAGCCTCTACCCTGTAGTCTCCCTGCCTCCAGCCCACATCCTCCACCCTCTAGGCTCCCTGCCTCCAGCCCATCCTCTACCCTGTAGTCTGCCTGCCTCAAGCCCACATCCTCCACCCTCTAGTCTCCCTGCCTCCAGCCCACATCCTCTAACCCTCTAGTCTCCCTGCCTCCAGCCCATCCTCTACCCTGTAGTCTCCCTGCCTCCAGCCCACATCCTCTAACCCTCTAGTCTCCCTGCCTCCAGCCCACATCCTCTAACCCTCTAGTCTCCCTGCCTCCAGCCCATCCTATACCCTGTAGTCTCCCTGCCTCCAGCCCATCCTCTACCCTGTAGTCTCCCTGCCTCCAGCCCACATCCTCTACCCTCTAGTCTCCCTGCCTCTAGCCCAGCCTCTACCCTGTAGTCTCCCTGCCTCCAGCCCATCCTCTACCCTGTAGTCTCCCTGCCTCCAGCCCAGCCTCTACCCTCTAGTCTCCCTGCCTCCAGCCCAGCCTCTACCCTGTAGTCTCCCTGCCTCCAGCCCACATCCTCTACTACTATCACCTGTGTCAGTTCATCATGTCCACGGCTCTACTCTCCTACGCTCCCATCTCCCTTGTGGAATGATCATGGCCATTTGTCTTACTGACATCATCAATGCCCTGGGACTGCTGTGTGTGTGTGTGCTCCTGTGTCTGTGTGCATGTGTGTATGCGTCTGTGTGGGCTCCTGTGTGCCAACCCTCTGGTTAGCCATGTCTCCTTTACGCTCCAGTGTTCAATAATGAAAGCCACAGGGCCGGGAGGTGACCAGCGCTGGGCCTTGTCCCTGTCCCCGTCTGTCTCTGTCTGAGTCCTCTGGGAGAACAGTGCATTAAGGAAAGCTTTTCACAGGCCTGGGCCGTGTGAGAACCGGGCCTTTCACCAGTCCTTCCCCCCAAATGGAACAGGGAGACCCGGGTGTATTCATAAGGTACCAAATTGAAAAACAATGACTCATACAGGGAGGGACTACATGGACTTTTCCAATAAGAAAGGCTCATTTTGTTTTCTGTTGCAAAACGCTTTTGGAAAAATGTGTCCTAACGAACACAACCCTGACCAGCACCAACTATCTATCTAACTCTCTATTCTGGACCCTAGCAAGAAGCAGGGCTGCCAACACGGCCCAGGAAAGTGGCTTTTTCCCCCTCACACGTTGGCTCTCCAGGGGGGGGTCGGGCTGGTCAGATGTGATGTACTTGTGAAACACAGGAACACAGGGGAAGAGATGAGGAAGATCTCCACACATGGTCTCAGTGCAATTCCTACCTGCACTCACATACTGTAAAGACATAGGGATAGGAACACACACAGACACGCAAAACACACATACAGGCATATGCACGCACACGTGCACGCACAAGCACACACACTCCTTCCCATCCCTCTGTGGACAGGAGGAACACTACCGCCACATCATCTCAGAGTGCTTTTCATCATAGTGTGACAGTTTGTCAGCTCCAGTCCCCATCACTACAGCACGCCACATTGATATTCAATACCCTGAGCTGTGGACTGGGAGAGATGCTACCATGCCAAAAAAAATGACATTGGAATAACTTTCTCCTACGTTTAATGTCTGTTCACTCACACACAAGTATGGTTTACAAATCCTGTATACTCAAGACAGAAACACACTCACTGGAAGAATAAATGCATTATTTCATTCCATGCGGGATCCGCACGCACAGTATATTATTTTTGTTAATGAGCAGATTTAATGAGTTTTGCGTGATGAAGCTGTGAAGGTCTCTGTACCTCCAGAGACCACTTGATCCTCCCTATAGGCCACCTGTCAACAGCACAAATTCAGACTGACTGACAGTTCTGCATACACCAGTCTAAACACATGCTACAGTTAAAAATGACTTTTCCGCATTATACAGCAGCCACTCACATTCACGGCCCGAGCCAAGTAGGAGGAAGGGACGATGACGAAGACTTGGTTTATGTGTTGGAATGCCATGTTGTGATTTAAGTACAGTAATTTGTATCTGTCATTTGAGAAACCAAAAATACATTAAAACAATCATTTGAGGGCCAAAGCAAGAAATAATGTCTGGTAAACAGTTTTATTACTTTGCCCATAAAGAGTAGATATTAAAGATTTTTATGAAAAGATTTACACTGATATAAAACATGAATAATTGATGATTTACATAGACACGGTGCCAAATCAAAGTGACAGCGAATCAATGAAACTCTCTGCCAACTATAGCTCCTGAATTAGACGTTCCAGTGTCATCTAAAAGTGAATAAACCTCTTAATCATGCATCATCGCTCTCACAGAAACCTCTTTCTGACTCGAGTCTAGTCTACTGTGACTTTGGAGGGACGTGGGTGTGTGTGTGTGCGCGCGCGAGCGTGTACCTGCGCGTGTGCGGCTGTGAGTCCACACGTGCCAACAACTCAGCCTCTACACACATTTCCGCAATTAAACATTCCCTGGGATCTGTTTGGGAACACAATCAGGCAGTTGGATCCATGCATGGCTAGCTCCATTTCTCCAGCCCTAACCCTGCATGGCAAGCTCCACATCAACCACTGACTGTGACTAGCCCTAACTCTGCATGGCAAGCTCCACATCAACCACTGCAACTAGCCCTAACCCTGCATGGCAAGCTCCACATCAACCACTGACTGTGACTAGCCCTAACCCTGCATGGCAAGCTCCACATCAACCACTGACTGTGACTAGCCCTAACTCTGCATGGCAAGCTCCACATCAACCACTGTGACTAGCCCTAACCCTGCATGGCAAGCTCCACATCAACCACCGTGACTAGCCCTGAAAGGCAAGCTCCACATCAACCACTGTGACTAGCCCTAACCCTGCATGGCCAGCACCTCACCAACCACTGTGACTAGCCCTAACCCTGCATCGCAAGCTCCACATCAACCACTGTGACTAGCCCTAACCCTGCATGGCCAGCACCTCACCAACCACTGTGACTAGCCCTAACCCTGCATCGCAAGCTCCACATCAACCACTGTGACTAGCCCTAACTCTGCATGGCAAGCTCCACTACTCCACAGGCCAGGTAGTAGTAGGGGCTGGTTAAACTTGATTTATTAGTCTTCCGTATATTCTGGCTTCCCAGGCAATGCAAGGTCAACAGTAATGGAATGTGAATAATTCTCCACCTCGCCAGCCAGGCGGCTACATCACACCATCTTTCCCCCCTAAACTCTGTTACCCAGAATCCCCCGGTAACCCTGCCTCATCTGGGATCAATCCTAAATCAGATGAGTGGATTGAATGTGTAGATTGAATTTGTGTGTGTGTGTGTGTGTGTGTTTTTTATCCCACTCCCCCTCCCTACTCAATTAAGATGAGTCGGCTCCCTCCTCCACCCAGTGTGAAATCACGCAGTCCTTTACAGGTGGTGTTGGGGAGGACACAAACACGATCTCTCTTTCAGGCAGACAGCGTGAGGGGTGTATGTGGGAGTGAACAGCGGGAAAGACAGTTAAGTTCTATCGCTTTACCTCTCCCCGAGCCGGGAGGAGATCGAGGAACAGAGGCAGACAAGACTAACAGGGCTCCTTCAGATGGAGCCTTACAGACAGATAAAGACTGTCACATGGTTGCTCCAGATGGAGTCTGCAACATGGCTCCTCCCAATGGAGCCTGACAGACAGATTAAGACTAACAGGGCTCCTCCAGATGGACCCTGACAGACAGATAAAGACTGTCACATGGCTCCTCCAGATGGACCCTGACAGACAGATAAAGACTGTCACATGGCTCCTCCAGATGGACCCTGACAGACAGATAAAGACTGTCACATGGCTCCTCCAGATGGACCCTGACAGACAGATAAAGACTGTCACATGGCTCCTCCAGATGGACCCTGACAGACAGATAGACTGTCACATGGCTCCTCCAGATGGAGCCTGACAGACAGATAAAGACTAACATGGCTCCTCCAGATGTAGCCAGACAGACAGCCTTGTAAAGTGGTGAAGTACCTCCCAAACATTTGCTTCAATTCCCAAAACGCGCACACGCACAAACACACAGAAATACACACAAACAATCAAAACTCTGTGCAAAGATAAGATATACAACCAACCTGGGCGAGGCTTGTGGGACCCGTTTTTTTGAGGGGGAAAGGGGGAGGAGGGGGAGAAACAATTTCCTTATTTTGGCTGCTATTTGTTTATTTTGTTCCAACTCCAATCAGGGCTGCCTGTGTGGTGGGTTAAACATAAAATAGGCATAACTGACTGAAGCTGGAGATCACAGGGAAGATGCAATACTGGAAAATGGATCCCATCTCTTTCCCTTCTTTAGAATCCCCTATTCCCCTCGCAATCTGCTTTACAAACCAAACACACCGCTGATGGGGAGCTCTGCATAACAGCACACAAACACGTTTTGCCGGTAACCACTCAAGCTTTGATCAACAAACGCTTTGTTTTCCATGTTTCACCATCCATCGCCTCATGCCGTCTCAGTGGAGATGGAGTTAGCGAACGGAAGATGAGGGCTGTCCGCTTTCGGACTATTTGGCTGAGGGATGGATAGCAAGCGAGTGGACATGCTATTTTGAGGCCTTTCAACCATCCAAAAGCATGGGATCTTGTGGAAAGAGATGATAAATATTTCATTACCCAGCAGACTAGTGCCACATGGTCAAAAAGAAGAGTGGCGGGAGAATATTCCAAAGCAACAACAAATGGAAGTTCTTCAGGCCTGTCGTTTTCCTCGGGTTTGGGTTCCATCAATACTGAAAAGTTATTTTTTCCCCCATACTTATGACTACTCATAGAGATCCATATAGTTTTGTTTCATCTCTATGTGACCATTTATGCTATTGCTGTCAACATGAATCCCGTCCATTAGAGTCAGTCATAACAATTGCATGAGGATTCCGACTGAAGACGCAACCGACAGGCACTGACAGGCAGACCTGGACCCTCTCATTACATCTTCCTCAAATATCTCAATGGCCAGTACTGTAGCACAGACTGTATAAAGTCCAACTCCTGGAACCAAGCATAAAATGAATTGCATAAGCTATAAACTGTGCAGTAACAACTACTGTACTTTTCCCTTACAGATAAAAATAGTTAACGGAGCACACACTTTAGCATAAATGCTAACCCGTGAAAAAATACAGCTCATCACTCAATTAAGTGCTTATTGCGAATATATCTGGTTATTCCTTCAGTTTTGACTAATCACACATTGCAATCGAGATCAACACCCAAGTTCCTTATAAAACAACTAAAAAAGGTCAACAACTTTCTTAAACATTTACAGACAAAACAGGCAACGTGCCAAGAGACTAACTCTTCCAAACTCTTACACAATCCAGTCCAGTGTGGCAGCTGAGGAGCAAAGATCTATGCAACATTATCCCTCCACTGTGGTTTATAGTTAAAGGTGTCAATTACAGAGGACATGGAGTGGAACAAAACAGCTATGGATGGGGTCTCCCAATATAGCTTGACGCCCACCCAGCCCCTTTCCTTCCCTTTTTCTCTGCCAGACAGAACAGCAGTTTATAACAACCACCCCATCTGTTTTCTATTCCAACGGCTGAGCATAAATCCAGTCCCCTAATATGGTCAATTTAATTTAGGAAATTAATTCTCGACTGCAGGACTTCTCCGAGCCTAAATGAATTGCATGTCAACTAACGCCGCAGCCGCCACTGCTATACCTTGCTTTGCTGCCGAGGTGACAGCGGGGAGGTGGTGGCAGTCGCTATTGGAAAAAGCCTTGTTGTGTATGTAAATGTCCCCTAATCTGAGTTTGCAAGCAAGTGTAACGTTGATTTTTACTTTAAAGATTTTATTTTCCCCTGGTGGAACATTCAACATGAAAAGGCAAGACAAGTCAGAGCGCATACTTAACACAAGAATCAGCCAATTACGAAGCAGCAGAATGGTGGAATGCAGCCTGACAGAAACTGAGAGGCTGAGGTGTTTTTTCCCAAATCAAAGTTTATTGGTCACGTACACAGATGTTATCGCAAGTGCAGCAAAATGCTTATGTTATTAGCTCCAACTACTTAGCAATACAAAACAATACACACATAATCCAAAACTGTAGGTATTCCTCTATAATACTACATGAAAGGTTCTAATCAAACAATATAAAGAAATATAAAACATATGGAAAAACATAGAGTGGATCCTGTGGCAAAATCATCCAATTGGCTAGACGGCAATCATCCACTGGCTACACAGCAATCATCCATTGGCTAGACAGAAATCATCCATTGGCTAGACAGAAATCATCCATTGGCTAGACAGAAATCATCCATTGGCTAGACAGAAATCATCCATTGGTTGGACAGCAATCGTCCATTGGCTAGACAGCAAGTGAATAATGACAGGAGGAGGATAGAAAAAGAGAAAGACAGAATGGATCTCTCTGTCAAGGCAGTGATCTATGCTTGAAACGCTATATGGTCTTGTTACAGTCAGTGGCTATAGAAACCCTATATCCTCTATCAATAAAACCTCTCTGTTTGGCGGAGAGGGGTGTGGAGCTGTGTACGTTTCACATCCACAACTAGCCACATAAAACAGAAATATGAGAGAGAGAGAGAGAGAGAGAGAAAGAGCGAGAGAGAGGAGGAGAGAGGGGGAGAGGGAGGGAGAGAGAGAAAGTGCAAGAGAGAGTCAAAGAGAAAGACAGTAGGGGGAGTTATACACCATAACGCAATTAATGAATAAACTATTTCAGTGAGGAGGTCATTAACATGAGTTGATGGGCTGTTTCTTGCTACAGCCACACCTAATTATGAACTGCAAGAGGTTCTCTATGAAACTTTTTATATTTTCTCACTGTTTCCTCCCAGATTATTACACTACCTCACTGCATTTCTCTCTCGCGCAGAACCATTGTTCCACATGAAACAACCATATTTTATTCCTTCTTTCAGTAATTAATGTCAAGTGTTTTCTAGAACAACTAAAAGGGCCGCAATGCGTTTTTGTGCGAGCGTCACATCACGCAGCAACATCATTCCAGTCATTAGTTCAGTTATACGCTTCAATGCACAATGAACACTGCACTCAGTCTGTCGCTTTGATGAAACCCTTTGATATGCCTACCCTCGATTGGACAAATCAAACAAAAACACACTAACATACAGCCTACACAACCGAACTGGAAAACACTTTTAAGTGGGGGAGGAGTATGTCACAGTATGTCAGGAATCTGGAATTCAATCAAACCAGGCTTGTTTCATTAGTGCATACTGCATACAGCAGATAAACTTGTAGTCTGGGTAGGTTGGGTTAGTGGCTGCTGATGCTACTCCACAGCCAATGAGAATCTCCGGTCGGGGGGTCATGAGGGGTCAACTACTGGAGGCTCCTTGATCAATTGAACAGCCACACTGTCTAAGCATCCGCCCTCACACACACACCTTTTCAAAGAGAAGAGGCGTCTCGGCATGATTAAGCGATTGTCTGCCAGGGCAAGGTCACCACAGTCCGCATGTTTACCTCCCTGCCTGTCTGTGTCTGCCTGCCTGCCTCTCCCCCGGGCGTCATCTGCAATCCACCACCAAATAAGTATTGATGCAATAGGCCTTCAACACCAACAGAGAAGGTGGGGGGAGAGAGGACAAAAGGGAGAAAGAGATTTGAAGAGAGGAATTAACAGAGAAAAAAACAAGAGAACCAGATGTGGAATGAAGAGAACGGGAGGATGGAAGAGAATAGAAAACGAGGTGCCCTCCCCAGCCAACACATTCCATGTATACCACGCATCAGGATCAACTAACCCCACCTATGCAACTCAAGCAGACATTCCTCCAGAATTAGTATCTTTGTTAATCAGCTTTCTGCACGATGTGTTCAACACATTGTTCCACAGATGCCGAACATTCCCGGGCACCAAAGGGACAAAGGGAGCGGCTGTGTAATTTTTGCTGCGGAGCCTTGATAATTTAGAGAGTAATGGGTTTATCTCAGAGGAGTTGGACCTGCTTTAAATCTGCTTAGTTCCCTCTGACTAGAATCTAATAAAGACTGGTCAGGCGTTTTTCATATTCCTTGTTCCCCCCTTCATTCTCTGACACTGGGCTAATAGGATTGAGGAAGGAGGGGTCACTGTTAATTGTATTGGCGCACATACCCGAGTATTGTTCTAATCTGCCTGCTTATCACAACGCGCTGCTCCCTCATGAACGACCCCTCTTTATCTCTATTCTAACTTCTCCTCAGACATTCCCTGCCTATCTCACTCCCTCACACCACCCTCCCTCCCTCACTCCACCCTCCCTCCTTCACTCACTACTCACTCACTCACTTCTCATTCACTCACCCCTCACTCTCTCCACTCCTCCCAGCATCAACATGAACAGGTCCTGACCAACGCACTGAGTCTTCAGTTATATAAATGTATGAATGTGTCACTGGCATGTCATTCCACTCAATCCCAAGATTTTCCATACATTAGGTTGGCATAGAACTGAGGAGAGGGGAAAGACAACAGTCAGCCAAATACAAAAGAAGCCATAGAGAATCTACAAGTGAAATCTAGATATTTTCATTGAATCAAGTTTAAAATGAGACATTGGCGTATTTGCAATTGAATGATGAGGTTTGATTGAATTATATGAATCATTTATCATGCTAGCTGTAAAGATGAGTTATATAGGCCATAGAGCGGCCTTGGGCAAAGTGGTCTCAAGCATGAAATAAAAGATGGGTAGAAAACAAAACACACGTTGTTACTAACAATTTCAAATGAGTGAGCGAGTGAGTGCAGAACAGCAGATGCATCTTTCGACCAATTATAAAACAGTATAACTCCCTCATTCAATAAAGACATGTTAGAGAACATAGAGTGAGGGATATGACAGATTGAGGATGGACAGATCCCCTTGTACAGATACAATACCTCCTCCAGAATTCCATGGGAGCTTTATCTCATACGCTGAGGCCTTTCTACCAGACTGAGGTCTGAGTGATTACAGTATTCCTTTACAGTGCCTATATCATGTGTGATTAACGGCAGACACATATCCCTTCACTGTGCCCATTCTTAGTCTGACTTCACATTCTGTTTGAGAGAGTTCAATATGTATTGCCCTGAGCACCAGGGGGGCCTCTAAATATGATACATTTCCAACCAAACAAATCTGTAACAACTACTATCTTAAACGTTTCCCTCCGTTAGTTTTCAGCAGTTAGTCTCCTAGAGGGAAAAAGACAAGGTGGTCAGCAGCCATGACAAGTACAGAAGCGACTTGACATTTCAAACTTTTGGAAGGTAATTAGTATGTTTTTTTCACTATGTTGATTCAATACAGCGTTAAAATGAAAATCTAATTTCAAAACGCTGGAACCATATAGTACGTATTTAAAAACGATAAATACAGAGATGCGATTCTTATCATCTAATTAATCCTGCCCCTAGGTTATTTAATTTGTTGGGAGATCATTAACAAGCCCGCATCCGGCAAATCAAATAACGAGAGTCTTAATTTGCTCCAATTCCGGAAAGCGTCGCAATAAAGAAGAGAGAAGCTGGCAGTATCGGGAGGCCCTTTCTGACGGCCGTGCCGGCTGATGACATGAACACCAATAAGGACAGGGCAACTTTTGGCAACTTAATAGCTCTGACAGCAGTGACAATAATTTACACATTGTGCCCACATGACGCCCCATAAACTGAGAAACAAAACATTAACTTGTCAGGGTGAACTGATGGGGATTTAAGTGACAAACACGGAGCGAGGAAATTGTTTTTCAGCCCCGCCCGCTTGGCCTGTCTATTACAATGCTAAGAACAGACAAATGGCAATTCATCAAACTGGGATTAAGGAGGGAAATGGGCAGATTCTTGGATAGATAGATAGTTGGATGGGAGGGTGAACATTTTAATTATCAGCTATAAACTGTGTGCCTTGGGCCATTCGGGCTCGGACAAGGCTTATTATTATTCTTATAAACTGTGTAGGTAACCTGCTGTTATGAATGAGGACATAGTGTAGGTAACCTGCTACTGTGTAGGTAACCTGCTGGTATGAATGAGGACATCGGCCCTGAGTCGTTTATGAGAAAAAATGCTCTCCTCTTTCCTCAAATAATAGTTTTACTGAGGACCACCAACATGGTCATAGTTTCACTGAGGACCACCAATATGGTCATAGTTTCACTGAGGACCACCAATATGGTCATAGTTTCACTGAGGACCACCAATATGGTCATAGTTTCACTGAGGACCACCAATATGGTCATAGTTTCACTGAGGACCACCAATATGGTCATAGTTTCACTGAGGACCACCAATATGGCCATAGTTTCACTGAGGACCACCAATATGGCCATAGTTTCACTGAGGACCACCAATATGGTATAGATAAAAAGGTTTTATCTATACCGTTTTTTTGAATATTCTCTTAATATGCATTCATTTTCTCTAGCTAAATGTAATAATCTGCATCCCAG
The DNA here is from genome assembly GCF_016432855.1 of Salvelinus namaycush. NCBI lineage: Eukaryota > Metazoa > Chordata > Actinopteri > Salmoniformes > Salmonidae > Salvelinus > Salvelinus namaycush. The sequence goes on along the minus strand of NC_052311.1, from coordinate 15,632,927 downwards.
CCAAGTGAGACTACTAGTGGCCAAGTTCGCTTAAAATGTTCCTGCCTCCCAAAACTTTACGCATGACAAAACAGAGGATTTCAAATGACTGTATGGAGTTTCCCACCCAAATGGAAGAGATGGAAGAAACATCCAGTATTCAACATACTCCTAACATCCATCATCAAACACCAGTAAATGTAGCATTACAAGAACATTGAGCCAAAGAAATCCTATTTTAAAAATCTATCTGTCGCTTTAATTAATTTATTTGTCAGCCGAAACCAGCATCCCAAGATCGATAGCGTGTGAGCCAACCGGGTTTGAGGGATGTTGTGGATATCACTATGATAATTTTTTATATTAAGCTCCACTTTATCTGCAAATGCCATTTGACTTAGTGACTGCTCATCGTTTATATTCCTCAGGACCAGCCGACAAGATTTATGATTTTCTAATAAAACCCTGCTTCTCCAGGGCTCGATTCCTCGTCCTTAAGAATAATATAAATCGATGGGAACTATTTATTGAGTGCTGAGGAAAAATGCCACTATGCCGTTGTTCACTGTAGAAAACAAAAAATGGTAGGCGATAATCAAAAGAAGCCGAGAAAGAGACAAACTCGCTCCTCTTCCTACTACTAAACGGAGGCCCAGTAAAATAGAGGCAGGGGGGCAGAAAATTCTCAACAGAAGTTTGGCTGATTCTTTAAGTCTCGCTCCCCTGTTTCTTTTCGAGCTCAAACGACCGGCAGCAGCACCGCGTATGATCAGCATATTAAAAAAGCCTCAATTAATGTTCACATTACTGCGAGGAATATTAAATTAACTTTCTTGATAATGAAATAAAGCTTCCTCGAATGGAATATTTCTTAAATCCTGAATTACATTATTTCTTCATCTTTGCCTCCCCCCTCATTCTTCTCTTACTCAACCAGCCAGAATCGTATTTTGTCTGATCACACACTGTGGTGTGAGCTGCATTCATAGGGTTTCATTTAGCTTTGTGTGTAAAAACTCAAATCTAAACGCTTTGCCTTTCTTCTCCCCCTGTTGGGGATTAGAGCCCTACAGCAGCCATGGTTTTACAGGGGAGAGCCCATGGTAATAGAACCCTGCTCAGCAAGCAGCCCTATCAGCTGTGAGGGAAGAGACATTGTTGAAAAGGCTTGATGGGTAAGAAGAGTGATTGCTGGGTACTATTTCCTGTATGTATCTTAACCTGTCACTGGGCCGTTTTCCTTGTAATATGCCATTGTATGTTGTAGTCCTGAACAGCTGCTCTTTAAGGCATCCCAAAATTCCTACCAACTTACTCCCATAAGACTCACTGCAAACAATGTGTACATTATGCTAGTAAACACAATCAGAAACATCTCCGATTGGATGTTGGGATATAGGGCAACAGGGAAACGACCCCAAGACAAACTAGCCTCAAGGTAAGAGTGTAGGCTGTATTCATGTGCGCTAAATGCTGACGCATTATGTTTACAGTGTGCTACTCCAATATAGACCATGTGTGTGCCATGCCAGTGCCACCTGACTGCTGTGTCATAGCCAGCCCCTCCTCTACTGAGGGTGTGAAGGCTGCAGGGGTAAACAGACAGGGTGTGTGTGTGTGTAGAGGCCCACTGAAACTGACAATAGGACAGAGGATCCACAATAGGCAGCCAAACTGACACAGAGCCAGATGTGGATCTCTTGATAACTACCTCATAATTTGGTATCAGGAATCTCTCACACAGCTCTACCCCCAGCAGCGCCATAGGTAGCTCTACCCCCAGCAGCGCCATAGGTAGCTCTACCCCCAGCAGCGCCATAGGTAGCTCTACCCCCAGCAGCGCCATAGGTAGCTCTACCCCCAGCAGCGCCATAGGTACCTCTCCCTCTGAGCTTTGGTCAAAAGTAGTGCACTATATAGGGAATAGGGTGCCATTGGGGATGCGTCTCAGCTGAGGATACACTACATCAATATCTTTACCTGCTAACATGATCCACATAATATACCACCCTGGAAAACAGTCATGCTCTGAGGAGGGTGTGTATGTCTGCCATCTTTATCAAGGAATTTGAAACATCCCTAACCGTAAAACCTCTTCCAACAGGAGACACTTAGCACTCCATGTTTTAAAATACATATATACTGCAGTGAGGAATATATGATCACATTGAGGAGCATTGTCGACAGCACACCATGTCAGTAGAAGGTGAACTCAAGTGGTAGTTTTGTCCCAGATCTGTTTGGGCTCTTTCCAACACCATTGCTTTCCTTGTTTGGCATGACAATGAGTGACAAGGAGTTGGCAGGACGGCAAAGACTGGCACTCAGGCAACAGAAGTCCTCTGCACCATCTCCAGTAGAACGGCTAAGGCTTAATTCAACACTACTGTACACCACACCTGTTGAAAGGACACAGGAGGAGTCGAGGTAAAAGCAACCCCCTCTTTTTGCTGACGCCTCTGCCTCCTACCTCCTCTTTGCATTAACAGACAGAGCCATTCACAGCTCCTGTTTTGTTTTAACACGATTCAATAGCAGTCTCCCCCGCTCAGTACCACTTACCAACTTCAAGGTGATGGAACTTGAGATGTGTTAACTCTACAAAGTACATACGTCTCAGGCTGGCGGGCTGGTGTGTCGGCGCCAGGCAGAGTGTAGGCAAGAAAGGGATAGAAGAGGTGGAGAGGGAGGGATGACAGGCATGTGAAAAAGCACACCTCTGGAGTGTCAGAAGATCGGCTGATGAGGAAGAAGAGGAAGAGAGTGAGGGGGGGCTGATGCCACATCTGAGATATCGAAGACGGCGTGAAGGCTTTAAAGGCAGCAACGTTACATTATTACAGCAGTACATGGTACTGGAACCTTGTTGGGGGATCATGGAGTTGAAGGCGTGTGAGAGGAACACGGTTAGCGTGCTAGACGGACGCACGTGTGTAAACAGGTGTGTTCTGCAGGTGGGTGTGTTAAAACAGAGAGTGGTGTGTGTGTGCTTGTGTATGCGTGCATTAGTAGGGTGTTGGGCAGAGGGGGTAGATGGGTATGGCATGATGGGTTTGGCTCAAAATCAACGCTTGTCCGCTTGCCCGGGGCAAGTCAAAAGAAATGACGGACAAGCAGATTATAGATGTATTTATTTAAAAAATTCAAAAATCACAATATCAAACAATTAGCTACTCTGATCACAATTGAATCAAAGTGTCCTTGGGAGGCGACGTGTTGCGCACTATCCTCCCAATCTCTGCATCAGAGTAGAATTATTGTAGGCCTGAATTGACAGGCACGAGCAGTCTTTCAATCATGCAAGATGTATTTTTGAGACCAAAGCGAGACGGATGTGAACATTTTGATATTCATTGCTACTTTGTGAGTTATTTGCCCAGTTATAGCTAATTTTTGGTCAGCAATGAAAATCCTGGAAAAGTAACGGTGTGTGCATCACCTGCGTGTGTGTCAGTGGGCCGTAGCCCGAGGAGAGAGAGAGAGAAAAAAGAGCGAGACATTGCAGCAGCAGGTAAAATAATGATATACAACAGACTAACTAGAGAGTCAATTCAAAACATAGTTTTGTTTGGCTGGTTCTCTCGCTAGTTACATATTAGCATGTATTAATGTCAATGTCATGTCCTAAAATAACTTTCCTTCGGCACTCGTGTATAACCACAATTGGCCGACACAGTTAATACAGGTGCACAGTTGATGAATGCTGCATACTCCGGTTGTAAAACCGTCTCTCAAGTGCACAAAATTGGGTGTTGACAAAAGATTATTACAATTGGAAAGCTAGGATTCTCTTCTATTCAATACTGGCCATGTCATTCTGACAAACAAAAAACAAAATCTTAGAATAACCAAATTGACAAGTAACTTGTATGCTGTCAATCTTAGCCTTGCAAATAGATAAACACGTCATAGCTACCTGGTCCACCTTTGCCATTTGGTCCGTGGTTCATTGAATGAGGGAAATATTTTATAACAACATAATAAGTATTTGGTTGTAATTGTAATGTTGCAGGGTGGCCAACCCTCCCCCTGGAGAGTACAGGAGAACTACTGGGTGTGCAGGATTTTGCTCCAGCCCTGCTCTAACACACCAAATTGTAAAAAATCTGATGCTCAACAGGACCTTGATAAGCTGACAAAAGCCTGCACACCCAGTAGCTCTCCAAAGAACAAGTGGCAAAAAAAAGTTCATGTAGTGTGGAAAACTTACAAAAATAAAATGAAGAGATTTAAGCGCCCTAATAACTGTGACACTCTTGATAAAACACTAGCCAGAGTAATGATTAACAGTAATATAAATGTAACACCGCCATTCCTGAAAGTTGGCCCTGCAAAATCAATGCCTGGCCCGGACATAGCAGCATCGAAAATTGCTGCAAAGCAATCAATCCCGCTTAAATTCTCAATCCACTCCACTAGCTTAGCCAGAGGAATGTAGCCAAGGGCTTCAACTGCAGGCACCAGGGGAGACGAGCCTGCAGACAAAGACTTGTCAATAGGAGTTAGTTCATCAACTTTGTTCCTTAATCACCAAGGTCTTTCACGTGGCCGGACTATCTGACACCTCTCCTACGCAGATATCCAGTGAGCCGCGCTAAACAAACATCTACCTGCCTCAAATCTCTTCCTCTCACTCAGTCTCTCTCTGTGTTCTCTTTCTCTCCCTGTCTCTTCCGCTCTCTCCTCCCTGGCTTCATCCAACACAGCCAATAGCAAAGGTCTTCATTAGAGATTGTGCAAGGGGAAGATTGGGGAGAGTTTGTCCTTACTGACGTCAGTCGTCCCCATTGTCTCTCCCACCGAATGGAGAAAGGGGGAGAGAAAATCCCCCTCACTAATTACCCTCACTCTCTCCTCTCCTGCTTTATGGTAAACTGTCTGCTAGTCTAGAGTTGTTGCTCTTAGCAATTAGCTCAACTCAGAGAAAATAAAAACAAAGTCATTGAAAAGTTAAAAGTCGAACGAATGAATAACAAGCTCAACTCAAAGATGGATACACAGAAATCTACAGTACAGAGCAATCAATGTGTCTTAGTTCAGACTACTTAACGAGCTAATAAAAGGCGGCTGAAATGGTTCATGTGACGTACCATTTGCCGTTTTTGACCTCTTACAGTACGTGGCTAAGGAGGTCATTTAATTCCTTACAGAGCACAGCTGCCCTTTCTGTAGCTCTTGGTTAACTGAGAAATCGAATAAATCAGAAATGTCAAAACATAAACATGCGCTGTGCAGCTCCCTAAAGGAACGAAAGAACAAGGAAACATATGAAACTTTGTCTGCAGGGGTGGCAGGCATCAACTGCCACAGCAATGATGATGCAGGAACACCTAAGAACCGTTTAAGAACAAAGAACCGGAAAACTTCATTTAACTTGATTGAATTTTCTTAATTAGCGGAAATCCACAGTGTGTGATGTAGAGGCCCCAAAGGAAAACATCTTGTCTTGTTTCAATTGGAGTAAACTGTGTGTGTGTGTGTGTGTGTGTGTGTGTGTGTGTGTGTGTGTGTGTGTGTGTGTGTGTGTGTGTGTGTGTGTGTGTGTGTGTCTCTCTCCCTGATGACATCTCATCACCCCTAGGATTCTCCCGCTGACTGACTGGCTCTTCCCACTCCATGGCAATTATTTGGAAGCAACCCCTGGCACACATGGAATTATTTAAATTTACCTTTGAATTAAGACAAGATGGAGTAAACTTCCTGGGAAAACAAATTGTTTCATAAGACGTGGTGAAATGAATGATATCTTAACACGAGGAAAGAGTGATTTGGATGATTCGTATTTTCTTTGTGGAGGGGAGCAAGGAGTGAGAGAAAGGAGACTCCAGGGCTCATCACTAGCCAGATGAGATGCTTAATATAAATCTAAACATATTGTAGCTGGAGGGTTCGCCGTCTTCCAGAAACATTGATGGAAGTTCTGATTTAAAGAGGTTGCAGTGATATTAATTTTGGACGGTGAAATTACATAATGATGTGATTTGTTATCAGAGGAGTCAAGGGAAGATTAAGGGAAGGTCAAGGGAAAATGAAGGGAAGGTTAAGGGAAGGTCAAGGGAAAGTTAAATCTGTTCTGACAAAGGAACTACGCCCTGTCGACAAACTGACAACCTCCCATTTCAATTACTTTTAATGAAGTCTCATTCCAGTTAGTATTTAGCCAAACAAATGTTAGTTCAACGTTATTTGTTTGCTAAAAGAGGATTTGACAGCATCGTAAACACCACTTTAGCAGTGACTTAACAAGCCCAATGTTGTAGCAATTTTTGTATCACACTCTAACAACCTGCCTTGCCACATGACTCAACCCTGTTGCCTCAAGCGGTGAGACATCTCAGCCGTGAAACCATGCAGGTTGAGGTGACAAATGTGTCACGTGCTTCATGCTCCTTGCCACGGCAGACTTCGTTTCTGCATCTGATTTGGTTAGTTTTGACTTAATTCAAAGGCAAACTTGTCAAACTATCATTTACCCTGAAACTGTCACTTTCGGGAAAAACTGTGGTTGGGGTATCTCACTAGTTGATGCTCCCTGACTCAGAGTGACAGTTACAAGTTCTCTGCCACTCTCTCTTGCCTTTACAGCCTTGTAAGCATGCAGCCAATATCTCCCTGTATGTCACCAGGTGTACTTGGAGACTTTTTGACTCTTTGGAAAGGTTCCTGAAATGTAGTTCACCGTGTGATAATGTTTGCAGTTCGATAGTTTTCAAAGTGAATAAATATAGCTCAACTTCAGTGAACTCAAAGACATCGCTACACATCCCAGAAGAGTTGAAGATGGAGGTCATATTGAGTTGGTAATTGGAAAGCTCCATGTACATGAGCTTGAGTATATGACTTCCATAATGACTCCCTGAAATTCCAACCATATGAATGGTTGATTTAATTATATGATTATGTGCGATGGTGTGTAAAAGCAGGAGGTGTCACCACGTCAGGGTGAATTACACTTGAATAAGTCTGACTTGAAGTAGGATTAATGGATGAATGACAGGAGCTACATACAGGGAGGAAAAGGAGAATGATGATGAAGAGAGTAGGAAGAGGAAGATGGAGATGAGGAAGAGATGGATGAAGAGAAGGAGGAGAAGGAGAGGGAGGATGAAGAGAAGGAGGAGAAGGAGAGGGAGGATGAAGAGGAGGAAGTGGAGAAGGAGGATTTAGAGGAGAGGCGAAGATGAGGAGGATGAAGAGAAGGAGGAAGAGGAGATGAGGAAGAGAAGGATGAAGAGGAGGAGAGGATGAAGATGTGAAGGAGGAAGAAGAGGTGAGGAGGATGAAGGGGAGAAGGAGGAAGAAGAGGAGGATGAAGAGGAAGAAGAGGTGAGGAGGATGAAGATGAGAAGGAGGTTGAAGAGGAGGACTAAAAAGTACCCCAGGAGTGACGGTGCTCATAGTTATCTATTTATAAAGAACGGGACTGTAGCGGTAAACATGACAGGCGTCTGCTCTGCAACCCAGCAACTTTCTATGGTGATCCAAACACACTGAGCTACACACACACACACACCAAACATCATCCCCAGCACGGCAACATTCCCCACAGCACAGAGAGTGATTATGGGCTACACGTTCCACAGTGATTAGGATGAGCCCCACAAAGAGTCCCAGGGTGCCTTGCGCTCAAACTTAACAGGCTATAAGTTAACATGCCTCTGACAAGTAGGCTGATGGACAAGAAGGGGAAAGGTACAGTAGTTATGTGTCTTTATACAGTCGTGTGCTTGATGTGTCAGTTGGTGAAAGCACCACTAGGAACATTCCTTCAATGAGCCTAGAAAAGAAGCAGCTAATCATTTGTAGCAGTGTTCAATAAAGGAAAACAACAACCACTGACTGGAAGCTGATCTATTCCATCTGAAGTATCACTCTTACCAGTGACACCTGTCAGATATCTATCAACAAGAACTGTCATGATGGGATGAAACGGCAACAGAAATAGCGCCTGGGATGTTATGTTGTGTATCGCATACTTTCTCGACAAAACAGGAAATGAACCGTATAAATCCAAGGACTAGCACAGCTATTAAAACTTCAAAATCAAAGTTGTATATCTCAACTACGCGAGACATCAATAACACACGTGGAGGATTGTTCCATATAAGACAAAACCTAATTAAGACCATCGCCGCGGCTGCAGGCGCCTTCGTAACAAAGTCCTCGCATCTGATTTTAGCAGCAGTGAACTTGTGGCCAAAAGCCAAGACGTGAGCCGCGCCGGAGCTGCTAGTAGCAGCCAGTACTAAATATGAGAAGTAAGCAAATGATTAAGTTGAGTATAGTTCAATTACTTTTAACACATTGTTTTGGAAGCCTCTATAGGCGCGTGGCAATGCACCAAATGACTAGCGATTTGGGTTTCATTTACTGCACCGAATGACTAGCGATTTGGGTTTCATTTACTGCACCGAATGACTAGCGATTTGGGTTTCATTTACTGCACCGAATGACTAGCGATTTGGGTTTCATTTACTGCACCAAATGACTACTGTTTTGGGGTTTAATTTACTGCACCGAATGACTCGCGCTTTGGGTTTTATTTACTGCACCAAATGACTAGTGTTTTGGGATTTAACTTACTGCATCGAATGATTAGCGATTTGGGGTTTAATTTACTGCAACAAATGTCTAGCGATTTGGGATTCTCCCACATTGTTGAGGTAATCAGGATAGTCAAATAACACACGCATGCACACAGAAATGGACATTGGCAGACACACACAAACATTGTAGACAGACATACTGTATGCACAAAGAAAAGCAAAGACACACTAATTTCTACTTGAATCATTTTGTCCATAAAATAAGGCAAATCTTACAAGGTTTGAACATTCAAACAACCATCGCTACCTGTACGTCCAAATCTGAACCCTCAGGCACTCAAAGAAACAAAAGAAACATGTTTTTTCCAAGGCTTCCCAAAGGTTTTCTCTATTAAAAGTGTTAATGACTTGCCATTGCCGAAGCCCTCTGAATAGCCCAACTTCCCATTTATCTCAGTGCAATGAGAAATGGACGTAATTGCTCCAGTCAAACAATGAGACAAGGACAGAATCATGGAGGATAGAAATTTAGACAAAGGAGTCTCTGCTTTTTACAACACCTCTGTGTGTGTGTGTGTGTGTGTGTGTGTGTGTGTGTGTGTGTGTGTGTGTGTGTGTGTGTGTGTGTGTGTGTGTGTGAGTTGAGAGAGTGTGTGTCCTTGAAGCCAGTACACTGGCTGTGTTGAACTCAACTCTGCCTTCAGTGTTGTTTTAACAGGGAGCTGTCCTCTCATCCTGTGGTGCTGAAACCACTTTAGACTCCTTCCAAAACCCCCACACTAACCGGTTATCTAAAACCTTTCCTCAATGTCCACATATTCAGTAATTATCATGGGTAGCTTGCTTGGTGCTTCCTTTGAAAGCAATTTATCCAATAAGGCTCGTCAGCACTGAGTAAAACCAGACTCCCTGAGGCTCTCACCCAATCAGAGGCCCGATGCTGGGGCAGGGGTCTATTGGTAAGGTAAGAGGCTTAGATACATAGGCTAGGTCCCAAATGGAACCCAATCACCTATATAATGCATGACAAAGACCCTGGTAAAAAGTAGTGCACTATATAGGGAACGTGGTGCCATTTGAGACGCAGACACAGACGGATACACCTGGCAGCTCTACCCTCCTGCCTCCGGGCCCTCCTGTGCCCTCATTACCCCCCTTCTTTCCTTCCTCCCCTCTCCCTCCCCCCGCCAGCCCAGGGACCAATCTACACACAGGTGTTAGAAGAAGAGATGGCAGGTTTGCGCTTCAGTCTGGCTTCTGCTGTGAAGCCCACATCTGGCTATGTGTGTCTGGCTACGGAAGGACTGTGGAAGGAGTTGCAGAGAATAGTGGTGGGGCTGCAGTTTGTCAAAAAAATAACAATTAATGATTGTTGTGCCTTTAAGATTCTATGGGGGGTGTCACCACCAGCCGCCACCTGTCCAGAAAGCTGTGTTTAAAAAATAAAAATAAATCCAAAAAGGAAGTATAAGAAATTCACCATTATCTTTTACAATTAGGGGGCTCAGAGATGTGCTAAACTCTCGCTCTCCCTCGTTCATATACTCTCTCTCGCTCTCCCTCGTTCATATACACTCACTCGCTCTCCCTCGTTCATATGCTCTCCCTCGTTCATATACTCGCACTCCCTCGTTCGTATACTCGCTCTCCCTCGCTCATATTAATTCTCTCTCTCCCTCTCTTATACTCTCTCATTAATTTACTCTCTATCACCCTCCCTCCCTCTCTTGTTCCTACACCCCCCCTCCCGTTCCTATACTCTCTCTCCCTCTCATTCATTTACTCTCCATCACCCTCCCTCCCTCTCTTGTTCCTATACACCCCCCCTCCCTCTCCCCCTCCCGTTCCTATACTCTCTCTCCCTCTCATTCATTTACTCTCCATCACCCTCCCTCCCTGTCTTGTTCCTATACACCCACCTCCCTCCCTCCCCTCTCCTATACACCCCCCTCCCGTTCCTATACTCTCTCTCCCTCTCATTCATTTACTCTCCATCACCCTCCCTCCCCCTCCCGTTCCTATACACCCCCCTCCCTCTCCCCCTCCCGTTCCTATACTCTCTCTCCCTCTCATTCATTTACTCTCCATCACCCTCCCTCCCTGTCTTGTTCCTATACACCCACCTCCCTCCCTCCCCTCTCCTATACACCCCCCTCCCGTTCCTATACTCTCTCTCCCTCTCATTCATTTACTCTCCATCACCCTCCCTCCCCCTCCCGTTCCTATACACCCCCCTCCCTCTCCCCCTCCCGTTCCTATACTCTCTCTCCCTCTCATTCATTTACTCTCCATCACCCTCCCTCCCTGTCTTGTTCATATACACCCACCTCCCTCCCTCTCCCCCTCCCATACTCTCTCTCCCTCTCATTCATATACTCGATCACCCTCCCTCTCTGTCTTGTTCCTATACACCCCCCCTCCCGTTTCTATACTCTCTCTCCCTCTCATTCATATACTCGATCACCCTCCCTCTCTGTCTTGTTCTAATACACCCCCCCTCCCTCTCTCCCTCTCATTCATTTACTCTCTATCACCCTCCCTCCCTCTCTTGTTCCTATACACCCCCCCCCCCCTCCCGTTCCTATACTCTTTCTCCCTCTCATTCATTTACTCTCCATCGCCCTCCCTCCCTCCCTCTCTCGTTCCTACACACCCACCTCCCTCTCCCAAGAGGTGGAAATGTTGTATTCCTGTGCATATCAAACCATCAGACTGTTTACCCAGCTGTGTGTGAATTATATAAACCTCACCCTGCATGCCCTCAGATATCAACAATAAATCACACACACCTTGTGTGGACACAATTTATAACCATTCAAAATCCTATTTTCCCTAACCCCTAAACCTAACCCTTAACCCTAAAACTATCCGTATCTCCTAACCCTAAACATAATTCTAACCCTAAAAGTAATTCTAACCTTAACACTAAACCCCCTAGAAATAGCATTTGACCTTGTGGGGACAAAAAATGTCCCCAGTTAGTCAAAGTTTTGTTTGTTGACTATTCCCCACAATTATAGTTAAACCCATCCGCCAAATGCAATCTCTCTTTCAGAAAAAGAGAAAGCTTCATTTTCCTATTTCCATTAATGGAATGTAAAGGGAGTGGGTGGATAGACAGAAAAACAGATGATTATACGGTGCAATTTTTGCCACCCCGTAAATGGATTGTACAGTCAGTCTCCTGTACCTTGGAGAACTTGTCTGCTCTTTCAGGTGAAACAAAGCGAGGGGCTATTCCACAGTGTATCAATCAGTGTGGCAGAGTTTTGAAGATGCATACAACGAGCTGGGGCTGATCAGCAGTTTTTAACAAATCCTGGGGGTCAGCAAAAATGATACTCTTTCCTCCCCAACCATGCAGAAAGGCACAAGGCCCCATTGATAGACCTGGCCATCTGTTTGCTATTTACATCATTCCATTTTCCATATCAATACATAATATAATAATATTCATATCTCCACTGAGATGATACATCCTGAACAGCATGAAGAGGACCTCTACTAATTATGCAAGGGTTTTATTCATTATAATATAGTGGGCTTGTTGGAGGTGTTTCAGAGGGTTAATCACATTAGCATGTTTTGCATAAGTAAATACAGAGAATGTGTTACACTTACTAAATAATATTTAAAATAATATTTAAAATTAGGACCAATCTAGTAACTTTGAGAGCATTAACAGTGAGACTCCTACCAACATAAGCAAATACACAGCTTTGCAATTATCTGAATGAATTGGTGCAAACACAATTTCCATGAGTGGTGTGCATCATATAAAATAGATAACACAAAACAATGTATTAACTTATATAACCTGATAACGTCAAGTCATATAGCATAACATTGACAGATGTTTGACAGATGACACAAACAACGTAATTCAAGAAACGTAAGAGGTTGTTTGTGTTCGTCGAGTCAATAAAAATATTAACAATTAGAAAATATATGAAACGTATGAAGCCTTGCTCGATAGTTGATTAGATTACATCTGTGTGACATGATGCCATTGAGAGAAGGAGCCATCAAATTATACCACTCTAACAAAAGAGCACGAGACGGGCTAGACAATAGCACGTCAATAACACGCTAATTGTTACTTCATTGTAAGGTCAAACAACACCTTGGCTGTCCTCTCTCTCACCGGCTATCCAGCCTTCGACGCACAACTACTGTTCACTCACCAATATTTGCGCCGCCTTCAAATGTGAGCCAGAGAAGTCATTCTCAGTGGGGGAAGCAAATGGAAAAGGAATTAGAATGATTGAACTAGTACACTTGAAGAGACTTGTGTTAAACCATGCATGGCGGATGGCGCCCGGGCGCCCAAAGTGAGGGCATCATCTTTAATCGGAGGGTAATTTATTGACTCCCACTTATACCACACAGTAATATGAGTGATCAAGGCCCCCATCCGTAAAAATGCAATAACCCAGGAAGTGTTTTGTGAACAAAAGAAAATAACAAGGCCCACACATCATTATGTTGCCTTCATTAGAATGGCTCCAAATAGGGCCTTGGTTCATAATCCATTAGGATGGCTCCAAATGGGGCCTCGGTTCATAAGACATTAGGATGGCTCCAAATGGGTCCTCGGTTCATAAGCCATTAGGATGGCTCCAAATGGGGCCTCGGTTCATAAGACATTAGGATGGCTCCAACTGGTGGGGTGGATGGATGGGGGAGCCACAATGGCTGCTAAATAGGGACTGGGGTTCAAGTTGTGATTAAGCATGTCAAACATCGAGACAATAAAGTAGCTGACACTTCATCACATGGCTATTTTCAATGATAGAAAACTAAGGCTACGTCCCAAATGACACCTTATTCCCTATAGAGTGCACTACTTTCGACCAGAGCCTTATGGGACTAGGGTGCCATTAGTGATCCACCCATTAGGACTTGGCACACTGTTCTAGCTAATTCTCTATTGCCATGTCTAATGTGGGGACTTGGAGGAATCCATCCGTGTACAGACATCACCAGCCCGTGGTTTGATGCTCTTCGTATAGATTAAGTCATTAGAGATCTGTCCAATGTCATCACTCTAAAAAGGAAACACAGCCCTGTTTCCCCTCTATACAGATCTAGGATCAGCTTCCCTCTATCCTCACCTTAACCATAAGTGAGTGTCGTCACAAGAGGAGCCATACACATCTAACTACAGTAGAGTGTCGTCACAAGAGGAGCCATACACATCTAACTACAGTAGAGTGTCGTCACAAGAGGAGCCATACACATCTAACTACAGTAGAGTGTCGTCACAAGAGGAGCCATACACATCTAACTACAGTAGAGTGTCGTCACAAGAGGAGCCATACACATCTAACTACAGTCGAGTGTCGTCACAAGAGGAGCCATACACATCTAACTACAGTCGAGTGTCGTCACAAGAGGAGCCATACACATCTAACTACAGTCGAGTGTCGTCACAAGAGGAGCCATACACATCTAACTACAGTCGAGTGTCGTCACAAGAGGAGCCATACACATCTAACTACAGTAGAGTGTCGTCACAAGAGGAGCCATACACATCTAACTACAGTAGAGTGTCGTCACAAGAGGAGCCATACACATCTAACTACAGTAGAGTGTCGTCACAAGAGGAGCCATACACATCTAACTACAGTAGTGTCGTCACAAGAGGAGCCATACACATCTAACTACAGTAGTGTCGTCACAAGAGGAGCCATACACATCTAACTACAGTAGTGTCGTCACAAGAGGAGCCATACACATCTAACTACAGTCGAGTGTCGTCACAAGAGGAGCCATACACATCTAACTACAGTCGAGTGTCGTCACAAGAGGAGCCATACACATCTAACTACAGTCGAGTGTCGTCACAAGAGGAGCCATACACATCTAACTACAGTAGAGTGTCGTCACAAGAGGAGACATACACATCTAACTACAGTAGAGTGTCGTCACAAGAGGAGCCATACACATCTAACTACAGTAGTGTCGTCACAAGAGGAGCCATACACATCTAACTACAGTAGAGTGTCGTCACAAGAGGAGCCATACACATCTAACTACAGTAGTGTCGTCACAAGAGGAGCCATACACATCTAACTACAGTAGAGTGTCGTCACAAGAGGAGCCATACACATCTAACTACAGTAGAGTGTCGTCACAAGAAGAGACATACACATCTAACTACAGTAGTGTCGTCACAAGAGGAGCCATACACATCTAACTACAGTAGAGTGTCGTCACAAGAGGAGCCATACACATCTAACTACAGTAGAGTGTCGTCACAAGAGGAGCCATACACATCTAACTACAGTAGAGTGTCGTCACAAGAGGAGCCATACACATCTAACTACAGTAGTGTCGTCACAAGAGGAGCCATACACATCTAACTACAGTAGTGTCGTCACAAGAGGAGCCATACACATCTAACTACAGTAGAGCGTCGTCACAAGAGGAGCCATACACATCTAACTACAGTAGAGCGTCGTCACAAGAGGAGCCATACACATCTATCTACAGTAGAGTGTCGTCACAAGAGGAGACATACACATCTAACTACAGTAGTGTCGTCACAAGAGGAGCCATACACATCTAACTACAGTGGAGTGTCGTCACAAGAGGAGCCATACACATCTAACTACAGTAGAGTGTCGTCACAAGAGGAGACATACACATCTAACTACAGTAGTGTCATCACAAGAGGAGCCATACACATCTAACTACAGTAGTGTCGTCACAAGAGGAACCATACACATCTAACTACAGTAGAGTGTCGTCACAAGAGGAGACATACCCATCTAACTACAGTAGTGTCGTCACAAGAGGAGCCATACACATCTAACTACAGTAGTGTCGTCACAAGAGGAACCATACACATCTAACTACAGTAGAGTGTCGTCACAAGAGGAGACATACACATCTAACTACAGTAGAGTGTCGTCACAAGAGGAGCCATACACATCTAACTACAGTCGAGTGTCGTCACAAGAGGAGACATACACATCTAACTACAGTAGTGTCGTCACAAGAGGAGCCATACACATCTTACTACAGTAGTGTCGTCACAAGAGGAGCCATACACATCTAACTACAGTAGAGTGTCGTCACAAGAGGAGACATACACATCTAACTACAGTAGAGTTTATTGTGGTGCAGCAGGTACCACCTACAGTGATGTAAGGGAATGTCTGCCTTGAAAGGATTAGATACGCTGCAGTGTGTTGAGAGGGAGGACAATGCCAGAGCAATAGGCAAGTCCACCTCTCTCTGTCACTGTCTTTTTCTCTATCACTCAGTGTCTGTCTGTCTGTGTGTGCTCGGTGTTAAGACACTAGGGCTGGCAAAACCTCCTCTGACCACCGTCTACAGAGATAGAAGCAGACCTAGACCAAAACCGAGAGAGACAGAGATATATATATAGAGAGAGAGAGAGCGCGAGAGAGAGAGAAGGAGAATGATTGAGTGATGGAAAGTGATAGAGAGCAAGGCAGAACACACACACAGTACTCAAATCGCACAGACCAAAAGTCAGGGATGAATTAAACGTCATCGTAGTGGTACAAATAAAGCCGTTCAGACAGCACAAATACTATGATCATTATTTTAATGGATACATTTCTCTCTCTAACTGGTAGGCTTACATATGTAAACACAGACACATACATTACCACACATCTCGCTCCTATACAGCTTCGTCGGAAAATCTAACTTTTCATACAGTGAGGGAAAAAAGTATTTGATCCCCTGCTGATTTTGTACGTTTGCCCCCTGACAAATAAATGATCAGTCTATAATTTTAATGGTAGGTTTATTTGAACAGTGAGAGACAGAATAACAACAACAAAAATCCAGAAAAACGCATGTCAAAAATGTTATAAATTGATTTGCATTTTAATGAGGGAAATAAGTATTTGACCCCTCTGCAAAACATGACTTAGTACTTGGTGGCAAAACCCTTGTTGGCAATCACAGAGGTCAGACGTTTCTTGTAGTTGGCCACCAGGTTTGCACACATCTCAGGAGGGATTTTGTCCCACTCCTCTTTGCAGATCTTCTCCAAGTCATTAAGGTTTCGAGGCTGACGTTTGGCAACTCGAACCTTCAGCTCCCTCCACAGATTTTCTATGGGATTAAGGTCTGGAGACTGGCTAGGCCACTCCAGGACCTTAATGTGCTTCTTCTTGAGCCACTCCTTTGTTGCCTTGGCTGTGTGTTTTGGGTCATTGTCATGCTGGAATACCCATCCACGACCCATTTTCAATGCCCTGGCTGAGGGAAGGAGGTTCTCACCCAAGATTTGATGGTACATGGCCCCGTCCATCGTCCCTTTGATGCGGTGAAGTTGTCCTGTCCCCTTAGCAGAAAAACACCCCCAAAGCATAATGTTTCCACCTCCATGTTTGACGGTGGGGATGGTGTTCTTGGGGTCATAGGCAGCATTCCTCCTCCTCCAAACACGGCGAGTTGAGTTGATGCCAAAGAGCTCCATTTTGGTCTCATCTGACCACAACATTTTCACCCAGTTGTCCTCTGAATCATTCAGATGTTCATTGGCAAACTTCAGACGGGCATATATATGTGCTTTCTTGAGCAGGGGGACCTTGCGGGCGCTGCAGGATTTCAGTCCTTCACGGCGTAGTGTGTTACCAATTGTTTTCTTGGTGATTATGGTCCCAGCTGCCTTGAGATCATTGACAAGATCCTCCCGTGTAGTTCTGGGCTGATTCCTCACCGTTCTCATGATCATTGCAACTCCACGAGGTGAGATCTTGCATGGAGCCCCAGGCCAAGGGAGATTGACAGTTCTTTTGTGTTTCTTCCATTTGCGAATAATCGCACCAACTGTTGTCACCTTCTCACCAAGCTGCTTGGCGATGGTCTTGTAGCCCATTCCAGCCTCGTGTAGGTCTATAATCTTGTCCCTGACATCATTGGAGAGCTCTTTGGTCTTGGCCATGGTGGAGAGTTTGGAATCTGATTGATTGATTGCTTCTGTGGACAGGTGTCTTTTATACAGGTAACAAACTAAGATTAGGAGCACTCCCTTTAAGAGTGTGCTCCTAATCTCAGCTCGTTATCTGTATAAATGACACCTGGGAGCCAGAAATCTTTCTGATTGAGAGGGGGTCAAATACTTATTTCCCTCATTAAAATGCAAATCATTTTATAACATTTTTGACGTGTTTTTCTGGATTTTGTTGTTGTTATTCTGTCTCTCACTGTTCAAATAAACCTACCATTAAAATTATAGACTGATCATTTCTTTGTCAGTGGGCAAACTTACAAAATCAGCAGGGGATCAAATACTTTTTTCCCTCACTGTAAGTGTCATAAACACAGTCATTGATAGAGCGAACGAGGCCTTCGCTTCAGAGAGGGTACATGTGTAGAGAAAGGGAGACATTCTCTTTCCATCTCCATTCAATTCCTTTAACAAGCGAGAACCATTTGGACAAGGACACCAGCCAACAACACTGCCACGCCCACCACCGCAATTCATGGGAGGGAAAACGTGCACAGGGAGTACGAAGCTTAACGATGACCAACTCTGAATGTTGTGTGCAAATACAATGATGGCACATTCACCCATAAACTGGCCCCATTCAGAGTTAGCATTAGCATGACGCATTTTACAGAGTCACTCCACTGATCACAACCCTCTCCCCCTACCTCGCTAACATTCCAGACAGTGATTATGAGGTAAATGACAGCCATACCTAACCTGTCTCAGCAAACATATGGACATATGGACCCCTGAAACCAGGGGTGTTGAACCAATCACCCCCCCACCCCAAAAAAAAGCCATTAGGATGATCAATTCCATTCTAATGAGATAAAATCTGGAACAAAGGCCCCTAATAGCAGACAGATGCTGAGTGAAGTGGGATAATTAGGGTTGGGTTCAGAGATGCTGACTAATGCAGGCGACGGCCATTTTGGAACGTGCCATCAACCTCTAAAACAAAACACTCTGAATATTTCATATCTATTCTATTAATTATAACAGAGTAATATCAGTAACAGCTGTGGGTGAGTGCAGAGTGTGAGTAAACGTGGATGCCATAGAGAGATAGAGAGTGACTACTCGTGTCAAGGTTTGTTATGATAAATGCTTATTGAGCAGCACCGAAATTGGTAAATTAAGGGGGTGAAATCTGCTTTAAGGTAACCTTTTAGCTTATTAAATAAGGTATAAATCATCTTTTGAAACGAGAGGCATTCACGGCTTTTAATGAGTGTGTGTGAGTTCATGAGTGTGTGTATGGCAGGGAGAGAGAGCGATAAGGATGCGCTTTGATTTATGGACATACTGTGCATTCAGAAAGTATTCATACCCCTTAATTTATTCCACATTTTGTTGTGTTACAGCCTGAATTCAAAATGGATTAAATATTTTTTAAATCTCACGCATCTACACACTATACCCCATAATGACAGAGTGAAAAAAAATATTTTTTTGCTAATGTATTGAAAATTAAATACAGAAATACCCAACTTCCATAAATGTTCACATGCCAGTGTCAATACTTTGGTAGCAATTACAGCTGTGAGTCTTTCTGGGTAAGTCTGTAAGAGCTTTCCACACCTGGATTGGCAACTTTTGCCCATTATTCTTTCTAAATTCTTCAAGCTCTGTTAAATTGGTTGTTGGTCATAGAGAAAGATTCAGGTCTTGCCATAGATTTTCATATAGATTTAAGTCAAAACTAGAAATCGGTCACTCAGGAATATTGACCGTCTTCTTAGTAAGCAACTCCAATGTAGATTTGGCCTTGTGTTTTAGGTAATTGTCCTGTCTGGTGGAAGACTGAACCAGGTTTACCTCTAGGATTTTGCCTGCACATAGCTCCATTACGTTTCTTCTTTATCTTGAAAAACTCCCCAGTCCTTAACGATTACAAACATACCCATAACATGATGCAACCACCACTATGTTTGAAAATATGGAGGGTGGTACTCAGTAATGAATTGTGTTGGATTTGTCCCAAACATAACACTTTGTATTCAGGACAAAAAGTGAATTGCTTTGTCAAATGTTTTGCAGTATTACTTTAGTGCCTTGTTGCAAACAGGACGCATGTTTTAGAATATTTTTATTCTGTAAAGGCTTTCTTCTTTTCATTCTGTCAATTAGGTTAGCACACACCATCTCCAGCGCCGCATCACTTTCCATAGCCCACGCACGTTCTATATTTAAATAATAAATCATTAGATTTTTCCATTGTGTTAATGGTGGCGGATTGATTGATTTCCATGTTTTTAGTATACGTTCTTTCAAGATGAGTGATGAAAAGAGAATCGTCCAACCCATCGGGTATTTCACTACACCCCCATATGCCAATATCTTTAAATATGCAGACAGACAGATTAAAAGTAATTTTACATTGTAATACTTCTGACAGACAACTTTCTAGCTCTGCCCACAAATTCTGGACTTTATAGCATTCCCAAAAAGCATGTATTATTGAGTAGTTGTTAGTTTTACACTTGAGACATGACTCTGCCATTGTGCTGTAGGATTTATTAATTTTGTCTCTTGTATTATACATTCTATACATTAGTTTATACTGGATGAAGTGTACATTTTTGTTAACTGTAATTTCATTCAAAGTCTGCTTTCTTTTACCCATCCACCAATAGGTGCCCTTCTTTGCGAGGCATTGATAAACCTCCCTGGTCTTTGTGGTTGAATCTGTGTTTGAAATTCACTGCTCGACTGAGGGACCTTACAGATAATTGTATGTGTGGGGTACAGAGATGAGGTAGTCATTCAAAAATCATGTTAAACACTATTATTGCACATAATGTGAGTCCATGCAACTTATTATGTGCCTTGTTAAGCAATGTTTTACTCCTTATTTAGGCTTGTCATTACAAAGGGGTTGAATACTTATTGACTAAATATATCTCAGCTTTTCATTTGTAATGAATTTGTACAAATTAAAAAATAAAAAATTCCACTGACATTATTGGGTATTGTGTGTAGGCCAGTGACAAAAAAGCTACATTTATTCCATGTTATGTTCAGGCTGTAACACAACAACTTGTGGAATAAGTCAAGGGGTGTTAATACTTTCTGAAGGCAATGTACATACTGAATACTTACCATTCAGATATTCATGTGATATAGAGCCCATAGTGTACCCTTGTGTGCCGCACATCTTTCAAGCCTATGCACCACTGATTAGAAAAGCTAAACAAAAGTAGAGAATCACCTCCCAAAAGGCTATGCGAGCGCCAGACAGTTAAGGCCTAAGCATACAAAAAAGAAGAACAGAGGATAGGTGGCAGAACACCTAGGTAATTCACTGGATATACACGTCTTTGGTAATCATTAATACATATAATTACCCTGAACAAAGAGAGTAGTGTGGTAAGAGAAACCCCATGAATTATATTAAATACGAATACGGAGAGGAAATCAACCTCGTTTTCTCTCTCTCTCACTCTCAAATTCATCCTTTTCAATTTTGATACAAGTATGCTTTTCTTCTCTCACACAACAGAGGTAATGTTCCCTTGCTTTCATGTTCTAGTCTTTTATCATGATTTGACAGAACACAACATCTCAATTCACCTGTGAGAGCATAGCACGCCTATCCCTACTCAGACACTCAGCAGCGAAGGTAGAGGTCATATTGACTAGACTTTACCACAACTATCTTCATTACAACTACCCATCAACATGATGTGTAACCTGCGCTGCTTAGCCCAGATTTTCTTTCACACTTTTGCCATATTATGTATTTTTGGTCGAGTATACAAATACGGAAAACAGTTTCAGTCATTCACTAACTTTGCTCTTATTCCTGGAAATCAGGCTCCCTTGAGAGGTACTTCTGTTTAAAGTGGGAGGTATCTGAATACCAAAAGAGATGCATTAGCATAGAATAGACAGTTTGGGGAATAGGAGGAAATAGAATCAAGTTTGACTGCAGCGGCAGACAATGGCAGATACAGTGGCACGCTATTCCACAGAGAACGCGACAACGTTGGTAAAGAAGCCTCCCAACTAACAGTAATTGGTTTTAAAATAATAGAATTCATTAACATTATGGAGGCTTGTTCAGAAATGCAAACAGAGAGGAAAAACATTTCTCTAGAGGCCTGGGCTGAACTGCTTAACTAAAACCATGGGGAGATGAAAGGAGCTATTCTAATGACAAATTTAGAACCCTCTTAAGTTAGTTTCTATCAGAAGCATTCGAGATGTTGCCGAGCATAATAGCATCAAGAGTTCTCTTTCATTTGTTGTACTAACTACATTAAAAAAATACAAAATAAAATGTATGTAGTTTCTTGGAGAAATGCATTCCCATCCCTGACACTGAGCTCGCAAAGGACTTACAAACAGCACAATACAGCATGGTTGGCAGGTGAGGGGATAGAGTTGAGAAAAGTCTGAGAGGGGCAGACTAAAAGCACACTGCATATGAAAGTTCATTAGGTACCAATGCTTCGATGAGTCCACAGATCATCTTCATTGTCTTCGGTGCTATCTACCAAACGGCCTTCTCTTGCATTGCAGAGTTAATGTCGACTGAAAACACACTTATTGCGAGAGTTAATTAGGTAACAGTGATTTAGATGTGTACAAAGATCATTTAAATTGTCTTCTATCCCATCTACTAAATTACCTTCTCTTGCATTGCAGAATCTCTTTCATTCCAGTTCAACACCCGCAGGTCTGAAGTCAGCCAAACATTCTGGCAAATAGGCTTCTACTAGCCTTAGAAAAAACCATCATCTCCAAAAGACCACTCAGGACATAAAGAGACAAACATCTCTCACTGTGATTAAATGTCCATTCACCTGCTGAGTCTATATCCCATCAAGGACATGGCCATTTCAGGAAACACTGTACACCTACCATCAAATAACCCTCTGGGCGATATTCACTAATTGCTTCCCATTCAAAAAAAATGCTTTATATGTTTTTTTACACCAACTAGTAGAGTATTATGACGGCCCTATTCTGTCTGTCAAGCATTGACCGAGTCCGAGAGAAACAAGAAGGCAATTTTTGTGTTTTTCCAAACTGTTTTTTTTAACTTATATTCCATTTGGCACACACACCTGAAGAAAACAGGACTGCCATATGGCCATGTTTAAAAAATTGATGTGGCATGTTTGTGGCGGGCACCTGAGCCGAGGGGGCTTGGGCGGTTGAGGCTGCGGGGGGGGGGGAGCTTTGTTGATGTCGTATGTCTCTCCTCTTCCATGTCTGAGGAGAGACACACGACGACTGAGGAGAGACACACGACGACTGAGGAGAGACACACGACGACTGAGGAGAGACACACGACGACTGAGGAGAGACACACGACGACTGAGGAGAGACACACGACGACTGAGGAGAGACACACGACGACTGAGGAGAGACACACGACGACTGAGGAGAGACACACGACGACTGAGGAGAGACACACGACGACTGAGGAGAGACACACGACGACTGAGGAGAGACACACGACATCAACAAGCCGCTGTCAGGCTATGCCAGCTTTACCTACCCACCTACCGCACGATTCTACTACTCACTAAATCAGGAGCCTCAAAACCCAAATACAGACAGTTGAATGGAGGGATGGATAGATAGAGAAATGAGAGTTTGAGTAATGCAGCTTGGTGACACAAACAAGCCCCTACCTACCACACGTCTCCACTACACTGTGTGGCTTGGAATCAGTCCTGTTTCAGTTACCTCAATACTCAAACACTGAGTGGAATGGACAGAGATGACAGTTTGAGTGGTGCAGCTATGTGCCCAGGACAACATACCTGTGCCCAAACATATGTATACAATGAAATGGATAGATGGTTGGTGATAGAGAGATGAGAATTTGAGTTGTGCAACTATGGGACCAGTGAGGAGTGTTTCTTCTTAATTCATTACACCGATGCACAGATAAATTATTCAGTTCTGATTACATAAATGTCTGGTCAATATGTGGGGCCTTGTCAATAACAGGCGAGGTTGTGCTACCTTGAGCTTACTCACTGTCGTGCCATTGTGTCTAAGTCTTAACAGCAAAAGCAGAGAAGACCACATCTGTATGCAATGTCAGAGGCCATCTTGGTTGTGGAGTTGGTTGTAAAAAAATATATATATTATTTTTTTTCCCCAACTGCAAAGTGATGCTGAAAGTATGGATTGGTGGAAGACGGATCCATTTGAATGATTTGAGATGTTTCAAACGTATTCTCCTGTTTAAAGATCAGACTACTTCTTACAAAAGGCATTAGAGGAGCCAGACATGGTGTGTGTGTGTGTGTGTGTGTGTGTGTGTGTGTGTGTGTGTGTGTGTGTGTGTGTGTGTGTGTGTGTAGGCTGCTAGGTAGAAAGAAACCTATTAGGTCAATTCCATAGCAACACTGGCTTTTTCCCTTCCACTTCCCTTTTGCACCAAAGTGCATGGAGCGTTCAACAGACTTCTACTGCCATCTTGTTGCAGTCTCCAGTACTGCACCCCAGAGACAGACAACGCTGTTGATGCTGCTGCTGCTGCAATCTGACCAACATCACCGTCAAAACCCTAATGTGAAGATATGCCTAAAGACAGTGTTCATAGCAATGGGGCGCAATACATTGTCTGCATGTGTACAGAGACAGAGGCCAATGTGGAAGTATCTGTGTCATAAATATCTCTAGGGACAAAACAGTGTCCTGTTTGTTCTTGGTAAGTACGCCTCAAAGTTATGCGGAAGGGTGGACCCTCAGCTCTCCAAGCTCTCTCTCAGGCTCTCTCTCTAGGCGGACGACACAAAGGGTGAAGTCGTAAAACTTGAAAGCTGCCATTTTAACCTGGCGATCCATCTCTCTCGGGCGCCCTTAAAGTGGAAAACTGCAAAGGCAGACAATAATATAACGGCGAGTCCCAGCCTTGATCATATCACCGATCATTACAGCCAGGCAACCAGGAAACCGTCTGGGAATCAGTGGTGTTGATGAGGCGATTACTTACTTCCTGTGCAGCCGAGTATGACAGCAGTTGAGTGTGTTGGAAGAGACTGAAAGGGAGAAGGCACACCTTGTTAGATATGGGATTTGTGATTTGCTGAGTGGGCTAATTGACTGCGGCATGGGCAAATAAGGGGGGCTCCCCAAAGAGTTGGGTGGGCTTACTAGAGGGTGATTATGGTATATCAGTATAGCCCAGAAATGACCCAATATCCGTATGACTCCTTATGAACCGATGCCTCTGGGTCAGTGAGCGAGACAAACAATGACAGAGATGCTCTGGGCTGATGGAAAGTAACTACTCCAGATGGAAAGTAACTACTCCTGATGGAAAGTAACTACTCCTGATGGAAAGTATCCACCTCCTCCTCCAGGAAACTGTCTGGTCAGTGGTGAAATCAACAGATGTTTTGAACCTGTGCCCAGTGCGTGCGCGCACACACACACACACACACACACTCCCATGACCGCTGCCCGCGGTCGAAGGCAAAGCCACATATGCTCCGCCATACTGGAGTCGTACTGCGTTTGGCATGGGCATCAGAGAATCACAGGAGGGGATGGAGTCAAACAAGGTTAGGGAAAGGACTACTCATAGTCATCACACACTGACACACAGACTGACATATCCACACACACACACACACACACACACACACACACAGAGAGACAGGCAACATGATAGACCGAAAGAGACATCTCTAACAATCACCCACCGCATTTAGAAAAAAACACCCCCGTAACCCAAAACAAATAACTTTGTAAATATAAACATATGCAGCGGGGGAGGGAAGGAACCAATCCTTTCAAGAACAAATAAAGAAAATCAAGGCATCGACTGAATCGAGCCGGTCTACGCGACCATTAAAAGTGAAGGGATACACCGAATTTCACAGCTGCGTGAACAGTTAAAGCAGATGCGGCCGGGGATGCGGTGGTGGAATCGCATAGAGGCGGGTTGTAAAAATATGTCATAAAGTTTATGGAGCCTAATGCAGCCTGCAGGAGCACCCTGTGGAGCTGGTGGTGCCGTGGAGTGTGTTAGAAAGAGCCGTGGGGGGAGATGAGCCACTGAGCGCGTAGGCAGTGCTCACCCAGCCCCATTACTGACAGCCCCAATATCACACACACACACACACACAGAGGAACACTGACGCACAGAGGAAGACACACATGCACACACAGAGGAAGACACACAGGCAAGCAGACACACACACACTCTTTCTCTCTCTGCCCCCCCCTGGCTCTTTCTCTCCATCACACTCTCTCTTCCTCCCTCTCCTCCTTAATACCCAAATCTGAGAGGATGTGTTCCAGTCATGATGGAGCTGCAGGGCAAATGACAGTGCTACTTACACACAGGACATCAAAACACACACACACTGGTAGTGTTGCAGTCACTGTGCTTCCAATATCAGCACACTATGTCCATTTCAGACACCCTTTTATGTTCCCTTCAAAATAAAGACATCCCCTCTCTACCTTTAAAAAGAGACGTATGTAGTATAATCCAATGGTGAGGAGAGGTGAGGAGGAGAGAAGGAGGGGAGAGGAGAGGAGGGGAGGGATGGGGTGGGAAGAGGAGAGGAGGGGAGAGGTGAGGAGAGGGAGGGGGAGGAGGGTAGAGGTGAGGTCAGGAGGGGCGAGGAGAGATGAGGTGAGGAGGGGAGGGATGAGGTAAGGTAAGGGGAGAGGTAAGGAGGGGAGGTAAGGGGAGAGGTGAAGAGGGAAGAGGAGAGGTAAGGACGGAAGGGAAGGGAGGGGAGGTGAGAAGGGCAGGGAAGGACAAAAGGGGAGGGGAGAGGAGGGTAGAGGTGAGGTGAGGAGGGGCGAGGAGGGATGAGGAGGAGAGGAGAGGAGAGGAGAGGAGAGGAGAGGAGAGGAGAGGAGAGGAGAGGAGAGGAGAGGAGAGGAGAGGAGAGGAGAGGAGAGGAGAGGAGGGAAGGGTAGAGGTAAGGGGGAGAGGAGGGGAGGTGAGAAGGGGAGGAGAAAAAAATAGAATCACATTTGAAAGAGAAGACAAAAGAAGGGAGGGACTTGTTTTCATTTCCTCCACAGTGGTAGTTGAAGAGAGTGTTGACTCCCACGAGTTACACTGCTACAGCTCAAAATCATGTTCTATATGTGTTGCACTTTACCTTCTCCCACAGTTACACACATCACATGGCAAAGGTGGGCGTTTGAAGACAGGAGGATTTCAGGTGAATCTAGTGAAAGGTTAGCCAAACCTAGCATGGAAAATAATCTAGGAGAAACGCTGCCAAGAAGTTGCATACAATACTATAGTAATACTGTAGTAGTTCGTAATATACAACATTGTTTGGGTTTTGTTCAGTTGAAACATCCAACTTGGAATGACAGAACAGCTACAAAGCCATGTAGACAAGAGAGGTAGTTAATAGCATGTCTCGTCAAGAGGCAGAATGCCAACTCCTGCACAATGCTGCTTAATTCGATTCATGAGCACCTATATTTAAATCCCTTTGCTTTTGCGAAGCCAATATGCTGCTCGCCGAATTCTAACAGACTCAACAGACGTATAACAATACCTGAATTGTCTCCAAGTCTCTGAATTGTCTAAAGAATGAATCAAATCAGATACACTTGACATTTCTGAATTAGAGTTGGACTGAAAGGCATTACAATTGTATGCAAAAAGGTGTCGGCACACCAAGTTACTATATTGAAGTATTAATAAAAGGGCTCGGGGGATGAGCGAAGGGACAAATAAAATTAATATTGTTTTACTGTCAATCAGCGCTGAGCCCTGGGAAACTTGAATACGACTGATGGCCTAGCACACAGCACAAACACCACCACTGATCTAAAGACTCAATATAGGCTTAACGTGCTGCATTGGTGATGTCAATCACACTTATAGCATGGAATCATAGGCTTCTAGACAGTACAATATGGCTTGAAGACGATACAACAGATGTGATCTTAGTAATGAGTGAAAAGAGAGGAAGCACATCTTGATCCCATTAGAGCAGCCCCTGACTCTTTGTGACTAGATATTATTAGGAAATGATATCACGCCAACAGGTAAATATAAAAGGTCTGGGTAATATACCTCCAATGTAATCATCCAAACTCCTCTCGAAGACATCAATGTGTTTGAGTAATGGTAAAAGCAATGGTTTGACACTGCCCAAAATCTACAAACTTACCAAAAAAAGCAGAGAAGGATGGTTTGGCACTCCAGAAATCACTTGAATTCTCTTTTTAGTCAACTTTAAATGTCATCCAAACAAAGTCTCCGCAAGGCCACTGTCTCTCAAATACACATCACATTTAAAAAGCCTTTTCAGAGCACTTTTTGTTGATCTAAATGTTTAACTGGAGTCCATACTTGTTGTGTGCATGCGGGGACATTCTCCGTTGATTCAGGTTTTCATTGAGTCTTTCAAAGCACCAAGGACATGTGCCCCATCAAATCTGCTTGAGGGTCCAAACAGTTTAATAGCCTATCTGAAACAAAAATAAGCATTTTCAGATGTATGGGGCTTGGAAGAAAGAGGGGATGAGAGAGTGTAGCCTTGGTTTAATTCAGATTCAATTTTTACAAAAGGCCCTCCAAAAACTATTGGTGCTGGTAGCGAGGAAGAGTAGCAAGTGAAAGAGGAGGCAGCAGTGGATGTTCTCTCTCTCTGTCCCTCTCTCTCTCTCTCTCTCTCTCTCCCTCCCTCCCTCCCTCTCTCCCCTTGAGGCATTTAAACAGCAGCCACAATGAGCAAAAGTGCATTAGGTGAAGAAAAGCCTTGGAGTGCGTGCGGCGCTTAATACGACGTTGGCCAATGAAACGAGTGGAACAGACAACACATATGCCAAGGTTATTAATTTGCCTGGGAATACAGCCTTCCTCTGCAATACACAGAAACAAAGAGGCGTAATCGGGAGAGAAAAATTAAATCATCTCGGCTTAAATGAGAATTGTTCTAAGTGCTTATCCTCAACATTGGAACAAAAGATGCTGGAGAGCGTCGGCAATGAATTGTTGGGCCTTCTCTATGTTCCATGGTAACTACCTCAATGTTTCTGAGAGGTCTCAATAAACAGATACCGTGAGTCCTCAACTAGAGGAAAATTCATCTAATACCATTTCATTAAAATGTTAAAGGATTCAAGTTCATAGAAAATTAGTCATCTGTCACATTGTATAATACACTCAGCCAATGCTAGATGTTCTCACCTCAAACTTCACATAAGTGGATCATTATTTCTGCAACAGCTTTAAATATGCTGTAAGGAATATTTTGAATGTTCTGTTCTTCCTACATTCTTTGAATGTCCTTCTCCTCCTTGTGAAGACTGTAGAGGCTCTACTTTGGGGGGAAAACAAACTATTCCCTCCAATCACTTCAAAGCTCTATTCTGTCACTTAACTGTTGTAGTGCTCCTTGGGGAGGCCTTGTCAGCCGATACATACAGCGCATTTCACACCACAAAAAGCGGTCATTCTTAAAAATCTCTCTCTACTATTTTATACAAGTAAAGAGGTTAGGCCAGCGTCCCAGGGGTGAGCCAGATCTAATTCATTTTTCAAACAACAACCTTTGTCCACTATTCTTGCACACATAATTCTCTGAAATGGAGTCAGATATCACCAATCCAACAGATTCCTCCAGTCCCCGAGGTCTGAGGTGTTTCAGGCGCCCTCCACTCCCCCTCAACATCTCTCCCCCACTCTCACCCCTTGACATATTGTAGGCTGGCCAGTATGTTACCATGGAAACAGGCTCTGTCTCAGGGACGGCCAGTCATGTGGTCAGATCAGCCCATACAGGTCAGGGCGGGTAACCCCTTAAAACCTCTCTCTATAGTAACAGCAGCCCTGCCCCCCCTGCGTGTAACTGGTGGTTTATTGAAGTACCGAGGCAGCTCGCACTAACGCACCACAGGACCCATGACACACTGTTGTTCCAAATGTGGCAGTTGAGTGGTGACGTAAATCACCCTTGTTTTAAAAGGAGAACTATAACCAGCCTATCTATCTGCATTTCTGGTTTGTTTGCAGGCATCTTGGCAGTCAGCTACTTTGTGGTCCTCATCTTCCCCCACTAGCTTGATCAACAAGGCTGATGACACAGACTCAGCAGCGGTGGCGGTGAATGTGGACATGCTGGCCAGACTGAATTGGAGGCAATTCCCACTGCGATATACATCTTGATATTTTTTCTCTAAATAAACTGTGTTGTAAAATACACAGCATGTAAAACAGTAAGCAATAATCAAATTAATTCAGAGCTTGGTAAGTTATACCTAGGCTGAACATGCCTTCCACAACCATAAGATCCATTAATAAAAATAGTTGTACCTGCTTCTTTTTGTTGCAATAATCACTGATCTGGTTTTCATATATATAAATGCCCTTTTTGTTACAAATTTACCCAGAACCATGCACAATGCACATTCACTAAGAATATGGCAGGCATTATAGAAAAAGAACACAGGTCTCATAAACAATCTCTCAAGCACACATGCTAGTGAGTAGCCAGCTAATATTCATGTTTCAAGTCTAGCCAACTTGGATCTAGGTATAATTTCACAAGCTCTGAATCCAGCTAACAAGGCAAAACAGTTGAATTGTTATGAACACAACCTTCTGTCCATCTCCAACTATTTGAACAGCATGCTAGCCTGTCCACTTTGTTCAGGTGTTGAAATAAAGTGGCCTACCATATTTCTCAGAATGAGAACGAGTTGCCAATTCCTTAAATAAAATGTTTTATGCTTATTGCAAATTTATAAAACACAGACTATACAGCTAGTATAACAATCTTTACTTGACTAAAATGCTGCTAGCGATAAGTGGTACCGTAATGCGGGCGCGACAAACTGAGCATTACATTTCCATAATGAATGTTCATTGGTACATCCATTATAGTAATGTCTGCTCTGCTTGAAGTTTGAGGAGTTGAAACATAAACAGGGTATGGTTGGAAAGGTTCACTTCTCTATTACAGGATAATAATATCTCTCTTGGTTGGACCCAAGAAACATGAGCATCTCGTCATTATACAGTATACAGATCTCTGGTGTAAATGGGAAGGCGCACAGCACAGAAGGAGCAAATGAGTGGAGACCAAAAACACATGAGAACAAAGGTACATAAACGCTCATAAAAACGAATAATATAAAAAAGCTTTATTCTGCGATACAGTCATTTGGAATGTCTCAAAAATTTTTATTTGATTAATTCAAATTATTTTGATTTACCGCCCAGCCCTACTTCAGTTCTCCCACCACCACGACTGCACAGCTCTGGGACGGTTCCCTACAGACCTCACAGTACCTTCAGTTCCCACACCACCACGACTGCACAGCTCTGGGACGGTTCCCTACAGACCTCACAGTACCTTCAGTTCCCACACCACCACGACTGCACAGCTCTGGGACGGTTCCCTACAGACCTCACAGTACCTTCAGTTCCCACACCACCACGACTGCACAGCTCTGGGACGGTTCCCTACAGACCTCACAGTACCTTCAGTTCCCACACCACCACGACTGCACAGCTCTGGGACGGTTCCCTACAGACCTCACAGTACCTTCAGTTCTCCCACCACCACGACTGCACAGCTCTGGGACGGTTCCCTACAGACCTCACAGTACCTTCAGTTCCCACACCACCACGACTGCACAGCTCTGGGACGGTTCCCTACAGACCTCACAGTACCTTCAGTTCCCACACCACCACGACTGCACAGCTCTGGGACGGTTCCCTACAGACCTCACAGTACCTTCAGTTCCCACACCACCACGACTGCACAGCTCAAGGAAAGCTCCCTTGGAGGCCCTGCGCTGACAGCGTGAAGATTTTGAGTCCGCCAGGCCGAGCTGAAGCTAACCGTAGTCACGCCGTGCTAACTGAGTTAAACGTCTCACTTGACTGGTACTTTAGGTTCTGAGTGGAGCTTTTAGACTGACAGCTTCCTCAGTGTTAGCTTTTTGTTAGCCCGATACACGGGCACGGATGTGTGATTCTGACGGAGGGAGAGGTTAGAGAGGACGCAAAATGTTACTAGCACACTGAGTTTGGAGAAGCTTCCGTGGCAAACTTTCAGACGGTTCCATACTTCAAAGTAGACCTCTGCTCTCGGATCAACAGTTCTGATACACCTCTGAACCCTGTTCCTGCTGATCAAGAAGACAATACATCTTGGTTCATAACAACGTCTGAAGAAATCTACTTACTCAGCAGAAATAACCCAGCGCAAAATAACAGTTTGGCAAAGAAACTAAACACAAAGCATCTGTCTGTAGAGCGAGTCAAACAGTGGAAAGGTTTGTCTGGGCCCATCAGTAGAGCACAGACCAGGACTTTGTCCCAAATGGCACCCTACTCACTAGGTAGTGCACTACTTTTAACCTGGTCAAAAGCAGTACATCATATAGGGAATAAGGTGCCACTAGGTCACAGCGTACTGGCTGGTTTACCTGGTCCTCGTTCCCTCTAAGCCTGTAGGCCTCCTTAATCCTGAAGGCAATAAAACACCATTCAAGGTGACAACTCACGCTAGCAAAAAGCAATAAGAGGGCTTTTTTCCCAAAAGCTTTGCCCAAAAAAACAGGCTTGCCTCCTCACAACAGGCAATAGGGCTCCACTTTGTGATAAATTGCCAGAGCAGATCTGCAATTACCGTATTACAGTGGCAGAGAAATGAGGAAGCGTCACCAGCCCCTTGGACAGTGTATATTTATACAGATTATTGGGGTTGGGTTAGTGGGGGCTAGTGAGGGAGTGACAGCAACAACAGCTACATTTCTGAGACAGGGGTGACGTGCCTTAATGTTGTGGGATTGAGACAAGGGGTTTTCAAATGTATTGTGGTGAATACCCGGCCGCTAAATTGAAACCAACTTCACATTTCTGGAAGGTTGAGGAAAAATGAACTTAATATATTTTCCACTCTTCAATCAGTGTGTGTGTGTGTGTGTGTGTGTGTGTGTGTGTGTGTAATGCAATCTAATTAAGTGATGCATTCTCTCAGTGTGCTGTCTCAAGGAAAAAATTAACACAATGAAAGCCATTTAGATGCAAAACATTCCAATAAACAGATTAGATTGCAGATTATCATTATTTGCCTAAAAACTATTGCTCATCCCTGGTATTACAATATTTAAATGCTAATATGGGTTAGTCTACAATCCATTTAAAAAAGAGAAACGGCTTAGACCAACAAAAGGGCTCCCTTTGCAAGGCTGTATAATTTAGAAATCCCTCCTTGGAAAATCTTTTCAATTTACATTACATTATTACAACAATTTATAGCCTTTCCAAATCACAGTCTATTAGCAATATCAATGCTGATTTTTTTGTTATTAAAGCCATAAATATGATAACCTTGCGCATTCAGGGACAAACTGCCTAGAATCTTTTGAAAGGGGAATGGAGAGGAGAGGGGAAGGGGGCAGGGAGGAGATGGGGAATGGAGAGGAGAGGGGAAGGGGGCAGGGAGGAGATGGGGAATGGAGAGGAGAGGGGAAGGGGGCAGGGAGGAGATGGGGAATGGAGAGGAGAGGGGAAGGGGGCAGGGAGGAGATGGAGAAAGGAGAGGAGAGGGGAAGGGGGCAGGGAGGAGATGGGGAATGGAGAGGAGAGGGGAAGGGGGCAGGGAGGAGATGGAGAAAGGCACGAGAGGAACACGACTCACTATGCGTAATAATATAAAGGGTGTACTTACCGTGACTTTGCTCCCAGTGATCTGCATGCAGCGGTCAGCGAAGAGGAGTTAACATGCAAAAAGACAACGGCACAATCATTAGTAGGCCAAGAATTACCTGTCAACTGTAAGAGGTATCAACCGCACCTTATTCTGACATTACATAGGCTACACACACTACTAAACTCTCCTAGCTGTACCAAAAGATCATGTAAGACAGTGTCTGTTCGTTTGGCAACCAATATGGAGTGTCTAGTTCACTTGACCTCTAGTGACTCGGTCCCTATGCAGTGTTAGGGTTGATAGGGAAACGCCCTAATTGTCTTTGCGCTTGATCGATTTAGCACAGAATTAACCGCTACAACGACAGTTTGTCCATGGCTAACAAGGTTCCCAAAGCCAAAACCAATCAGCTGCCATCTGCGCTTGACTTCAGGTGTCAGACTGAGCGACTCCTCGTAGCACCTTGGAGCCCATGTAGTCAGCATGATTTCTGGAGTTTAACCTTGTTATCTGTCAATAGTGGTGGGGAATTGGAAGCGTTTTTTTCTATTACGGCGGCGGCGGCGCTGTGTCTCGCAGTGGGAGGGTGTCTGTCAGCCCAGTAAATGTATTCTAATCTGCAGCTGAACACACCTCTCTCTCGCCAGCCAGCTGCACTCCGAGAAGCACAGCGCAGTGCGCACTGATCACAGGAAGTTACAAAGTCACTGCACATCAAGTGAGGGAAAACAGTCACTATCTCTGCCTCTCTCACCAACTCTGCCTCTCTCGCTTTTCTGCATTCCTTCACTCATTCCCTTTCTCTGCAGTCCTCTTTCTCTCTGCAGTCCTCTCTTTCTCTCTGCAGTCCTCTCTTTCTCTCTGCAGTCCTCTCTTTCTCTCTGCAGTCCTCTCTTTCTCTCTGCAGTCCTCTCTTCATCTCTTATTCTTTATCTCCCTCTCTCATTATCAATCTCTCTCTCTGTCTTTCTCTCCCACTCTCCCATTTGACGCTCGGCTTCCCTCACCTCCATCAGCGTTTATGACGGCAATAATGTCACTTTTAACTGTGTTGCCGCTTGATCATGTGCACTGTGCTTTTCACCATAAATCCACATTTCCCCAGTCGTCCTCTGATGAATCTAGCATGTCATTGTCTAACGTTGAGGGATCATGCTGTCAGGTTATTATTGGGAGATTTGGGACTTTGAATCACATAGAGGCAGGGACAACTGGGAACTACTGCTGTCTCCAGTGTTGTTTTAACGTTGACAAGACTACACGGTGAGAACATTAAACATGTTTCTCTTCAGGCTTGCTGTTTTGGCAGCTTGACCAAAAAGAACAGACATTATCTAGAAGAAAAAAGAAAGTAGATGTGTCAGGGAGGAGCTTGAGGAGGAATAGCACTGAGTGCTTACATCCATTTCCCTGCGCAAGGTAACACCTCGTTCTCGATAAAACCGTGATAGAATTCCTGTCAGTTCTCAGAGGAAAAAACACGACCTAAAGCTAGTTCTAATAATAATTGAATGCTTGGTTATTGTATGCTAATGAGGACCTCTAGCGCGCCATTCTAGAACAACTCCCTAGTAAACAAACTTCTGAGGGAGATCAGGAGCGCTAGTATTTATTCATATTCTCCTCTTACTGTCATTACCATTAGCATCCTTTCTCATGGTGTAGGGAAAATACAGGATTTTATTATTCACTAGACCAGATAACAGTGTGACAGGAGAAGATGAAGGCCTTGATTCTCTGACGAACTGTCAGGCTTCACTGAGAGAACGGGGTGGCACATTGGTGATTGATGATTGGTCAAATCCCTTTCAAATACCAGGATGTTGATTTCACATTGTGTTGGTACAAAGGCAGCAAAATGGCTGCTCAAAACATTTGAACTAGTTTCCCCTCAAGACCCGACCATCACACTCATCATGAAACACTGAACATGTTGAACTGGAACAGGGAAGTCATCTGCAAGGCAAAAGAGAAGTAAACAAAGTTGATGTTTTTCCAGCACACTGGGAATAGAGGGGAAATTATTGTGTTAGCGTGAAAGGCATGCATTTGTCAGAATGAAATAAAATTACAATAAAGAGAGGGGAGAGAAAGAAAAGGCGCTTCATGCTTCGTTAATGGTCAAGGACAGCTACACTTGCTGCAACAGCTGCACTTCATATTCAAATGACCAGGGTCAACGCCAATAGAAACATTCTCCTTTAAAAAAGACATGGTGAGTGCATCCCAAATGGCACCCTATTCCCTATGTAGTGCACTACTTTTGACCAGAGCCCTAATCTTAAGTAGTGCACTACATAGGGAATATGGTGCCATTTGGGACAGTCATCTTTGTTTTGTGTTGGGGGGTAATTTGAAAGGCTCCCACAGAGGCACCCTGGTAGTATATGGGAAGAGTTCTCCATCTTGCTCGGTGATAAAGTAGCGAGGCAGCAACGTATGAAAAATACAACTCTGGAGAGGAGCCATGTTGGGCGAGAACAAACAAACTAATAATCAACCCTGTAGTCCCATTAGCTAGCTAGTATTTTTAGCCTAATAGCTGCAGGGAAATATACTCCAGTATATCAACACGCTAATGGTCATACTGTTCATAGAAGACTGATAAAAACTATATGTTGGATGACATACTGCATTAATAGATTTGGGGAAGAAATAATTGCAACATTATCCAGAACAATAAAGGATACTAGTTATATGTACTGAGTCTCAAAATGGCTGTTTTTCAGGCAAGCAGAAAAAGCCACAGGATGTTGGGGACACATTTGTCGCTCCACCAATATTTGCACTTTAAACCTTCATTCTCAATGCAATCCGGTCTACATACTGTGCTGTACCTGAAACATAAAAGGGATAGACTGACTTACAACTTCACCTAGATGGATTTGAGGTATTGCTGGGAGAGTTGATGGAATTCTCTATTGCTCTCTCAAATTAACCCTTTCTTCTCTGTCTACATAACCCATAAGGAACAAGCTAAAATATAGATGGTACACAGACAGCTCCCATTCTACTGATGCCATTCTACTTTATATATTTCTATGGTCTCTATTAGAAGATAAGGGGCAATGATCCAGTCTAGAACAGATAGACACACAGGAAAGAGGTGACTTGGTGTGTGATTGAGAGAGTCTACGTTATTAGTACATTTTCCTGCAAACGGAAAATTCTGTTGGAAGCAAGCAATCACGCATACAAAGAAGACCCTAAAAACGGGGATTCCATAGGACGACGATCATCTTTGGAAGGGGAAGAGAACACCCAAAGATTGAATAAGGCACATCATATTATTAGCTGTGAAAACACTCCACCACAAGATTCCCAAAATTAACCCAAAATCTTGAAATGCAATGAAGATGTTGTCACAACATACCATGTTAATGTCAAATCTAGCACCACGCCTCAATTCCACTCCATCAATCAAAAAACCACCACCAACAATCTGCCTTACTCAAGAACCATCCTTGGATGTGTAGTGCACTACTTTTGACCAGGGGCCATAGGGCCATTTGAAACGTAGCCCAGCCTGCCCTTCACCTACAGGAGTCTAATTCACCAGGGAAATTCTATGTCTTCCTTATTTACAGAAACCAGTGGGATGGATTGGGTTTCTAACAGGGTGAGAGGATTTGCTCTGCCGTGTTGCAGACAGGCACTTATCACACATAAACATATCTAAACTCATGTAAACTGGTTCCCGGACCACTTCTACCCTAGGTTGGTGTGTGTCTGTGTCTATATTCTATCCTGACATGGTTCTGACCCGGCTCCCACCTACAGGGCCTATAGAATGTGAGAGGTAGGGAAGGCCCTGAAATACAGTACTCGTCCCTTTCACCCAGACAGAGGCGGCTGTTCATCTGAATAATATAGCAGTGCTCACAAAACATAATGGGCCCGGTGAAAAATTCAATCATCTCTGATCATCATCATTATTAATAAAGCCAGTTAATTACCATAACAATGAGAGAGGTAATAAATTATAATGTCAAAGGCCAGCGGAGTCGGAGTGATGTAGACGGGAGAAGAAATCACTTTTCCTTTTGTGTTGACGGGAGTCTATCCTCAGTAGGGGCCCTAAACTTCATAAAGAGAATAGGAGAATTCACCCTAAAACCCTGGGATTACCCTCAAACGCATTGGGTTTACTGCTCTTATTGGTTTTGAGTGATGAAAGTGTCATGTTGCAAGATTATGCCGCTTTGGGACAGCGATGCGTTCCAAATTCAAATGAAAACTTGATCCCTCCCCAATATTAAGCCACTGAGAGTTACGGTTGCGCTACATCTAAAGTGGTTTGATAAAGCATGCGGGAAAAAAAGGTTAAAAATAAATAAAACTGAGGCGGCAATCAGAGATTGGGGGCTTGAGCAAGGAGAGAGAGACGGAGTTAGAGTGACGGGCAGGTAGAGAGAGAGACGGAGTGAGAGAGCGACAGGCAGGTAGAGAGAGAGACGGGCAGGTAGAGAGAGAGAGACGGAGTGAGAGAGCGACGGGCAGGTAGAGAGAGAGAGACAGAGTGAGAGAGCGACGGGCAGGTAGAGAGAGAGAGACAGAGTGAGAGAGCGACGGGCAGGTAGAGAGAGAGAGAGACAGAGTGAGAGAGCGACGGGCAGGTAGAGAGAGAGAGACAGAGTGAGAGAGCGACGGGCAGGTAGAGAGAGAGAGACAGAGTGAGAGAGCGACGGGCAGGTAGAGAGAGAAAAGGAGTGAGAGAGAAACGGGCAGGTAGAGAGAGAGAGACGGAGTGAGAAAGTGATGGGCAGGTAGAGAAAGAGCGACAGAAAGGAAGCAGAGCAGGTTAATCTCATAATTCTGTAGCGTCTTGGTAGAATAGAATATCTTATTTTTCATGCCCACTAACTACTACTACACTGGGTGAGAGTAGGTTAGAATGGTTACAATACAGATATAATGCAGAAAGCCCATTGGTTTACAACAAGGACTTACAGATTTGGCGGTGGCAGAGATGTACTGGACAACCATCTCTCTCTTGGTACTCAGGTCCTTCCCACGCAGGGGGGCTTTACGCTCCTCATTCAGGTTCATGTCCTCCTGAGGAAACAAACACAGAGAGTGAGGACAGATGAATACGACACATAACGGGAAGTTAAGGTTATTTAAAATCCATTAAGACTCCAACTACATTGATTGAAGATGTTCTTAGTTGAACTGTCCTACCCCATCAGAACCCAAAATCTAAGCTTCTTTTACTCCAATGTTTGTAAACAAAGCAAATTTAAACAAACAATATATAGAAAAAAAAACATGGTTAAAAACATGGTTAAAACTATAATTGTGGGCCTCCCGAGTGGCGCAGCGGTCTAAGGAACTGCAGTGCTTGAGGCGTCACTACAGATCCTGGTTCAATCCCGGGCTGTGTCGCAGACCGGCCGCGACCGGGAGACCCATGAGGCGACGTACAATTGGCCAGCATCATCCGGGTTAGGGGAGGGCTTGGCCGGCCGGGATGTTCTTGTCCCATTGCGTTCTAGCGACTACTGTGGCGGGCTGGGCGCATGCACGCTGACACGGTCGCCAGTGGTACGGTGTTTCCTCCAACACATTGGTGCGGCAGGCTTCCGGGTTAAGCGAGCAGTATGGCAAGAAGCAGTGCGGCTTGGCAGGATCATGTTTCAGAGGACACATGGCTCTCGACCTGCGCCTCTCCCGAGTGCGTACGGGAGTTGCAGCGATGAGACAAGACTACCAATTGGATATCACGAAATTGTGGAGAAAAAAAGGGTAAAAAGTCAAATAAAAAATATTTTTTTAAATTATATAACTATAATTGTGATATCATAGATGGTCAGTCCTTGCATACAATTCCAGAGCTTTTTACCGAAACAGGGGGGAATATGTTTTGTTATTGTTTTAACTGCTGATTGCTGCTTTAAAGGATGTCAACACTCTTCACTCAAATGGAAACAGTCAATGATTCTCCCACTGTTTGTTGCTCTTAAAGACGCAGTCCTTACTTAAGCAATAAGGCACAAGGGAGTGTGGTATATGGCCAATATACCACGGCTAAGGGCTGTTCTTATGCACGACGCAACGTATACAGGCCTTAGCAGTGGTATATTGGCCATATACCGCAAACCCCCGAGGTGCCTTATTGCTATTATAAACTGGTAACCAACATAATTAGAGCAGTAAAAATAAATGTTTTGTCATACACGTGGTATATGGTCTGACATACCCCTGCTGTCAGCCAATCAACATTCAGGGCTCAAACCATCCAGTTTATAAAAGGGTTTAAAGAACGGGGGGGGGGGGGGGGGGGGTCTAATCCTAAATGCTGATTGGTTAAAACCACATTCCAGCCAGTGTCTATTCTACAAGTTGCCACCGGCTAAATCTATGCTGTTAAAATGCTCATTTACTCTGTTCCATCTGACTGCGCAATCCACTGTCTCATCAGCCCCGCCAGGCAATTTATAAACTTCATCTCCACTATAAAAAGCATCTAGACATTACCTCATGTCTTTTAGACTCTAAAAAGCAACAAGACATTAACTCACATTACTTTTAAACCAACATTTCGTTTTCAACAGTGGAGAACTGTATAAACCTTGCGGTCTGGTCTCTCTGACATTTGCAACTTTGTTTCAATATTCAAATTCAATCTCCAGCTGTCACATAGTAATGAACGTGTCGGGAGTCGGGATGAGAGACAGACAGGCAGGCAGCTTTTCTCAGCCAGTCGACATCATGAATCAGCATTATTATTATGGATATATACAAAGAAATATCAGTAGAAATAGGTAAAAAGTTTGCAGTCTTTCCAGCTTCAGTTTGAAGTGATTGTGTTAGCTGTGTTGCTGGCTAGCTCTCAAACAGCAGTGTCCTGATGAGAGAGAACATTTTATATGCCAGGTGAATACGCAAATAAACATCACTAGAAAACAGCTTAAACAAATGCAAATGCAGCTACTTTGTTTTTATTCTGGCTGCACGGTTTGATGTGACTGTAAGTTAGCCGTAGTTGGCTAGCTAGAAAGCAAGGGATAAGAATGTTGCCAGTCAGTATGGCAATGGAACATTTAGAACGAACGACTGGGTCACGTCCATAGCTACAGAACAAAAAGACTGAATGACTGGGTCACGTCTCTGGCAACCGAACTGATAGAACAACAACCAGCCGGCTTGGGTAGCAACCCTAGATTTGTGTCGGGACTATATCTTGTGGAAGGATGAAATAGTACGAATAAATTCATCAAAATAACGTTTTTAATGAAGATATGTCAATCATTATTTTAATATGTTGGTAACCCTTTGTACAAAAGTGATAATGCCCTCGAAGCCGGTGTTTGGAGGATGTATCGGGCCTAACAAACACCGGCTTCTCGGGCATTAACACTTAAATAAATAGGATGCTATACAAGAAAAGGTAAACCGTCATAGCACTTTATGTCCAGCTGCTGTACTACAGTTGAGGGTACACAGTTCCCCCCTCTCTCTATAGGGTTCTGTAGTACAGTTGAGGGTACACAGTTCCTCCCCCTCTCTCTATAGGGTTCTGTCCTACTGTTGAGGGTACACAGTCCCCCCCCCTCTCTCTAGGGTTCTGTAGCACAGTTTGGGTACACAGTCCCCCCCTCTCTCTATAGGGTTCTGTACTACAGTTGAGGGTACACAGTCCCTCCCTCTCTCTCTAGGATTCTGTAGCACAGTTGAGGGTACACAGTCCCTCCCTCTCTCTCTAGGGTTCTGTAGCACAGTTGAGGGTACACAGTCCCTCCCTCTCTCAATAGGGTTCTGTACTAAAGTTAAGGGTACACAGTTCCTCCCCCCTCTCTATAGGGTTTTGTACTACAGTTGGGGTACACAGTGCCCCCCCTCTATAGGCAATATGACAGACAGGCATAGCAATAGGAGGTAATGTGGACGAGCCCACAGCTAGCGACAGTGATAACTACTCCTGGAAGCAGAAGAGTTAGGCCATGATGCATTACCCTATGTTATACAACAGAGTGGATATCATACAACACTGCCTGTACAGTGGATGGGTAAGGATGATTACCATCCAACACTGTCATACCACAGCGCCTGGATGGACAGTAGCCAATGTCTCATTAGCTATTATCTTCAGCATACATGCTACGTTTTACTCTGCATCACAAAAAGGCCCTTTCTTGTCAAAGAGATGAGGGGATGGAGGGAGTGAGGGATGGAAAGAAGAGCACTAAAAGCAGGGGAATGACATGATGAGGATAGTAGGAGGATGGGAGGATGTTTATTTGGAGCACTCTCAGACAAAGGTATGGACAGAATGACATAGAAAAACACATGGCTAAAGTGATGTGGCTGAGTGCTGCTGCTGTGGAACAAGGCTGCACTCTAGTGGGAGAATTGTGTGTTTTTCTTTTGTTTGATGTCTTTCTGTACACAGTGAGTTGGCTGAGCTTCTTTTGCTGAAGGGTGGTGGTTTTGGATGTACAGGAGGACTGGGAACTGCCAGATACGATATGACCATCCTTAGGTGTCGATGCGATATGTCCTGCGATTCTATATGCATTACGATTCGATACTGTGATTTCATTGTGATGCGATTTTCCAGACATATTGCTCACCATATGTCTGCTACAAAGAGACAAGGGAGAGCCACGAGAAAACATGTTTTGATCAGTCATGGAAATGAAAGTGCTGAAAACAAATTGGCTCCCTATTTAAAAATAAGATGGAGAACAAGCTATGAGTTTTGGGGCAGGTAAAGCCAACTAACACAAAAATAATATTGATATTGTGAAACGATACAATACATCTTCAAAAAGAATATCTTGATATGTAACTATCTATTTCCCCCATCACTAATGTATAGCCCAGAATATAACAGAGATAGCCTGCATCCCAAATGGGACCCTATTCCCCATATAATGCACTACTTTCGGCCCTTGTCAAAAGTAGTGCATGGTGAAGGAAATTTGGGGCGCCGCCATAGATAAATCAACCTTACAGTATATGTCTACTATATGATCTAACATTTGGTGAAGGGATTTAAATGATTGTCTCTTCTAATTCTGTAGGCTATTGCCTGGTACAGTATAGTCTGTGGCTGTTGAAAGGCACAACATCATGGTTATTACCATTAAGGTAATGTACCCACTAGATACAGCATCATGGGTATTACCATTAAGGGTAGCATGACCCACTATGTACAGCATCATGGTTATTACCATTAAGGGTAGCATGACCCACTATGTACAGCATCATGGTTATTACCATTAAGGGTAGCATGACCCACTATGTACAGCATCATGGTTATTACCATTAAGGGTAGCATGACCCACTATGTACAGCATCATGGTTATTACCATTAAGGGTAGCATGACCCACTATGTACAACATCATGGTTATTACCATTAAGGTATCATGACCCACTAGGTACAGCA
This sequence comes from Salvelinus namaycush, assembly GCF_016432855.1. Classification (NCBI taxonomy): domain Eukaryota; kingdom Metazoa; phylum Chordata; class Actinopteri; order Salmoniformes; family Salmonidae; genus Salvelinus; species Salvelinus namaycush. The sequence goes on along the minus strand of NC_052311.1, from coordinate 15,590,404 downwards.
TCATGGTTATTACCATTAAGGTATCATGACCCACTAGGTACAGCATCATGGTTATTACCATTAAGGGTCGCATGACCCACTATGTACAGCATCATGGTTATTACCATTAAGGTATCATGACCCACTAGGTACAGCATCATGGTTATTACCATTAAGGGTAGCATGACCCACTATGTACAGCATCATGGTTATTACCATTAAGGGTAGCATGACCCACTAGGTACAGCATCATGGTTATTACCATTACGGTATCATGACCCACTAGGTACAGCATCATGGTTATTACCATTAAGGGTAGCATGACCCACTATGTACAGCATCATGGTTATTACCATTAAGGGTAGCATGACCCACTAGGTACAGCATCATGGTTATTACCATTAAGGTATCATGACCCACTATGTACAGCATCATGGTTATTACCATTAAGGGTAGCATGACCCACTATGTACAGCATCCTGGTTATTACCATTAAGGGTAGCATGACCCACTATGTACAGCATCATGGTTATTACCATTAAGGTATCATGACCCACTAGGTACAGCATCATGGTTATTACCATTAAGGGTAGCATGACCCACTATGTACAGCATCATGGTTATTACCATTAAGGTATCATGACCCACTAGGTACAGCATCATGGTTATTACCATTAAGGGTAGCATGACCCACTATGTACAGCATCATGGTTATTACCATTAAGGGTAGCATGACCCACTATGTACAGCATCATGGTTATTACCATTAAGGGTAGCATGACCCACTATGTACAGCATCATGGTTATTACCATTAAGGGTAGCATGACCCACTAGGTACAGCATCATGGTTATTACCATTAAGGGTAGCATGACCCACTAGGTACAGCATCATGGTTATTACCATTAAGGGTAGCATGACCCACTATGTACAGCATCATGGTTATTACCATTAAGGTATCATGACCCACTAGGTACAGCATCATGGCTATTATGAATAAGGGTAGCATGACCCACTAGGTACGGGGGGGGGGGGGGGGTTGTAGAAACTTTTACCAATTGGACATTTTCTAATGGAGGGAACGGTAGGCTTTTTAATTCATCTCTGAACTCTGCTAATTTGGCCGGTTAATTGGCATTCATTAAACAAGGCAAAACGCAGAGTGGAGAATAAAGGGGGGATGAAGGGACAGAGAGGGGGGGGACAGTTGGGCCTGCGGAGTACTCATCTGGGCCAACTGGAAGAGAAAAGCTTCTCTGTGTTCCGCCTCCCAAAAATGATTTATGATCCATTCATAATGATATCCTCGCAGGTCTGCGTGGAAGAATCCCAAGATATCCCTGGCTGCCGACTCGGGTAAATTAAACATTTACACAGGCAACCCCAAACACTTGACTGTGTGTGTGGAGCTATCTGGCGGTAGTGGAGACATATGCGTGTGTTCTTTCAGCCGAACGGACTGGGCCTCAACTCTGCATGGCCTGAATACTGTGCGAAACAACTTGAGATTTGAGACTGCCTCAGATACGTCTGAAATCACAGAGCGGGGCCTCCCGAGTGGCACAGTGGTCTAAGGCACTGCATCGCAGTGCTAGCTGTGCCACTAGAGATCCTGGTTCGAGTCCAGGCTCTGTTGCAGCCGGCAGCGACTGGGAGACCCATGTGCCGGCGCACATTTAGCCCAGCGCCGCTGACACGGTCGCTAGGTGTACGGTGTTTCCTCCGACACATTGGTGCGGCTGGCTTCCGGGTTAAGCGGGCGTTGTGTGGAGGATGCACGGCTCTCGACCTTCTCCTCTCCCGAGTCTGTACGGGAGTTGCAGCAATGGGACAAGACTGTAAAACTACCAAATGGATACCACGAAATTGGGGAGAAAAAGGGGTAAAAAAAATACGTTTTTAACGAATAATAAAAAGAAATCACAGAGCGATGCGGAGATATGTGCTGCCTGTGAACGCAGCTTGGGGCTTCCATTGGCTCCGATTGCAAGGGATAATGTATAGTGTACCGTCATATCTGTCTTCTATTGAAATGCATATGGACAAGAGTCACAATCCAGTAGGACAGAAGGAGGAGGAGGAGAGAAAGCATTGTTTTGATTTGCTTTGACTGTGACAAATGTATCATTTTCTCCACTGCCACACAAGTTTGATTCATGGCGTATAGGGGTACATTGTGTCTCTCCTCCTCTGTGGTTTAAGTGCAGAGGGAAAGTGTAACTGCAATGGAGAATCACAGAGAGGCTGTTATTATGGAGAATGCTGCTCCTGGCAGTGAGGCACAGGCACATAAAGGCTCAAACAAGCCTCATCCACACAGCACTCTGCAATGGTCACTTTCATTCTCTCGGTCTCTCACTCTCTTCTACGACTTCAGTGGGCATTAGGTGGGGGGACGAGGGTCATCATTTGGATCTATTACCTGCCATGGCTGAAAAGAGGAATCATACAGAGCTCATAAAAGTGAAAACTAGAAGAACAGGTGGAGGCATGTTGATGGCAGTTCACAGATACACATCGGTTCCAGGTATTCTCCTTCTAGAAAACCCGGAATATGACAGACAAGCAATAAAATAAACAGGCAAAGCAACGGAAGGTAATGTGGATACGACCCACAGCTAGTGACAGTGATAACTACCCGTGGAAACAGAAGAGTTAGGCCGGAGTATGATGTATCAATGGGCGCTGTATACAGAATAGGCCAAGGAAATGATCTTCCACAATAGCGACAGGTTGGTATGATATCCACCCTGCAGGATAAGAGAGTGGACAGGGTGCCATTTGGGGTGCATCCTTGGAACATTGTGCCAAGATAGAGGAGCGAGTTATGTACAATGCTGCTGCCTATTGCTCATCTCTCTGACTGTGTGTCTGTACGTAACGTGATTCACAGCGGTGGACCAGGCGAGCGGTGGTCGTTCCAATAACATTATTCACACAGAGACAGACGTGTTGGTCTGGAGGGCATGGCCTAGAGAAGAGGAGTGACACGTCTCTCTGTCCGCTTGTCCATCCTGAGGCATCCGCCGGTCATCACAACCTCATGCTCGTCCCTCCTAGTCCGCCCTAGTATGAAACGTGCCTGAATGTTCATGTTAGATGGGAGCGATGGAGCTGATGGGGAGGGGTACAGATTCATAAAGAAGGGGGTTTGCCGCTGGCTAAATGAGGAATAACACACGTGTATCACATGGCGGCTCGCTGTTTTCCCAGCACCAGGTCCCACATTAAGTATCCTGCCACAGCGCCTCCTTCTCGCCAAAGACGCTTCCTCCAATGGGAGATTTCATCAGAGGATTTACCGCTGTGAATTTATATCAGGGGCTCCGACTCCGGGGTCCAGCTGTGCACATCAAGACTAAAGAACCCAAGGACGCTGCACAACACACACACTCCTTGTGGCAGAGTGGAAGCCACAGCAGCCTTAATGTGACTCTCAGGTAGCCAGCAGCCACTGGTATAATATGAACACTACACACTACTGTAACGCTAACACTACAGTAACACTAACACTACTGTAAAGTTAACACTACACCCAACACTACCACTACTGTAAAGTTAACACTACACCCTACACAACCGTAACACTAACACCACACACTACTGTAACACTAACACCACACACTACTGTAACGCTAACACTACTGTAACACTAACGCTAACACTACTGTAACACTAACACTAAACTACTGTAACGCTAACACTACCACTACTGTAACACTAACACCACTGTAACACAACCACTACTGTAACGCTAACACTACCACTACTGTAACACTAACACTACCTCTACTGTAACGCTACCACTACTGTAACGCTAACGCTACCACTACTGTAACGCTAACGCTACCACTACTGTAAAGCTACCACTACTGTAAAGCTAACACTACCACCACTAACGCTACCACTACTGTAACGCTACCACTACTGTAACGCTACCACTACTGTAACGCTACCACTACTGTAACGCTAACACTACCACTACTGTAACGCTACCACTACCACTACTGTAACGCTACCATAACGCTAACGCTACCACTACTGTAACGCTAACACTACCACTACTGTAACGCTAACACTACCACTACTGTAACGCTACCACTACTGTAACGCTAACACTACCACTACTGTAACGCTACCGCTACCGTAACGCTAACGCTACCACTACCGTAACGCTAACACTACCACTACTGTAACGCTAACACTACCACTACTGTAACGCTAACACTACCACTACTGTAACGCTACCACTACCACTACTGTAACGCTAACACTACCACTACTGTAACGCTAACACTACTGTAACGCTAACACTACCATGACTGTAACGCTAACACTACTGTAACACTAACACTACTGTAACACTAACACTACTGTAACGCTAACACTACTGTAACGCTAACACTACCACTACTGTAACGCTACCACTACTGTAACGCTAACACTACCACTACTGTAACGCTACCGCTACCGTAACGCTAACGCTACCACTACTGTAACGCTAACACTACCACTACTGTAACGCTACCACTACTGTAACGCTACCACTACCACTACTGTAACGCTAACACTACCACTACTGTAACGCTAACACTACTGTAACGCTAACACTACCATGACTGTAACGCTAACACTACTGTAACACTAACACTACTGTAACGCTAACACTACTGTAACGCTAACACTACTGTAACGCTAACACTACCTCTACTGTAACACTACCATGACTGTAACGCTAACGCTACCGTAACGCTAACACTACCACTACCGTAACGCTAACACTACCACTACTGTAACGCTAACACTACCACTACTGTAACGCTAACACTACCACTACTGTAACGCTAACACTACTGTAACGCTAACACTACTGTAACGCTAACACTACCATGACTGTAACGCTAACACTACTGTAACACTAACACTACTGTAACACTAACACTACCTCTACTGTAACACTACCATGACTGTAACGCTAACGCTACCGTAACGCTAACACTACCACTACCGTAACGCTAACACTACCACTACTGTAACGCTAACACTACCACTACTGTAACGCTAACACTACCACTACTGTAACGCTAACACTACCACTACTGTAACGCTAACACTACCATGACTGTAACGCTAACACTACTGTAACGCTAACACTACTGTAACACTAACACTACTGTAACGCTAACACTACCTCTACTGTAACACTACCATGACTGTAACACTAACACTACCACTACTGTAACACAACCACTACTGTAACACTACCACTACTGTAACACTACCACTACTGTAACACTACCACTACTGTAACACTACCACTACTGTAACACTACCACTACTGTAACACTAACACGACTGGAACACTAACACAACCACTACTGTAACACTAACACTACTGTAATGCTTACACTAGACCCTACATTACCACTAATGTAACGCGTACACTACACGACCACTACTGTAACACTAACATAACCCTACACTACCACTACTGTAACGCTAACACTACACCCTACATTACAACTACTGTAACACTAACACTACTGTAACACTAACACTACACCCTACCACTACCACTACTGTAACACTAACACTACACTACTGTAACACTAACACTACACCCTACCACTACTGTAACACTAAACCTACCACTACTGTAACACTAACACTACACCCTACCACTTCCACTACTATAACACTAACACTACACTACTGTAACACTAACACTACCATTACTGTAACGTTTACACCACACTACCACTACTGTAACACTACCACTACTGTAACACTAACACTACTGTAACACTAACACTACACCCTACCACTACCACTACTGTAACACTAACACTACACTACTGTAACACTAACACTACACCCTACCACTACTGTAACACTAAACCTACCACTACTGTAACACTAACACTACACCCTACCACTTCCACTACTATAACACTAACACTACACTACTGTAACACTAACACTACCATTACTGTAACGTTTACACCACACTACCACTACTGTAACACTACCACTACTGTAACACTAACACTACACTACCACTACTGTAACACTAACACTACACCCTCCACTACCACTACTGTAACGCTAACACTACACTACTGTAACACTAACACTACACACTACCATTACTGTAACGTTTACACCACACTACCACTACTGTAACGCTAACACTACACCCTCCACTACCACTACTGTAACGCTAACACTACACCCTACACTACCACCATTGTAACGTTTACACCACACTACCACTACTGTAACGCTAACACTACAACCTCCACTACCACTACTGTAACGCTAACACTACACCCTCCACTACCACTACTGTAATGCTAACACTACACTACTGTAACACTAACACTACACACTACCATTACTGTAACACTAACACTACACCCTACGCTACCACCATTGTAACGTTTACACCACACTACTGTAACGCTAACACTACACTACTGTAACGCTAACACTACAACCTCCACTACCACTACTGTAACGCTAACACTACACCCTCCACTACCACTACTGTAATGCTAACACTACACTACTGTAACACTAACATTACTGTAACACTAACACTACACCCTACACTACCACCACTGTAACGTTTACGCCACACTACCACTACTGTAACGCTAACACTACACCCTACATCACAACTACTGTAACACTAACACTACACACTAACACTACTGTAACACTAACACTACACCCTACACTACCACTACTGTAACACTAAACCTACCATTACTGTAACACAACTGTAACACTAACACTACCATTACTGTAACACTAACACTACACACTAACACTACTGTAACACTAACACTACACCCTACACTACCACTACTGTAACACTAAACCTACCATTACTGTAACACAACTGTAACACTAACACTACCATTACTGTAACACTAACACTACCATTACTGTAACACTAACACTACACACTAACACAACTGTAACACTAACACTACACCCTCCACTACCACTACTGTAACGCTTACACTACACTACTGTAACACTAACACTACTGTAACACTAACACTACACTACCACAGCACTAACACTACCACTACTGTAACACTAACACTACACCCTCCACTACCACTACTGTAACGCTTACACTACAGTAACACTAACACTACTGTAACACTAACACTACACTACCACAGCACTAACACTACCACTACTGTAACACGTACACTAAACTACTGTAACACTTACACTACCACTACCGTAACACTACTGCAACACAAACACTGCACCTTAAACTACCATTACTGTAACACTAACACTACACTACCACAGCACTAACACTACCACTACTGTAACACTAACACTACACCCTCCACTACCACTACTGTAACGCTTACACTACACTACTGTAACACTAACACTACTGTAACACTAACAATACACTACCACAGCACTAACACTACCACTACTGTAACACGTACACTAAACTACTGTAACACTTACACTACCACTACCGTAACACTACTGCAACACAAACACTGCACCTTAAACTACCACTACTGTAACATTTAAACTACACTACCACTACTGTAACACTAAAACAACACCCCACACTACCTCTACCGTAACGCTTACACTACCATGACACTAACACTACACACTACTGTAACGCTAACACTACCACTACTGTAACGCTTACACTACACTACAACCACTGTAACACTAACACCACAAACTACCGTAACAACAAAACTATACCCTACCACTACCGTAACACTAACATTACACACTACCACTACTGTAACACTACCACTACACCTTACACTACCACTACTGTAACGCTTACACTACACTACCACTACTGTAAAACTAACACTACACCCTACCACTACTGTGACACTAACACTACACTACACTACTGTAACACTACCACTACTGTAAGACTAACACTACACCCTACACTACCGTACCACTACTGTAACGCTAACACCACACTACCACTACTGTAACTCTTACACTACCACTACTGTAACACCAACACTACCGTAACAAACACTACACCCTACCACTACCGTAACACTAACACTACTGTAACACTAACAATACACCTTACACTACCATTACTGTAATGCTTACACCACACTAACACTACAGTAACACTACACACTACCACTACTGTAACACTACCACTACAGTAACACTACCAGTACAGTAACACTACCAGTACAGTACAGTAACACTACCACTACAGTAACACTACCACTACAGTAACACTACCACTACAGTAACACTACCGTACTGTAACACTACCACTACAGTAACACTACCGTACTGTAACACTACCGTACTGTAACACTACCGTACTGTAACACTACCGTACTGTAACACTACCGTACTGTAACACCACCACTACAGTACTGTAACACCACCACTACAGTACTGTAACACCACCACTACCATAGTGTAACACCACCACTACCATAGTGTAACACTACACTACCATAACACTAACACTACTGTAACACCACAGTACTGTAACAAACACTACACAGTACTGTAACACTAACACAACAGTACACACTTACAGTACTGTAACACTACAGTACTGTAACACTACCACCACAGTACTGTAACACCACCACTACAGTACTGTAACACCACCGTACTGTAGCACTACCACTACCGTACTGTAACAGTAACACTACCGTACTGTAACACTACCACTACAGTACTGTAACACTACAACTACAGTACTGTAACACCACCACTACAGTACTGTAACACTACCACTACCGTACTATAACACCCCCACTACAGTACTGTAACACTACCACTACCGTACTGTAACACTACCACTACCGTACTGTAACACTACCACTACTGTACTGTAACACTACCACTACTGTTACACTAACACTACACCTACAGTACTGTAACACTACCACTACCGTACTGTAACACTACCACTACCGTACTGTAACACTACCACTACCGTACTGTAACACTACCACTACCGTACTGTAACACTACCACTACCGTACTGTAACACTACCACTACAGTACTGTAACACTACCACTACCGTACTATAACACCCCCACTACAGTACTGTAACACTACCACTACCGTACTGTAACACTACCACTACCGTACTGTAACACTACCACTACTGTACTGTAACACTACCACTACTGTACCACTACCATAGTGTAACACTACACTACCACTACTGTAAACACTAACACTACTGTAACACCACCACCACAGTACACACTACAGTACTGTAACACCACCACTACAGTACTGTAACACCACCACTACAGTACTGTAACACCACCACTACAGTACTGTAACACCACCACTACAGTACTGTAACACCACCACTACAGTAACTACCACTACAGTACAGTAACGCTAACACCACACTACGACTACTGTAACTCTTACACTACCACTACTGTAACACTACACTACCACTACCGTAACACTAACACTACTGTAACACTAACAATACACCCTACACTACCATTACTGTAATGCTTACACCACACTACCACTACCGTACTGTAACACTACCACTACCGTACTGTAACACTACCACTACCGTACTGTAACACTACCACTACCGTACTGTAACACTACCACACTGTAACACTACCACTACCGTACTGTAACACTACAGTACTGTAACACTACCACTACCATAGTGTAACACTACCACTACTGTGACACCACCACTACCGTACTGTAACACTACCACTACCGTAACACTACTGTAACACTACCACTACCGTACTGTAACACTACCACTACCGTACTGTAACACTACCACTACCGTACTGTAACACTACCACTACAGTACTGTAACACTACCACTACTGTTACACTAACACTACACCATAACCTAACACTCCTCCAGTGGTTTCTTAACAGGCCGGGAGAAGATTATTTGTCCGCATCAACCAACCCTGTGCAGCTCTTCTTCCCAGAACCTTTTGATAACCTGGCAGCATTATGAGCGTATTCTAGCTTTGAGTGACATGCAGACAACATGCTGAAGGAAAAACCCATTTGGATTTGTCCTAGTATTTAAAGCACACCAGGGGGCTCGTTGGTCAGCACTAACACCCTAATTTGGAACTCATTTGAAAACAGCAGTGTATGCTCTGTTATCGATCAATAAGAGCTGGGGCCACGAGGAGACACACAGACAACACCCAAATCCAAACACTCTGGATTGAGTATCTATGTATTGAGAATAAGATGATGCATTTGACTAGACGTAGCTACTCCAATTCAAGTTGTATTATCATTTCAACATAGGCTGCTGGTGGTACTTCAGCTGTAAACATGCTCTGCCATCTATAGATACGGGCAAGTTGGTGCTGGTGGCTTCAAAAGCACGTAAAGGTAATACAAGTCCTTTTACTTCAAATTCATTACTGTAATCTCGCTTTCAGTGAGGGTTCTCGGCGCAACACATTTTCAGCCGCCGTGAAACATGTCTTCCGTCACTGAGCAAATGGAAGCCTGAGTTTAATGTCACGGCATGGTGAGCACAAACACAGTAATTTAGAGGTGAGCTGAGTGACAGGCAGGGCATGAGGCCCGCTGAGGCAGGAAAGCACAGAGCGGCAAGAAAACACCAAGCGGCAAGAAAACACCAAGAAGCAAGAAAGCACAAAGCGGCTTGTGATGGAGGAGAGAAAAAAAGAAAAGAAAAAAATGGAGCATCTTTGGCTCCCGCAATAAAGACCATTGTATGATAAAAGGTACATAGACACACACACACACACACACACACACACACACACACACACACACACACACACACACACAGAGAGACCTATGCAATGAAGCTTGGGTAATTTAGCCTTGCCCGCTTCAAAGAAATGGGCTGAAAGCTTTTTGTTAGATTTTCAATCTGGCAGTATACACAAAGAGCCAGCCAGGGCCAGTTTCTATGGAGTAAAAAGCAGGGATTGCAAAACAGGTTTGACCTCGGAGATTCAGATCAACTTTATTATTCCACCAGGGGGAAATTCATTTGGTCATGTGTTTAAAAAGACAGTATGCTATAGCTAGACATTTAAAGTGAAAGTGCAATATGCTGTATACTCGAGGGACCAACATACTATTTATTATACAGCCTAATGGCTGTTGGAATAAAAGAGTCCCTATATCTATCTGTTTTAATTTTCTTTTGAAGAAGTCTCTTTGCCCTTGCCCGGCTGCTACTGTGACTACATTTTGAGTGAAGGGGATGAGCAATGTCCTGTAAAATTCTTTCAAGTTTTAGGAGGAAGAGTTGTGTGTATAGGCTGGTGGCTGATTCTTGATCTATACCAGTTATCCTTCCCGCTGTCTTAATCAAGCGCTGAAGCTTGACTAGGCCTTGCACCCGCATGTTTGCAAACTCACATATCAGACCAAAGGACAGCACACTCTGCAGGACAGATTTATAGAACATATGTAAGATATGGCGGTCAACATTAAAATGGTTCAGTTTGCGTTAAAAAAAATATATTCTCTATAGCAATTTATTTATCTTTGCAAAGGCAGTCATTGAATTTCAGTTAGTCTATTTCGATTCCCAGGTACTTACAGTTGAAGTCGGAAGTTAACATACACCTTAGCCAAATACATTTAAACTCAAGTTTTTCACAATTCCTGACATTTAATTCTAGTAAAAATGCCCTGTCTTAGGTCAGTTAGGATCACCACTTCATTTTAAGAATGTGAAATGTCAGAATAATAGTAGAGATTTATTTAAGTTTTAATTTCTTTCATCACATTCCCAGTGGGTCAGAAGTTTACATGCACTCAATTAGTATTTGGTAGCATTGCCTTTAAATTGTTTCACTTGGGTCAAACGTTTTGGGTAGCCTTTCACAAGCTTCCCACAATAAGTTGGGTCAATTTTGGCACATTCCTCCTGACAGAGCTGGTGTAACTGAGTCAGGTTTGTAGGCCACCTTGCTCGCACACGCTTTTTCAGTTCTGCCCACAAATTTTCTATAGGATTGAGGTCAGGGCTTTGTGATGGCCACTCCAATACCTTGACTTTGTTGTCCTTAAGCCATTTTGCCACAACTTTGGAAGTATGCTTGGGGTCACTGTCCATTTGGAAGACCCATTTGCCACCAAGCTTTAACTTCCTGACTGATGTCTTGAGATGTTGCTTCAATATATCCACAATTTTCCCACCTCACGATGCCATCTATGTTGTGAAGTGCACCAGTCCCTCCTGATGCAAAGCACCCACACAACAAGATGATGCCACCCCCGTGCTTCACAGCTGGGATGGTGTTATTCGGCTTGCAAGCCTCCCCCTTTTTCCTCCAAACATAATGATGGCAAAACAGTTATATTTTTGTTTCATCAGACCAGAGGACATTTCTCCAAAAAGTAAGATCTTTGTCACCATGTGCAGTTGCAAACCGTAGTCTGGCTTTTTTATGGCGGTTTTGGAGCAGTGGCTTCTTCCTTGCTGAGCGGCCTTTCAGGTTATGTCGCTATAGGACTCATTTTACTGTAGATATAGATACCTTTGTACCTGTTTCCTTTAGCATCTTCACAAGGGCATTTGCTGCTGTTATGGGATTGATTTGCACTTTTAGCCCCAAAGTACGTTAATCTCTAGGACACAGAACGCGTCTCCTTCCTGAGCGGTATGACGGCTGCGTGATCCCATGGTGTTTATACTTGCGTACTATTGTTTGTAGAGATGAACGTGGTACCTTCAGGCGTTTGGAAATTGCTCCCAAGGATGAACCATACTTGTGGAGGTCTACAGTTTATTTTCTGAGGTCTTGGCTGATTTCTTTTGATTTCCCATGATGTCAAGCAAAGAGGCACTGAGTTTGAAGGTAGGCGTTGAAATACATCCACAGGTACACCTCCAATTGACTCAAATTGTCAATTTGCCTATCAGAAGCTTCTAAAGCCATGACATCATTTTCCTGGAATTTTCTGTTTAAAGGCACAGTCAACTTAGTGTATGTAAACTTCTGACCCACTGGAATTGTGATACAGTGAATTACAAGTTAAATAATCTGTCTGTAAACAATTGTTGGAAAATTACTTGTGTCATGCACAAAGTAGATGTCCTACCCGACTTGCCAAAACTATAGTTTGTTAACAAGAAATGTGTGGAGTGGTTGAATATTGAGTTCTAATGACTCCATCCTAAGTGTATGTAAACTTCAACTGTATATGTGGTCACTCTATGGACTGAATCCCCATTGAGCTTTGGCGGGGGTAGTTTTGTTCCTTCTGAAATCAATTTCCATCTTTTTTGTTTTCTTAACGGTTACTTCAAGAAAGTTTTCTGCACACCACTGGACGAATTTTGACGCTTCTCTGCCAAATCCTTGAAGAGAGGCTTGGTCTGGCTGGAGGAAACCCACAACAGCGGTGTGATCTTCATATTTAAAAACTTGTGGGCTGAGTCAGAGGCTTGACAATCATTTGGGTACAGTGTGTACAGTATCGGTGAAAGTACGCTACCTTCAGGGGCTACCGTACTCACCGTTCTAGACGTAGAGATGGCGGAGTTAAACTTCACTTGTTGAGTACGGTTCACAAGGAAACTATTAATCCACTTATTCGGTAAATAGTTGACACCTAAATTCCCCAGTTTTTATCAACCAGTAAGCGGGGTTGGATGGTGTTAAACGCGCTACTGTTGTCAATGAATACAATACAACAAGATGGGTACGAGTTTAACTTAACATGTAACATTCAAAAAAGTCCGTCATCAACAAGGTGCAGGGTGAGCACTTACAGTATGGTACAGTATACCCATACTGAAAAGCTTCCAAAGTTTTCATCCATAAGTCATTCAATTTACATAACCTATGGATTATTAAAGGTCCAAGGAAGCTATTCCCTCAAGCAAGGCTAGTCAGACTACCTTGTACTTGGGGTAAATGTATACTGAACAAAAATATAAACGCAACATGTGAAGTGTTGGTCACATGTTTCATGAGCCGATATAAAAGCTCCCAGAAATGTTTGATACGCACAAAAAGCTTATTTCACTCAAATGTTGTTTACATACCTGTTATTGAGCATGTTCTAGCCTGATCAACTCTATCCGAAGATATGTCACGCTGCATGAGGCAAATGGTGGTCATACCAGATACGGACTGGTTTTCTGATCTACTCCCCTACCTTTGTTTTAAATGTATCTGTGATTAACAGTAAATTAGAGCCTGATGAATTTATTTAAAATTGACTGATTTCCTTTTATGAACTTTAACATCCTTGAAATGTTGCATGTTGCATTTGTTCAGTGTAGTACATGCTCCTACTTAGTACGTGGGGTTAATGTAGCATATGCTCCAGTGACAAAATGACTAATCCCTGTGATGATCAAATGCTTCACAGTATAAATCAAACAAACAACCGTAAAACTGATGGGAATGTCAAGCATCCTTTTTCCACTCCTTTCATTAAGTCAAGTAGAACCCCACAAGGGGATAATGTTGAGCTTTACCCAGCGAGTCCCATGGGAAAGCTCGTTGATCAACATATCCTCTCCTACTAAACCCATGTGGGGGGGTATGAGGGTTTTAATATAAAAAAATAATAAATAAAGCAATGTCCCTCCTTGGATGTATGTGGGAACACAGCTACCCTTGTTTACATTTAAATATGGACTCACACCATGTAAGGATAGGACACCATGTACATGTCATGTCTTAGTACAATTAATTACATCTAACGGCACGGTGACTAGAAGCTAACATTCTTTTGAAATCAGAAAATGTTTTATAATGTAGGCTTCCTTCTCTGCAGTTAATATGTTTAGTGGAATAATCTTCTATTCTCAATGATGGAGATTCACAGCCTGCTGGGCTGGCTGGCTAGCTACAGGCATACATACCTCAACTTCTTCTTGCTTGGATATAAACTGCTACTAACACTCAATGGAGACGCACAACAACAGGTTTAACTGATACAAATTCAGTTTATTACCACACTTGGGTAGAAAGGCACACTCTAGCTCATAACACAACAGGAGGAGTTGGTTAAAGCCATGAGTGTTACCCTATAAATACCTGTCTGATATCTGGTGATATTCAGTCGAAAAAGGTGTATCTTCTCTGGTAACAGGAAGTAGTAACACAGTAATTACAGTAACCAAACGCTCTGTATCACCCTCACTACAGAATTGTATGGTTGTCTCATAGTTATATAGAGTAACTATAAGAAATAGGGTAAGTTAAAGTATCAATCAGCAGTATTAACAATTAAAAAGCATACTCCCCTCCCGTTTCTGTAAAAAGCTGAGGGATGGAGCTGGAGAAATGTAACCACTCTTAAATTCATAGACAGAGCTATGAATACAAGGATTGACCATACATAGTTTTAACCACATTTAAAGGATATACAGTCAGTGTTTGTTTACCTTGACTTTGTTTACAAACATTGAAGTAAAACAAGCTTATTTGTTGGGTTCTGACGGTGTACGACAGTTCAACTAAGCACTGTCAAACATATGGTAGGTCAGACATAACAAATAGTGGTCAGTTATACAGCGGGTGGGTCTAATCTTGAATGCTGATTGGTTAAAACCGCATTCCAGCTGGTGTCTACTCTACAAGTTACCACCGGCTAAATCTGATTTAAAATACCCATTTACTCTGTTCCATTTGACTGAGCAAAGCACTATCTCATCAGCTCCGCAAAGGAAACGTATAAACATCATCTTCACTATAAAAATAATCTAGACATTATCTAACATTTTTTTAACTAACATTTAGTTTTCAACAGCGGAGATTTGTATAAACCTTGCGGTCTGGTCTCTCTGACATGTGCAACTTTGTTTCAATATTCAAATTCAATCTCCAGCTGTCACATAGTAATGAACGTGTCGGGAGTCGGGATGAGACAAACAAGTAGGCAGTTTTTCTCAGCTAGTCAAAATCATGAATCAGCATTATTATTATGGATATATTCAAAGGCCTATCAACTATCAGGGGAAATCCCACATCATTAGCTCATTATTATGGATGTATCTAGGGTTGCGCATTTTGGGGGAATATTCAGGAGGTGGAAACTTTCCGTCGGAATTAACGGGAATATATGGGAATTAACGGGAATATATGGGAATTAACGGAAATATGCAAATTAATATTAATTCCATTTAAAATGTGTTTTTTTTGCATTGGATATATTTACCATATCATATGGAGACAGAAACATAAACCTTTTACCTTATCATAAGTAGACAATTGCAAATGATTAAATCCTTCCAATAGAAATACATTTTAAAAAATCATTACGAATTGAACTTTAATTAAATGAGTTGACTCTTCACATGGGATGATTTCATTGAACAACAAAAGGGAATATTGAATGATCCCCAATGATCGATCGCATCTCCCAAAAATGTTTTCAACATCTGTAAAATGATAGTCTAGAAACTAAAGCTTTGGTTGTCTTCCTCGCAGGCTTCCATTTCTTCTCCCTGGACCTCCTCTTGAACATCAGACTGAGGCCTCATCTTCACTGTCACTTCCCAATCTTGTAGAGGATGGCTCGTTGTCAGGTTCAAAAAGCCTAAAGTTTGCCCAGATGGCCACCATTTTTCTACCCTTGTATTGGTCAGCCAGCCTGTTGCGTGGTTTGGTGTGTGTGTTCCCAAACAAGGACCAGTTGCGCTCTGAGGGGGCTGATGTTGGTGAGATTTGGAGGATGATGGAGGCAACAGGGGAAAGAGCCTCAGATCCACAAAGTCCCTTCCACCAGGTGGCTGATGAGATATGTTGGCAGGACTGCCATATTGCATCTCCATCCCAAAGCCCTTGCTTGGAAGTGTACCTCGCCAGACTGCCAAGAACCTTGCCCTCATCCAGGCCAAGGTGGGGAGAGACAGTAATGATGACACAACAGGCCTTGTTGATCTCGGCACCAGACAGGATGGTCTTGCCAGCATACTTGGGTCCAACATGTACGCTGCGGCGTGTATGGGCTTCAGGCAGAAGTCTTCACGCTTTTGATATATTTCAGAACTGCAGTTTCTTCTGCTTGGAGCAAAAGTGAAGTGGGCAGGGCAGTACGGATTTATTCTCTTACATCTGCAAGCAGACTCTGAACATAAGACAGGATGGCATTGTCTCCCTCAACCCGTGCAACGACTACTGTTATAGGTTTCAGGAGATTCAGGCTGCTTACCACTCTCTCCCAAAATGCAGTGGCTTGCGAATGTATTCACCCCCTTGGCATTTTTCCTATTTTGTTGCCTTACAACCTGTAATTAAAATAGATTTTTGGGGGGGTTTCGTCATTTGACTTGCACAACATGCCTACCACTTTGAAGATGCAAAATATTTTTTCTTGTTGAAAAGAAATAAGACAGAAAAACAGAAAACTTGAGCGTGCATATCTATTCACCCCCCTAAAGTCAATACTTTGTACAGCCACCTTTGGCAGCAATTACAGCTGCAAGTATCTTGGGATATGTCTCTATAAGCTTGGCACATCTAGCGACTGGGAGTTTTTGCCCATTCTTCAAGGCAAAACTGCTCCAGCTCCTTCAAGTTGGATGGGTTCCACTGGTGTACAGCAATCTTTAAGTCATACCACAGATACTCAATTTGACTGAGGTCTGGGCGTTGACTAGGTCATTCCAAGACATTTAAAATGTTTCCCTTAAACCACCCGAGTGTTGCTTTAGCAGGATGCTTAGGGTCATTGTCCTGCTGGAAGATGAACCTCCATCCCAGTCTCAAATCTCTTGAAAACTGAAACAGGTTTCCCTCAAGAATTTATGTATTTAGCGCCATCCATCATTCCTTAAATTCTGACCAGTTTCCCAGTCTCTAGCGATGAAAAACATCTCCACAGCATGATGCTGCCACCACCATGCTTCACTGTGGGGATGGGTTCTCGGGGTGATGAGAGGTGTTGGGTTTGCGTTTTCCTTGATGGTCAAAAAGATCAATTTTAGTCTCATCTAACCCGAATACCTTCTACTGTATGTTTGGGGAGTCTCCCACATGCATTTTGGCGAACACAAAACGTTTTTTTAT
Source organism: Salvelinus namaycush (assembly GCF_016432855.1). Classification (NCBI taxonomy): domain Eukaryota; kingdom Metazoa; phylum Chordata; class Actinopteri; order Salmoniformes; family Salmonidae; genus Salvelinus; species Salvelinus namaycush. The sequence goes on along the minus strand of NC_052311.1, from coordinate 15,572,387 downwards.
GGCCACTCTTCCGTAAAGCCCAGCTCTGTGGAGTGTACGTCTTAATGTGGTCCTATGGACATATACTCCAATCTCCGCTGTGGAGCTTTGCAGCTCATTCAGGGTCATCTTTGGTCTCTTTGTTGCCTCTCTGATTAATGCCCTCCTTGTCTGGTCCGTGAGTTTTGGTGGGCGGCCCTCTCTTGGCAGGTTTGTTGTGGTACCATGTTTTTTACTTTTTTTAATAATGGATTTAAATGGTGCTCTGTAGCATGTTCAAAGTTTTGGATATTTTTTTATAACCCAACCCTGATCTGTACTTCTCTACAACTTTGTACCTGACCTGTTTGGAGAGCTCCTTGGTCTTTATGGTGGTGCTTGCTTTGTGGTTCCCCTTGCTTAGAGGTGTTGCAGACTCTGGGGCCTTTCAGAACAGGTGTATATATATACTGAGATCATGTGGCAGATCATGTGACACAAAGTCCACGTGTGCGCAATCTAACTAATTTTGTGACTTCTGAAGGTAATTGGTTGCACCAGATGTTATTTAGGGGCTTCAAAGCAAAGGGGGTGTATACGCACCACTTATCCGTTTTTTTATTTTGTAGAATGTTTTGAAACAAGTAATTTTTTCCATTTCACTTTACCAATTTGGACTATTTTGTGTATGTCCATTACATGAAATCCAAATAAAAATCCATTTAAATTACAGTTTGTAATGCAACCAAAAGGGAAAATGCCAAGAGGGTGAAAACGTTTGCAAGGCACTGTACGTTATCCAGGAGGATCCTCTTGATGGGGCTGTCCATATCGGCCGACTGTGATATGGCCATTTCTTGGACAGACTCCTTCCCCTCCAGGAGACATGATGACAACACCACTCCAACGGGTGTTGCTGGGCAGCTTCAATCTGGTGCGCTTCTTCTTCTCACTTTGCCTGGTGAGGTAGATTGCTGCTATAACTTGATGACCTTTCACATACCTAACCATTTCCTTGGCTCTCTTGTAGAGTGTATCCAGGACTCCTCCACTTTAGCCCAAGCAGCCTGCATGTTCGCAGCATTGTCTTTCACCAGTGCAAATACCTTCTGTGGTCCAAGGTCATTGATGACTGCCTTCAGCTCAGCTCATGTAGAGACCGGTATGTCTGTGTCTGGGTGGAGATGTAGTTAATTATTCCTTGCCCACGAACATTCGACCACCCATCAAAGATGATTGCAATACAGTCTGCTTTCTCTATGATTTGCTTGACCTTCACTTGAACTCTGTTGAACTCTGCATCCAGCAAATGAGTAGATTAAGCATGTCTGGTTGGAGGGGTGTATGCTGGGCGAAGAACATTCAGAAATCTCTTCCAATACACATTGCCTATGAGGATTAGAGGTGAACCAGTTGCATTCACAGCTCGAGCAAGACATTCATCAGCATTTCTCTGACTACTTCCTCCATTGAGTCAAAAAAAACATATGATTCCAGGAGGACCATGAGCTGTTGCTATCGATAAGGTGTCTGATTCATAATTTTCACCTCGAATAGAAGTAGAGGGACTTTGTCAGAGGTTGCTTGCTGTGAGCGCTAAGGGAACTTTATGCACTTGGCCAGATGATCCTGCATCTTTGTTGCATTCTTCACATATGATTTTGGACAGTATTTGCAAATGTACACAGCTTTTCCTTCTACATTAGCTGCAGTTAAATGTCTCCACACATCAGATAGTGTCCTGTAAAGATGAGAAAATATGAGTTTAAAAAAATATATATATATACAATTCCATGTACAGATAAATAGTTAAGCAGTTAGATTAAACAACTCCTCTGTAAGAGAAATGAAACGTATGGAAACAGGTGAATTAACAGTTCTCCGTTAGCAGGCACAAGCAAGCTAAAACCCACATGGTAGCAAAAACTAACTAGCAGAAATTGTTAAGTTAGAAATTATTTAAACACACTTTGCTGTAGGCTACTATTTACTAGTTAACAAAAAAATGATGTATGTCATAAAATATATTCACCCCACCCAGTATTGAAATCAAAACTTACCAGAAAGCATGTAGTCCTTGGCTCAAACAGTGTAGTAGTGTAGGCTCAAAAGCATCTCAATGTGCAAGATCTTGATTATCAGCTGTACATGTGATGGAAGAGTGCACTGCGCATGCAGAGGGCTGCAATTCCATTGAATTGGGTATAGTTTAACCAAAATATGCCACAAGACCTAGAATTGCCTTGTGTATCCCATAAAAAAGTTTCACTGATATAAGCTAACTTTTTTGATGAATTTAAGCAAAATTCCCAGGCTTAACCTCCCATGGAAAATGTAAGGAAAACTTCCAGAAATTTGCCGGCAAGTTTCCAACCCTTTATGTATCTAAATAAATGTCACTAAAAACAGCTTAAATGTAGTTGGCTAGCTAGCAAGCAAGATAAGTTGCCAGCCAATATAGAATGAAAAACTGAGTCACATCCATAGTTACAAACAATAAGACTGAACGACTGGGTCACGTCTCTGGCAATCGAAACGATAGAACTAATGACTAGCCGGCTTGGGTAGCAGCCCTAGATTTGTGTCGAAACTATATCTTATGGAAGGATGAAATAGTATGAATAAGTTCATAAAAATAAGGTTTTTAATGAACATTTGTCAATCATTATTTGAATATGTTGGTAACCCGTTGTATGAAAGTGATAATGCCCTCGAAGCCGGTGTTTGGCTTCACCGGCTTCGAGGGAATTATCACTTAAATATAACAACCAATTTACTCAAAGATAAAATAAAGCTCCATTGTTCTACAGGCAGTTTTGGCCATTTTGCTCTGATGTAGCTCTCTGGAGCTCTCTGGAGAGCTCTGTAACACTCTGGAGCTCTTTGGAGCTTTCAAACCGCCGCTTTACCCATGTGTGTAGCGTGGTGTAGCGTTTGGCCGGAGCAAGGAGGTTAGGCAGGCAAGCTCTCTGTGGCGCTGATGGAGCTCTCCGTAGCTTTGACGGCGCTCTCTGTAGCTTTGACGGCGCTCTCTGTAGCTCTATGGAGCTCTGATGGCGCTCTCTGTAGCTCTGATGGAGCTCTCTGTAGCTCTGATGGAGCTCTCTGTAGCTCTGATGGAACTCTCTGTAGCTCTGATGGAACTCTCTGTAGCTCTGATGGAACTCTCTGTAGCTCTGATGGAACTCTCTGTAGCTCTGATGGAACTCTCTGTAGCTCTGATGGAACTCTCTGTAGCTCTGATGGAACTCTCTGTAGCTCTGATGGAACTCTCTGTAGCTCTGATGGAACTCTCTGTAGCTCTGATGGAACTCTCTGTAGCTCTGATGGAACTCTCTGTAGCTCTGATGGAACTCTCTGTAGCTCTGATGGAACTCTCTGTAGCTCTGATGGAACTCTCTGTTTGAATGTGAAACTCAAGTGAACTTGAGTTACAGAGTTAATTGAGAACTCACGACAGTGTTACACTGATAAGCTCCCTCCTGTCTCTCTTTGTGATCAATGTGCTCTCTATGCTAAGCGTCAGTGTGAATTCGGAGCTGTGAATTCGGAGCTGTGACTCAACTCTGTGCAGTGAACCAGGTAAGTACTGTTCTATAGAGACTTAGACTGAGCACAGAGCTCCTGCATGCAGCTTAAAAGAAAGAGAAGTGTGGTGCATAGTTTGAGACACAAAAGCACCCACATTGACATGTGAATATATAGAATAGAAACCTGCTACATTTCCTTGGCAAGAGTTGGTTTAATGTGCCACAGCAAGCTGTCAACACATAACATCTAATTGTATCATTACTATGACAACCAGTGGAAATCAGAGATCCACTTAAATATCAGAGACTCTGGTGAACAGTAAAATAACAATGTGATTGATAGCTAGTACTAAAAAGGCCCCATAGGGAGTTGAAGACGTAGAAGCAGTAACCATGTCCATTCTACCCATTAAGTCTTTATGGTTCAAGACAGTAGTGGTGGAAGGTGGACCGGGAGCAACAGTTATCCTTTAGTACATATCCACACAGGGACTCTGTACATTAACTCTTATAGGAGAGCACTGTGGATTTTTTATTTATTTTTTTATTTCACCTTTATTTAACCAGGTAGGCTAGTTGAGAACAAGTTCTCATTTGCAACTGCGACCTGGCCAAGATGAAGCATAGCAGTGTGAACAGACAACAACACAGAGTTACACATGGAGTAAACAATAAACAAGTCAATAACATGGTAGGGGAAAAAAAGAGAATCTATATACAATGTGTGCAAAAGGCATGAGGAGGTAGGCAATAAATCGAATAATTACAATTTAGCAGATTAACACTGGAGTGATAAATCATCAGATGATCATGTGCAAGTGGAGATACTGGTGTGCAAAAGAGCAGAAAAGTAAATAAATAAAAGCAGTATGGGGGGTGAGGTAGGTAAATTGGGTGGGCTATATACCGATGGACTATGTACAGCTGCAGCGATCGGTTAGCTGCTCGGATAGCAGATGTTTAAAGTTGTTGAGGGAGATAAAAGTCTCCAACTTCAGAGATTTTTGCAATTCGTTCCAGTCGCAGGCAGCAGAGAACTGGAAGGAAAGGCGTCCAAATGAGGTTTTGGCTTTAGGGATGATCAGTGAGATACACCTGCTGGAGCGCGTGCTACGGGTGGGTGTAGCCATCGTGACCAGTGAACTGAGATACGGCGGCACTTTACCTAGCATAGCCTTGTAGATGACCTGGAGCCAGTGGGTCTGACGACGAACATGTAGCGAGGGCCAGCCGACTAGGGCATACAGGTCGCAGTGGTGGGTCGTATAAGGTGCTTTAGTAACAAAACGGATGGCACTGTGATAAACTGCATCCAGTTTGCTGAGTAGAGTATTGGAAGCTATTTTGTAGATGACATCGCCGAAGTCGAGGATCGGTAGGATAGTCAGTTTTACTAGGGTAAGTTTGGCGGCGTGAGTGAAGGAGGCTTTGTTGCAAAATAGAAAGCCGACTAGATTTGATTTTGGATTGGAGATGTTTGATATGAGTCTGGAAGGAGAGTTTGCAGTCTAGCCAGACACCTAGGTACTTATAGATGTCCACATATTCTAGGTCGGAACCGTCCAGGGTGGTGATGCTAGTCGGGCGTGCGGGTGCAGGCAGCGAACGGTTGAAAAGCATGCATTTGGTTTTACTAGCGTTTAAGAGCAGTTGGAGGCCACGGAAGGAGTGTTGTATGGCATTGAAGCTCGTTTGGAGGTTAGATAGCACAGTGTCCAAGGAAGGGCCAGAAGTATACAGAATGGTGTCGTCTGCGTAGAGGTGGATCAGGGAATCGCCCGCAGCAAGAGCAACATCATTGATATATACAGAGAAAAGAGTCGGCCCGAGAATTGAACCCTGTGGTACCCCCATAGAGACTGCCAGAGGACCGGACAACATGCCCTCCGATTTGACACACTGAACTCTGTCTGCGAAGTAGTTGGTGAACCAGGCAAGGCAGTCATTAGAAAAACCGAGTCTACTGAGTCTGCCGATAAGAATATGGTGATTGACAGAGTCGAAAGCCTTGGCCAGGTCGATGAAGACGGCTGCACAGTACTGTCTTTTATCGATGGCGGTTATGATATCGTTTAGTACCTTGAGCGTGGCTGAGGTGCACCCGTGACCGGCTCGGAAACCGGATTGCACAGCGGAGAAGGTACGGTGGGATTCGAGATGGTCAGTGATCTGTTTGTTGACTTGGCTTTAGAAGACCTTAGATAGGCAGGGCAGGATGGATATAGGTCTGTAACAGTTTGGGTCCAGGGTGTCTCCCCCTTTGAAGAGGGGGATGACCGCGGCAGCTTTCCAATCCTTGGGGATCTCAGATGATACGAAGGAGAGGTTGAACAGGCTGGTAATAGGGGGTGCGACAATGGCGAAGGACAGTTTCAGAAATAGGGGGTCCAGATTGTCAAGCCCAGCTGATTTGTATGGGTCCAGGTTTTCCAGCTCTTTCAGAACATCTGCTATCTGGATTTGGGTAAAGGAGAAGCTGGGGAGGCTTGGGCGAGTAGCAGCGGGGGGGGCGGGGCTGTTGGCCAAGGTTGGAGTCGCCAGGAGGAAGGCATGGCCAGCCGTTGAGAAATGCTTGTTGAAGTTTGATTATCACGGATTTATCGGTGGTGACCGTGTTACCTAGCCTCAGTGCAGTGGGCAGCTGGGAGGAGGTGCTCTTGTTCTCCATGGACTTTACAGTATCCCAGAACTTTTTGGAGTTAGAGCTACAGGATGCAAATTTCTGCTTGAAAAAGCTGGCCTTTGCTTTCCTGACTGACTGCGTGTATTGGTTCCTGACTTCCCTGAACAGTTGCATATCGCGGGGGCTCTTCGATGCTATTGCAGTTCGCCACAGGATGTTTTTGTGCTGGTCGAGGGCAGTCAGGTCTGGAGTGAACCAAGGGCTATATCTGTTCTTAGTTCTGCATTTTTTGAACGGAGCATGCTTGTCTAATATGGTGAGGAAGTAACTTTTAAAGAATGACCAGGCATCCTCAACTGACGGGATCAGGTCAATATCCTTCCAGGGTACCCGGGCCAGGTCGATTAGAAAGGCCTGCTCGCAGAAGTGTTTTAGGGAGCGTTTGACAGTGATGAGGGGTGGTCGTTTGACCGCGGACCCGTAGCGGATACAGGCAATGAGGCAGTGATCGCTGAGATCTTGATTGAAGACAGCAGAGGTGTATTTGGAGGGCAAGTTGGTCAGGATAATGTCTATTAGGGTGCCCATGTTTACGGATTTAGGGTTGTACCTGGTGGGTTCCTTGATGATTTGTGTGAGATTGAGGGCATCTAGCTTAGATTGTAGGACTGCCGGGGTGTTAAGCATATCCCAGTTTAGGTCACCTAACAGAACAAACTCTGAAGCTAGATGGGGAGCGATCAATTCACAGATGGTGTCCAGGGCACAGCTGGGAGCTGAGGGGGGTCGGTAGCAGGCGGCAACAGTGAGAGACTTATTTCTGGAGAGATTAATTTTTAAAATTAGAAGTTCGAACTGTTTGGGCATAGACCTGGAAAGTATGACAGAACTTTGCAGGCTATCTCTGCAGTAGATTGCAACTCCTCCCCCTTTGGCAGTTCTATCTTGACGGAAAGTGTTATAGTTGGGTATGGAAATCTCAGAATTTTTGGTGGCCTTCCTAAGCCAGGATTCAGACACGGCAAGGACATCAGGGTTGGCAGAGTGTGCTAAAGCGGTGAGTAAGACAAACTTAGGGAGGAGGCTTCTGATGTTGACATGCATGAGGCCAAGGCTTTTTCGATCACAGAAGTCAACAAATGAGGGTGCCTGGGGACATGCAGGGCCTGGGTTTACCTCCACATCACCCGAGGAACAGAGGAGTAGTAGGATGAGGGTGCGGCTAAAGGCTATCAAAACTGGTCGCCTAGAGCGTTGGGGACAAGGAATAAAAGGAGCAGATTTATGGGCGTGGTAGAATAGATTCTGGGCATAATGTGCAGACAGGGGTATGGTGGAGCACGGGTACAGCGGAGGCAAGCCCAGGCACTGGGTGATGATAAGAGAGGTTGTATCTCTGGACATGCTGGTCTCAATGGGTGAGGTCACCGCATGTGTGGGAGGTGGGACAAAGGAGGTATCAGAGGTACGGAGAGTGGAACTACGGGGTCCATTGCAAACCAAAACAATGATAACTAGCCTGAACAACAGTATACAAGGCATATTGATATTTGAGAGAGACATACAGTAAGGCATAAAGTGATTGCAGGTCTTGATTGGGAGAGCTAGCTAAAACAACAGGTGAGATAACAGCAGCTAGTCAGCTAACACAGCAACAGCAGGTAAAAATGGCGACGACTAGGCAGAGAGGGTCGGATTAACTACACACAGAGCCTGAGTTAAAACACAGAGCCGACAGATAAAACACAAATAAACAGAATGGAGTACCGTGAATTAATGGACAGTCCGGCAGGCATCAGCTATGTAGCCAAGTGATCATAGTGTCCAGGGGGCAGCCGTAGATGGAGCAGGGAAGCCGCCACTACGCTAGCACGCGGCGTTTAAACTTAGTAGCCCGGGGGGTGGTCTGCTCAGACGGAGGGGGTCTGCTCAGACGGAGGCCGGTTGAGGGCACAGCGGATGGGGTATTCGTCTGCAGACCAGGCGTGGTCGTGTCGACAGAGAATCCAAGCCGGATGGCGATGGCGAAAGAGAGGTTGTAATTGTAGAATTGTGTTTGCTAACTGGTGCTAGCTTCGTGGCAGTGGCGCTAGCTGCGCTAGCTGCAAGCTAGCTGTGAGGATCAGAAGTAGTGGCTCAGGGATTACGGCAGGAATCCGGCGTTGTTGTCGAGAGACAGTCCGATGCTGGTAAATTGGTGAGTAATATCCAGGCTAATAAATAACAGGGCTGGTGTCTGTGCAGAAGGTAAAAGCTGCTAGCAGCGGCTAAAAATGACTAAATAGCTTGTAGCTGATTAGCTGGTTAGCTACTGGGGGTTCTTGAATGTGTTCCAAAGTTAAAAAATAATAGCGATTCCGTATCACATTGGGTGAGGTAGGTTACCGGAAGGTATAATCGAATTAAAAATCGAAAAGAGATAGAAAAAAAATATATATATATATACAAGAAATACGAAAAAATACGAAAAATACAAACGTACACGAGAGGACGAAACAAAACACGTCTACGCCATCTTGGAATATCGATAGTGGTGGCTATAGGTGGCTATATACACATTCGGTTCAAAAGGAAATATACAGTATCAGACTTACCATCATCTTCTCAAAGAGGTCGTTGATCTCCTTCTCGGAGAGGTTCATGGAGCGGTCGTCGAAGAGGGGCTGGGGCAGGGGCATCTCTACCTGAGTGGACAGGGGGTCTGTGGAGTGCTGAATCAGGGGCTTGTCCTTTTTATTCCCAGTCTTCCGAAAACTGGTGATCCGGTCACGCTGAAGGGGAAAGAATGTGGCGTTACCAAAGTGCGTACGGTAAGCGTTATGACAGAGTATTTCCCTAGGCGTTAGGCTTTCTGAATGCTTACATACTGACATATAGGCTTTATCTAGGAGTATTTCCCTAGGCGTTAGGCTTTCTGAATGCTTACATACTGACATATAGGCTTTATCTAGGAGTATTTCCCTAGGCGTTAGGCTTTCTGAATGCTTACATACTGACATATAGGCTTTATCTAGGAGTATTTCCCTAGGCGTTAGGCTTTCTGAATGCTTACATACTGACATATAGGCTTTATCTAGGAGTATTTCCCTAGGCGTTAGGCTTTCTGAATGCTTACAAACTGACATATAGGCTTTATCTAGGAGTATTTCCCTAGGCGTTAGGCTTTCTGAATGCTAACATACTGTAAGGTTGTGTAATGCTGTCATATGCCTTCCCTGACATGTCTTTCCATCTCCTTCCCAACCTTTAAACGAGTATCAGCTGGGCTCAAATCCAGGTTGGGGTGGTACCACAGGACGGCTAAAGTAAAGTGTTTGCCTATGACAAGGGACAGACCTAGTGTTCGTTCATTATGTTTTATCATTCATCTTTTCTGTTAGATTAAATTATGCGCGTGAAAAATGGCTAACATTGCTTGCTCTATTTCTTTCAAACTGGCCTTGATTTATTCATCTGTACAGTTCATGTGTATCTGAATGAAAATAGTACATAATAAAACAGTGCACTGTAAACTACAGTGAGAGTCATAGATTTGACTCACCTTCACACTTACTATTAACCCTGTAGGTTATGTTTGTTCAATATCACAGACTGTTAGGAGAGTCTGTAGAACTTCAGTACAGAGGAACATACCTGCATTAGAAAGATACTCTCTCCTCACTGTATTCAGCTATTCTAGCTACACCGATGAATACAGAAGAAATGTAGGTCTAATGTACATACCTTTACCTGATCTGTACATAATTTAATTTGCCTTGTGCAATGTAACAAATGGAATAGTGCCAAAAGTGCGAACTGCAATCAAGAGCATCTCATATGTATTCAGGTCTGATGACGGAAGACAGAACAAGATCAAACGAGATGCTGCCAGCAGCACACACCTTTGTTACAGAGTCAGAAGAGGGTAAGTCCACGCACCAGTCGCTGTTAGTCAGTCGTCATTAGTATTAGCTATATGGGTTTAGGGGTTATGCTTGTGCGGAATGGATGAGTGCACATACATATGAAATAGAATAAGACAAATAAAAACTAAAGGAAATTAAATCAATGACGTCACACCTGAATCTACACACCTGAATCTACGTTGTGGAAGGACCAGGGCAAGTCAAACCAATGATGGTGAACATGATTGGAGAACCTTCATGTAATACAATCCCTTCAAACAGCACCAGTGTTTGACCCAAAGAGAGTGCACTTGTTCTTTGTTAATAAATTATTTGGAGGAATAACGTGTAACAAATAAAAAATGTAATCCTAACCGATTCAGAATACTGTTGGGTTCATTCCTGTAATATTTGACTGATTAGACTTTCAAAAAAATAATTCAATAATTCATATTAAAGGACGTTATTGTTTGGGTACATAACATAACCATCATATACTGTAAAGACAAGCATACAGGAACCCAACTTGGTTAACAGAAGGCACCGTGTAACACTGGTTTCCTTGATCAATCCACAGATGTCAGTTCATCTTCCTGTGCTGCCATGACACAAAGACGATGATGCAAAACCAAATACACACGGAAATGAAAACAGGACGCCTTACCATGTCGTCATCCAATGTTCTTATGTGTACGTTCTGTTGAAGGGAAGGCACAATGTGAACAATAAGATCCATTTGAAAATAATGTGTGTGAGAATATCCTAAACAACCAATACACAGTGACAGATGGACACACACAAACAGCCACACCTATGAATGACACCAAGCAGTAAGCCCCATTTGGATCGTGCATGTCCATTAATCGTTGCTGTAATATACAGTAATAGTGTATGTATTGAAGTGGAGGTAAGTATTGTCCAACTAACCTAGTCGATATTAGAGGTCGATTTCAAGTTTTCATAACAATCGTAAATCGGTATTTTTGGACAACGATTTGGCCAATTCTTTTAATATTTTTTTTTACACCTTTATTTATCCTTTATTTAACTAGGCAAGTCAGTTAAGAACACATTCTTATTTTCAATGACAGCTAAGGAACGGTGGGTTAACTGCCTTGTTCAGGGGCAGAATGACAGACTTTTACCTTGTCAGTTTGGGGATTCAATCTTGCAACCTTACAGTTAACTAGTCCAACGCTCTAACCACCTGATTACATTGCACTCCACGAGGAGACTAGCATTAAACTTATCTTATAAAAAACAATCAATCATAATCACTAGTTAACTACACATGGTTGATGATATTACTAGTTCATCTAGCGTGTCCTGCGTTGCATATAATCGATGCGGTGCGTATTCGCGAAAAAGGACTGACTTGCTCCAATGTATACCTAACCATAAACATCAATGCCTTTATTAAAATCAATACACAAGTATATATTTTTAAACCTGCATATTTAGTTAATATTGCCTGCTAACCTGGCTCGTTGCGAACTCTGTGAAGACTATTTCTTCCTAACAAAGACAGCCAACTTCGCCAAACGGGGGATGATTTTTAAAAAAGCACAATTGTTGCACGACTGTACCTAACCATAAACATCAATGCCTTTCTTAAAATCAATACACAGAAGTATATATTTTTAAACCTGCATATTTTGCTAAAAGAAATCCAGGTTAGCAGGCAATATTAACCAGGTGAAATTGTGTCACTTCTCTTGCGTTCATTGCACGCAGAGGCAGTGTATATGCAAGAGTTTGGGCCGCCTAATTTGCCAGAATTTTACGTAATTATGACATAACATTGAAGGCTGTGCAATGTAACAGGAATATTTAGACTTATGGATGCCACCCGTTAGATAAAATACGTAACGGTTCCGTATTTCACTGAAAGAATTAATGTCTTGTTTTCGAGATGATAGTTTCCGTTTTCGACCACATTAATGACCTAAGGCTTGTATTTCTGTGTGTTATTATGTTATAATTAAGTCTATGATTTGATAGAGCAGTCTGACTGAGCGATGGTTGGCACTAGCAGGCTCGTAATCATTCAAAGAGCACTTTCGTGCGTTTTGTCAGCAGCTCGTCGCTGTGCTTCAAGCATTGAGCTGTTTATGACTTCAAGCCTATCAACTCCCGAGGTTAGGCTGGTGTAACGGATGTGAAATGGCTAGCTAGTTAGCGGGGTGCGCGCTAATAGCATTTCAAACGTCACTCGCTCTGAGACTTGGAGTGGTTGTTCCCCTTGCTCTGCAAGGGCCGCGGCTTTTGTGGAGCGATGTGTAACGCTGCTTTGAGGGTGGCTGTTGTCGATGTGTTCCTGGTTCGAGCCCAGGTAGGGGTGAGGAGAGGGAAGGAAGCTATACTGTTACACTGGCAATACTAAAGTGCCTATAAGAACATCCAATAGTCAAAGGTTAATGAAGTACAAATTGTATAGAGGGAAATAGTCCTATAATAACTACACCGTAAAACTTTTTTCCTGGGCATATTGAAGACTCCTGTTAAAAGGAACCACCAGCTTTCATATGTTCTCATGTTCTGAGCAAGGAACTTAAACGTTAGCTTTTTTACATGGCACATATTGCACTTTTACTTTCTTCTCCAACACTTTGTTTTTGCATTATTTAAACCAAATTGAACATGTTTCATTTTATTTGAGGCTAAATTGATTTTATTGATGTATTATATTAAGTTAAAATCAGTGTTCATTCAGTACTGTTGTAATTGCCATTATTACAAATATGGATTTTTTTATTTTATTATTATTTTTATTATTATTATTATTTTTACAATTATTATTCTTATATATATATATATATATATATATATATATATATATATATATATATATATATATATATATATATATATATTATTTTTTATTATTATTATTTTTTTTTTTTTAATCGGCCGATTAATCGGTATCGGCTTTTTTGGTCCACCAATAATCGGTATCGGCGTTGAAAAATCACATCTTCAACTGTGACTGCCATAAACAACAAATATTTATTTACTTCCCATTGTAATTTTTGTGGATCACCTGTTGGCTAACTTCCTCCTTTTTAGTAACAAAACCCCTAAGCAAACAAAATTCGAATTCACTTTAGACATTCTTGTACCCTCTACAATCACTGTGATGATTATTATTATTTGACCCTGCTGGTCATCTATGGACGTTTGAACATCTTGAAGAATGATCTGGTCTTAATGGCCATGTACTCTTATAATCTCCACCCGGCACAGCCAGAAGAGGACTGGCCACCCCTCAGGGCCTGGTTTCTCTCTAGGTTTCTTCCTAGGTTCCTGCCTTTCTAGGGAGTTTTTCAGAGGCACTATGCTTCTACATCTGCATTGCTTGCTGTTTGGGGTTTTAGGCTGGGTTTCTATATAAGTACTTTGTGATATCTGCTGATGTAAAAAAGGCTTTATAAATACATTTGATTGATCAGGGGATGCCAACAGGGCCAACGCATTGTCAGAACTGTTGTGCTGTTATCTAGTATGGTTAGCTTTACTGCCAGATAAGGACCACTAACCATGTGACTCTGAACGATCACAAACATTGATTAGGCTAAACCTTCTCTCTCAACTTATAGAAGCAGCCAATAGGGTTGTAGTCTCAATCATAACGCTAGCTTAGCTCCTAGCTTATGACTCATGACCACTTTCTACAAGTGTTTAAAACATTGCACATTTTTCAAATGGGGTAATTAAACATATTTTAATCAATTTAACAACAAGGGAACCTCTGTCGAGCTAATTGTCTTGACTTTAGTGGAAACCATCAGTTTACTTCTGAACAGTCATTACACACGGCAATGCCGCAACAATGCAATTTACCACATAACAATTAAGCATGCACGTCCTCTGGGCTTCTCTGGCTTATTAAAACCCCCAAAGTTTTCACTGTAATAAATGTTTATTGCACAACATTAATTCTTCAAAATAACCCAAATCAAATTAGCCCTCGGCCCCTTTGTAATTGAAATATGATTTTGATTCAATAAAGGTCAATGAAATGGGAAACTTAAGTGCAATTTGGCTGAATTTATGGGTCCATTTGAGAACGGGGAATATCACGAGTATGCCTCATCTGGCGAGAGTTTTTAAATGCTAATGACTACTATAACTCTACCCAAAGTTTGCTTTCCTCTTGGCCGAAGGATAATAGGGCCTATTTTAACTTCAGACACCGGCCTGCATTGGCAAAGCTAAAATGTTGTTGTAATGTTTCCCAGGGCCGTTATAGTGGGAGTGCTGCCTTATAGATCATAATGATTAAGATTACATAGACAGCAGGGGGGGGGGGGGGGGGGGTCTGATCCTAGGTCAACACTCCTACTCTGAGACACTTCATGGGTCCAGAGGTTCAACTTGCTTGCTCAAAGTGATATTTGTTCACACCACTAGGTGGCGCATGACACATTTACACAACTGCATTACATACAAACTGTTCACGTCTTTCAATGCCATACATAGCAAAATTAGGCCTAGTTTCAAATATGTTTGTCAACATATGTTCTTTTTTACACCATGTGCACATGAAGCCCTTAATGCTCACTTAAAAGGGGGGGGGGGGGGGGGAACCCCATAAAAAAAAAGTGGCATATTCAGAGATCCTCTAAAAAGCCAGCATGGAGACAGGCTTACCAGGAAATAAGGGTTTTGCTTTAATTACTTCTAATTAATACCAAACAAAGGATGTCTGGGAGTGCCTGGCATTGTTGGCACGAACGACTGTACCACCATGTGCTGCAACTAACAGTTCTTAGCAAACTTGTTTTACTGCTCCCTCTCTCCCACTCTGCTCCGTAGCCTCTAGTGTGCCAACTTCTCACTTCCACTCGACAGATTTTTAACCTTGTCAGCTCGGGGGATCCAATCTTGCAACCTTACAGTTAACTAGTCCAATGCTCTAACACCTGATTACATTGCACTCCACGAGGAGCCTGCCTGTTACGCGAATGCAGTAAGCTAAGGTAAATTGCTAGCTAGCATTAAACTTATCTTATAAAAAACAATCAATATATGACTGTCATTGCTCCAATGTGTACTTAACCATAAACATCAATGCCTTTCTTAAAATCAATACACAAGTATATATTTTTAAACCTGCATATTTAGCTAAAAGAAATCCAGGTTAGCAGGCAATATTAACCAGGTGAAATTGTGTCATTTCTCTTGCGTTCATTGCACGCAGAGTCAGGGTATATGCAACAGTTTGGGCCGCCTGGCTCTTTGCGAACTAATTTGCCAGAATGTTACGTAATTATGACATAACATTGAAGGTTGTGCAATGTAACAGGAATATTTAGACTCATGGATGCCACCCGTTAGATAAAATACGGAACGGAATAAACGTTTTGTTTTCGAGGTGATAGTTTCCGGATTAGTCAAAGGTATATGGTTTAGAGAGAAATAGTCAACGCGTTATAATTCCTGTAATAACTTGCGGCTGAACTTGAAAGGGGTTCCTTCGTTATTTTACCGTTCATGTCTTCCATAGAGAATGTCTTGATCTACTTCAAATAAGGTCTGTGTTTCGTGCAGGCTTAAACCGCCTCGACGTTTTGATACCCGTGTAAATCTCACTAGGTTAAGGTAACGTTTGTCAACATATTTTCATAAATCCACTCTACAAAAAAATGTATCTTCGCTTATATTTAGCCAATATTGATCAGAGTTACCTTGTCCTATGGATATCTACACAGTTATAAAATTGGCAAGGTGGTGTAAGCCTACACGAAACACAGACCTTATTTTAAGTGAATCTAAAAATATCCTATGGAATAAATGAAGGAACCGCTTTTCAGATTTTGCTAGGTGTCATGGGAATTATGACTCGCACTTTGGTCGTCAATTCTTACCATGCCCATTATTAAAATAGGATTTCCTGCATATAGAAATTACAGTTTTTGTTTTCAACATTCATCACAGGTAACTTAAACTCTATTTTTATTCAAACAGTTGAGAGTATTTGTCTGCTAAGCAGACTCTTCAGTATCATTGTCACTTCAGAGACACTTCACACACACTTCACTTTTTATGTATTATATTAAGTTAAAATAAAAGTGTTCATTGTTCATTCAGTATTGTTGCAATTGTCATTATTACAAAAATGTGTGTGTGTGTATGATATATATATATACAAAACATTTTTTTTATTTTATTAAAAAAATTATAATCGGTATCGGCGTTGAAAAATCATAATCGGTCGACCTCTAGTATAGAGTACAGTATATACATATGAGATGAGTAATGTAGGGTATGTAAACATTATATTAAGTGGCATTGTTTAAAGTGGCTAGTGATACATTTTTACCAACATTTTTCCATTATTAAAGTGGCTGGAGTTGAGTCAGTATGTTGGCAGCAGCCACTCAATGTTAATGGTGGCTGTTTAACAGTCTGATGGCCTTGAGATAGAAGCTGTTTTTCAGTCTCTCGGTCCCTGCTTTGATGCACCTGTACTGACCTCGCCTTCTAATTTCCTTCTTAGTTAAACCAAACAGCTGAAAAATAGTGGTTCACAGTTAACACCTCATATCCAGTCCCCTCTGGTTCAACATGCTAGGCTCCAGTCCCCTCTGGTTCAACATGCTAGGCTCCAGTCCCCTCTGGTTCAACATGCTAGGCTCCAGTCCCCTCTGGTTCAACATGCTAGGCTCCAGTCCCCTCTGGTTCAACATGCTAGGCTCCAGTCCCCTCTGGTTCAACATGCTAGGCTCCAGTCCCCTCTGGTCCAACATGCTAGGCTCCAGTCCCCTCTGGTCCAACATGCTAGGCTCCAGTCCCCTCTGGTTCAACATGCTAGGCTCCAGTCCCCTCTGGTTCAACATGCTAGGCTCCAGTCCCCTCTGGTTCAACATGCTAGGCTCCAGTCCCCTCTGGTTCAACATGCTAGGCTCCAGTCCCCTCTGGTTCAACATGCTAGGCTCCAGTCCCCTCTGGTTCAACATGCTAGGCTCCAGTCCCCTCTGGTTCAACATGCTAGGCTCCAGTCCCCTCTGGTTCAACATGCTAGGCTCCAGTCCCCTCTGGTTCAACATGCTAGGCTCCAGTCCCCTCTGGTTCAACATGCTAGGCTCCAGTCCCCTCTGGTTCAACATGCTAGGCTCCAGTCCCCTCTGGTTCAACATGCTAGGCTCCAGTCCCCAGTGGTTCAACATGCTAGGCTCCAGTCCCCTCTGGTTCAACATGCTAGGCTCCAGTCCCCAGTGGTTCAACATGCTAGGCTCCAGTCCCCTCTGGTTCAACATGCTAGGCTCCAGAGACATCTGGTTCAACATGCTAGGCTCCAGTCCCCAGTGCCCTGTGGTTCAACATGCTAGGCTCCAGTCCCCAGTGGTTCAACATGCTAGGCTCCAGTCCCCTCTGGTTCAACATGCTAGGCTCCAGTCCCCTCTGGTTCAACATGCTAGGCTCCAGTCCCCAGTGGTTCAACATGCTAGGCTCCAGTCCCCTCTGGTTCAACATGCTAGGCTCCAGTCCCCAGTGGTTCAACATGCTAGGCTCCAGTCCCCTCTGGTTCAACATGCTAGGCTCCAGAGACATCTGGTTCAACATGCTAGGCTCCAGTCCCCAGTGCCCTGTGGTTCAACATGCTAGGCTCCAGTCCCCAGTGGTTCAACATGCTAGGCTCCAGTCCCCCGTGCCATGTGGTTCAACATGCTAAGCTCCAGTCCCCAGTGTTTCAACATGCTAGGCTCCAGTCCCCAGTGCCCTGTGGTTCAACATGCTAAGCTCCAGTCCCCAGTGCCCTGTGGTTCAACATGCTAGGCTCCAGTCCCCAGTGCCCTGTGGTTCAACATGCTAGGCTCCAGTCCCCAGTCCCCTCTGGTTCAACATGCTAAGCTCCAGTCCCCAGTCCCCTCTGGTTCAACATGCTAGGCTCCAGTCCCCAGTGGTTCAACATGCTAGGCTCCAGTCCCCTCTGGTTCAACATGCTAGGCTCCAGTCCACTCTGGTTCAACATGCTAGGCTCCAGTCCCCTCTGGTTCAACATGCTAGGCTCCAGAGACATCTGGTTCAACATGCTAGGCTCCAGTCCCCAGTGCCCTGTGGTTCAACATGCTAGGCTCCAGTCCCCAGTGGTTCAACATGCTAGGCTCCAGTCCCCCGTGCCATGTGGTTCAACATGCTAAGCTCCAGTCCCCAGTGTTTCAACATGCTAGGCTCCAGTCCCCAGTGCCCTGTGGTTCAACATGCTAAGCTCCAGTCCCCAGTGCCCTGTGGTTCAACATGCTAGGCTCCAGTCCCCAGTGCCCTGTGGTTCAACATGCTAGGCTCCAGTCCCCAGTCCCCTCTGGTTCAACATGCTAAGCTCCAGTCCCCAGTCCCCTCTGGTTCAACACGCTATGCTCCAGCCAATTAAGTCTTCCCTACATCTCTCCATTAGGCCTGCAGACAGCAGAGCTAAATCATACTAGGGACCCTGATCCCTCATTCCTGAGAGACCCAATTATATACTGGGCCAGTCAGTCAGATGAAACTTTCACTATGAGGGGAGCCCATAGCCACTGACTAGGATGCCCATTCAACAGTGCAGTGTGGCTTCAGTCTATGAAGGGGGAGTCAGCCAGTCGGTAAGTCTCTAAAGAGTAATACTACTACCAGCCTGGTCCCAGATCTATTTGTGCTGTATTGCCATCTCCTATGGTCAATCGACTGAAGGCTAGTGATAGTGAAGCGGCATCTGTCCGTTTTGATAGGGGGTTTCACATGAAGGGGACTGTTTCACAGCCATCCCCCTTCCAAACAGATCGGTTACCAGGCTAGAATACTACTAGATCAGAGGGAAACACAGACACACATACTGATCTCTATTATTCAAGATGGATATGCATCCATACGGCGGAATGTGCATCCATACCAGTCTACCGGTATTCACTATATATTGCCCAGTCCTATTCAGCCATCAAGCAAAATACATGATCATGTTTTAAAGTCCTAAATGTAAACCTACTGCAGTTGCAAAGGTTTTGCTTTTTGTGCATCTCTTCAACTGGCATCACAAGAGTACCATGTAAACAAGCCACACCTCTGAGGAAATACCTAAACACTTAAGATAGTGCTAGGAACTGCCAGGGACCATACAATATTATCATGATACTTAGGTGCCGATGCAATATGTATTGCGATTCTCACGATTCTACATGTATTGTGATTCGATACGGTGATTTAATTGCGATTCGATGTTCCAAACATATTGCTCACCATATGTCTGCTGCAGAAGGACAAGAGAGAGCAATGACAAAACAAGTTGATCAGTCAGGGAAATAAAAATGCTGAAAACAAATTAGCTCCCTATTTAAAAAGAAGATGGAGAACAATTAAATAAAAATACTGGAGGTTTGGTACAGGTACAGCAAACTAAAGCAAAAATAATATAGCAATATTTTCAAAACGATACGATATATCATCAAAAATAATATCCCGATATGTAACTATCATTTTCTTCTTCCATTACTATTTTAAGAGGTCATCTCTTGATCACTGTGCCCACAGCTCTCTGCTCCAAGCCCTATTACCAACTGCTGTGTTAATAACATACATGTCATGTACTATTCAAAATGCATTGCTTTCGGTGATCAGGCTACACAATGTAGTAGGTGGAAAATCGACCCATCCATGTAAGCTTCAAAGTGGTGTGCTTTTCATTTCTGAAACGTTTGCATTTTATAGCATCCTCTCTAGACCATTAGTGCATTTAATGACTCGGGTCAAAAGGAAAATCAACTAAATACCATTGACCTGGTTCATTGCAATGCTTTGATGTGAAAGTGGTTATGTGGGGTGTTCTCTCGTAAACACACATGCAGGCCTATTTTAATGGTGACTGAGTTGTCCTTTTCCAGTGAAGCTTCCACTAGCCTAACCAACAGGGCTTCTACAAAGGGTTCTCCTATATTTTTTTTTTTTTTTTAATACAATTTTAAAACATACAAAGGTTCTCCTATGGGGACAGCCAAAGAACCATCTAGGTTCTAGATAGTGCACTGTAGCTGGTTTCTACAGTGCAGTAGTGAATGTGAACAATGGCCGTCTTATCATCACTCAGTACTACATAAGGAGCTGTTATAGACTGATGGACCTATATCAAACTTCCATTGCCTATATTCTATACTCTGCCCCTATAGACAGTACAGAGTCATCTTAGAGATGTGATTGAGCAAATGTCTCGATAAGGATCACCATTACTCAATATTACATAATGATATATTATAGACTGTATGACAGTGTTATTTCCATAGTTATGTAGCCTACTGCAGGACTATATTAACTAGTCTAGGACTAGGCCCCCTAAAGCCTAGGGAGGCATCTGAAATTCTACTCAGTACTGAGTGAGTATAGATCAGGCCCAAGGCTTGTAAATAGTGCAGAGCACCCCTATCCCTACATCATCCCTCCTCTGTTCCCGTGTGTATCAAGAATGGTTCACCACCCAAAGGACATCCAGCTAACTTGACACAACTGTGAGAAGCACTGGAGTTAACATGGGCCAGACCTGCACCATGTATCTGATATAGGTGGGTAGGTTAATGCAGTGTTCATTTTGTATATAGCAGTACTGTGATGCTATTATAATTTGCCCCTCACGACCGACAAGTTCATCCTTTCCTATCATTCAGGCTGGTTAAAGGTGGCTTTCAAATCCAACTCATATTTTGAGTTCATATTGTTTGTGTTCTCGCCAGTGGTGTTCATGTAATACCAATGGGAGTGGGCTAAGACTATTTTGGAAAAGGGGGGACCAAGTAAGAAAGCAGGCATTCCCATGATCAAGTCCAGCTGCTAGGAGGTGTACTCAATGCCACATGTGTATGCACAAAGTACCAGACACCAGCACACACGGGAGTAAAGGGTATTTCTCCAACACTCCAACACTGCCACACACACACACACAGAGGGAAGTGAAGAGAGCCTCTCTCAGAACAAACAAATCTGCCATACACATCAATCAAATAATGGAGCTCTGTCCTCTCTCTGCAAACTGAATTAGGGCCAACTGAATTGAATCAGGAGAGATTCCAAAAGCCATTTCCAAAAACAACAAAATTACCCCCAGGCCTCAGGCAGTGTTAACTCAATTGTAAAAATGAACTTATGAGGTATCACTTGTTTCAATGTCACACCGTATAAGAGGATAAATAACCACAAAAAAAGAGTAGTGTGAGGTTTAGTGGAAAAAGCTCTATTAGCTTTAGTTGAAAGCACAAGTGCCTTTAAATGGGCAGGAATCTGTGGTGCGTCAGTTATTTCAGGAAAGCGGTGGTGCTGTTTACATTTCCCTAAAAACAGCAAAAGGGGAAATCCCACAAAGACCAGCAGTGCTCTGGTTCCAATGGCCTTTCTTTGGATGCCCTGACCACGTAACCACATGGCCACCTGACCACCTGACCACTGCCCTCAGGCTAGGCTGGGTTGTTTTTTTCCCCAGGATTTCAAAATGAATTTGTAAATTGTGCTCCCTGGGGGTTAGCTTCATAGATACTGTACTATAAAACAGTTGGGGCCTTTCTGAAAGGACTGGGGTGGGAAATGTATTTGTGTATACTATATATTGAGACCTTGCAGTGTCTGTTCATCATCAAGACATTGAAGTCATGTGAAAAGAACGGACTATTTAGCGAATAGTTGGGGAGTTTACTAGAGTTTAGGGAGGAAGTGGTTAGTTGGGGGAATTGATTCAGATGAGAATCGCTATTCTGAATCGTTTCTCTGATGCAATAAAAAAATATATGTAAAATTGTGATTCATAGGCTATAGAATCGCAATATGTATAGAATCGTGACCAAATCGAATGTCAACACCAAGCCCTAGTAATTTACGCCACGTCAATGCAGAAGTGTTATTACGAACGAGAAGGAGATGTTCCTTCCACGGCCGGTGTGACTAAAGCATTCTTTACCGCTTCCTGAGTGCCATGAAACACACACTTAGTCTGTTTCCTGCTGTCCTCCTCTCATACAGACCCTCTCGCTGTCTCAAGAATGGAGGACCAGGCCACCAGGGACACCATACAACATCGCAAAATGACATAGAAGAATCAATATCTACATCTATCTCATACTGCTATCAGCCAAGTAAAACCACAGCACAACTACCAGAGTCATCGATATGGTGGGGCTATCCTGTACTATCGATATGGTGGGGCTATCCAGTACTATCGATATGGTGGGGCTATCCAGTACTATCGATATGGTGGGCCTATCCAGTACTATCGATATGGTGGGCCTATCCAGTACTATCGATATGGTGGGGCTTTCCAGTAAGAACTAGGCCTAGACCTTATTCTGTGGTGTTATATCAACTCTGTGGTGGCCATTGCATGTTAGCTGTGTTTAAACTAGGCCTATTCATTAAATCTAGTATTTTTTTAATGGAAGTGTAATGCCTCAACCTCACAGATGCTAGCTATGACTTGATATTCACCCTAAAGCCCCCCTCTCACCTAAAACCGCGCCACAATGCCACTCTCACACCCTTAACATTAACAGCTGGGATACATGACCTGAAATGATGAGTCACAGGTCCAAAATAAGAGTTGCTGTCAAAGGAACAAAAGTTAAGTGTCTCGTTGCACAGTGGTTCACATGATTTAGGCCCACATACTACCTTGAGGGTAATCCCCATTACATTATACTAAGAAACATGACTGTCTCGAGTGGAGTTAGTGATTATATTCATGTGGGTGTAATACTGAAAACAAGCTCTATTAATAAGTAATATTCTCCTGGTTCTGATGGGTATTGGACTAGGTTATATCTGGAAGGCTTATACAGTAGCAGTAGCCTAAAGGGGTCTTTCTATAAACTAAACGAACCAGTGAGCATTCCTTGTAGTGGACAACTGTTTGGAGACGTTAAAGTCATTAAGAATCATTTGCATTTTTTCCCCCATGTGAATACATTAAGATATAAAAAGGGGGAACGTAGATACATTCAATATAATTCATGAGTTGAATCAAAACCTGTTTAAACTCTTTAAATCGTGTGACAAAACACTACCTTACATTACATTTATGATACTGCCGTTTGTTGTTATATCATATACTACGCATTTAACAACAATTACACATTGACCTTGATCCTGTGAAATTCATGGATATGGCTGTCGTACTCTTTTTTTGTATGGCGATCTCAGAAGTGCACTGTACGCTGGTAACATTTTGTCTCCCTATGTTACGGTGTGAAAACTGTTTTCATGGGCACACATATCCAAAATAATGTACTTGATTGCAAAATCCAATGCTTCAAACAGAAAGAGTAACTTTAATATGACTAATAAAACAAATTCTTCAATAATTATCCATAATATTGTTTGATGTGTGTTTGATGTCTAGCTGTTAAGTTAAACGGGGACATTATCACACAACATCAGCTGATTCAGGAAAGGATTTTCTGAATGACAGTGAAGTGATAAAGAGCTTGTGTGATTCTGCACGCCATTTAATAACAGCCAAAGTGCAGGAATTAATGTTGACATTTGTGTCTATGTTGTTACGGGGGTCAAGATAATTACTTTGTGGACAATATTAAATCAATGTTCCTGAGGTAAGATTACGTTCCATGTATGTTTTGATCGTTTGTTTTCCGAGTTAAAACGAAGCAATTGGGAATGTGAAAACGGCTTGTTTATTCGTTTTTCAATGTTCAAATGTGGGGTTAAATGTGGAATGCCTGGTCAAGTGCACAGCCAACACTTCCTGTCCTTTCAAAGTAGGAGGTCACCCTTCTAACTCCATTCTATGAATCTATTAATTAATTGCTGCCCATACCATGCTACAGTGCCAAGGTAAGATTTCTCAATTTCTGCATACGATTTAGTGTGTATTTACTTATTAATGAACTGCTGTTACTGTAAATTATTAGCTGACTGATATATCCTCGCTAACTTGCTAATCATTGGGAATCTTATTAAAACCTCTTCGATGTAAAGTGGTTTTGGTACCGGTTCCGGAACCTACCGACATTTTCACTTATATATCGATCTGTGGACACCGTAGATCGAAATGGCTTGCATTTAGCAATAGCCCTGGTTCCCAAGAACAGAATAGTATATTTTCTGAGCCTGTGTGATGAAGGATGTGAAATCTGAGACTCCTTGAAGCTGAGATGTCCCTCCTACTATTTAATTTGCTATTCCTACTGTCTATCAACGCCTGGCTGAACCCTACGCCACAGCCACTGACAAAGCACATGCCTGCAACCCTTACATTGTAATGCAGCAGGGGAAAGTGGTTTCATCACAGTAGCACATTCAGAGATTGATTTAAAGCCCTTCGTCTAAAATTATTTATAGATTTTAAACAAATAACACTTTCTGTTTGTCATAGATGGACAAGATTAATGTGAGGTGAAAGGTGAGTTCCTCGCATTTTAAAGTTAAGGAAAGTGAAATCTTATACATAGGTGTTTTATAATTTGATTATACTAAATTTAGAAAGCATATAAGTAATTTCAAACCTTATTCATACAGTTTTGTTGAATAGGAAACATAAAATATTTCATATTTTTATCATATTTGTACTGTGTATCTGAGCTTGTGTCCTCAAAAGTGACTACAATTTTACCAGAAAGGTGAGATTTTAACCTTTCTTGGCATATGCAGCATTGCTAGTTATTGTTTATGGCTCTCTCAGGATAAATAATTACTTTTGGATATTATGTAGATTACATCTAAATGGTTTAAATGATGCTATACAGCCAAAACAACAGTATACAGTCGTTGCCAAAAGTTGTGAGAATGACACAAATACAAATTTTCACAAAGTCTGCTGCCTCAGTTTGTATGATGGCAATTTGCATATACTCCAGAATGTTATGAAGATAGCAATTAATTGCAATTCATCTGATCAAAGTCCCTCTTAGCCATGCAAATTAACTGAATCCCCCAAAAAACATTTCCACTGCATTTCAGCCCTGCCACAAAAGGACCAACTGACATCATGTCAGTGATTCTCTCATTAACACAGGTGTGAGTGTTGACGAGGACAAGGCTGGAGATTACTCTGTCATGCTGATTGAGTTCAAATAACAGACTAGAAGCTTCAAAAGGAGAGTGGTGCATGGAATCATTGTTCTTCATCTGTCAACCATGGTTACCTGCAAGGAAACACATGCCGTCATCATTGCTTTGCACAAAAAGGGCTTCACAGGCAAGGATATTGCTGCCAGTAAGATTGCACCTAAATCAACCATTTATCGGATCATCAAGAACTTCAAGGAGAGCGGTTCAAATGTTGTGAAGAAGGCTTCAGGGCGCCCAAGAAAGTCCAGCAAGTGCCAGGACCGTCTCCTAAAGTTGATTCAGCTGTGGGATCGGGGCACCACCAGTACAGAGCTTGCTCAGAAATGGCAGCAGGCAGGTGTGAATGCATCTGCACGCACAGTGAGGCAAAGACTTTGAGGATGGCCTGGTGTCAAGAAGGGCAGCAAAGAAGCCACTTCTCTCCAGGAAAAACAGACAGACTGATATTCTGCAAAAGGTACAGGGATTGGACTGCTGAGGACTGGGGTAAAGTCATTTTCTCTGATGAATCCCCTTTCCGATTGTTTGGGGCATCCGGAAGAAAGCTTGTCCGGAGAAGACAAGGTGAGCGCTACCATCAGTCCTGTGTCAGTAAAGCATCCTGAGACCATTCATGTGTGGGGTTGTTTCTCAGCCAAGAGAGTGAGTTCACTCACAATTTTGCCTAAGAACACAGCCATTAATAAAGAATAGTACCAACACATCCTCCGAGAGCAACTTCTCCCAACCATCCAGGAACAGTTTGGTGACAAACAACGCCTTTTCCAGCATGATGGAGCACCTTGCCATAAGGCAAAAGTGATAACTAAGTGGCTCGGGGAACAAAACATCGATATTTTGGGTCCATGGCCAGGAAACTCCCCAGACCTTAATCCCATTGAGAACTTGTGGCAAATCATCAAGAGGCGGGTGGACAAACAAAAACCCACAAATTCTGACAAACTCCAAGCCTTGATTATGCAAGAATGGGCTGCCATCAGTCAGGATGTGGCCCAGAAGTTAATTGACAGCATGCCAGGGCGGATTGCAGAGGTCTTGAAAAAGAAGGGTCAACACTGCAAATATTGACTCTTTGCATCAACTTCATGTAATTGTCAATAAAAGCCTTTGACACTTATGAAATGCCTGTAATTATACTTTAGTATTCCATAGTAACATCTGACAAAAGTATCTAAAGACAATGAAGCAGCAAACTTTGTGGAAATTAATATTTGTGTCATTCTCAAAACTTTTGGCCACAACTGTATATTGCTAGACTAGAGATATGCCCTAGATATAGTCAGTCAGTTGTGGCACATCTAACTAGCTGGAAGCAAGGGTGAGAATAGTAGACATGAAAATATATCCTTTCACTGTTTACAGCAGGTCTCAAGCTGCCCAGACCTGTCTGATGAGCCTGATAGGTTGCCGTTGGTGTGTCCTACTTACACGTGTGCAAATCTGTGTGTGAATAGCAACGGAATGAAACATCCAACCAATGCCTCAAGTGTCATCCATAGGGTTGTGGGGTCCTATCCAGAAGCAACCCCTAGCCCAGGGGTGGGCAACTCCAGTCCTCGAGGACTTGATTGGTGTCACACTTTCTCCATCCCAAGCAAACACAGCTGATTAATCAAATTCCATTCTAAACTGAAGATCATGATCAGGTGATTATTGGAGTCGGGTGTGTTAGTTGAGGCAAAACTGTGACACCAATCAGGCCCTCAAGGACTGGAATTGCCCACCCCTGCCCTAGACAATTGTGGAGATCTGAGAGAACTGGTATAAGCAATACCTCCAAAATTCAACCAATGCCTATCAAAGGGTACGGTGGAGCTCTCACCATGTCACCACCCATCAATCCCTCTCAGATCTCCACAAGAGTCTAGACTCTGGGCAGTAGAGGCTAGGGGTTATTTCTGGACAGGACATGGGCAATATGGTCGGTCGGTCAGTCAGTCAGTCAGCGTCAACATTTTTTAAAAGCTATGAAATATACTTGCTTCCTCTGTCCTTGGGAGAATCTCAATGGCATTTCATAGGTCCCTCCCCTCTCACATTCTTATCCAATTGGTTTTGAGGAGGCGGCAAGGTAAGAGGACGTCAGGAATGAAGGAAATGCCATTGAGATTCTCCCCTTGTTTCCTCCAATCGTCACCTCCTCAAAGCACATTAGGGGAGAGGGAAGGTTCCGCCCCACGGGCTACAATGCACTTTCAAGGAGAGGCAAGGAGTGGAGGAAACATGGACAGAGGAGGCAAGAATGTGATGTCTTCTTTTCACACACAAACACACATTGCTTGAAGAGTTTGCTGAACAATTAATCAAATGGCCAACCGGACTATTTACTATGACCCCCCCCCCCCTCCCCTTTGTTTTTACACTGCTGCTACTCTGTTTTTATTATCTATACATAGTCACTTTACCCCTACCTACATGTACAAATTACCTCGACTAACCTGTACCTCCGCACATTGACTCGGTACCGGTACCCCCTGTATAAAGCCTTGGTATTGTTATTTTATTGTGTTACATTTACTTTTGTTTATTTAGTAAATATTTTTTTAACACTATTTAACTGCATTGTTGGTTAAGGGCTTGTAAGTAAGCATTTCACAGTAAGTTCTACACCTGTTGTATTCGGTGCAAGGTGAAAAATCTGTTGATGTGCCCTTGAACAAGGCACCTCACCCTAATTTGCTAAGGCGTGCCATGCTACTGTTGTATTCTGTGCAGGTGAAAAAGCAAATATCATTTAATTATAATGATGTCATTATTGGTTATTATTATTGTCAATGATTTTGTTGACCGAACCAATCATTTTACATGATTGTATTAAATTGTATTAAATTGTTACATCAACTACTTTTTTATTATTCTGGAAGGTTTAGCATGGCTATTAATGATAGATAAGTTGCCTAAAGCACAAACAGACCTGGCTACTAGGCATGACAAAGAAACACGCAGGGTCAATGTTTCATGTGACATTTTGAATGCCATGTAGATGTTTTGTTGTTGCTAGGAGTAATGGTCTCATTGTGCCTACCTAGACTCTAATTCCTGTAACTATACATGTGGTGCAACAAAATCATTTAAGTGTATATCAAACCATTTAGAAATGTTAACCCTGAAGTCACACATGGGCCCCTTTATTTGTAGAAAGACCAATATACAAATTCTGTTTTTACCAGGGTTTGAAAACTACGTTTTCCATAATCTAGCCCCAAACACGCAGGAAGGCAAGCCTAGGTAAAACAAAGGCTCCTAATCCAACTCTAAGAGTTTGTTTCACTAAGCCACCATAACATCTCACACGCATACTACTGTATGTCTAAAGGAGGGCTTAACTATTCATGCATTACTGATATTTTAATTACTTTAATGAACCCCTAATTGTCTGCTATGATTAAAATCATTAAAAGCAGATTGAATTCATTAAAGGAATAGGCCTAATATCCACAAATACAAATCACACAGAAAACATGATCAGGAGAGAAGGAAATTAAAGAAGTAAAGAGTTAGGATTTGAGAATGACTGACTGGAAATGCAAATACGAAAGGCTTAGCTTATCGTTCAATGAGGATTTGTGTGAAGTTTTGTAGGCTACGTCTACTTTCCCGCTTTGAGATTACTGAGAAATCTCTGCTGCCTAATTGTTGATGAAATTGGTTATGAATGTTAGAACTATTTATTGGGGAATACAGAGGCCCATGGCAACACAATCCAACAGAAAAAACTGCTGATCAGTGGGCCTAAAAGAGGAACCTGACAAATTCAGATGAAGTGAAACTAAGCAAATGTGCACGCCGACAAGGCATAAAAAATACATTCACAGTCAATCAGTGAACAACACTCACAGTGTGTGAGATAAGGCTATTTCAAAACAACTCATGACACAAAACATTTATATACTGAGCAAAGGTCTGTCTCAACAGACACCTCTACATAGAACCACAGAATCTGTCAAGTTCAAACAAACACAGGTTAATGTACTGTACGTGCAGATTTGAACCACAGAGGTTTAACAGTCCCTCCCTCCGTGTGTGTGTGTAATAATGAACACAACTGCACCGCCAAGCCAACGCCTAAAGAAAGCAATGATGAGTCAACCCTGTTTCCTGCTTGAGGGCGGCAGACAATTGAGATCTATCCACTCTCAGGGTACAACCCTAGAAGACCGTGTCTAGATGTCTATGGGCTGTTTTTAAATCAGCCTGCTGTCTGCCACCATTCACAGCATGGTTGAGCCAGCACCATACACACTGAACTCTGCGTGACCTTTGAGATGCTGATCTACACTAATAATTTTTCTATAGCTAATGGAGAGTAATGTAAAGTATACTATAATGTAAAATACAGTACCAGTCAAAAGTTTGGACACACCTACTCATTCAAGGGTTTTCTTTATTTTTTACTATTTTCTACATTGTAGAATAATAGTGAAGACATCAAAACTATGAAATAACACATACGAAATCAACCAAAAAAGTATTAAACAAATCAAAATATATTTTAGATTTTAGATTCTTCAAAGTAGCCACCCTTTGCCTTGATGACAGCTTTGCACTCTTGGCATTCTCTCAACCAGCTTCATGAGGTAGCCAACTGGAATGCATTTCAATTAACAGGTGTGCTTTGCTAAAAGTTAATTTGTGGAATTTCTTTCCTTCTTATTGCGTTTGAGCCAATCACTTGTGTTGTGACAAGGAAGGGTTGGTATACAGAAGATAGCCCTATTTGGTAAAAGACCAAGTCCATATTATGGCAAGAACAGCTCAAATAAGCAAAGAGAAACGACAGTCCATCATTACTGGAAGACATGGTCAGTAAATCCGCAAAATGTCAAGAACTTTGAACATTTCTTCAAGTGCAGTCGCAAAAACCATCAAGCGCTATGATGAAACTGGATCTCATAAGGACCACCACAGGAAAGGAAGACCCAGAGCTACCTCTGCTGCAGAGGATATGTTCATTAGAGTTACCAGTTTCAGAAATCGGCAATTAACTGCACCTCAGATTGCAGCCCAAATGCTTTACAGTGTTCAAGTAACAGACACAACATCAACTTGGGACAAAAAAACAAGCAATGGACATTAGACCGGTGGAAATCTATCCTTTGGTCTGATGACTCCAAATTTCAGTCTTTGTGAGACGCAGAGTAGGTGGGCGGATGATCTCTGCATGTGTGGTTCCCACCTTTAAGCATGGAGGTGGTGGTGTGATGGTGCTTTGCTGGTGACACTGTCAGGGATTTATTTGGAATTCAAGGCTCATTTAATCAGCATGGCTACCACAACATTCTGTAGCGATACGCCATCCCATCTGGTTTGTGCTTAGTGGGACTATCATTTGTTTTTCAACAGGACAATGACCCAAAACACACCTGCAGGCTGTGTAAGGGCTATTTGACCAAGAAGGAGTGATGGAATGCTGCATCAGATGACCTGGCCTCCACAAACACCCGATCTCAACCCAATTGAGATGGTTTTGGATGAGTTGGATAGCAGAGTGAAAGAAAAGCAGCCAACAAGTGCTCAGCATATGTGGGAACTCCAAGACTGTTGGAAAAGCATTCCAGATGGAGCTGGTTGAGAGAATTCCAAGATTGTGCAAAGTTGTCATCATGGCAAAGGGTGGCTACTTTGAAGAATCTCAAACATAAAATATATTTTGATTTGTTTAACACTTTTTTGGTTACTACATGATTCCATGTGTTATTTCATAGTTTTGATGTCTTTACTGTTATTCTACAATGTAGAAAATAGTAAAAATAAAGAAAACCCTTGAATGGATAGGTGTATCCAAACTTTTGACTGGTAATGTATACTGTGTCTGTAAAATGTATTTAGAATGTATAAGCTGGAAGTAGAAGCCTAAGTGTTGTTGTCCATTAGTTTACTCCAATTAGAAGAGGGTTGGTATGGTTAGGGGGAAATAATATATAGATATATTTGGGGACTGGAAATTATGCATATAACAACATTGGTAGAAGCAACAATCTGTAATCTGATCTACCCCCTAAAAATGTATAACAAATATTCAACATCAAACTTTTAAAAAATTCAAAAAATTCTAAGGCTGAAGATAATTTATCTTCCATTTATTAGAACTTTAGTACTCCCAACAGAATTCCAGAACACAAACCATGGGTGTGTTCGTCAATTCAATCTGGAGTGCCAGAGTGCGCTCTGGACATTCGTAAAGAGCGTTTCGCTCTCCGTGTTCAGAGCGCACACTGGACGCTCTGTCCGAGAAGTAGGGTTGATCTGAGTGTTCTGACCTCACAACGGCAGTCAAGCACCCAAGCTAACAGGCTAATGCTGGCTAGCTTGCTAGCTACTTCTAGACACAAATGAGAGAGAACCTGACTCTGACCATTTCACTCGCCCTAGCAGAGCTCGTTTGGCTGTTTTCATGTTATCCAGAGCGTTGGTGTTTGGAGAAGCTGTTTCAGATCATTTCTCGCCACATTCGCTCAGTTGCTATCAACAACCCTGTAAAATCAATGTTTGTCAATCACCAAAACACTAGGTCTCTAAGGCCCCTTTGCGCCAATAAATATAAATCAGTACATTTCTGTTTCCCGTTGAGAACTGGAGAGAACTCTGCAAATGAGCAAGTTGTCATCACACCTTGAATTTGTTTCATTCACATGAATGCCTAAATGCCGAGGCATCATGCTGGGCCCACATCACATATACAACTGATCCATAAACACCTACACGGTGAATCCATGAACAACGTGAATCCATGGAGTCCAGAAACCCTCCACAATGACAGTCTATTATTCCACCCACATTCCAATCTACTATGTCACTTGTCTATTTGTCATAAATACCATGGAATCTACCTAGGGTATTTATGCTAAGAAGACAAGTGTTGAATTTACGTAATATTTTACATTTTAAGTATGCAAGACTAATCATTAGTAGAATCTATGACATATGGGCTAGCTTACAGTATGTATTTGTCAAATCAACCAGACTCAACAGATTGAGGAGAATAAGTTCCAACTCCCCAGTATTGTACAAGCATACCTAGATGGCTTCACACATGAAGTCAGAGAGCAGTCTCAAAACATGTCAGTATGTCATGTCAACATTGTTATAATGCCGACATGCTTTGAGAGCAGTTCTATTTATTCAAAGAAATGTATGACTACTACACACGGAAAAGTAGATAAGATACTCTGCCTCTCAGGTAATTCAATCGGTGTTAACCAAATTGACTTGCATTAGAACAAGTTGAAATACTGCATAGCATTTCAGTGAGACAGTATAACCCACATAATCCTCAAGTTATCAATGGAACTTGGGGTAAATATGTTAGCACACTTCTCTCTCTCTCTCTCTCTGAGGTCACAATTTACTCTGGAATGCAGAAGAGGTTGAGGGGGCTCTGACAAACCGGATCTCCTGAATTCCTCTAAAACTACTTCATTCCTTCTGTCAATTTTGTTAGAAGTAAAAGCTGTTTGCGGTTATGATTTGATAACAGCAAACATGGGACAACCAAAAATTACTCAGTAGATGTCATTCTCGTGACAGACAGCCTGCTAAAAGTGCCCTTAACCTTAAAATAACCTGAGGGGTTATCCTGATGTCCTTGGCTGTTTTTTGTGTCCACATCACAAACCAGAGCTCAGATAGTGTTGTTGTGATGGTATCCTATCCGGTGACTCATTAAATAAACACAGCTTTCAAAAGTTTCTCTCCTCACAAGAGTCGCTTTCACCAGGTCAGACATCCTTTCACGGAAGTCTAAAGGATACCCACGCTAAGGTGAATCCTAGTGCCCTGTCAGGACAATTCTCAGCGGGCTGTGTCAGTGAGGTGACAACCTCCACCTCTAATTCATCTTTAAAACAGATGTATCATGTCTGTAAACTCTGGCCTAGATCCACACGGATACACATTCAGTGATCACAGACAATCTCTGGAAGAAATCAAGGGTGGCAAAGTCTGGGAAAGTGTTGGCAAATATTTTAGGACATTTAAGGCCCGCATGTATCGAGGCATGCATGTGCAAAGGGGAGGGGAAAAACAAAACGCAAGATCAAGGCTCCACCCAGGGATGAATGTTACTTCCTCGCTCCACTCTCAGGCCGTCTGGGTTGTGCGAGAGCCAGAGCACAGGCCTGCCTCTTCACCTCTGCTGCACTGTTGAGGCTGGGCAACAACAGTGACCATACCTGGCACTGAGACCTCTTAAGGAGTGTGTAGTTCGCAGTAAGCTCACTGACAGAGTGTGCTTAGATGACATCAGCACTCATCCAAGCAGCAGTGAGAAAGCACTAAAGCCCTGGCTGGGCTGGGCGGATGGAGCCAACGGAGGGAAGGCAGTAGCTGGGCGACTGGAGGATGTTAAAGAATTACAGTGTTGTAGGACTATTTTTCCACAACATTTAAATACCACACCCTCTTAGGAGACTCTGGGGGTTCTAGTCCTACTATGTCATTATAGATGGGGCGGCAGGTAGCCTAGTGGTTAGAGCGTTCGGCCAGTAACCGAAAGGTTGCTGGATTGAATCCCCGAGCTGACAAGGTAAAAATGTCGTTCTGCCCCTGAACAAGACAGTTAACCCACTGTTCCCCGGTAGGCCATCATTGTAAATAAGAATTAGTTCTTAATTGACTTGCCTAGATAAATAAAAGGTTAAATCAAAATAGATCACAAAACACTGGGGTTTCTAGTCCTACAATGTCATTACAGTCCACAAAACACTGGGGTGTCTGGGGGTTCTAGTTCTACAATGTCATTACAGTCCACAAAACACTGGGGTTTCTGCTGGCTAGAAATCACAGCCATTCTCTTTAAGTTCGTTAACCCTGCTGGAGCACATACCAGCAATTACAAGTTTTGGCCCACCAGCATTGCACCCCACACCAACCCCTCCCGACTGCGAGGTAGTCTGCAACCCAGAGGAATGGTTGCTTTATTTTGTTTGTACTTCTGGTTACGGTCATTCCCTGTACACAGGACTCTGCATGTACTTCTCACCACGGTCATTCCCTGTACACAGAACTCTGCATGTACTTCTCACCCCGGTCATTCCCTGTACACAGGACTCTGCATGTACTTCTCACCACGGTCATTCCCTGTACACAGGACTCAGCATGTACTTCTCACCACGGTCATTCCCTGTACATGTCAGCTCTTCTGCTCTAGAGTCTCAGCCTGAGACAACCAGAGGTTTGCATTCCAGAGGCACAATTTTTATTGAACCTTTATTTAACTAGGCAAGTCAGTTAGAACAAATTCGTATTTACAATGCTGGCCTACTCCGGCCAAAACCTGATGATGCTGGGCCAATTGTGTGCCGCCCTATGGGACTCCCAATCACAGCCGGATGTGATACAGCCTAGATTCGAACCAGGTACTATAGTGACGTCTCTTGCACTGAGATGCAGTGCCTTAGACCGCTGCGCCACTCCAGAAGCTCACCAATGGACAGATTCTCACAGCCCCAGCAGCCCTGTTGCATCAAGACAGAAGAGACCTACCTGCCCATTGCAGCCAGGACATAGTTGAGTAATTAGCTCTCTGTAGGCTCAGCACAAATTGGAGGGACATATTTGGTAAACAAAGCCATCAAGTCGGCCAGATGGCCATCCTGCTCTTTAACGTTAGGCTAAACTGATTATCTTC
Organism: Salvelinus namaycush; assembly: GCF_016432855.1. Taxonomy (NCBI): domain Eukaryota; kingdom Metazoa; phylum Chordata; class Actinopteri; order Salmoniformes; family Salmonidae; genus Salvelinus; species Salvelinus namaycush. The sequence goes on along the minus strand of NC_052311.1, from coordinate 15,537,731 downwards.
TTTACCTTAGCGGTGGCTATAGCATTCTCCTGGATGACTCAACATATCTCTTGATCCACAGAGGAACTGAAAGAACTCGCTGTCATACTACTTGTTAACTTGCTGGCCCTGTAGAGGAACAGCTCCAGGTTACACTACAGTAACTCAGTGAAAAATTATCAGCTCAACCGCAGGCCTACATCCTGGTTGAGCTGAGTACGCAACTTCTCCTTATTTGACTTATGCTCAGGGAGCTTACAAACAGCCGGGCAAGAACCGTCCTCTGTGCCGCCTAAAGCTTATTGACAACTCTGGTGGCACAGAACACTGTGGCTGTAAGTGGCAAAAGTTATAATAATATAATAATAAAATGCCATTTAGCAGACGCTTTAATCCAAAGCGACTTCCAGTCATACATGCATACATTTAACGTATGGGTTGTCCCGGGAATCGAACCCACTACCCTGGCATTACAAGTTCCATACTCTACCAACTGAGACAAATACCCTGCGTGTTGCCATGTGTAATTCCCACTCTCCCTCCCCTAACGTTTCTGCCGCTGTTTGTAACCTGCTTCAGTTACAGCCCATCTTTCCAACCAGTTCTAGTTTCCACCAGGGAGAGTGGGGCTGACATTATGATGACCACACTGAAGCCCAGCCCGTGAGAGACCGTATCCCTCCAGTGTTGTAATTAAGACATGGGAAGAGTCCACTTTAAATAGATCCTGTGAGTCTCCTAGATACACCGGTCACTAATCATTAATGAACATGACTTAATTTGGAAGTAAACTTTGTTCAAGTTAATCACAGGACATTCAGTTAAATTAGTTTGTGAAATATGAGCAATGAGCTCCCTACTGATTTCACTTCCAGGCAAGGGATGAGGCGCACTGTGCTGTAATAGCTCAAATGACACTTGAGACCCAACAACACAGTGTCAAACTGATACACCATGTACATCAATCAGTGTGTAAGTAACAACACTGTACCAGACTAGATTAACCAGTGTGTAGGTAACTAAACAACACTGTACCAGACTAGATTAACCAGTGTGTAGGTAACTAAACAACACTGTACCAGACTAGATTAACCAGTGTGTAGGTAACTAAACAACACTGTACCAGACTAGATTAACCAGTGTGTAGGTAACTAAACAACACTGTACCAGACTAGATTAACCAGTGTGTAGGTAACTAAACAACACTGTACCAGACTAGATTAACCAGTGTGTAGGCCAATAGGGAGACTCCACAGCTGAGCTGAAGAAGTAAAAAAGTCAGTTAGATATAAGCTATCAGTTATTATCAACAAGTAGCCTAGCTGCCTAACCTATGCACTGTTGCTTGGTTGTTGTTTATGTCATAGTGCTGATCATGCCGTTTAGGTTGGCTCAGGTCATATCTACAGCACAAAAGACTCTCCTGCAAACCACAGGATATTGATCTACCCTCTGGGTCAGCAAGTTGCTCAACTTTCCACTGTATCTGTCTCTGCAACAGGAATGCCTTTCAAAGGCCTCAGGTTGTACTTGTTGGAAGGCCTTTGATCAAAAGGCAAACAAATGTTGAGGGTTTCAAAAGTAACTTGAGTGAAAGGCATCTAGGTCAAAATGTGAATGCTACATTAAATAGTTAATATGATTACCATTTGGGGCTGTCAGCCCATCTTTGAAGCTTGTCTTGCACCACAAGGATGCATTGTATGACAACGTGATGTAGTCAACTCTGCAGGGTTACTAGAGAGTGAGCAGCGGGGTTGGTTCATAGACTGCTGGGATGGTTTGACTTTAACACCAGGGCTTACCCTTGAGGTGATTAACAAGCTCTAATGCACAACAGTAAAACTGTGAATAGGGCGTGCTCATGAATTCCTTTCAACACAGGACGTGTGAGTAGTAAAGCTGATTCACTCATAAGTAGCGTGTGAAACCTATGTAACAATTTATCTCATTTGGAAAGTCTATCAGTTAACCCTTGAATGTCAAATAACAGGACAGGACAGACAGTTCAGTGTAACTTTTCAAAGGAAGATGGCTATTATATAGCCAGCAGATATGACCTGCTTGCATACAGATGCACTAGGGTAAAGTGACGTTTTTGTCCTCATGCTAGCTAGCAGTAGCATCCATTATGGAATGGCACCTGGCATTGAACAACGAAGGAGCTGATTGGCTGATGCTGCTGTGACTTCTGCTACCTGGCACGAGGAAGAAAAGGACAGTTTTAAGGAAACGAACATTCTTTTAATCTTCTCGGTGTAACAGTTATGATATTGGGAGAATTCGGAATACAACGTATTTCTCATCCCTGGATTGCGGTACATTTTCCGAGCCATATCTCGCACCGGCTCCATGGTGTCTTAATATACACAGAAATGCTGTTCAACACTAGTGCAGCTGTTAAGCGAATGGGTTGGATCTGCTGGCTAGCTACTGCAGAACAAGTAACTCAGAAAATACCAACCAGTTTTTTGTTTTTACTCTCATCCTCTTTTTCTTTCTTTTTATTAGCTTTATTAGGATCCTCTCCACCGCTTGCTTGATCCATTTTGTTCTCGTAAAGACTTCAGAAGATTCCTCAAAAGTAAACTCGACCACTCTTGTGAACACTTTCAAAACAATCAGGGTTAGGTTTCCTCAAAAGCCATGCCATTCAAGTTGGCATTATGAAAATGTTGTTAGTATTCCAAATGAAGGTCCGTTTCTTCTTTATAATTGTATCCAGTTCCAAAGTAAAAGCTTCTTGCTTGAAGAAGAAACGTGTGGTAGGGTAGTGCTGTGTCCATCCAGATGTCTTTTCAACACATTATCAACTGTCTCAGTCCAATCTGCAGTAAAATCTGTCCCAAAAAGAACAAAGTATATATTTTGAATGTCAGTGTCAATCATTCTCAGCAGTGGTGCACAAATTGTTTATCTAAAAATCACTGTACCGCTCCATGTTGACACGTGCTTTCAGGAATACCTTAATTATTATTCAGGTACCTTTGCTTTGGATAGTGTGCGCCATAATACTCGACAGCAATGTGTCAAAAAAGCTAGTCAACTGTTTGTTTTATGAAGAAACAATGTTGCCATATACTAGCGTGGAACAAAGTAAAGTAAATCCATTACTGTTTCACAAAACTAGTTGACAATCTAGCAAGGATGTAACAACACGATATAAATATAGCAGGGTTACTACCATGGTTATATGGATAGTTTACGCTTTCAAGACACATTGCAACATCAATGCCTCAAAAGTATTAATGAAATGTATTTGAAATAGCACAAACATTTTATTAGCTAGGACACCGTGGCTGTCTAAGCGCTTACTTTAGAAATACATTACAAAACGGGGAGAAAATACATTTTACTTTACCTGAACAGCTTCATTAAACTTAATGTAATAGTATACAATGTAACAATTTCATAAATATGTCAAATAGAACTCTAAATCCCATCCCAAGCTTACCATTTCAACCAAACATGAGAGCAGGACTGACTGTATGTAGTTCTGCCCACCGAACATTCCGATTCGCCCACGAGCCACACTAGGAAGCAGGGATTCCATCAGCCATTGGTCACATTAGCGATCACTCAGGAGTCGGTTTGCTAACGTTGACGGGGGGGTGTCACTAGTTATTCCAGCCACAAAGTCAAATATATATACAGTATCGTACAAATTCATGAAAACCAAAATTAGCTTTTTGGTGTTCATTTAAGGTTAGGCATAAGGTTAGCAGTGTGGTTAAGTGTAGGGTTCAGATTAAATTAAAAATAAGATTTTAAAAAGATACATTTTAGAAATAGGCGGGGTTTATCCATTTGTGGCTGTGGTAACTAGTAAAGACCGAGGAGGAGACTACTGTTGTAACGGAGAGGTAAGACTGACTTCACAGTGACTGGATAGGATTTAATCACGAAAGGATGCCAGCCGATGAAAATAAATTGAGTGCGCGCGCGTGATGTGTGTAAGAAAGACGGAACAAAAAAGTCTACTTATGCTATTTCTTTAGCAAACATATTTAAATGGAGGCAAAATAATATTAATTAAATATGAAATACTGAATATTTTAGACTGATCCAATATAAATAATAAATAAACTTCACTAATTCCAAATGACATAAATTCATTTGTATTGCATCATTTATATTGCGTAATTTAGGTTCACAGGCTATAGCTGGAGTTGCATGTTTGATTGCATATTCACATCATGAGACATATTTCATATTTCAAAGTCTGATTCCAGCTAGACTTCAATTTGACCCTTGATGGGAAATTTGAAAGCATCGCCATCATGCATTGTCTGTCTTACAGGAATACAGTTACTGGAGCAGAAAACTGTCCCCCACAATGGCCACAGACTGCAGGTGCCATTTCCTCCACATCTATTGATGTGCCATTCTGAATCATGCAGTCATTGATTTACAACAGAGTACACATGATGGAAGCTAATTGAGGCAATGCATTGAGGCCATTACTTTGAGAGTGTGTTCAAATGTCTTGGAAATGCATGTACATTTAAATAGGGGCACAAATCCAAACTTTGTTGCTTAATGTGAAAAAAATATAAAATGAAAAGAAGATACTTCCTCTTGAATTTGCAGACGTGTTGCTGTGCGTTTTGTTGCTGTGCGTTTTGTTGCCAACCTTACTTTGCTAGGTGACAACTTTACGTTTTTTTCTTTTTACTTTTTAATTACCGTTTATATTTTTTGTTTTTCCATCACAACTTTTTCACTCCGGACGCTTTATCTGGACATGGTTCGTCAGCACTTTCAACAGCCGAAGCTAAGTAGTAACATTAACATGATGTCTTCTAATTGCAGTCGCTGTACTCATATTATACAGGAGAACGATCGCCTTACGGCGAGGATAGCTGTGCTACGAGCCCAGCTTCAGACGCAATCGTTAGGCAAGGGTAATTTCAGTGTAGGAAAGGAAGAAACAGCGTCTGTGCCACCAGTAAGTACAGATACTAACGTTAGTATAAATCCCCCCGCACAGTCCCCGCAGCCGGACAACTTTCTCATGGCTTCTGGAGGGAAATGCTGTAGGAATGCTCAACTGGTGTCGCTCATTCAGCCGACAGAAACTTTGTTTACCAGGGGGCAGGGCTACCGACGTTAAGGCTAACCTGAAGATGGTGCTGGCTAAAGCTAAAACTGGCGAGTGTAGAGAGTATAGAGATATTGTTATCCACGTCGGCACCAACGATGTTAGGATGAAACAGTCAGAGGTCACCAAGCGCAACATAGCTTCAGCGTGTAAATCAGCTAGAAAGATGTGTCGGCATCGAGTAATTGTCTCTGGCCCCCTCCCAGTTAGGGGGAGTGACGAGCTCTACAGCAGAGTCTCACAACTCAATCGCTGGTTGAAAACTGTTTTCTGCCCCTCCCAAAAGATAGAATTTGTAGATAATTGGCCCTCTTTCTGGGACTCACCCACAAACAGGACCAAGCCTGACCTGCTGAGGAGTGACGGACTCCATCCTAGCTGGAGGGGTGCTCTCATCTTATCTACCAACATAGACAGGGCTCTAACTCCACAATGAAATAGGGTGCAGGCCAGACAGCAGGCTGTTAGCCAACCTGCCAGCTTAGTGGAGTCTGCCACTAGCATAGTCAGTGTAGTCAGCTCAGCCATCCCCATTGAGACTGTGTCTGTGCCTCGACCTAGGTTGGGCAAAACTAAACATGGCGGTGTTCGCCTTAGCAATCTCATTAGGATAAAGACCTCCTCCATTCCTGCCATTATTGAAAGAGATCGTGATACCTCACATCTCAAAATAGGGTTACTTAATGTTAGATCCCTCACTTCAAAGGCAGTTATAGTCAATGAACTAATCACTGATCACAATCTTGATGTGATTGGCCTGACTGAAACATGGCTTAAGCCTGATGAATTTACTGTGTTAAATGAGGCCTCACCTCCTGGTTACACTAGTGACCATATCCCCCGTGCATCCCGCAAAGGCGGAGGTGTTGCTAACATTTACGATAGCAAATTTCAATTTACAAAAAAGAAAATGACTTTTTCGTCTTTTGAGCTTCTAGTCATGAAATCTATGCAGCCTACTCAATCACTTTTTATAGCTACTGTTTACAGGCCTCCTGGGCCATATACAGCGTTCCTCTCTGAGTTCCCTGAATTCCTATCGGACCTTGTAGTCATAGCAGATAATATTCTAATTTTTGGAAATTTTAATATTCATATGGAAAAGTCCACAGACCCACTCCAAAAGGCTTTCGGAGCCATCATCGACTCAGTGGGTTTTGTCCAACATGTCTCTGGACCTACTCACTGCCACAGTCATACTCTGGACCTAGTTTTGTCCCATGGAATAAATGTTGTAGATCTTAATGTTTTTCCTCATAATCCTGGACTATCGGACCACCCATTTTATTACGTTTGAAATCGCAACAAATAATCTGCTCAGACTCCAACCAAGGAGCATCAAAAGTCGTGCTATAAATTCTCAGACAACACAAAAATTCCTTGATGCCCTTCCAGACTCCTTCTGCCTACCCAAGGACGTCAGAGGACAAAAATCAGTTAACCACCTAACTGAGGAACTCAATTTAACCTTGCGCAATACCCTAGATGCAGTTGCACCCCTAAAAACTAAAAACATTTGTCATAAGAAACTAGCTCCCTGGTATACAGAAAATACCCGAGCTCTGAAGCAAGCTTCCAGAAAATTGGAACGGAAATGGCGCCACACCAAACTGGAAGTCTTCCGACTAGCTTGGAAAGACAGTACCGTGCAGTATCGAAGAGCCCTCACTGCTGCTCGATCATCCTACTTTTCCAACTTAATTGAGGAAAATAAGAACAATCCAAAATTTCTTTTTGATACTGTTGCAAAGCTAACTAAAAAGCAGCATTCCCCAAGAGAGGATGGCTTTCACTTCAGCAGTAATAAATTCATGAACTTCTTTGAGGAAAAGATCATGATCATTAGAAAGCAAATTACGGACTCCTCTTTAAATCTGCGTATTCCTCCAGGGCTTAGCTGTCCTGGATCTGCACAGCTCTGCCAGGGCCTGGGTTCGGGAGAGACACTTAAGTGTTTTAGTACTATATCTCTTGACACAATGATGAAAATAATCATGGCCTCTAAACCTTCAAGCTGCATACTGGATCCTATTCCTACTAAACTACTGAAAGAGCTGCTTCCTGTGCTTGGCCCTCCTATGTTGAACATAATAAACGGCTCTCTATCCACCGGATGTGTACCAAACTCACTAAAAGTGGCAGTAATAAAGCCTCTCTTGAAAAAGCCAAACCTTGACCCGGAAAATATAAAAAACTATCGGCCTATATCGAATCTTCCATTCCTCTCAATTTTTTTTGAAAAAGCTGTTGCACAGCAACTCACTGCCTTCCTGAAGACAAACAATGTATATGAAATGCTTCAGTCTGGTTTTAGACCCCATCATAGCACTGAGACTGCACTTGTGAAGGTGGTAAATGACCTTTTAATGGCGTCAGACCGAGGCTCTGCATCTGTCCTCGTGCTACTAGACCTTAGTGCTGCCTTTGACACCATCGATCACCACATTCTTTTGGAGAGACTGGAAACCCAAATTGGTCTACACGGACAAGTTCTGGCCTGGTTTAGATCTTATCTGTCGGAAAGATATCAGTTTGTCTCTGTGAATGGTTTGTCCTCTGACAAATCAACTGTACATTTCGGTGTTCCTCAAGGTTCCGTTTTAGGACCACTATTGTTTTCACTATATATTTTACCTCTTGGGGATGTTATTCGAAAACATAATGTTAACTTTCACTGCTATGCGGATGACACACAGCTGTACATTTCAATGAAACATGGTGAAGCCCCAAAATTGCCCTCGCTAGAAGCCTGTGTTTCAGACATAAGGAAGTGGATGGCTGAAAACGTTCTACTTTTAAACTCGGACAAAACAGAGATGCTTGTTCTAGGTCCCAAGAAACAAAGAGATCTTCTGTTAAATCTGACAATTAATCTTGATGGTTGTAAAGTCGTCTCAAATAAAACTGTGAAGGACCTCGGCGTTACTCTTGACCCTGATCTCTCTTTTGACGAACATATCAAGACTGTTTCAAGGACAGCTTTTTTCCATCTACGTAACATTGCAAAAATCAGAAATTTTCTGTCCAAAAATGATGCAGAAAAATTAATCCATGCATTTGTTACTTCTAGGCTAGACTACTGCAATGCTCTACTTTCCGGCTACCCGGATAAAGCACTAAATAAACTTCAGTTAGTGCTAAATACGGCTGCTAGAATCCTGACTAGAACCAAGAAATTTGATCATATTACTCCAGTGCTAGCTTCCCTACACTGGCTTCCTGTTAAGGCAAGGGCTGATTTCAAGGTTTTACTGTTAACCTATAAAGCGTTACATGGGCTTGCTCCTACCTATCTTTCCGAGTTGGTCCTGCCGTACATACCTACACGTACGCTACGGTCACAAGACGCAGGCCTCCTAATTGTCCCTAGAATTTCTAAGCAAACAGCTGGAGGCAGGGCTTTCTCCTATAGATCTCCATTTTTATGGAATGGTCTGCCTACCCATGTGAGAGACGCAGACTCGGTCTCAACCTTTAAGTCTTTACTGAAGACTTATCTCTTCAGTAGGTCATATGATTGAGTGTAGTCTGGCCCAGGAGTGTGAAGGTGAACGGAAAGGCTCTGGAGCAACGAACCGCCCTTGCTGTCTCTGCCTGGCCGGTTCCCCTCCACTGGGATTCTCTACCTCTAACCCTATTACAGGGGCTGAGTCACTGGCTTACTGGTGCTCTTTCATGCCGTCCCTAGGAGGGGTGCGTCACTTGAGTGGGTTGAGTTACTGACGTGATCTTCCTGTCTGGGTTGGCGCCCCCCCTTGGTTTGTGCTGTGGTGGAGATCTTTGTGGGCTATACTCGGCCTTGTCTCAGGATTGTAAGTTGGTGGCTGAAGATATCCCTCTAGTGGTGCGGGGGCTGTGCTTTGGCAAAGTGGGTGGGGTTATATCCTTCCTGTTTGGCCCTGTCCGGGGGTATCATCGGATGGGGCCACAGTGTCTCCTGACCCCTCCTGTCTCAGCCTCCAGTATTTATGCTGCAGTAGTTTGTGTCGGGGGGCTAGTGCCAGTTGGTTATATCTGGAGTACTTCTCCTGTCTTATCCAGTGTCCTGTGTGAATTTAAGTATGCTCTCTCGAATTCTCTCCTTCTCTCTTTCTTTCTCTCTCTCGGAGGACCTGAGCCCTAGGACCATACGTCAGGACTACTGGGCATGATGACTCCTTGCTGTCCCCAGTCCACCTGGCCTTGCTGCTGTTCCAGTTTCAACTGTTCTGCCTGCAGTTATGGAACCCCTACCTGTCCCAGACCTGCTGTTTTCAACTCTTAATTATCGGCTATGAAAAGCCAACTGACATTTATTCCTGATTATTATTTGACCATGCTTGTCATTTATGAACATTTTGAACATCTTGGCTCTCTCTAATTCTCTCCTTCTCTCTTTCTTTCTCTCTCTCGGAGGAACTGAGCCCTAGGACCATACGTCAGGACTACCGGGCATGATGACTCCTTGCTGTCCCCAGTCCACCTGGCCTTGCTGCTGTCCCAGTTTCAACTGTTCTGCCTGCGGTTATGGAACCCCTACCTGTCCCAGACCTGCTGTTTTCAACTCTTAATTATCGGCTATGAAAAGCCAACTGACATTTATTCCTGATTATTATTTGACCATGCTTGTCATTTATGAACATTTTGAACATCTTGGCCATGTTCTGTTATAATCTCCACCCGGCACAGCCAGAAGAGGAGTGGCCACCCCTCATAGCCTGGTTCCTCTCTAGGTTTCTTCCTAGGTTTTGGCCTTTCTAGGGAGTTTTTCCTAGCCACCGTGCTTCTACACCTGCATTGCTTGCTGTTTGGGGTTTTAGGCTGGGTTTCTGTACAGCACTTCGAGATATTAGCTGATGTACGAAGGGCTATATAAAATAAACTTGATTGATTGATTGATACTTCCTTTGAGAGATAAGACAACAAACAGACATGCTGTAAGTACGTAATTAGTCAAAATACAACACAGGCGAATATAGACTGTCAAGTTGGCACAAAATGTGTTCACAAATTGTGTGGTGCTTCTTTCTTGAAGCACTGTTGGTGTACAAGATACACAGTTTTCAGCATAGGACCCCTGCTGTTTCTAGAATAAGTGCCCTGGTGTTCACCAGTAAATCGTTTGGTGTGCAGAGGGCACCATCTGGATATTCTTGGTGTGATAAGCTTGCTCTGTTTGTACAACTGGGTCATGTTCAGTGGATAGTAAAGGTTTTGAAATAGTGCAAGAAGGAAGGAACCACCTTATCCTATCCAATAAGAAGACTGAAGTCTTGTTACAGTGTGACTTAGTGAAAACAACCCAGGACTGATTGTCCTGTTCTCCCACCTCTCCTCAGGCCTTGGAGAGGAAGCCACTAATGCTGCCACTCCCACCCTAGCTGTTGCTGTCCTAGCTGTTAGCCCTCTCATGTGTGGGTAAGGACAACACCAGAATTAGCAGATAGGCAGACACACTCTGGGGTGGGTGAGAAAGATCACTCCCATTGTTTAGAAAGAGAGTGAGTGTACCGTAAGCTCATTATCCCATTTAATTGCTTATAAGCCTTTGTTTTGGTTGGTCTTGTCAGGGAGTTTGTCCAACAGCTCACATAGACTGATTACATAGACAGTTCTCTCCGAGTTTCCAGTTTCTTTAAGGATGTGTTTTTGCGCTTTGTTTCAATTAAACACACATTGTGTTTTTTAAGTAGTAAATAGACCAGAAAGGTAATGCAGTGAGTTTATCCAATAATGACATCTGTGTGGTGTGTAAGCACATGGTAAGCTAAAGAAGGGTAAAGATTAGACTGTGCACACAATGCACCATCAAACATGTGTCGGCATTGCTAATTGGCTATTGAGTGTTAACCGATCCCAATTCTAAAAGAAAGTATTTGAGGTAACTATGTTTATCATGGTTTACAGTATAAGGAGATCAAGGCATCTAATCAAGGCATCTAAAACATGCATCTAAAGCATCTAAAACATGTATTATTTTACAATAGAAAGTAACAACTGCCCTCCCGAGTGGCACAGTGGTCTAAGGCACTGCATCGCAGGGTTATATCCTGTTGTTTAATGATTTACACTACAGTAAGTATGCAGATTACGTTTGTGTATCTGCTTACTAAATTTTGTTCAGTAGTCTAGGTGAAGGCATGTGTAGTGTATATACAGGACCAACTGTGCCATTAGAGATCCTGGTTCGAATCCAGGCTCTGTTGCAGCCGGCCGCAACCGGGAGACCCATGGGATGGTGCACAATTGGCCCAGCATCGTCCTGGTTAGGGGATGGTTTGGCCGGCAGGGATGTTCTTCTCCCATTGCACACTAGCGACTCCTGTGGCGGGCCAGGCGCAATGCACGCTGACACGGTCACAGGTTGCTAGTATGGTGTATCCTCTGACACATTGGTGCGGCTGGCTTCCCGGTTAAGTGGGTGTTGTGTCAAGAAGCAGTGTGGCTTGGCTGGGTTGTGTTTCGGAGGACGCACAGCTCTCGACCTTTGTCTCTCCTCTGTCCGTACGGGAGTTGCAGCAATGGGACTAGACTGTAACTACCAATTGGGGGGGGGGGGGGGGAGAAAGTAACAACTATCATTCACTGTGTGAGCCTATGGATGTGACACTGTTTAAGAGGGTAATTGCTATGCCTTGAAAATAGCAAAACATTTATTCTATTAGAATTGTTAGAAAAGTTCATTTGAAACTAGGAGTTTGACTAACTGCCCTTTCTGAAGTCCTTGGCTGCTCACCTGTGTGAGCAGCACTATGGACCTGCTCCAAGTAAGCTTCCCAAGTCTGCCAGGATGGGACAGCGTGTTCTGAATGAATGGATCTCTGAGTCACACACTACTAAATCACCTGTCACTCAACGTCCTGACCATGGAACATCCTGACCACACAGGCTGGGAGTCCATGAAGGACTGTGTCCAGCTGTAAACTTTACTTGCAGGCTTCTTTGAAGACACCTCTGTGTCTGTTGACTCCAGCCAGGTTGCTAGTCACATAATGGTGCCAGTCCTCTAGTCGGGTTATATCCTGTTGTTCAATGATTTACACTACAGTAAGTATGCAGATTACGTTTGTGTATCTGCTTACTAAATTTTGTTCAGTAGTGTAGGTGAAGGCATGTGTAGTGTATATACAGGACCAACTAATACAAACAGTGTCAGTTCTTTATGCACCGCTCTGTGTCTATAGCACTTTTTGCACATTTTGTTGTGCTACAACCTGGAATTAAAGTCAATTTATTTGGGATTTTGTTGTCACTGTTCTACACAAAATATTCCACAACGTCAAAGTGAGAAATAAATTCTAGACATTTTTACAAATGATTAAATAATAAAAACAACAAATGTCAGGGTTAAATAAGTATTCACTCCCATGAGTTAACAAGTTGATGTGGTAACAAGTATTATTACTTTTTTGGGATTAATGATTAATCCAGCAAAGTCTTACAATTTTGATTTAGCCTACTGGGATCAAAGTACAATTTAATATGAAATACTAATTGAATATGAAAGTCGAGTGGACTCGACTCTCTGAAATACAGGAACACAAGACATTTCTTCAGTGGCCAATCAATAGTTGCGTGTTTCTCGAGAATGCATCCTCTCCCTCTCACACGCAATAAAGACATTTCCTGTACCCACTGTACTATAATGGGGTTTTGGGCCCCAGGTGTCCCAAAGCTGCTCCAAAACACTGAACTAGGTCATTTTATTCACCATCTGTCCCTACTGGACTCATTATCAAGTCATTTTAATTGAAAGTTTCATAAAAAACAAGTTGATAAGATTAACTGCTGAATCACTGTAGCCACTCGAACAAATATTTTCACACATTTGAAGACTTGATGCAGCACTCTGTGGTCAGTTTAAGATACGTGTGAGAATGCTGTGACCTTTGGTTTCCAGGCTTGAACAAACTGTAGAAAGGAGCTACTGTATCTATGTCTGTAACTCCAATTTCATCAATAGGCTACATCATAAGCATGCATAATCATATATGGTTTATCACATTACACAAAGAGTATTCTTTTCAGAGAGCTTGTTGTGCAGGAAGCACAACAAACATGGTTGATTTGAATATGTCACAGAGCAACCTAGAACTTATGTTCACAACCTTTCACACACACACACACACACACACACACACACACACACACACACACACACACACACACACACACACACACACACACACACACACACACACACACACACACACACACAAGAACGGTTTGAAACATTGCTCTACTGTGTTTGTTTTCATCCATCTCTTGGTAGTACTGCATGCATCAGTCAACATCTGCTTGCCATGTCTATAATTAAATAACTGGAGCTGTGCTGGATGCTAGCTGGATACTGGACATCACTCTCCCTTGAGTCAGCAGGCCCGTTTTAACTACACTCCTGTGGGCCTGAAAAACATATCTCATTGCTCTCTGTTTATCCAGGTTCACAGTGCCCTGTCGGATGATTTCCTGTGGATGTTAATGAAAGGGTTTCCATTTTTGCAAGGGGAACACCTTTGGTTCACTCAAAAGTATGGCACATCTTTTCAAAATGTTTAGATTCTGCACTGCAGCTCCATTCAGATAGCTTTGCTGTGAGTCCCAGGTGTCAGATCTTACCCTTGTAATGGTAGATACACGTGATAGACAACTTGTCACGTGTGCTCCCTCTCCGGCCTCTAGGTCACCAGGCTGCTCGTTATGGCGCACACCTGTCATCCCTCATCCCTCACCTGGACTCCATCCCTTCCCTGATTACCTTCCCTATTTATGTCACTCTGGTTCCTTCCCCAGGTGTTTCATGTCTGTGCGTTGGTCGTGTTTCTTGTTTTGTTCATTAAATTATGCGCTCCCTGAACTTGCTGCCCGACTCCCAGTGCACTCGTTACACCACTGCTTGGACAGATTAAAGTTAACATGGGTAGTTAACTCTTCTTATGAAGCTGAATTCTGTCAATCAGTGCACCTCATAGGGGTTGGACATCTCTATACACATATACAGTACTAGGTGTAGGTCAGAGAGTTAGACCTTCATTCTTTCTATTTGTTGTGTGGCCAGACTCCAGAGCACTTTCATCATAGCACTTGATAATGACTCATCAATGTAAAAACAGACCCTTCAAATAGCTCTGAAACTAGTGCTTTTTTATCCTGAATATAACTTTCAATCATTTGCATTCAAGCATTTAAAGTTACATTTTGTTAAGTCATGATTCCTGTCCTGATTTGCTTGCTAAAAAACTTTAATGAGCAAGCTTTCCTTCATGAACTGGCCTCTGTAAAATGGTATAGAATCAGCTTGATCCCCTCTGACGAAGACGCTTGGACCTTCTTTTTTGATATTTTCAGTGGTATTGTTAACAAACGCCCACAGAAAGAAAATTAGAATTAAAAACAGGTTCAGCCCCTGCTTCGACCGTGATCTTGCAGAGTTACTCCACCTCAAAAATGTAATTTGCGAAAGGCTGAGCACACGCATACTCTCGTTCAGGCAAATGAGAAATTAGTGCACTCAGGCTATCTGGAAGGCCAAAGTTAGTTACTTTAAGGAGCAGTTCTCTCTCTATGGGTCCCATTGCTTGGAAGGCAGCCACGGTTCATCCTTTATTTAAAGGGGGAGATCAAGCTGATCCTAACTGTTATAGGCCTATTTCTATTTTGCCCTGTTTATCAAAAGTCATGGAAAAATGTGTCAATAATCAACTGACTGGCTTTCTTGATGTCTATCTATAGTATTTTCTCTGGTATGCAATCTGGTTCCCGCTCAGGTTATGGATGTGTCACTGCAACCTTAAAGGTCCTCAATGATGTCACCATTTCCCTTGATTCTAAGCAATGTTGTGCTGCTATTTTTATTGACTTGGCCAAAGCTTTTGATACGGTAGACCATTCCATTCTTGTGGGCCGGCTAAGGAATATTGCTGTCTCTGAGGGGTCTTTGGCCTGGTTTGCTAACTACCTCTCTCAAACAGTGCAGTGTATAAAGTCAGAAAATCTGCTCTCTCAGCCACTGGCTGTCACCAAGGGAGAACCCCAAGCCTCAACCCTAGGCTCCACGCTCTTCTCAATTTACACCAACAACATAGCTCAGGCAGTAGGAAGCTCTCTCATCCATTTATATGCAGATGATACAGTCTTATACTCAGCTGGCCCCTCCCCGGATTTTGTGTTAAATGCTCTACAACAAAGCTTTCTTAGTGTCCAACAAGCTTTCTCCTACCCTTTACCTTGTTCTGAACACCTCCAAAACAAAGGTCATGCGGTTTGGTAAGAAGAATGCCCCTCTCCCCACAGGTGTGATTACTACCTCTGAGGGTTTAGCGCTTGAGGTAGTCAACTCATACAATTACTTGGAAGTATGGCTAGACGGTACACTGTCCTTCTCTCAGCACATATCAAAGCTGCAAGCTAAAGTTAAATCTAGACTTGGTTTCCTCTATCGTAATCGCTCCTCTTTCACCCCAGCTGCCAAACTAACCCTGATTCAGATGACCATCCTACCCATGCTAAATTACGGAGAAATAATTTAGTGATCAGTAGGTAAGGGTGCTCTTGAGCCTCTAGATGTTCTTTACCATTCGGCCATCAGATTTGCCACCAATGCTCCTTATTGGACACATCACTGCACTCTATACTGCTCTATAAACTGGTCATCTCTGTATACCCGTCGCAAGACCCACTGGTTGATGCTTATTTATAAAACCCTCTTAGGCCTCACTCCCCCCTATCTGAGATATCTACTGCAGCCCTCATCCTCCACATACAACACTCGTTCTGCCAGTCACATTCTGTTAAAGGTCCCCAAAGCACACACATCCCTGGGTCGCTCGTCTTTTCAGTTCACTGCAGCTAGCGACTGGAACGAGCTGCAACAAACACTCAAACTGTACAGTTTTATCTCAATCTCTTCATTCAAAGACTCAATCATGGACACTCTTACTGACAGTTGTGGCTGCTTTGTGTGATGTATTGTTCTCTCTACCTTCTTGCCCTTTGTGCTGTGCCCAATAATGTTTGTACCATGTTTTGTGCTGCTACCATGTTGTGTTGCTACCATGTTGTGTTGCTACCATGCTTTGTTGTCATATGTTGTTGTCTTAGATCTCTCTTTATGTAGTGTTGTGTTGTCTCTCTTGTCGTGATGTGTGTTTTGTCCTATATTTATGTTATTTATTTTGTATTATAATTTTTTAAATCCCAGCCCACGTCCCCGCAGAAAGTCATTTGCCTTTTGGTAGGCCGTCATTGTAAAGAAGAATTTGTTCTTAACTGACTTGCCTAGTTAAATAAAGGTTAAATAATTAAATTCCTGTGCCTGAGTAGGATGGAAAAAAAAACAGCATCCTTTGCACTTATTGTGCAGCGCCATGTCTTCCCAGTTACCTGGCATCATAGGGGTTGTAGAGACAGCTGCAGCCAGGCCTGTAGAAAGCACCGTGTTTAGACCTGAGAGATGAAAGGGAAATGACTAGTAAATTATTCATCACCCTCCCTTCCTTAATTTGACTGCAGGCAGAAAGATGTTTGCTATGTAATACTGGCATGAAGGTTACATTGAGTTAAATTGAGCCACAATGCTTGTTATGTAAAAGGAAATCTATAGGATATCCAAAGATATAGAAATATAATCACACACAAATAGAAAATGTCTATTGTGAGCAGGTATAAAATGACCTAATGTAGCCTAAGTAATGTATTTCAAGCTGTCAGTTCATTGTTAAAAGGACTGGCCTGAAGTACTGTATATCATATACCATTGTTTCTGAGAACTAACTCCAGAGATACAGCAGACCTTTGTACTTTAATTTTTCTTGCAGCTTCGCTGTTCATGACCCAACTCAAATCAAATGTTATTTGTCACATGTGCCGAATTCAACAGGTGTAGATCTTACTACAAAATGCTTACTTACAAGCCCTTAACCAACAATGCAATTTTAAGAAAATATTTACTAAATAAACTAAAGTTAAAAAACACAATAAAATAACTATAAAGAGGCTATATACAGGGGTTCCCGGGTCATCTCTGAGCTGATGTAACAAAAGAGATTGAAGGACAGTCTGCCTGTCTACTTCTGATGTCTTTATCAATAGCAGCAGCAGTCTGGGCGGGAGAAGCCTTACAATGTTTTAAATTTTAATTTAACCATTATTTAACTGGGCAAGTCAATTAAGAACAAATTCTCATTTACAATGATGGCCTAGGAACAGTGGGTTAACTGCCTTGTTCAGGGGCAGAACGACAGATTTTTACCTTGTCAGCTCAGGGATTGGCCCAACCTGTCACGTTCCTGACCTGTTTTCTGTTGTTTTGTATGTGTTTAGTTGGTCAGGACGTGAGCTGGGTGGGAATTCTATGTTGTGTGTCTAGTTTGTCTGTTTCTATGTCAGCCTAGTGTGGGTTCTCAATCAGAGACAGATGGTAGTCGTTGTCTCTGATTGAGACTCATATATTAGGAGGCTTGTTTTGTGTTGGGATTTTGTGGGTGTTTGTTACCTGTCTCTGTGTTTGTGTTCTGCACCAGATAGGTCTGTATCGGTTTTGCACATTTGTTATTTTGTAGGTTGTTTGTAGTGTTTCACTTGTGTTTGTATTAAACATGTTTAACACTAGCCGCGCTGCATTTTGGTCCTCTCCTTCACCCCTGGAAGAAAACCTTTACAGAAACACCCACCAAACCCGGACCAAGCAGCGTGGCAACGGGCAGCAGCAACAGCAGCAGCGGTACCAGGAGGAATGGTCATGGGAGGAAATCATAAACGGAGAAGGACCCTGGGCAAAGGTGGGAGAGAATCGCCACTCTTGGGAGGAGAAGGAGGCAGCCACAGCCCAGGAGCGCTGGATTGAGGAGGCAGCACGTAAGAGAGGCTGGAAGCCCGAGAGGCTCACCCAAAAATTTCTTGGGGGGGGGGGGGGCTAAAGGGGAGTGTGGCGAAGCCGGGTTGGATACCTGAGCCAACTCCCCGGGCTTACCGTGGAGTGAGAGGGCGTCGTACTGGTCAGACACCGTGTTATGCGGTAAAGCGCACGGTGTCCCCAGTACGCGTGCTTAGCCCAGTGCGGGCTATTCCACCTTGCCGCACTGGGAGGGCTAGGTTGGGCATCGAGCTGGATGTCATGAAGCCGGCCCAACGTATCTGGCCTCCAGTACGTCTCCTCGGGCCGGCGTACATGGCACCAGCCTTACAGGTGGTGTCCCCGGTTCGCCTGCATAGCCCAGTGCGGGTTGTTCCACCTCGCCGCACTGGCAGGGCTACGGGGACCATTCAACCTGGTAAGGTTGGAGAGGCTCGGTGCTCAAGAGCGCGTGTCCTCCTTCACGGTCCGGTATATCCGGCGCCACCTTCCCGCCCCAGCCCAGTACCACCAGTGCCTACACCACGCACCAGGCTTCCAGTGCATCGCCAGAGCCCTGTTCCTCCTCCCCGCACTCGCCCTGAGGTGCGTGCCCTCAGCCCGGTACCTCCAGTTCCGGCACCACGCATCAGGCCTATAGTGCGTCTCAGCCGGCCAGAGTCTGCCGTCTGCCCAGCGGTGCCTGAACTGCCCGTCTGCCCAGCGGTGCCTGAACTGTCCGTCTGCCCAGCGCCGTCTGAGCCGTCCGTCTGCCCAGCGCCGTCTGAGCCGTCCGTCTGCCCAGCGCCGTCTGAGCCGTCCGTCTGCCCAGCGCCGTCTGAGCCGTCCGTCTGCCCAGCGCCGTCTGAGCCGTCCGTCTGCCCAGCGCCGTCTGAGCCGTCCGTCTGCCCAGCGCCGTCTGAGCCGTCCGTCTGCCCAGCGCCGTCTGAGCCATCCGTCTGCCCAGCGCCGTCTGAGCCGTCCGTCTGCCCAGCGCCGTCTGAGCCGTCCGTCTGCCCAGCGCCGTCTGAGCCGTCCGTCTGCCCAGCGCCGTCTGAGCCGTCCGTCTGCCCAGCGCCGTCTGAGCCGTCCGTCTGCCCAGCGCCGTCTGAGCCGTCCGTCTGCCCAGCGCCGTCTGAGCCGTCCGTCTGCCCAGCGCCGTCTGAGCCGTCCGTCTGCCCAGCGCCGTCTGAGCCGTCCGTCTGCCCAGCGCCGTCTGAGCCATCCGTCTGCCCAGCGCCGTCTGAGCCATTAGAGCCGCCCGTCTGTCCCGAGCCATTAGAGCCGTCCGTCAGTCAGGAGCCGCTAGAGCCGTCCGTCAGTCAGGAGCCGCCAGAGACGCCAGCCAGTCAGGAGCCGCCAGAGACGCCAGCCAGTCAGGAGCCGCCAGAGACGCCAGCCAGTCAGGAGCCGCCAGAGACGCCAGCCAGTCAGGAGCCGCCAGAGACGCCAGCCAGTCAGGAGCCGCCAGAGACGCCAGCCAGTCAGGAGCCGCCAGAGACGCCAGCCAGTCAGGAGCCGCCAGAGACGCCAGCCAGTCAGGAGCAACCAGAGCCGCCAGCCAGTCAGGAGCTGCATGAGCTGCCTTACAGTCATGAGCTGCCTTACGGTCATGAGCTGCCTTACGGTCATGAGCTGCCTTACGGTCATGAGCTGCCCTACGGTCATGAGCTGCCCTACGGTCATGAGCTGCCCTACGGTCATGAGCTGCCCTACGGTCATGAGCTGCCCTACGGTCATGAGCTGCCCTCCGGTCATGAGCTGCCCTCCGGTCATGAGCTGCCCTCCGGTCATGAGCTGCCCTCCAGTCATGAGCTGCCCTCCAGTCATGAGCTGCCCTCCAGTCATGAGCTGCCCTCCAGTCATGAGCTGCCCTCCAGTCATGAGCTGCCCTCCAGTCATGAGCTGCCCTCCAGTCATGAGCTGCCCTCCAGTCATGAGCTGCCCTCCAGTCATGAGCTACCTCTCTGTCCGGAGCTACCTCTCTGTCCGGAGCTACCTCTCTGTCCGGAGCTACCTCTCTGTCCGGAGCTACCTCTCTGTCCGGAGCTACCTCTCTGTCCGGAGCTACCTCTCTGTCCGGAGCTACCTCTTTGTCCTGAACTACCTCTTTGTCCTGAACTACCTCTCTGTCCTGAGTTGTCTCCTCTATTGTAGAGGGGAGTTGGTGAAGGTTCCTGGACCATGGTCGGGGGCGAGGGTCGCCACTCAAGGGACGCTAAGGAGGTGGACAAAGACAATGGTGGAGTGGTGCCCTCGTCCACCGCCGGAGCCGCCACCGCAGAATGATGCCCACCCAGACCCTCCCCTTGAGTTTTAGGGGTGCGCCCGGAGTTCGCACCTTGAGGGGGGGGTTCTGTCACGTTCCTGACCTGTTTTCTGTTGTTTTGTATGTGTTTAGTTGGTCAGGACGTGAGCTGGGTGGGAATTCTATGTTGTGTGTCTAGTTTGTCTGTTTCTATGTCAGCCTAGTGTGGGTTCTCAATCAGAGACAGATGGTAGTCGTTGTCTCTGATTGAGACTCATATATTAGGAGGCTTGTTTTGTGTTGGGATTTTGTGGGTGTTTGTTACCTGTCTCTGTGTTTGTGTTCTGCACCAGATAGGTCTGTATCGGTTTTGCACATTTGTTATTTTGTAGGTTGTTTGTAGTGTTTCACTTGTGTTTGTATTAAACATGTTTAACACTAGCCGCGCTGCATTTTGGTCCTCTCCTTCACCCCTGGAAGAAAACCTTTACACAACCCTCTAACCACTAGGCTACCTGGCGCCCCACATATAAGGTCTTAGTCAACTCAGAACTGCCCACAGACACCGGTGTACCTTAACTCCTCGGGAGCCAGACTCTTGGGTTGCCATGGCACCTACTTGAGGATTCTGCTGCAGTCCACTTTGCCTTGAGCAGTGCTGGGAATGGAGAGCGGTCACATGACCAAGACAGAGCCAGTGGAAGTGGGCTGATTGGTGATGGATGCTGCACTCAGCACTGGCATTAGGCTAATAGAGACCCCAGACTGCATTCATTAAAACACATGATCCAAAACATCAGCTAAGCAAGCCAGACAACTGGTGCCAGGGTTTACTTATGTTAGACTACTTTATGCGACTTAAGTATTGCGACATGCATAAGTGGGGGCCAGTAGCCTAGTGGTTAGAGCGTTGGGGCAGTAACCCAAAGGTTGCTGGATCGAATCCCTGAGCTGACAGGGTAAAAATCTGTAGTTCTGCCCCTGAACAAGGCAGTTAACCCTCTGTTCCCTGGTAGGCCGTCATTGTAAATAAGAATTTGTTCTTAACTGACTTGCCTAGTTAAATAAAAATGTAAGTGATGGAATAAGTAGCTGGTTAAGTTGATTTAAGGGATGCTATTTGGAGCATGCTAACTGATAAGCTGCATCTTGGGCTATTGACATTTGGATCAATAGACTTCTAGGTATCCATAATATTAGGTCATTTGTGTGAACTGTCTCTTGAACAATCCAATATTGCCATTTCACAATGGAAAAACACAGCAAGATTTCCGAAGATGGCATTGGAATTCAAGTATTGTAGCATAATGCTTTTGATAAAAGTAATCTGCAACAAGGGGGATGTATGGCAGAATTCAAAGAAGTACAAGGGAATAAAGTATAGGGTATAGGTTATATGGTATAGGGCATTGGGTATAGGGCAGTGGTTCCCAAACTTTTTATAGTCCCATACCCCTTCAAACATTCAACCTCCAGCTGCGTACCGCCTCTAACACCAGGGTCAGCACACTCTCAAATGTTGTTTTTTGCCATCATTGTGAGCCTGCCACACACACACACTATACGATACATTTATTAAACATAAGAATGAGTATTAGTTTTTGTCACAACCTGGCTCGTGGGAAGTGACAAAGAGCTCTTATGGAACCAGTGCACAAATAGTAATATAATAATAATCAATAATTGTGCTCTTTATTTAGCCATGTTACATATAAAACCTTATTTGTTTTTCAAAAATGGTGAATAACTCACCACAGGTTAATGAGAAGGGTGTGCTTGAAAGGAGGCACATAACTCTGCAATGTTGGGTTAAAATATTTTCCACACACAGTCTGTGCCTGTGTTTAGTTTTCATGCTAATGAAGGCCTAGAATCCACTTTCACATAGGTACGTGGTTGCAAAGCACATCAGTGTCTTAAAACAGAGCGATTTGCTAAGGCAGGATACTCTGAGCGCCGTGGCTTCTGATTAACTTCAATTTTCACAAAACCGCTTGTTGCAATTTTGATGAGGCTGTCTTGTTCAGATATTGGTAAGTGGACTGGAGGCAGGGCATGAAAGGGATAACAAATCTACTTGTTTGTGTCGTCTGTTTTGGGAAAGTACCTGCGTAATTGTGCACCCAGCTCACTCAGGTGCTTCGCTATATCACATTTGACATTAGCCGTGAGCTTGAGTTCATTTGCACACAGAAAATCATACAATGATGGAAATACCTGTGTGTTGTCCTTGTTAATGCAGACAGAGAAGAGCTCCAACTTCTTAATCATAGCCTCAATTTTGTCCCGCACATTGAATATAGTTGCGGAGAGTTCCTGTAATCCTAGATTCAGATCATTCAGGCAAGAAAAAACATCACCCAGATAGGCCAGTCGTGTGAGAAACTCGTTATCAGACAAGTGAAAATTATGGTCAGTAAAGAAAACTTTAAGCTTATCTCTCAATTAAAAAATGTTGTCAATACTTTGCCCCTTGATAACCAGCGCACTTCTGTATGTTGTAAAAGTGTTACATGGTCGCTGCCCATATCATTGCATAATGCAGAAAATAAATGAGAGTTCAGGGGCCTTGCTTTAACAAAGTTAACCATTTTCACTGTAGTGTCCAAAAAGTATTTCAAGCTGTCAGGCATTCCCTTGGCAGCAAGAGCCTCTCGGTGGATGCTACAGTGTACCCAAGTGGCATCGGGAGCAACTGCTTGCACACGCATTACCACTCCATTATGTCTCCCTGTCATGGCTTTTGCGCCATCAGTACAGATACCAACACATCTTGACCACCAACGTCCATTTGATGTCACAAAGCTGTCCAGTGCTTAAAAAATATCCTCTCCTGTTGTCCTGGTTTGTAGAAGAGGACGTTTTCCTTAATTGACCCCCCATAAACGTAACAGACATATACCAGGAGCTGTGCCATGCCTGCCACATCTGTTGACTCATCCAGCTACAACGCATAGAATTCACTGGCTTGTATACGAAGCAGTAATTGTTTCAAAACATCTCTTGCCATGTCACTGATGCGTCGTGAAACAGTGTTGTTTGATGAAGGCATTGTCTGTATAGTTTTTTGGGGCCTTTCCCTCAGCATTTTTCCAGCCTTATCTGCGGCAGCAGGAAGAATTAAGTCATCAACAATAGTATGGGGCTTGATTGTCCTAGCCACTCGGTAGCTCACCATATAAGACGCTTCTAGCTCCTTCTTATTAATGATATCTGTTGCTTTTATACTACAAGAAACTTGTGTTAATTCTTACTCAGAAAACTCCTGTTGCTTATTTTTCAAATTAGCATGTTTCGTTTCTAAATGTCTGCGCAAGAGTGAAGGTTTCCCTTCCTGCGAGAGAGTAACAGTTCATGTGATTGGATGTTCATTATTTGACTAGGCTACCTGTATTTGACATTGTGTTGTTATTTCTGGCAGTTAAACGAGGCTACTCAGGCGAGAAAAAAACATCACCCAAATGTATAGCCCTGTTGGAAAATGTGAATCACATTTATATTTAGCGTACTCCGATGGCATTGCACGTATCCAAGTTTGGGAATAGCCGGTATAGGGTATAGGGCTACACCCATCATGGGAATATAGCACAAAACAGAGACCTATAAAAAGTAATGTCAAGTAATGATAACCTCTAATGACTCTTTTCCTGTGTTCAGAATGCCTTGTTGTGAACACCCGTTGTTGTGAACACAGCCAAGTGGAGAGCAATCAATCTACACAATACAGCCTAGCTCTTCATCCACAGGCAAGCTCACTGTAAATGGTTCCTATTGTTACCTATTGTTCCGTCTAGGGCTGAGAGGGGATACATAACATACGGAGTGGCTTCCTACAGAACAGAGCCCAGGCAGGCATGGAACTGTACTCGCCTTAAACTTCAGCTCCACTATAAGCTTGTTGTTGCTTTGCCAGCAGCATCATGTTAATGTGAAATCCTACCTGCTACGAAGAGCATGTTGTTTTAAAAACAGAGCAGAGTGGAAGAACATCTTTATTGTATTTTCCCCTACTGGACTGTACCATATTCATTGATTATGCGTTAATACAATAGCTCTGGTCCAGTTTTCGCAAGTACTCTTAAATTGTTGCTAGTGGTTGTACTAAATTACACGTTGCTTTTGTTTACATTGTGAACATAGTCAAGCTAGCTAGAGTTTCTGCTAGCTAGTAGCTTTTTGACTTCATAAATCTATGTAAAATAATCAGTGGTGCAATCACAATCAAATGTATTTCTCATTATTTCAATCCACAAGATAGAGTGAAAGCGCATAGTCCGTCAAAAACGTAACGTTGGTCGATACTTGAGCTTGGACGCTGACAATGGACGTGACGCAATGTGAGCGCAACATGGTCAGTATAGCTTTCATTGATTTCAAAGGAATCATTCCCATTTAAAGAATGCACATTGGTTGAGCGCCCTCCACTCTTTCCATTATTAATATTTAAGCTAATTTAATATTTAAGTTAACTGCCACCTGATTTTCCACCGATGTAGACAGCCAACTCTATTTTAAAAAGACCACACATACTAGGAGCACTTGAACTTGCACGCCCAGCTATGAGGAGAGGTAGGCTACGGAAATTGAAGCTGTGAATTGTGGAAAATGCCAAAAATATGTGCTTTTAATACAATAGGTAGGCTAACGCATACAAAGCAGAAAGATGACCGTTTCCAAATAATCTGCAGGACAACAAAAATATTTAAATCCCAAAGTCGTCTGTCTGACCGCTCGCAGCAAGATAAATGCAGACCGTGCCGCAATGATCTCTGTTGGTACCACAGGTCCCGCGGGATGCAGTCCTCTATCTCCAGGTATACATAGCTCACATTGGCCTCTTGGCACATACACATTTT
Source organism: Salvelinus namaycush (assembly GCF_016432855.1). Classification (NCBI taxonomy): domain Eukaryota; kingdom Metazoa; phylum Chordata; class Actinopteri; order Salmoniformes; family Salmonidae; genus Salvelinus; species Salvelinus namaycush. Next base: position 15,512,736 of record NC_052311.1, on the reverse strand, counting down.
TCCAAAGACTTGAGTCTCTCCGGCTCCCCACTCTCCACTGCGATTCTCTGCCATTGACCCTATTACGGGGGATGAGTCACTTGCTTACTAGCGCTCTTCCATGCCATCCCTAGGAGGGGTCAGTAGAGTAAAAAGTATACTTGAGTAAAAGTTAAGATACCTTAATAGAAAATGACTCAAGTAAAAGTGAAAGTCACCCAGTAAAATACTACTTGAGTAAAAGTCTAAAGGTATTTGGTTTTAAATATATTAAGTGTCAAACGTAAATGTAATTGTTAAAATGTACTTAAGTATCAACAGTAAAAGTACAAGTACAATAATTTCAAATTCCTTATATTAAGCAAAACAGAGCACTACATTTGATTTTTTTACGGATAGCCAGAGGCACGCTCCAACTCTCAGATAATAGTTTACAAACATAGCATGAGTCCTCCAGATCAGAAGCAGTAGGGATGACCAGGAATGTTCTCTTGAAAAGTGTGTGAATTAGACCATTTTCATGTCCTGCTAAGCATTCAAAATGTAACGAGTACTTTTGGGTGTCAGGGAAAATGTATGGAATAAAAAGTACATTATTTTCTTTAGGAATATAGTGAAGTAAAAGTAAAAGTTGTCAAAAATATTAATAGTAAAGTACTACAAAAAACAACTTAAGTAGTACTTTAAAGGGTTTTAACTTATGTATACACCACTGGTAGGGGTGAATCACGTCGTGCCAAGCTTTTTTGAGTGGGTTGTGTCACTGATGTGATCTTCCTGTCCGGTTTTGAGCCCCCTCAGGTTTGTGCAGTGAAGGAGATCTTCGTGGGCTATACTCAGCCTTGTCTCAGGGTAGTAAGTTGGTGGTCTGTTGATATCCGTCTGGTGGTGTGGGGGCTGTGCTTTGGCAAAGTGGGTGGTGTTATATCCTGCCTGGTTGGCCCTGTCCGGGGGTATTAGGGAAAGGGGGATACCTAGTTAGTTGTATAACTGAATGCCTTCAGCTGAAATGTGTCTTCCGCATTCAACCCAACCCCTCTGAATCAGAGAGGTGCGGGGGGCTGCCATAATCAACATCCACGTCTTCGGCGCCCGGGGAACAGTGGGTTAACTGCCTTGCTCAGGGGCAGAACAACAGATTTTTACCTTGTCAGCTCTGGGATTCGATCCAGCAACCTTTCGTCCTAGCCTCAGGACTACCATGCCTGATGACTCCTAGCTGTCCCCAGTCCACCTGGTTGTGTTGCTGATTCAGTTTCTGCTGTTTTGTATGTGGCTATGGAACCCTGACCTGTTCACCAGATGTGCTACCTTGTCCCGGACCTGCTGTTTTCAACCCTCTCTCTCTCTCTACCGCACCTGCTGTTTCAACCTCTGAATGCCCGGTTATGAAAAACCAACTGACATTTACTCCTGAGGTGCTGACCTGTTGCACCCTCTACAACCACTGTGATTATTATTTGACCCTGCTGGTCATCTATGGACGTTTGAACATCTTGAAGAACAATCTGGTCTTAATGGCCATGTACTCTTATAATCTCCACACGGCACAGCCAGAAGAGGACTGGCCACCCCTCAGGGCCTGGTTTCTCTCTAGGTTTCTTCCTAGGTTCCTGCCTTTCTAGGGAGTTTTTCCAAGCCACCATGCTTCTACATCGGCATTGCTTGCTGTTTGGGGTTTTAGGCTGGGTTTCTGTATAAGTACTTTGTGATATCTGCTGATGTAAAAAGGGTTTTATAAATACATTTGATTTGATTTAGGAGAGCCAGCCTATGGATATATATATTATATAAGGGCTTGTTCAGTTGGACTGGGGAAACACAACACCACTAAAGTTATAATAAGCACTCTTGATAATGCACACTGGTTGGGAAAATGTCTCTGTTGATGTCAAGTAAACAGTGTACTTATTAGTCAACTGTTCTCTTTCACTTGATTGCCATTGCCACAACCTGGTCTCAGAGCGTTTCATATGATTCTTTATGTAAATTCCGACTATGATATGTTATGTTTTGTATAGTATGTATTAACTTGTGGATGCCCATCACCCATTTCATATGATATGTTACAAATTACAATTCATATTATATGTCAAAACGTACACTATGTTACAAATTTGCAAAAAGTACAATATGTTACGAATTAGCAAAACGTATGATATTTTACGAAATCTAGCTAGCTGGCTAACGTTAGCTAGGCTAGTGGTTAAGGTTAGGGGTTAGGGTTAAGGTTAGGATTACGTTTAGGAGTTAGGTTAGAGGGTTACGGTTAGGCTTAGCTAACATGCTAAGTAGTTGAAAAGTATCCCAAAAATAGTAAGTACTTGCTATTTAGTAAAAAGTTGCTAATTAGCTAAAATGCAAAAGTTGTCTGTGATGAGATTCAAACTCGCAAACTTTGGGTTGCTAGACATTCACGTTATACGCCCACCCATCCACCCCGACCGTGTCCACCCATCCACCCCGACCGTGTCCACCCATCCACCCCGACCGTGTCCACCCATCCAACCCGACCGTGTCCACCCATCCAACCCGACCGTGTCCACCCATCCAACCCGACCGTGTCCACCCATCCACCCCAACCGTTATACACCCACCCATCCAACCCGACCGTGTCCACCCATCCAACCCGACCGTGTCCACCCATCCACCCCAACCGTTATACGCCCACCCATCCAACCCGACCGTGTCCACCCATCCACCCCGACCGTGTCCACCCATCCACCCCGACCGTGTCCACCCATCCACCCCGACCGTGTCCACCCATCCAACCCGACCGTGTCCACCCATCCAACCCCGACCGTGTCCACCCATCCAACCCGACCGTGTCCACCCATCCAACCCGACCGTGTCCACCCATCCACCCCAACTGTTATACACCCACCCCGTCCAACCACCTACTTTCGTTTTTGCCTTAAGTAACCATCTGTCTTATGTAACCATATCAAATGTAACATATCAAACAAATTTTGAGTGTTCCGGATTTAAGTTTTCCATGTCACGTCTAGTCTATGAGAGCAGGCTGATTGCCATTATTCACTTAGGTAAATATTCAATCATACATTACATTTACATTTAAGTCATTTAGCAGACGCTCTTATCCAGAGCGACTTACAAATTGGTGCATTCACCTTATGATATCCAGTGGAACAACCACTTTACAATAGTGCATCTAACTCTTTACAAACTGCATAGGCAATTATTGTTACAGTATGATTAGCGGTAATGGAAACGTTATTATCCCCAAAGGGGAAAACAAAGGAGGAAGTTGGCAAATGGTCCAGACGGATGGACCTTTCATCAAAACAAGACATTATGGGTTGAGGTACATTGTAGTGTTGAAGGGGTTCCACTACACAGTAAGGTCAGAATGATTAAGAATTACTTTATTAAATGTTTACTTACTTTTTTTTTATTTGTGTACAAGTGAACATGTGCCAGCAATAACATTATATATTAAAAAAATTCTGTACATTTTAGATGCTAATGCCATCCCTTCCTCTAAACTGCAAAAACAATTAACTACATTTCTCTATCTCTATCGACGAGCCAGTATTGCTGAAGTGCTGTGGTAGATAGAGTTTCATCCTTCCGGTTCTCTAGTGTCCAATCACAGGATTCCATAATGCTCCCATGTTCTCTTCTCACAACTGACTGTGTACCAAATATAAAATCACTAAACAAGGAGCACTTCCACGCTATCTTTTTTTCATTTTAGTGACTTACTTGATTCAGCTGAAGGGGAACAACATTTTAAAGTTGTAGAAAGGACAAGTCTGGATCATCACATTTTCACAGATCTGAACTGTTTTTTCAATGATCAGTGAAAAGAGAATGACAAACTGACATCAAACTAGATCAGAGACGAAACCCCTCTAGCGCACGCACACACACACACACACACACACACACACACACACACACACACACACACACACACACACACACACACACACACACACACACACACACACACACACACACACACACACACACACACACACACACACACACACACACACCACAAATGGAAGTCCCCACATGAAGCAGTAGCTCTTACAGTGGGACATGCCAGAAAAAACTCACAAATTCCACATGAAAAACATACCCCTACTCCTTTAGTTTCTCTGATCCTGTGCTTTAACATCGACTACCATTTCAAGAGTTTGTGTGAAAATGATCATACAAACAGCTACAAAGTACACGGTAGTAGACATTAGGTAAAAATATCAGGGTAGTTTATCAGAGGCAGGGAAGCTACAGGGCCGCCCAGAAAGCATTGCGGTGATCTGTGAACACTTTGCATAAATACTGTGCAAGTAAAAGAAAGAGGGGATTGATAATAAATATCTTGTTTTCGGCTCATAAATTAAACAAAGTTATAACAATCTGTCAGAGAGGAGTGGTGTCCTGAATTTCCTGTCCAAATTTTTGGGGGGCTATTTGATCAAATTGAGACGCTTGCCAAAGCTTCCTGAACTGTCAACACTAAGAAAGGTTTCCTATTCTTATTGTCTCGTTCAAATGGTATTTGAAATCGTTCATCAAGCATTTGCTTGAGCCGGACTGGAGTACCAGGTGGGCGGGATTTGCACTTTTGGGACTATTCCATTGGTTCCATTGTGCCAGACAAGTGCAATCAAGCACAGATAACGTATTTGAAAGATATGGGGGCTTAAATGGGGAGACAGGGTAAACTGAAGCTGCTCTAGCCTGGATGGGGGAAATGATGACCTGAAAATATAAGGTGGAATGGAGGAGAGTAGTTACTAGATCTTAATACTAGGGATGCACAATATATCGGTGAACATATCGGAATCGTACGATATTAGCTAAAACTTCCAACATCGGTATCGGCCAGATGTTGTAACGATCGTCGTAATCCTCCTCCTCGGACGAGGAGGAGAGGCGAGAAGGATCAGACCAATATGCAGAGTGGTTAGTGTCCATGATTATTTAATGAAAACAGACTGAACACTTAACATACAAAACCAACAAACGTGACAAACCGCAAACAGTCCCGTGTGGTGCTAACACAGACACGCGATACAACCACCCACAAAACACACGTGAAACCCCGGCTACCTTAGTATGATTCTCAATCAGGGACAAACGATCTACAGCTGCCTCTGATTGAGAATCATACCAGGCCGAACACAAAACCCCAACATAGAAAAACACACATAGACAACCCACCCCAACTCACGCCCTGACCAACTAAATAAATACAAGAAAAAGGAAAAACAGGTCAGGAACGTGACATAACCCCCCCCTTAAGGTGTGAACTCCGGGCGCACCAGCATAAAGTCTAGGGGAGGGCCTGGGTGGGCGTCTGACCACGGTGGCGGCTCTGGCGCTGGTCGTGGTCCCCACCCCACCATAGTCAAACCCCGCTTCCTTGGCCTCCTCCCAATGACCACCCTCCATGTCAATCCCACTCTACCAAAGGGCAGCACCGGACTGAGGGGCAGCACCAGACTGAGGGGCAGCACCGGACTGAGGGGCAGCACCGGACTGAGGGGCAGCACCGGACTAAGTGGCAACACCGGAATGAGGGGCGGATCCTGGCTGGCCGGCTCTGGCGGATCCTGGCTGGCCGGCTCTGGCGGATCCTGGCTGGACGGCTCTGGCGGATCCTGGCTGGACGGCTCTGGCGGATCCTGGCTGGCCGGCTCTGGCGGATCCTGGCTGGCCGGCTCTGGCGGATCCTGGCTGGCCGGCTCTGGCGGATCCTGGCTGGACGGCTCTGGCTGGTCCTGGCTGGACGGCTCTGGCTGGTCCTGGCTGGACGGCTCTGGCTGGTCCTGGCTGGACGGCTCGGAAGGCTCAGTACAGACGGACAGCGCTGGGCAGGCAGACAGTTCATACAGCGCTGGGAAGGCAGGCAGTTCAAACAGCGCTGGGCAGGCAGGCAGCTCAAACAGCGCTGGGCAGGCAGGCAGTTCAGGCGCCGCTGGGCAGACGGCAGACTCTGGCCGGCTGAGACGCACTGTAGACCTGGTGCGTGGTGTAGGCACTGGCTGCGCTGGAGAGGAGGAAGGCTCTGACAGCGCTGGACAGGTGGGAGCAGCTGGAGAGAGAACCCGGAGAGACAGCCTGGTGCGGGGGGCTGCCACCGGTGGACTGGTACGTGGAGGTGGCACCGGGTATACCGGACCGTGAAGGAGGACACGCGCTCTTGAGCACCGAGCCTGCCCAACCTTACCAGGTTGAATGGTCCCCGTAGCCCTGCCAGTGCGGCGAGGTGGAATAGCCCGCACTGGGCTATGCTGGCGAACCGGGGACACCATTCGTAAGGCTGGTGCCATGTATGCCGGCCCGAGGAGACGCACTGGAGGCCAGATGCGTTGGGCCGGCTTCATGACATCCGGCTCGATGCCCAACTTATCCCTACCAGTGCGGCGAGGTGGAATAGCCCGCACTGGGCTAAGCACGCGTACTGGGGACACCGTGCGCTTTGCCGCATAACACGGTGTCTGACCAGTACGACGCCCTCTCACTCCACGGTAAGCACGGGGAGTTGGCTCAGGTATCCTACCCGGCTTTGCCACACTCCTCGTGTGCCCCCCCCCCAAGAAATTTTTGGGTCTGACTCTCGGGCTCCCAACCGCGTCGCCGCGCTGCCTCCTCATACCAGCGCCTCTCTGCCTTCGCTGCCTCCAGCTCCGCCTTGGGACGGCGATATTCCCCTGGCTGAGCCCAGGGTCCTTTGCCGTCCAGGATCTCCTCCCAAGTCCAGGAGTCCTGGGTTTTTTCCCACTGCTGTCGCCTCCCTTCTCCACTCGGCTTGGTCCTAGATTGGTGGGTGGTTCTGTAACGATCGTCGTAATCCTCCTCCTCGGACGAGGAGGAGAGGCGAGAAGGATCAGACCAATATGCAGAGTGGTTAGTGTCCATGATTATTTAATGAAAACAGACTGAACACTTAACATACAAAACCAACAAACGTGACAAACCGCAAACAGTCCCGTGTGGTGCTAACACAGACACGCGATACAACCACCCACAAAACACACGTGAAACCCCGGCTACCTTAGTATGATTCTCAATCAGGGACAAACGATCTACAGCTGCCTCTGATTGAGAATCATACCAGGCCGAACACAAAACCCCAACATAGAAAAACACACATAGACAACCCACCCCAACTCACGCCCTGACCAACTAAATAAATACAAGAAAAAGGAAAAACAGGTCAGGAACGTGACAGATGTCTAGTTTAACGCCGATGTTAAAAACCGATGTCAAAGCTATCGTGCAAACCTATATAACATAGGTACATGACGTAATGACACCACGTAAAATGTTGCGCTACACATGCAACACAGCATTCTTAATCTGTGTGGATCGAGCAGTTGTCACACCCTGGCCTTAGTTATCTTTGTTTTCATTATTATTTTAGTTAGGTCAGGGTGTGACATGGGGAAGTATGTGTTTTGGTTTGTCTAGGGATTTGTAGGCTTAATGGGGAAATGTCTGTTCTAGGTGTTTGTATGTCGATGGCTGCCTGGATTGGTTCTCAATTAGAGACAGCTGTGGTTTATTGTCTCTAATTGGGAGCCATATTTAAGGCAGCCATGGGCATCATGTGTTTGTGGGTAATTGTCTATGTGTAGTGTTTGTGTCAGCACTATTTGTCTGTATAGCTTCACGGTCGTCAGTTTGTTATTTTGGTTAGTTTGTGTATAGTTGTTAGTTTCTTGTTTTTTCTCTCTTCTAAAATAAAAGAAGATGTATTTTGCAAACGCTGCGCCTTGGTCCACTTTCTCACAAGAAGACGATCGTGACAGAATTACCCACCAACCAAAGACCAAGCGGCGTGGGAGAGCTCAACAACGAAACCAGTACTCGTGGACATGGGAGGAAATATTGGACGGAAAAGGACCCTGGGCTCAACCAGGAGAATATCGCCGCCCCAAAGCTGAGCTGGAGGCAGCGAAAGCAGAGAGGCGGCGATATGAGGAGGCAGCACGGAAACAAGGCTGGAAGCCCGTAAGTCAAACCCAAAAATTTATTGGGGGGGGGGCTCTCGGGTAGTTTAGTTGGGTCAGTCGGGAGACGTGAGCCAACTCCTCCTGTTTACCGTAAAGAGCCGGTGAGGGCGGATTTGGAGGAGAGTGACGCAGAGACAGTAAAGGAGTTAATGGAGAAATTGGAGGAGAGAGTTATGAGGGATGTATTGGTTTGGTGCATGAGGCACGGCATCCGTCCGAATGAACGTGTTGGTGATTTAATGTCACCGGGAACAGCTCTCCATACTCGTCCTGAGGTGCGTGCTAGCCGTCTGGTTAAGACAGTGCCTACAGCACGCACAAAGCCTCCTGTGCGTCTCCAGAGTCCTGTGCGTCCTGTTCCTGCTCCCCGCACTAGCCTTGAGGTGCGTGTCTCCAGTCCAGTACCACCAGTGCCTACACCACGCACCAGGCTTCCAGTGCGTATCCAGAGTCCTGTTCCTCCTCCACGCACTAGCCCTATGGTGCGTGTCTCCAGCCCAGTGCCTCCAGTCCCGGCACCACGCACTAAGTCTCCTGTGCGTCTCCAGAGCCCTGTACGCACTGTTCATTCTCCCCGCACTCGCCCTAAGGTGCGTGTCCTAGCCGTCTGGTTAAGACAGTGCCTACAGCACGCACAAAGCCTCCTGTGCGTCTCCAGAGTCCTGTGCGTCCTGTTCCTGCTCCCCGCACTAGCCTTGAGGTGCGTGTCTCCAGTCCATTACCACCAGTGCCTACACCACGCACCAGGCTTCCAGTGCGTATCCAGAGTCCTGTTCCTCCTCCACGCACTAGCCCTATGGTGCGTGTCTCCAGCCCAGTACCTCCAGTTCCGGCACCACGCACCAGGCCTACAGTGCGCCTCAGCCGGCCAGAGTCTGCCGTCTGCCCAGCGGCGCCTGAACTGCCCGTCTGCCCAACGGCGCCTGAACTGTCCGTCTGCCCAACGCCGTCTGAACTGTCCGTCTGCCAAGCGCCGCATGAACTGCCCGTCTGTATTGAGCCTTCAAAGCCGCCCGTCTGCCATGAGCCTGCAAAGCCGCCCGTCTGCCATGAGCCTACAGAGCCGTCCGCCAGACAGGAGCCGCTAGAGCCTTCCGCCAGACAGGAGCCGCTAGAGCCTTCCGCCAGACAGGAGCAGCCAAAGCCTTCCGCCAGACAGGATCAGCCAGAGCCTTCCGCCAGACAGGATCAGCCAGAGCCTTCCGCCAGACAGGATCAGCCAGAGCCTTCCGCCAGACAGGATCAGCCAGAGCCGTCAGCGAGCCATGACCAGCCAGAGCCGTCATCCAGCCATGACCAGCCAGAGCCGTCATCCAGCATTGAGCCGTCATCCAGCCAGGATCCGCCAGAGCCGTCATCCAGCCAGGATCCGCCAGATCCGTCAGCCAGCCATGAGCAGCCAGATCCGTCAGCCAGCCATGAGCAGCCAGATCCGTCAGCCAGCCATGAGCAGCCAGATCCGTCAGCCAGCCATGAGCAGCCCAGCCAGGATCCGCCAGAGCCGTCCAGCTAGGATCCGCCAGAGCCATCCAGCCAGGATCCGCCAGCCAGTCCGGTGCTGTCCCTCAGTCCGGAGCTGCCGTCCCTCAGTCCGGAGCTGCCCCTTATCCTGGTGCTGCCCCTTATCCTGGTGCTGCCCCTTATCCTGGTGCTGCCCCTTATCCTGGTGCTGCCCCTTAGTCCGGTGCTGCCCCTTAGTCCGGTGCTGCCCCTTAGTCCGGTACTGCCCCTTAGTCCGGTGCTGCCCCTTAGTCCGGTGCTGCCCCTTAGTCCGGTGCTGCCCCTTAATCCAGTGGGGTTAAGTTGGAGGGTGGTCATTTGGAGGAGGCTACGAAAGCGGGTAGTGACTATGGTGGGGTGGGGACCATGACCAGTGCCAGAGCTACCACCGTGGACAGACGCCCACCCAGACCCTCCCCTAGACTTTATGCTGGTGCGCCCGGAGTTCGCACCTTAAGGGGGGGGTTATGTCACACCCTGGCCTTAGTTATCTTTGTTTTCATTATTATTTTAGTTAGGTCAGGGTGTGACATGGGGAAGTATGTGTTTTGGTTTGTCTAGGGATTTGTAGGCTTAATGGGGAAATGTCTGTTCTAGGTGTTTGTATGTCGATGGCTGCCTGGATTGGTTCTCAATTAGAGACAGCTGTGGTTTATTGTCTCTAATTGGGAGCCATATTTAAGGCAGCCATGGGCATCATGTGTTTGTGGGTAATTGTCTATGTGTAGTGTTTGTGTCAGCACTATTTGTCTGTATAGCTTCACGGTCGTCAGTTTGTTATTTTGGTTAGTTTGTGTATAGTTGTTAGTTTCTTGTTTTTTCTCTCTTCTAAAATAAAAGAAGATGTAGCAAACGCTGCGCCTTGGTCCACTTTCTCACAAGAAGACGATCGTGACAGCAGTCAACAAGTCGGGCAGTCATTTGAAAGAGTAAGAACATTTCAGCGAGACAACTCAAAGGCGAAATCCATTAAAGCCAAGAAAATGGAATTCATTACCCTTGACAATCAACCATTCTCTGTCGTGGGTGATGTTGGCTTTCGCCAACTGGTCGAGCACCGGTACACACTACCAAGTGTGCTATTTTTCAGATGTTGCCCTACCAGATTTACACAGTAATAGCATCACTGCTATTAGCTTCACGACATACATACTATGGAATGCAGGTTATGTCTTTGCGTCTCAAAAAAGATACAGTAGCACTGTCAATGCTGTACAAAAAAGTCTGCAAACAAGCAAACACCGGCCATGAACGATGTGTTTACAATACCGCGTTGGTAATAAAGCATCATCTGTTCGACTGCAACTTCTGGGGTAGATAACTTTAGCTTGGTGCCTAGCTAACACCAATACAACCAGCCTGAAAACAATGACCAGTAGAAACTGCAGTCATTTTCATTATTCTTAGCAATGATTTAGGAATCCTTGTGAGTAAGTATTAGCTAGGTTGCCACTTGTTGTTCGCCTATTGAAATTGAACTTCAGTTCATGAAAATACATAGCTAGCCAGCCACTTAACCCTGTTGCCCAAAGCTAACGGAATAAGCAGCCAGTTAGCTTCATCTGGCTAGTGAGGCTCGACCCGGAGCATGGTATGTGTTGTGAAGCTAGCCACAATAAGAATTAGGCACAATAGTGAATTTGCGGTTTGCCTACAAAATAAAAGTATATCATTGACAGTGATGCAAATGAATACAAATAGTATAATTATGCTATACTTTTATTTTGAAGTCTAACCGCAAAGTCCCCTATTGTGGCTAATCCTATTGTGGCTAGCTTCACATAGATGGGTCTGACCACCATTAATCAATTTTAAGAACTGTCTTAGAAATTAGAGTTATTTTAGATGATGACACCTAGCTATATATTTAGCTAGCTAACTATAGCTACTGAAACAGATGTCGGATGTTTGCTATGTTTTTGGGGAAGAACATTGTTTGCATCCATGAGCAAGCTAGCTTTTTTATGACCAGCACTGTAGGTGCGCAAGACAACTTTGCCAGCATCATAGCACACGTATTGATGAATGTTGTTGTGACATATGAAATACAAGTGATAGTGTAATCAATGTGTAATAACTATGTAAAAAATGTATGAACTGTTAAATTATTATGTGACTTGCAGTCATATTCAGGTCCTGATTGGTCAACAAGTTTATTTCACATGTCAAATAGTGCAATCTTTTTTGACACACAAAGACCCAAACTGCGTTCCATAGTAATCCTGGTTGAGAATGAAACGACTGAACAAATGAACAACGAAACAGCACAGCAAGTAAGTGAAAGAAATAGGTTTTGATTATGTTTTACTGGTAATGGGGACATACGTAAATGCCAACAAAATGACTTTTTGGTCTGTGTGTGTGTGTGTGTGTGTAACCTTTATTTAACTAGGCAAGTCAGTTAAAAACCTATTCTTACTTACAATGACGGCCCGGACGACGCTGGGCCAATTGTGCGCCGCCCTATGGGATTCCCAATCACGGCCGGATGTGATACAGCCTGGATTCGAACCAGTGACTGTTGTTACGCCTCTTGCACTGAGATGCAGTGCCTTAGACCACTGCGTCCATGTGTGTGTGTTAAATAGTTAACTGTGCTAGAATGCTTAAAAGACCGCTGTCTTGTCTTTGGCTATGCCGGATTAAGTGATATGACATGCTATTCTATAAAATCCTTTCTCTGTAATTAATATTACCTGATTGAGCTAATCATGTAAATGTAATTAACTAGAAAGTCGGGGCACCACGAAATAATATTTTTAGAGCTGTTATCTTCCGAATAAACTCTTAAAGACCTAGTAATATTTTACATCAATAGCAGTCAATATTAATCGTCACCATATTTCAGTCTCATCTGAAAGTTGTAAATTCTTGGTTATCTTCACGAACCCTGGCTAACAAGTTGAATCAGCAATACAAAATTGGGTTTAATTATTTATTTACTAAATACCTAACTAATCACACAGAATTACATATACACAGAATGAATCATACCTTGATTACAAATTATGTCATAAAGGAAAACGTCCCTAGCGGACGGAACAGATATGACAGCTGGTTACACAAAGAAAAGGGGGTTGGGTTTGAGTGAAAGAGCGGGAAGACTGAAGAACAAAGGGAGAAGCGATATCTCTATCGGGCTGTAGGCAACTACTCTATCGTAAATACAGAATCTTATGCATTCTAAATTACCGCCCATTTGGAAAAGGAAAATGCAATAAATATTTACTCTGAGCTGTGCTTCGGTAGGTTGGTGGTAGATGGAAGGCCGTCTTGCCCAATAGAGTCCTTTGTCCTTTGAAGAATGTATCTGGTGGTAAATTCGATACGTTGTAGTAACGTCGTTGTGTGGTAGACGGGATACTCTGTCTGTTCTTTCCTAGCCCACGTTTGCAGCTGCTCTTGCTAACTCAACGGCTAGGAGGTATCACTTCTGTAGTGAATAAGAGTTCAAAGTTCATACCATTCACAACCAAAGCTCACGCTGAGGTTGGCTTCGTTCTGTAGTTATTATCTGAACCCTTCTGAAATCGGATCGTCATCCTAATGTACCCGGAACAGAATGTTACATTTTCGTCAAGGGCTTATATAGTGGAGGGAGAAGGGTGTGTTTTCCTAGTTTTATAACCCATGTCTCTTCACAGGAGCGGGCCACTAATTGAGCAGAGCCCTAAACTTATTAAAACCCAAATCTCTCATTTGGAAGCTAAAATTACATTTAATCTTTTCACCAATAATTTTATATTTAAACATTTGAACTGCACAACAACTCCATGTGAATCTGATAACTATAATGTGTAGACTTTCCACTGTACCGTTTATGTCATCCTATCATTGATGAGAATGTCTCAGATGACAACCGAACTGACATCATATTCATTAAGTACCAACGCATATGTTCAACTGGTTGGATTCCCAAAATATGGTTAATTTCCCCCCACCTTCTGATATTCCCAGAATCTCTGTTTAACAAAGGCTATTCAAGAGTCCCTCTGTAGAGTCAAGAGAGAGGGAAGGGAGAAAGGTATTTATGGGGGGGTCATAAACCTTACCCACAGGCCAACGTCATGACACCACTAAAATTTTAAATATCGGTTATCGGTAACGTTTTTTTTGTGAAGGAAAATATCAGATATCGGTATGGGCCAAAAATATGATATCGGTGCATCACTACTTAATACTCCATTTAACCTCTGCTCTTCCATAAAATAATGTATTTGATTTGATTGTTTCTTGGGTATACTGTGGTTACAGACGTTTGTTTGTGTAGTCTGTGTTGCTTATCTATCTAGATTTATTTTCCAACGTGCATTGGTCCTCCATATTTGTCATACTATGAAAATCAATGCTTAATGGATATCCTCCTCCTGAATAGAAATGCAAGGGAGCAGCATTATCCTGGACATAGCCTCTGACCATACTTCCTTCCTCCCTTCCTTGAGATAACCACTGGATAATTGTAGCAATAGTGTCACCTTATTGCTTTAAATCAATCCATTCCTCTTAGCTCTATGATGATTGACTTACAGTAAAGGAAGGAAGGAAGGATGTATTTTGAGGTATTTGAACAGAGTCTATAATGTGACTGCAGAGGGGTGTGGAAGAGCAGCCGGGAGGAAGAAGGAAGAGGGCAGACCTGGACGGGGAAATATAAATAAATGGTTCCTCTGGGAGGGCCATGTAGATCACCACGCTATGGCGGAAACAGTGGAACTTGCCCGCCCTCTGACCGACCCTTCCACAAGTGACCTCCCTCCCTCTGAGATCCACATTGCCTACGCTAAAACAATAAACCTGCTCCAAGTTCCAGCAGCAAAGCAGGGGTTTACTGCTAGGAATGGCACTCATCTCTGTCTCTCTGTAGTGTGTGTGGCCATCTGTCTCTCTGTATAATTAATAATGTTTTGCTATACTATAAAGTATTAATGGGCTACAAAGCAACATTTTGGAGCGGTTACTGGGGAGAGTCCTGCAGCGTGAGCACTACATTTTGGAGCGGTAACTGGGGAGAGACCTACAGCTTGATCATTACTGGGGTACTTTCAGAGCACCTAGTAACATGAACATTATATTCCCCTTGTCTCTTATGAGCCTCAAAGGGCTCATAAACAGATTTGGATTGTCCCACAAAATATTCAAACTCTCCTCATGGCCTTGCTTTAAAACCACCTAGAGTCGATGTACGCACACCCGCGTAAATCTAAATCTAATTAGTATAATAAAAAAAATCAGTTTAAGCAAGATATCTGTTTTTTTGCAATCCACTGCATCCGCCAATGGCGGCCTTCCACATCTGTGGTGGAAGGTGGCCGAGCAACAGCTGTGTTTGTCAGACCACGAGACACCTCAAAAATTGGTCTTCTAACAAAAATGTCTGTAGTGTCCGAACGTTTTGGCCTACAAAACTAACATGACCACTCTATGGAAAGATGAGAATCACGAATGTAACGGGATTAGTCTGAAGTTGGTACCGCCGATCTGCCAACTTCTGTCTGTAGCTTGTGAACAGTTTGGGCTACACAACAGTTTGGAGACTCATCTAAAGGTAGCCCGGTACCAGTTTAAAAGATTAATGGAAGTACTGTATATATGGAAGTACTTTAGTACCAAAGAAAATTAGTTAAATATGGGTAAAAAAAAGATATGAATAACTTCCTAATCTTTCTTATCTCTCAGATATACAGTAGGACAGACACTATAAAGGGACATTTCACTCTGGCTAATCCATGGCATATAATCATTACAACATTACGTTTTTTGTCATGAACATCAAAATGATCCAAACCACAATATAGAACAAGCGCAACTTCATTTCACTGGCTCATAGTGAACCCAAAAGTCCAGCATTCATAGCGATAGCAGATACCGCCCCGCTAGGTATATAGGGCATGCCCAAAATCTCAGGGCATTGTTTACTTCGAACGACCAACACGTAATAATTTTTAAATGTTTGTTTTTCACTAACGTTTGTCATCATGCCCGTGTGGTGTTCTGTGTCTGGCTGTGCTAATTACAAACAAGTGCGAAAATTAGTTATCTTTCACCGTTCTACCTACCAGAGATTTACCCTGATGTTGCCAGTGGCTTCCAGCTATCAATAATGATAACCAAAGCTTATCAGAGGGATTTCAGGCTGAACTGATGGGGAATCCATTTCGACGACAGTTGAGAAGTGATGCAATATCATCATTTTTTTACACAACAAAATGGAAGATTCTCGATTAGAGGTAACGTAACGTTAGCTAGGATGCTAGCCTAGCTGGACTAGGTAAATTAGCTAGCTAACATTACAGTCCTGTATTGAACTCTGAAAGCCATCAGCTAAATCATATAGCTAGCTAGCTATCTTTTGGATACACACTGTCAATCAATTTCTCCTATGCCATGGAAGTCATTGCTGGATTGGTACCTTCAGCAGAGTAAAAATGTTTTTGTTTGTTTGTTCTACCTTTGACTAACGCTAGTTAAAGTAAGCTAGCTAACGTTAGCAAATAAGACTAGCTCAATCTGGTAGCCATCTATTTCACCCTTGTCTGTAAAACACAAAATTACTAAAAATAAAACTGGCGATATAGCCAACTCACTCTCTGTTTGTGTGTTTGTAGCAATGATGAATGTGTATAAATCATCTATGGTTGGTTAGTTGGTTCTCAGCTGGCTAGCAATCTTGCTGCCAATTTAGTGACCCTAGCTAACAGCAAGCTGACAATATTGAAATCAAATCAAACTTTATTTGTCACATGTGCCGAATACAACAAGTGTAGACTTTACCGTGAAATGCTTACTTACAAGCCCTTAACCAACAGTGCAGTTCATGAAGAGTTAAGAAAATATTTACCAAGTAGACTCAAATAAAAAGTAAAAATAAAAGTAACACAATAAGAATAACAATAACAAGGCTATATACAGGGTCACCAGTACCGAGTCAGTGTGCAGGGATGCAGGTTAGTTGAGATAATTTGTACATGTAGGTGGGGGTGAAATGACTATGCATAGATAATAAACAGCGAGTAGCAGCAGTGTACAAAAGGGAGCGGGGGGGGGTCAATGTAAATTGTCCGGTGGCAATTTTATTTATTATTCAGCAGTCTTATGGCTTGGGGGTAGAAGCTGTTAACTTCTTTGGGTTACCCCCCCTTCTTCTCAATTTCCGCCTAAAGACATACCCTAATCTAACTGCCTGTAGCTCAGGCCCAGAAGCAAGGATATGCATATTCTTGGTATCATTTGAAAGGAAACACTCAGAATTTTGTGGAAATGTCAATTGAATGTAGGAGAATATACCACAATAGATCTGGTAGAAGAAAATACAAGGAAATAAACATACGTTTTCTGTTTTTTATTGTTGCTGCATCATCTTTCAAATTACCAAGAACAGCCAAACATACAGATAGGATGCTGTGGATGACTATAATGAAGAACATAAGATGGCAACAATAGCTGAGCAAAGTTTTAGACAGATAACTTCAAAAATGAGCGAGCTACATGGCATTGAGCATGAAGTCACCCAGGTGTCCCACACAAATGTACCCAAATGTACCCAAGTGGCCGAATTGGTACAGTGATACATTTTGAATGAAAGAACTATATACAAAATACATAAATGCTATTCTAACACACACCCCCAAAAAATATATATACAGTATATATGATTTTAATTTTTTTTTAAATTTAAAATAATAATAATAAACAAACAAATAACAAGGGTAACTATTTACACATTTTCTATTTACAATATTGTGAAGACCCTCAGTCCTCTACACAATATTGTGCTGCTGGTGCCATGGCCCATAGCAGTCTCTTTCTGCTGTAAAGCAGAGGCTTACTGAACAGGTGGTGCAGGTGATGGGGCATTTCCTGTGACAAAGGGCACAACGACGTCTCCCTACTGTGCCCTTTTTGCCCTGAGGCACATTCATGCCTGCAGAGATGGATCTGGGCAGGTGAACACCACTGGTTGGAGCAGAAGGGACAGAAGGTGCTGCAGTGGACTTGCTGTAGCTAGCAAGCTCCTGGATGAGCAGCTCCCTGAAGGCTAGCTGTGAGATGGGGGGCTGTCCACAGCTCTTGGCCATTTCCTTCTGGAGGATGAAGGAATTCACCACAGCAATGTCAATGAAATGATAGAAAAATGTCTTGTACCATTTCATGGTCTTGTGGAGAACATTGTAGTATCCTATCAGCACATCTGACAGGTCCACACCTCCCATGCTTTTGTTGTAGTCCTTCACAGCAGCTGGAATGGGGACATTTTTTGTGGTACATGCCCCGGCACCGTCCTTCACACGCCTGGCGACGTGATCTCCACTGAAGGACATGTGGATACTGGAGCACATGACCACCTCTCTGGTATCCATCCACTTCACAAACAGCAGGCCATCTTCACGGATCCATCGCATGGTACCCCGCTCAGCCCGCTGAGGCATGTCATTCACCTTTGTCTTTGGAAATCCCACCCTGTTGGTACGAATGGTGCCACAAGCCCACACCTCCCGCTTTCTCAGCTCTGTAAACAGGGTAGGGCTTGTGTAGAAGTTGTCCACAAACAGTTTGTAGCCCTTCCCCAGCAGTTGAAAATCCAATAACTCCATAACGGAATCATAACTCAGTCCATTACCGGTAGCAAAACTGTTTTTTCCCCTCATAAACAAAAGAATTGCAAGTGTAGGCACACACAGAATCAGCCAAAACAAACAGTTTGTAACCCCATTTGGTGGGTTTGTTACGCATGTATTGTTTGAGGATGATTCTGGCCTTTGAGGCTACCATCCTCTCATCGATGGACAGGTTCTGGGCGGGCTGAAAATAGGTCTTGCAGGCCTCAACGATGCTGGGGTAGAGAGGTTTTATTTTGCAGAGCCTATCAAACCTTGGTGTGCCTCTCTTCTTGTCATTCTCCCCATCAACTTCTGGGTCACTGATGTGAAGCGCCCGTGAGATAGTCAGAAACCTTTTAGAAGACATGACAGTCATGGGGAAAGGCAGTTGATAGAGAGCTGACGTTTTCCAGTAGTCCCTTAGAGTTTTCAACTTCACCAGCCCCATGTAAATGACCATTGAAAAGTAGCAGAAAAGGTCTGACATGGAAATGGTCTTCCATGCCTCTTTCTTTCCTGCCTGCTTCTTAGCCCCATACTTATTGGTGTTCGACACCAGGGAATCAACAACTGACGAGGTGAAAAACAGTTGAAAAAGTTGAAGGGGGCTGTACTTTGCAGTCATGTCTATTTGAGGTCCTGGCTGCCTTTTGGGTCTAAAAATTTGGTTCCACATCATCTTCTAACATAGAGTGCCAACGACCCTCTGGCCCTCTGTCTGCAGGTTTCTCTCTTCCCCACCTCCGCTTCTTTGTCACTGTCTTCACACCTCTAGATGGCCGGGTAGGTGTGGAGCCGGAGACAGCGGGGGTCCGGCTGGATGAACCAGCTTCAGAGGGAGATGGACACCTAGACATTGGCGGCTCATAATCAGAATCACTGCCACTGTGAAATATTTGACAATTTGATCAGCCATCGAAGAGTTTGCTTCTATATTGTTACAAAACCAACAAGTTAGCCTCTGGTTTTTATACACTCGCTTAGTCTAGGAGTCCTAGGCCTAGCTAAAAGGTCTGTAACCTGAATTAATGTGATAAGTCAGAATATGTGGACTGTATGGATGTGCCCAGGAGACAGCAAATGTACCAACATAATTTGTTCATGGTGACAGAAATGAATATGTTCAAAAAGGAAAACTACAAATAGGCATGTCCAAAACAAAACTGGCAGGCCGAGAGGCCACCTCTCTCACACTAACTACCAAACCTCACGATTGCCCACACATGTGTGCTTATCAAGATTCAAGATGTTGTACAGCACCTGGCCCAGTTGCTGCTGCCACCTAGCGATGGAGTGTGGAAGTTGTAGTGTAGCTTCTAACTGTTCGTAAGAGCTAAATGACCTTTTCAATAATAACATGCACTGCTCAGTGGAGGTTGCTGAGGGGAGGACGGCTCATAATAATGGCCAGAATGGAGAGAATGGAATGGTATCAAACATACGGTTTTCACTTGTTTGAAACCATTCCATTCTCTCCATTACAGCCATCACTATGAGCCGTCCTCCCCTCAGCAGCCTCAACTGGCACTACTATAACATAGTCAATTTAATTACACCTTTAAAGCTTTTTTCTACCTGCAATGTGCTCTGATCTGAATGTTTATTGAGTGGATATGTTGGCTTACTTTTTCACTATCTGATCAACTTCTTTGATGATGTCATGGATCCACCGCTTGGCCTTCTCCAGGAATCTGACAGCTAAAACTGGCTTTTCTTTCATCACAGCAGTCTTAAGCATGGGGAATAATGTCTTCACAATGTTGTCACTGGTGCCAACACACTGTTGATAAGAAAATATCACATAGCACAAAGTCAATGATGTCCTTAGGATCTCATATTATAAATTAATAGTTTGTGTCACTATAAACAGTATGATTGAAATACCAGCAGCAGCAGAGATTGAGAAAAGGAGAACAGCATCTGAGCCTCAATAGCATTGCCTCTGATGATTCTCTCCAGAGTTGGGAATTTGGCAATGCACAGGTAGAAGATGTTGTACAACAGCGCCATCTTCTCTGCAGCCGGCAGCAGCTCTTGAATGAAATCTGGGCTGCCCATTTGGTTGGATGAAACTACAGCCAAGGTAAAAGAGAGAAGAAAACAAACATCAAGGGGAAGTAGGTTTGATACTGAGTGAAAAGCGTAGGCTTGACTTATTTCAGCATACAGACAGATAGACAGACATATTCTTACAGACAGAGAGACAGACAGACATATTCTTACAGACAGAGACATTCTTACAGACAGACAGACAGACAGACAGACAGACAGACAGACAGACAGACAGACAGACAGACAGACAGACAGACAGACAGACAGACAGACAGACAGACAGACAGACAGACAGACAGACAGACAGACAGACAGACAGACAGACAGACAGACAGACAGACAGACATATTCTTCCAGGAAGACAGACAAACAGACAGACATATTCTTACATACAGATATTGGTAACACACAAGTGTTTTTTATGATGCATCCATAACACAAGTGTCATAAAACATGGCGAAATGTGACAATTATTTTTGTAACAATTTATCTTCATAAAGCATTCCACACACACAGGGCCTCCACACACACAGGGCCGGCCCTGGACGTTCTGCCACCCTAGGCGAGACAAAAAAACTGCCGCTCCCTCCTGTCCCCACTAAACTATGTACAGCAGTGGTCGGCAATAGGTTTTTCTCAGCTAAAAGTCGCAGTAACAGAACATAATAGCAGCCAATTCATAGGCCTATGCTACAAATTATAATCAGTGCAATGTCAATAACATAGCCTAATACTGTCAATCTGATTACATTGATAAAATAACTAATGTCTCTATTAAAATGTTTTTTTTTCTATATTTCTTTGTGTGTTGATTTGGGAAAAACAGCTTGCAATCAAGAGAAAATGTTGCGCTGAAAAAGTCTCAAAAGAAAGGTGGATAACGAAAATAGAAGTTTCAGGGAAGAATGGACAGAGAAGTAAGTATTCTTAACATATTTCTCCAATGTCAAACCAGAGTCTCTTGTTTGCAAATAATTCAATCTTAGACATGCTTATGAATCTAAGCATGGGACTTTCAAAAGTTACCTTTCCACAAAAATGTAAGCTTCAACTGCTGGCTACTCGTCAGTTCTATAACCCAACAACAGAAGTGCTTCCCTAAAAGCTGCCTGGGTTTATACAAACATCTTCTCTTTTCAGAAAGAGAAAAACTCAATGAATAGGGACAGAATCGCTAAGTCAATTTTTTTATCTCCTCGAATATTATAGGCTGCTGCTCTGCTTCAGAATGTCAGAGAGGAATCAATATATCCCTATATCAATCGGAGTCACGTCTTTCACAGGCATTTTAAAGCATGTTTATAGACCAGACAGACCAGACACGTCGCGTGGGCGGCGTTGCAAAATAAATGTAGAAATCCGTGTTATTCAATTATTGCACCCACACTGCTCGCGCGAGCCAACGAGCGTCTGCGTTGCCAAAGGCTAAAATAGAAGTCCTTTCTATTTCTGACGCAGATCGCACTGCAAGGAGGAGAGATGACTAGAAACGATTCGGTTGACCGTTTTATGTGTGGATTAATTGTCGGAGTAGAGGACCTTGTGCATTTCAGGTAAAATAACAACTCAATGTTATATCCCAGGACAAATTAGCTAGCAACAGCAAGCTAGCTAAATAGGACAAATTAGCTAGCATGTGCAAGTTAGCTAGCTAAATTGCCATACATGTTTTATGCTTTTCAAATCAAATCAAATCAAATCAAGTTTATTTTATATAGCCCTTCATACATCAGCTAATATCTCGAAGTGCTGTACAGAAACCCAGCCTAAAACCCCAAACAGCAAGCAATGCAGGTGTAGAAGCACGGCGGCTAAGAAAAACTCCTTAGAAAGGCCAAAACCTAGGAAGAAACCTAGAGAGGAACCAGGCTATGAGGGGTGGCCAGTCCTCTTCTGGCTGTGCCGGGTGGAGATTATAACAGAACATGGCCAAGATGTTCAAATGTTCATAAATGACCAGCATGGTCAGATAATAATCAGGAGTAAATGTCAGTTGGCTTTTCATAGCCGATCATTAAGAGTATCTCTACCGCTCCTGCGGTCTCTAGAGAGTTGAAAACAGCAGGTCTGGGACAGGTAGCACGTCCGGTGGACAGGTCAGGGTTCCATAGCCGCAGGCAGAACAGTTGAAACTGGAACAGCAGCAAGGCCAGGTGGACTGGGGACAGCAAGGAGTCATCATGCCCGGTAGTCCTGACGCATGGTCCTAGGGCTCAGGTCCTCCGAGAGAGAGAAAGAAAGAGAGAAGGAGAGAATTAGAGAGAGCATACTTAAATTCACACAGGACACCGGATAAGACAGGAGAAGTACTCCAGATATAACCAACTGACCCTAGCCCCCCGACACATAAACTACTGCAGCATAAATACTGGAGGCTGAGACAGGAGGGGTCAGGAGACACTGTGGCCCCATCCGATGATACCCCCGGACAGGGCCAAACAGGAAGGATATAACCCCACCCACTTTACCAAAGCACAGCCCCCACACCACTAGAGGGATATCTTCAACTACCAACTTACCATCCTGAGACAAGGCCGAGTATAGCCCACAAAGATCTCCACTACAGCACAAACCAAGGGGGGGCGCCAACCCAGACAGGAAGATCACGTCAGTAACTCAACCCACTCAAGTGACGCACCCCTCCTAGGGACGGCATGAAAGAGCACCAGTAAGCCAGTGACTCAGCCCCTGTAATAGGGTTAGAGGCAGAGAATCCCAGTGGAGAGAGGGGAACCGGCCAGGCAGAGACAGCAAGGGCGGTTCGTTGCTCCAGAGCCTTTCCGTTCACCTTCACACTCCTGGGCCAGACTACACTCAATCATATGACCTACTGAAGAGATAAGTCTTCAGTAAAGACTTAAAGGTTGAGACCGAGTCTGCATCTCTCACATGGGTAGGCAGACTATTCCATAAAAATGGAGATCTATAGGAGAAAGCCCTGCCTCCAGCTGTTTGCTTAGAAATTCTAGGGACAATTAGGAGGCCTGCGTCTTGTGACCGTAGCGTACGTGTAGGTATGTACGGCAGGACCAACTCGGAAAGATAGGTAGGAGCAAGCCCATGTAACGCTTTATAGGTTAACAGTAAAACTTTGAAATCAGCCCTTGCCTTAACAGGAAGCCAGTGTAGGGAGGCTAGCACTGGAGTAATATGATCAAATTTCTTGGTTCTAGTCAGGATTCTAGCAGCCGTATTTAGCACTAACTGAAGTTTATTTAGTGCTTTATCCGGGTAGCCGGAAAGTAGAGTATTGCAGTAGTCTAACCTAGAAGTAACAAAAGCATGGATTAATTTTTCTGCATCATTTTTGGACAGACAATTTCTGATTTTTGCAATGTTACGTAGATGGAAAAAAGTTGTCCTTGAAACAGTCTTGATATGTTCATCAAAAGAGAGATCAGGGTCCAGAGTAACGCCGAGGTCCTTCACAGTTTTATTTGAGATGACTTTACAACCATCAAGATTAATTGTCAGATTTAACAGAATATCTCTTTGTTTCTTGGGACCTAGAACAAGCATCTCTGTTTTGTCCGAGTTTAAAAGTAGAAAGTTTTCAGCCATCCACTTCCTTATGTCTGAAACACAGGCTTCTAGCGAGGGCAATTTTGGGGCTTCACCATGTTTCATTGAAATGTACAGCTGTGTGTCATCCGCATAGCAGTGAAAGTTAACATTATGTTTTCGAATGACATCCCCAAGAGGTAAAATATATAGTGAAAACAATAGTGGTCCTAAAACGGAACCTTGAGGAACACCGAAATGTACAGTTGATTTGTCAGAGGACAAACCATTCACAGAGACAAACTGATATCTGATATTCCGACAGATAAGATCTAAACCAGGCCAGAACTTGTCTGTGTAGACCAATTTGGGTTTCCAGTCTCTCCAAAAGAATGTGGTGATCGATGGTATCAAAGGCAGCACTAAGGTCTAGTAGCACGAGGACAGATGCAGAGCCTCGGTCTGACGCCATTAAAAGGTCATTTACCACCTTCACAAGTGCAGTCTCAGTGCTATGATGGGGTCTAAAACCCTTTTTTCGACCTATCCACAAATTAATGTAATAGGTACAGAGTTTGTTTTGATATTTTAACCTGCGTGTCGTGATCGCGTTTGGTGTGGGGGGACAAAATAAATGTATGCACGATGGCGCACGCGCGCAGCCGGTTTGGGTTGCGTGTAAGGCGTCACCGAGTTAAGCATTGTTATAGAACGCTTTATATAATATGGATACGTTTTATGTGTTTGTTTCAAAATATAAAGCAAACAGTAGATATCCTTTTGCCCTTTTCTTTAACAAAGGGTATGGGGGGGGGTCACTCATTTTGAACCCTGGTTTTAACCAAACACACCAAGCCCTTCCCAGATACGAAAGTATTTAAGGAGTGCATGCGACAGTATTGGAGGATTTGTCTATACCGAAATCTATGGATAGCATAATTGTGTCTGTCAAACAGGTAGGCTCACCACTTATTTTTTGAATAGGAAGAAATAGGCTCCAATTATATATGTAATTCTATGATTAGACCCATACAAAATGTTGATGCGCGCATGCAGATTTAGGAGGTCCCTTATCCGGCAGAAGGGAATTTTACTTTAACCCCTGCATCGGATAGTTACAATGTTGCAATCACTATGCAGCCATCTGCCTTGTCACGCCCTGACCTTAGTTCCTTTTTTATGTCTCTATTTTGGTTTGGTCAGGGCATGAGTTGGGGTGGGCATTCTATGTTTTTTTTCTATGTGTTTGGCCTGGTATGGTTCCCAATCAGAGGCAACTGTCTATCGTTTTCTCTGATTGAGAACCATACTTAGGTAGCATTTTCCCACCTGGTGTTTCCTGTTTTGTGTTGTGTCACCTTTCAGGACTGTTTCGATTTTCGTTGTTTCACTTTGTTATTTTGTATTTGGTGTTCAGTTATATTAAATTAACATGGACACTTACCACGCAGCGTTTTGGTCCGATCTTTCCTGTTCCTCAGATGAAGAAGATCGTTACATGCCTATAGTAGGAAACTGAGTTTCTTAATAATAATATGTCACCTGTTATCATACATGGCACGACCCCACAATTGTTACAATTACAATAAAAATAATACTTTTATTTAACATATTTAACATAACATGTCATATTCCTCTACAACTGTAAAAAATGATTTGATCATTTGAGCTTTGGAAACAAGTGCTTTCATAAATGAATGGGGGCCTAGTTTCGCTGGAGCAGTGTAAAATAAGCTTTTATGTCAATGACCAAGCCTTAAAGAATTTAGTTAATTTACATATCAAATTTGATTGTTCAACATCAGTTTCAGCATTTCTTTATTTCGTGGCCCGCCTAGAGTGGCCTCTTTCCTCTGCTGTGGTGCTGCATTGCATTCAGCGATGTTTTCTCTTGGAAGCTGTCCATGGTCCTGAAATCAGAGAGACACAGAGAGATAGAGAGAGGGGAGAGAGAGTGTGTGTGGGGGAGAGAACGATAGTGTGAGAGAGAGAGAGAATAGGATGTCGTATAAATCTAAAAAATACAAAGGCGTTAGATAGAGTAATCGCACACATTACTCTGTGATAGAATTAATGCAAGTGTATGATCAACGCTTACCATTTATTCAAAGACCTGTTGACTCAACTGGCCTGCCTGGCAGCAACAGCAAGTACTGTTTCTTGGAGGTTGATTACTCAATTGACATGGTGGCGAGTCCATTGAGTCTCTCTTGATTCACAGTTGTCACACCCTGATCTGTTTCACCTGTCTTTGTGATTGTCTCCACCCTCCTCCAGGTGTCGCCCATCTTCCCCATTGTCCCCTGTGTATTTGTACCTATGTTCTCTGTTTGTCTGTTGCCAGTTTGTCTTGTTTGTCAAGTCAACCAACGGTTTTGTCTCTGCTCCTACTTTTCCTAGTCTCTCTTTTTCTCGCCCTCCTGGTTTTGACCCTTGCCTGTCCTGACTCTGAGCCCGCCTGCCTGAACTCTGCCTGCCCCTGACCCTGAGCCTGCCTACTGACCTGTACATTTGCCCCACCTCTGGATTATTGACCTCTACCTACCCTGACCCTGAGCCTGCTTGCCGTCCGGTAACGTTGCCCCACCTCTGGTTTACTGACCCCTCTCTGCCTTGACCTGTCTATTGCCTGCCCTTGTTGGATTATTAAACCATTGTTAATTCGACGATGTGTGCATCTGGGTCTTACCTTCATAACTGATAATAGTAGAGTGCAGGGCGTTTTTGATGAGTTTGAGCTTGGAGAATGTGCGCTTTCCGCTTTCCACTGTCATGGGGAGTGTGAGAAGAACTCTCAGGGCAACAAAGGCATTGGGATACAAAGAAGCCATTTGGTTTCTGGATATGTACTTCAAATCAAATTGTATTTGTCATATGCGCCGAATACAACAGGTGTAGACCTTACAGTGAAATGCTTACTTACGAGCCCTTAACCAACAACGCAGTTTTAAGAAACATACCACCAAACAAAGAAAGAATAGTAACAAATAATTAAAGAGCAGCAGTAAATTAACAATAGTGAGGCTATATAGAGGGGGTACCGGTGCGGGGGCACCGGGGGGGGGGTGATGTACCAGTGATGTACTGGGCCGTACGCACTACCCTCTGTAGTAGGACAAACAGTTGCCATACCAGGCAGTGATGCAACCAGTCAGGATGCTCTCGATGGTGCAGCTTTAGAACTTTTTGAGGATCTGAGGACCCATGCCAAATCTTTTCAGTCTCCTGAGGGGGAATAGGTTTTGTCGTGCCCTCTTCACAACTGCTGTGTTGTGCTTGGACCATGTTAGTTTGTTGGTGATGTGGACACCAAGGAACTTGAAGCTCTCAACCTGCTCCACTACAGCCCCGTCGATGAGAATGAGGGCGTGCTCGGTCCTCCTTTTCCTGTAGTCCACAATAATTTCCTTTATCTTGATCACATTGAGGGAGAGGTTGTTGTCCTGACACCACACGGCCAGGTCTCTGACCTCCTCCCTATAGGCCAGCCTTAAAGTATGGGTCGCAACCCAAAGTGTAAATGTATAATTGTTTCATTAATTACTGGAATTGATTTGGCCAAGTGCATCTGCGCTCTCTGTTCAGTGTGCTTTCTGTTTAAGCAGCAGTCTTGGCTCAGTTTGGCAACTGCGCGGGTGTGAGAGGGAGATGCCCGTCTGCTTCGCGGTTTACCGGATCTTTTTTTCTGCAGTTTTCTTGAAGATCACTCCTCGTCACACACGATGCAGCGTTGTCGTTCAGGCAGCAGATGATGCGCTCTCAGCCACTGACTTGTCATTCCCACTCGCCATCACTCACCACTGTCATCAAACGGACTCATGCTATCCACAAGTTCTGACTGAGCTCAATTGTCATGAAACGCATATACAGCGATGAATTTCTCTCTTTCATACAAACTTATAACGAGGAGCGCCCACAATGTGTTTTGTGTGTGGAAGTGCTTAGTAATGAGTCTCGCATAACGAACAAATTAATAAAATGACACGTCCTGACCAAACATCCACAGCATGATGGTAAACCCAGGAAGTTCTTTCAGAACAGGGCAGAATGCTTCAGGAAACAGTGCTTCGACAGTGGAAAAGTAAGTCAGCTAGCAAGGCATTGTTGTCATTTTATAACAGGTGATAATAAGCAGAAATAAGGGAGTACTAACTAACTCTCATAGTAGATGTGAGTTTCTCTTTCCAACAATCCCCTGGCCTTGTACACAGCTAATAGCTAACATTCGCAAAGCAAGCTAGCTACTGATAGTGCAACCCTAAGTAACAGTACAGATGAAAAATGATCAGGCCTACTGTACATATTACTGTAGAAATTATTGTTGAAAACTAGTCTCGGTTGGAACTGTTGCTTTTAAAATACAATAATTGTTAATCTTAACTGGAATAAACTGATTGAAGCAAGATGCTTTTTGAGCCAAACACACTCACGCAGTTCTGGGTTGCTCATCTACAGCAGGATGTGGTCTCCTGCCTGACTGAGAAAGCAGTAGATATTCTGGTCCAGTTTGGCACCACATACAGTGGGGAGAACAAGTATTTGATACACTGCCTATTTTGCAGGTTTTCCTACTTACAAAGCATGTAGAGGTCTGTAATTTTTATCATAGGTACACTTCAACTGTGAGAGACTGAATCTAAAACAAAAATCCAGAAAATATCAAGGAACACGATGCTGCATCAGAGAGAACCAGGTTCAGCGAGTGAGCGCTGCATGGCACAAAAAAGGCCCTCGGATTGATATCCTGCACTCTCTTTTGAACTCCGCTGTGCCTCCCCCGCATATTCGCCCCGTTGTCATACCTCTGCCCTCATGTCCAAGTTGGCGATGCCATGTTTCTGTAGTTTTGAGATGAGCAACTCAGTCATGCTCGCCCCCATTGCGTCAAGCAGTTCACTAAACCCCAGGAAGTGCTCTCATGTGCACTGACCCATCACCCTCAGTTGAAACATAACTCACCACCATGATCATCTGCTCTGTTTTGCTCGTCTGGTGTGCAAATTATATACAAATATTTGGCTGTTTTTAACTCACTGCACACCGTCTGCTGGATCTCTTGTGCAAGCATGTCAATGATTTTGTTCTTGATTATTTTACTGAGGTAGTACACATATTTTTTGGGGACTGTACTCCTTATATGCTCCTTCATGTTTCAATCAAAGATACCCAGCATTACCACATCTTCAGAAAGTTCCCATTATTAGGCTCATTCAGCCTGTCGGTGGTCCCATGTAGCGCAATATTCTGGGTGGCAATATTCTGGGTGAGCCTCTGCAGCACCTGCTGCCTGTGGAGTCTGTCCGTCCATAGCCCGTTAGGCTTGGGAGTTTGCTTGGACACCAGCCTGATCTCCAGCTCCTTCCACCTCTGGAAACTATTTAGGTAGTCAAGCAACTTCCCATGTGAGCTGAGGTAGCACAGATTCTTCCAGTCCCTGGTTCCATCCCTGACCAGTGCAGATTTGCAGTTGGGTGAAAAAAGTTTGCAGCAAAAACAAAAGGCTGCATCATTTTGCTTAGAATAGACAACCCATGGTCTCTCCCCGTTCGCCATACTCCTATTTCATTGCCACTCATCTCTTGTGAAATTCCCCTCCTTTATCCTGATGTAGCCCAGCCTGTAATAACATATCCCGTAAAGATCCATTCATATAGTTTAGCCACTCTTTTGTTTTTTGTCTGGGAGTCAGATTTAGCAGCAACAGCACCACTGTCATCGAGGACGGGGAGCGACGAATCTGAGTGCGGGTCCAAGACAGTAGGATTTCCGCCGTCATTGTTTGGAGGTGTGGTTAGGCCTGGTGCAACCACCTGTTCTTGTCCACCCAGAGAGCTATCATCGGCGGAAGTGGATGGCTCAGACTCCTCCGGTTCGCCCACTTCCCTAGAACCAGCGAACGGGGGCTCGTCCGTCTTGGCGAATGAACGATCTGTCCTCGGAGACTTGTCGTTCTCCACACCGACAGATGGACATTGCTGCACTCTGATACATTTCAACAGCGAATTTCTTTGTGCCTCTTTTCTCATTCGTTTTTTTCAATATTCTGAAAGTTTTTGTCTCTAAGACATGGTAGCAAAAACATTTTCAAATCTCTATAGCTTACTTTTAGCTGAAATGATTTCCACTAGTAGCAGCTAGCTAACGTTAACAGGCTAGGTTACTGCCTTAATCACTAATTGTCTTTGTCATACACAAACATTTAAATAATTTAATTGGCAGATTCATTTTTAGTAATGTTTCAATTGGATAATCCCCTATAAACACACACGTCGCCATAGCTACCAAGGATAGTCGGAGTGAACTGTTTTTGGTAAACAACTGAGGAATGGGGCTGAAGAAATGCAACTACTCAAATTCATGGAAAGAGCTATGGATGCAAGGACTGACCATCCCTGAGATCAAATATATATGCTGTATATATATATTTTATACTTATATTTTTTATTATTTTTCAAGCATGGATTTACAGCACAGCAATTCATTATCGAGGTAGATGGAACATCATTTTCAGCATTATCATTATTCACCTTATGTAGCCCCGCCCACTTGATCCAGTTCCATTCGAACGCGATTGTGTTTGTGTTTCCGTTCCACGACTTCCGTCAACGATAGTGAATTACCTCAGAGCATTCACTAGCATCGCACAAATGTTTCTGGAAATTGAAACACAATTGCAACTAACTCGCCGTGATCACAGTGACGTTCAAGAATAAGGTGTGCATAGAGTACCACAGTATGAGTCATAATACCCACAAAACCTAGCGGTCAAACAGGGAAATGGTCCCAATCGTTTTTCCACCATTCATTTTTCCGTTAGGGGATTTTAGAAACACTTAAAATAAGGGATGTGTTTCGTGTAGGCTTATCCTGGCGTGACGTTTTGTAAACCATGTAAAATTATCTCGGGCACGATGACTTTTATCAATATATTCGTTTGTATTTAACCACAAAAAAAAATGAAACGCTGATTAGCTGCTAATGTGGGTATAAGGATCACACCCTTTTTTTCAAATTTTGCCTAAAATGACATACCCAAATCTAACTGCCTGTAGCTCAGGACCTGAAGCAAGGATATGCATATTCTTGATACCGTTTGAAAGGAAACCCTTTGAAGTTTGTGGAAATGTAAAATGAATGTAGGAGAATATAACACATTAGATCTGGTAAAAGATAATACAAAGAAAAAAAACATTTCAACAACAAGGCCAAAATGTAATATTCCAGGTGATGTGCAATTTAGATTTTGGCCACAAGATGGCAGAAGTGTATGTACACATTTTTAGACCGATTCAATGAACCATTGCATTTCTGTTCAAAATGTTGTATGAAGACTGCCTAAATGTGCCTAATTGGTTTATTAATACACTTACAAGTTCATAACTGTGCACTCTCCTCAAACAATAGCATGGTATTCTTTCACTGTAAAAGCTACTGTAAATTGGGCAGTGCAGTTAGATTAACAAGAATTTAAGCTTTCTGCCCGTATCAGATATGTCTATGTCCTGGGAAATGTTCTTGTTACTTACAACCTCATGCTAATCACATTAGCCTACGTTAGCTCAACCGTCCCACGGGGGGGGCACCGATCCTGTAGAGGATAGAGAACTACAAATGCTATGAAGATCTGGACGAGACTACCGAATTGAGGCAAAGGTAAGAATTTCTGTATTAACTATCGAATGTTACCTAGATGTAGTAATGAATGAATTAGCAAAATGTATTTAAATGGACAATTCTGTAAACTGTTGTGCAAGTTTTATATTGACACAATACCAGTTAGCAAAGGTGTCCGCTAGATATGACGTGTAGGAGCTTGCAGGGATTTGTAGTAGACATATTTTGAACATTGCACATTCATGGTTAAGTATTTAGAGCCCTTTGCGCATAGGCTATAATCTCAGACACCAAGCGGATCCACAAGTGATCCCAACCTTTGCCCCAGTTGTTAATCAATCGGATGCAGCTGAGAAGAAGCAAAACAATAAGTTGAATTTAGTGGAAACCTGCCCATTTGTAACAAGCATGGGCAGGTTTCATTGTTACACTTTACTTAGACTGCAATACATGTTATTACACTGTAACTATGAGTTGTTACAGTTCACTACAATACTTGTTACAGTGTAATTACACAAGAGACTACAGTACACTGTAATAAGGACCCCTTAAAAGGAAGCTTTACCCAGTTGGTAATCGTTTTGGAGCAAAGTGTCACGTTCTGACCTTTATTTTCCTTTGTTTTGTCTTTAGTTAGTATGGTCAGGGCGTGAGTTGGGGTGGGCAGTCTATGTTATGTGTTTCTATGTTTAGGTTTGTCAATTGGCCTGATATGGTTCTCAATCAGAGACAGGTGTTTTGCATTGTCTCTGATTGGGAACCATATTTAGGTTTCCTGTTTTCACTGTTGGTTTGTGGGTGTTTGTTTCCTGTGTCTGTGTTCATGCCACACGGGACTGTTTCGGTTAGGCTCTTTGTTATTTTGTATATTTTGTCGTGTTCAGTTAATTATATTAAAACATGGACACTTACCACACTGCGTCTTGGTCCGATCCCTGCTACACCTCCTTGTCACGTTCCTGACCTATTTCTGTTAGTTTGTTGTATGTGTTAGTTGGTCAGGACGTGAGTTTGGGTGGGCATTCTATGTTTTCTGTTTCTATGTTGGTTTAAGGGTTGCCTGGTATGGCTCTTAATTAGAGGCAGGTGTTTTGCGTTTTCCTCTAATTGAGAGTCATATTTAGGTAGGTTGTTTCACAGTGTTCGTTGTGGGTGGTTGTCTCCTGTGTCAGTGTTTGTCGCACCATACGGGACTGTTCGGTTTGTTTGTAAGTTCGGTCTTTTGTGTAGTCATTTTCCTGTTCGTGAGTTCTGCGTTTTATGTAAGTTCGCATGTCCAGGTTTGTCTACTCCGTTTTGTTGTTTTGTTAGTTTATAGTGAAGTTCGTGTTTTTCGTCTTTTCTGTAAATAAATATGTCATCACAACCCGCTGCGCCTTGGTTCAATCACTACTCCTCCTCTTCGGTTGTAGAGGAGGAGGAATACCGTTACAGAACCACCCACCAAATAACCAGAACCAAGCAGCGGTGTAATCGGAGGAAGGGACAGCGCAAGAAGGAGGAATGGACATGGGAGGATGTTTTGGACGGTAAAGGTTGCTACACATGGGAGGAGATCCTGGCTGGAAGGGATCGCCTCCCATGGGAACAGCTGGAGGCACTGAGGAGAGCAGAGGCAACCGGAGAAGGGAACCGGCGTTATGAGGGGACGTGTCTAGCACGGAAGCCCGAAAAGCCCGTGAGTACTACCCAAAAATTTCTTGGGGGGGGGCTAAGAGGTAGTGGGCCAAGGGCAGGTAGGAGACCTGCGCCCACTTCCCAGGCTAACCGTGGAGAGCGGGAGTACGGGCAGACACCGTGTTACGCAGTAGAGCGCACGGTGTCTCCTGTACGTGTGCATAGCCCAGTGCGGGTTATTCCACCTCCCCGCACTGGTAGGGCTAGATGGAGCATTGAGCCAAGCGCCATGAAGCCGGCTCTACATATCTGGCCACCAGTACGTCTCCTTGGGCCGGCTTACATGGCACCAGCCTTACGCATGGTGTCCCCGGTTCGCCTACATAGCCCGGTGCGGGTTATTCCACCTCCCCGCACTGGTCGGGCGAGGGGGAGCATTCAGCCAGGTAAGGTTGGGCAGGCTCAGTGTTCAAGGGAGCCAATACGCCTGCACGGTCCGGTATTTCCGGCGCTACCTCCCCGCCCCAGCCCAGTACCACCAGTGCCTACACCACGCACCAGGCTTCCAGTGCGTTTTCAGAGCCCTGTTCCTCCTCCACGCACTCTCTCTATGGTGCGTGTCTCCAGTCCGGTGCCTCTAGTTCCGGCACCACGCACTAAGCCACCTGTGCGTCTCCAGAGCCCTGTACACACTGTTCCTTCTCCCCGTACTCGTCCTGAGGTGCGTGCCCTTAGCCTGGTACCACCAGTGCCGGTACCACGCACTAGGCCTATAGTGCGCTTTGAGAATTCAGTGTGCCCTGTCCCTGCTCCCCGCACTAGGCTTGAAGTGTGTGTCTCCAGTCCGGTGCCTCCAGTTCCGGCACCACGCACCAGGCCTACAGTGCGTCTCAGCCGGCCAGAGTCTGCCGTCTGCCCAATGGCGCCTGAACTGTCCGTCTGCCAAGCGCCGCATGAACTGCTCGTCTGTATTGAGCCTGCAAAGCCGCCCGTCTGCCATGAGCCTACAGAGCCTTCCGCCAGACAGGAGCCGCTAGAGCCTTCCACCAGACAGGAGCAGCCAAAGCCTTCCGCTAGACAGGATCAGTCTGAGCCATCCGTCTCCGCAGCGCCATCTGAGCCATCCGTCTCCTCTGAGCCATCCGTCTCCTCAGCGCCGTCTGAGCCATCCGTCTCCCCAGCGCCGTCTGAGCCATCCGTCTCCCCAGCGCCGTCTGAGCCATCCGTCTCCCCAGCGCCGTCTGAGCCATCCGTCTGTCCCGAGCCATTAGAG
Organism: Salvelinus namaycush; assembly: GCF_016432855.1. NCBI lineage: Eukaryota > Metazoa > Chordata > Actinopteri > Salmoniformes > Salmonidae > Salvelinus > Salvelinus namaycush. The sequence continues at coordinate 15,478,609 of NC_052311.1, read as the reverse complement.
CCGCCCGTCTGTCCCGAGCCGTCAGAGCCGATAGTCAGTCAGGAGCCGCTAGAGCCAGTCGTCAGACAGGATCTGCCAGAGCCGCCAACCAGACAGGATCTGCCAGAGCCGCCAACCAGACAGGATCTGCCAGAGCCGTCAGACAGTCATGAGCTGCCCTCCAGTCATGAGCTGCCTTCCAGTCATGAGCTGCCCTACAGCCATGAGCGTCCAGAGCCGTCAGCCAGCCATGAGCGTCCAGAGCCGTCAGCCAGTCCGGAGCTGCCAGTAATCCAGAACTGCCCCTCAGTCCAGAGCTGTCTCTCTGTCCGGAGCTGCCTTTCAGTCCGGAGTTGCCCCTCTATCCTGAGCTATCTCTTTATCCTGAGCTACCTCTCTATCTACCTCTCTATTCTCACCTACCTCTATGTCCTGAGCTACCTTGTCCCGGAGCTGTCCCTTTATTTTGTGTTGCATATATTAGGTGGGTGGAATAGAGGGGTGGTCATTCTGAGGGGGATTAGCGAGCTGGGATTGACTATGGTGGGGTGGGGACCTCGTCCTGAGCCTGAGCCACCACCGTGGTCAGATGCCCACCCAGACCCTCCCCTAAACTTTGTGCTAGTGCGCCCGGAGTTCGCACCTTAAGGGGGGGGTTATGTCACGTTCCTGACCTATTTCTGTTAGTTTGTTGTATGTGTTAGTTGGTCAGGACGTGAGTTTGGGTGGGCATTCTATGTTTTCTGTTTCTATGTTGGTTTAAGGGTTGCCTGGTATGGCTCTTAATTAGAGGCAGGTGTTTTGCGTTTTCCTCTAATTGAGAGTCATATTTAGGTAGGTTGTTTCACAGTGTTCGTTGTGGGTGGTTGTCTCCTGTGTCAGTGTTTGTCGCACCATACGGGACTGTTCGGTTTGTTTGTAAGTTCGGTCTTTTGTGTAGTCATTTTCCTGTTCGTGAGTTCTGCGTTTTATGTAAGTTCGCATGTCCAGGTTTGTCTACTCCGTTTTGTTGTTTTGTTAGTTTATAGTGAAGTTCGTGTTTTTCGTCTTTTCTGTAAATAAATATGTCATCACAACCCGCTGCGCCTTGGTTCAATCACTACTCCTCCTCTTCGGTTGTAGAGGAGGAGGAATACCGTTACACTCCTCTTCAGATGAAGAGGAGGAAATCAGCCGTTACACAAAGTGATAGGTCTATATGAATTACAGTCAGTAGCATCTTTTCCTTTATTTATAACACTGATCAAAGATTATCTCCAAGTGTAAGGAAGCTCTCCGGTCTCAAGCACATTTGAAAAGACTTCCACTATTATTGGAGTGGCATGTTCCGGGAAGGTTTCATAGAATTCATTAATATACGCATCATAACCAGACTTTTTTATTTTATTTTTTATAGCTATTCTGATATTGGCTTCTGATATAAGTCTATCTAATTCCATCACTACTGAGCTCGTCAACTGAGGGAGTTCAATGCCTCAGAGGAAATCTTGTAGTTTATCAGGCTTAGGACATATTTCTAAATCTGAATATAAATTCTTATAAAATTCTGCGAAGGTTGGTGATATATCCTGGGGTCTTTTAGAAAAGATTGAATGAACATCATTTGATTTAAACTTTTCAATTACAGTAGATGCCCGTAAAGAAAGTAAACGACTTGCTCTGTTCACATTCTCATAATAGCATTGCTTTAGAAATTTCAGATTTCGCTCAATCTCTTCGGTAAGCAGGGAGTCAAGAGCATTACGGGCCTCTTAATTGAGAGAGATTGTTGCTGTTTATGCATGGTTTCCAATCTCTGTCATCTTCCAATTTTCTGCGTAATTGCTGATGCATATGAAATAATACACCCTCTCAATACAGCCTTTGCCCCTTTACACAGAACAGCAGGTGACACATCAGGTGTTTGGTTAAACTCTAAATACTGTTCAAATTCTGAATGAATAAACGGTCTAAATTCAGCTTGGTGTAACGTTAGTAGTTGGAATGAGAAGAGGAGGACCAATGCGCAGCGTGGTAAGTATCCATTTTAATAAGAATACTTGAACAATGAACAAAAACAATAAACTGACAAACGACCGAGACAGTTCCATATGGTGAAACACAGACACAGAAAATAACCACCCACAAAACCCAAAGGAAAACAGGCTACCTAAATATGGCTCCCAATCAGAGACAATGACTGACACCTGCCTCTGATTGGGAACCATACTAGGCCAAACACATAGAAATAAGACAACCTAGACATACAACATAGAATGCCCACCCACATCACACCCTGACCAAACAAAACATAGAAACATACAAAGCAATCTATGGTCAGGGCGTGACAGTTGGACCACAGAGTGAAGGAAAAGCAGCCAACAAGTGCTCAGCATATGTGGGAACTCCTTCAAGACTGTTGGAAAAGCATTCCAGGTGAAGCTAGTTGAGAGAATGCCAAGAGTGTGCAAAGCTGTCATCAAGGCAAAGGGTGGCTACTTTTAAGAATATCAAATATAAAATATATTTTCATTTGTTTAACACTTTTTTGGTTACTACATGATTTCATATGTGTTATTTCATAGTTTTGATGTCTTAACTATTATTCTACAATGTAGAAAATAATAAAAATAAAGAAAACCCCTTGAATGAGTAGGTGTGTCCAAACTTTTGACTGGTACTGTACATGGCTCTAAAGTATCGCATCTATAACAATTTTGTGCTGTGCGACCAGTACTTTTATTTTGGGAGCACCGAGCAACAAAAATTATCCAATAAACTCAATGCGTAACAATATTTATCCGCAACACTTCTCTTCACTGCTCAAAGAAGAAAGACTGATATACCGATTACAAATCATACTCAATCATTATGCTACAAATGTAGCTAATTAAACCAATCACATGCCAGGCACTCATTCAATTATTTTCTGTGCAAACTTTCCCTCAGCTAAGTAATTGCATTAGCTAGCAAGCTAGCTGGCAAGAACAACAATGAAACGCAGCAGAATTGAAGCTTTCTTTAACTAAAAAACAAATTATGAAAACTATCAACCAGAAGAAGATGAGGACACTGTCATATATAAATATCTCCATTTCAAGTTATTAGTCGTACGGATACGCATGGTATACATCGTCCAACGAAATGCTTACTTGCAGGTTCCTTCGACAATGCAAATAAAATATACAATTTCAAACAATGTAAATGGCAGTAGAATAAAATAAACATTTGAGCAAAAGTGTAATACAGGAAGGCATCATTTTGTTTAATATTTGGAGAAGGGGGTGCAAGTCTATGCATTGAGCAGTATAATAAGAGTCTGGTTGCAGCAGTTGTGATGTGTGTGTAGCATGAATGAATATATACACAAACAAACACAGCCTTGTACAGCTAACCTTGGGGGGTGTAACGGCTGTCATATTCTTCCTCCTCCTCGGACGAGGAGAGGCGAGACGGATCGGACCAATACGCAGAGTGGTTAGTGTTCATAATGATTTATTATAACGAAAACTGAACACTGAAATACGAAACAAATAAACGAAGTGCAGAAACCTATACAGTACCGTGTGGTGAAAACACTAACACGGAAACAAACACCCACAAAACACACGTGAAACCCCGGCTGCCTTAGTATGATTCTCAATCAGGGACAACGATTGACAGCTGCCTCTGATTGAGAATCATACCAGGCCGAACACAAAATCCCAACATAGAAAATCACACATAGACAGCCCACCCCAACTCATGCCCTGACCAACTAAACAAATACAAGAAAAAGGAAAAACAGGTCAGGAACGTGACATAACCCCCCCCTTAAGGTGCGAACTCCGGGCGCACCAGCATAAAGTCTAGGGGAGGGTCTGGGTGGGCGTCTGTCCACGGTGGCGGCTCTGGCGCTGGTCGTGGTCCCCACCCCACCATAGTCAAACCCCGCTTCCTTGGCCTCCTTCCAATGGCCACCCTCCATATAAACCCCATGGGATTAAGGGGCAGCTCCGGACTGAGGGGCAGCTCCGGACTGAGGGGCGGATCCTGGCTGGCTGGCTCTGGCGGATCCTGGCTGGCTGGCTCTGGCGGATCCTGGCTGGCTGGCTCTGGCGGATCCTGGCTGGACGGCTCTGGCGGATCCTGGCTGGACGGCTCTGGCGGGTCCTGGCTGAACGGCTCTGGCGGGTCCTGGCTGGACGGCTCTGGCGGGTCCTGGCTGGACGGCTCTGGCTGGTCCTGGCTGGACGGCTCTGGCTGGTCTTGGCTGGACGGCTCTGGCTGGTCCTGGCTGGACGGCTCTGGCTGGTCCTGGCTGGACGGCTCTGGCTGGTCCTGGCTGGACGGCTCTGGCTGGTCCTGGCTGGACGGGTCTGGCTGATCCTGTCTGGCGGAAGGCTCTGGCTGATCCTGTCTGGCGGAAGGCTCCGGCTGATCCTGTCTGGCGGAAGGCTCCGGCTGATCCTGTCTGGCGGAAGGCTCTGGCTGATCCTGTCTGGCGGAAGGCTCTGGCTGATCCTGTCTGGCGGAAGGCTCTGGCTGATCCTGTCTGGGGGAAGGCTCTGGCTGATCCTGTCTGGCGGACGGCTCTAGCGGCTCCTGTCTGGCGGACGGCTCTAGCGGCTCCTGTCTGGCGGACGGCTCTAGCGGCTCCTGTCTGGCGGACGGCTCTAGCGGCTCCTGTCTGGCGGACGGCTCTGAAGGCTCAGGACAGACGGGCGGCTTTGAAGCCTCAGTACAGACGGGCGGCTTTGAAGGCTCGGGACAGACAGACAGCGCTGGGCAGGCAGACAGTTCAGACAGCGCTGGGCAGGCAGACAGTTCAGACAGCGCTGGGCAGGCAGACAGTTCAGACAGCGCTGGGCAGGCAGAGAGTTCAGACAGCGCTGGGCAGGCAGACAGTTCAGACAGCGCTGGGCAGGCAGGCAGCTCAGACAGCGCTGGGCAGGCGGACAGTTCAGACAGCGCTGGGCAGGCAGACAGTTCAGACACTGGCTGCGCTGGAGAGGAGGAAGGCTCTGACAGCGCTGGACAGGTGGGAACAACTGGAGAGAGAAGACGGAGAGACAGCCTGGTGCGGGGAGCTGCCACCGGAGGGCTGGTACGTGGAGGTGGCACCGGAAAAACCGGACCGTGAAGGAGGACACGCGCTCTTGAGCACCGAGCCTGCCCAACCTTACCAGGTTGAATGGTCCCCGTAGCCCTGCCAGTGCGGCGAGGTGGAATAGCCCGCACTGGGCTATGCTGGCGAACCGGGGACACCATTTGTAAGGCTGGTGCCATGTATGCCGGCCCGAGGAGACGCACTGGAGGCCAGATGCGTTGGGCCGGCTTCATGACATCCGGCTCGATGCCCAACCTAGCCCTACCAGTGCGGCGAGGTGGAATAGCCCGCACTGGACTAAGCACGCGTACTGGGGACACCGTGCGCTTCACCGCATAACACGGTGTCTGACCAGTACGACGCCCTCTCACTCCACGGTAAGCACGGGGAGTTGGCTCAGGTATCCTACCCGGCTTTGCCACACTCCGCGTGTGCCCCCCCCCCCCCCCCCCCAAGAAATTTTTGGGTCTGACTCTCGGGCTCCCAACCGCGCCGCCGCGCTGCCTCCTCATACCAGCGCCTCTCTGCCTTTGCTGCCTCCAACTCCGCCTTGGGACGGCGATATTCTCCTGGCTGAACCCAGGGTCCTTTGCCGTCCAGTATCTCCTCCCAAGTCCACGAGTCCTGTGTCCTCTGTTGCTGCTGTCGCTGCCCTTTACCACTTTGCTTGATCCTTTGGTGGTGGGTGTTTCTGTAACGGCTGTCATATTCTTCCTCCTCCTCGGACGAGTAGAGGCGAGACGGATCGGACCAATACGCAGAGTGGTTAGTGTTCATAATGATTTATTATAACGAAAACTGAACACTGAAATACAAAACAAATAAACGAAGTGCAGAAACCTATACAGTACCGTGTGGTGAAAACACTAACACGGAAACAAACACCCACAAAACACACGTGAAACCCCGGCTGCCTTAGTATGATTCTCAATCAGGGACAACGATTGACAGCTGCCTCTGATTGAGAATCATACCAGGCCGAACACAAAATCCCAACATAGAAAATCACACATAGACAGCCCACCCCAACTCACGCCCTGACCAACTAAATAAATACAAGAAAAAGGAAAAACAGGTCAGGAACGTGACAGGGGGCCAATTCAGTCCCATTCAAAATCCTCTTTTCCCTAACCCTAATCCTAACCATAACCCAAAAACCTAACCTTAATCCTAACCCTAAACCTAACCATAGCTCCTGCAGTATGACACAACTTTTACTGGAAGAACCACTGTGCCTTGACCTTCTGTAACAATATATGTGAGTGAGATGTTAGTAAAATTCCTGAACTAAGTGTTTTCGTAATTCTAGATTGCAGCCGGTAGCAACAAGAAGAAGCGCTGCGATGTGTGTGGACCCAAGAAGGACAGGAAAACACAGTACACGTGCATCAAGTGCAAGAAATACATTTGCAACACAGTGAAACTCTGTCCCTCATGTGGTGTGTAGACCGGCCTTCATTTGTGTTCAATGGGGCTCATTTATCATTTCCATGAAATACTGTATGTAAAACGTGTCCTTTCAATTTGTTCAATTCAAAGCAATTAACATCAAGTGATGAAAACCTTGTTTCATTTTTATTTGTTCAAGATAAACACGATTTATTCCACCCATGTCTTGATTATAATAGATTTTGCTTACAAAAATCACATAGCGCTTTTATTGATAAATGTGATCTAGCAGAGGTAAATGGCAAATATTAACCATGTATGCTGTCTATATTGTTTGTAATTGATATAAGTCAACATGTAAGTATTAAGTATTTTTACATAAATTGTTATGGGTGTATTGTTTTAAAAACCCAATACTGTTGTGGGTCCATCAGACCCGCGAACATTGGGGGAATAACAAAAACATGAACACCACACAAGACTTTCGCGGTCCGCAGTAAGGACCATCTCCATTGTGTCCACTGTCAGACGGAGTTAGAGAAGCTCGCCGGGAGATAATGATGATCCCCAATGGAGTCTAGTCGAATAATTATCCAGAATCCTTGATATGTGGTGCTAGCTGCCTGGTCAGCCAGCTAGCTACAAGGGTTCATCCTCAAACATGGCATTTCCCATCATACATGGCTTGCTAGGAGGCTTTATATTGAACTACTGACCCTCTTTATCAATCATTATTCACGATTAATTCAGGATGTTGAAGTATTCAGAAACATATTCTATTCACAATAAAAGTGACTACAAAATGACACAATACATAATTTACCATTAATTTATATTGGGCACAAAATAACCAGAATCAACCAAAACTAACTGCAAATGCATCTAACAAGTTTGTAGTCACAAGCTTGATATAGTCATTGCATGCTAGCAGTATAAGTCCAAATACAAAACTTTTGACAACTTTGTCAAATCAAATTTTATTGGTCACATGCAGGTGGTTAGCAGATGTCATTGCGAGTGTAGCGAAATGCTTATGCTTCTAGATCCGACAGTGCAGCAGTATCCAACAGGTAATATCTAACAATTCCACAACAAAATCGAATATCTATCAAATTCCACAACAAAACCTAATACACACAATCTAGTAAAGGAATAAGAATATATAAGTATAAAATATATGGATGTGTCACAGCCGTTTAAAGGAGTGGACCAAGGCGCAGCGTTTTGAGCGTACATACTTATTTGCCGATGTCGCCAACAAAAACAATAAATATCAAACCGACACGTGCCGCCAACGTAGTGCATCCAGGCAACTAACAAGGACAACTACCCACAAAACCAACTTGGAAAATGGCAACCTAAATAGGTTCCCCAATCAGAGACAACGATAAACAGCTGTCTCTGATTGGGAACCCATCCAGGCCACCATCAACCTAATTAACCCTAGACAATACAAAATCCCCATAGATAACAAAAACCCTAGACAAGACAAAACCCATAGACAATACAAAAACTAAACAAACCACCCTTGTCACACCCTGACCTAACCAAATAATAAAGAAACCAAATATAACTAAAGTCAGGGCGTGACAGGATGAGCAGTGACAGAGCGGCTAAGATGCAATAGATAGTAAAGAATAAATACAGTGGCTTGCGAAAGTATTCACCCCCTTGGCATTTTTCCTATTTTGTTGCCTTACAACCTGAAATTAAAATGGATTTTTGGGGGGTTTGTATCATTTGATTTACACAACATTCCTACCACTTTGAAGATGCAAAATATTTTTGGGTGTGAAACAAACAAGAAATAATACAAAAAACAGAACTTGAGCGTGCATAACTATTCACCCCCCCAAAGTCAATTCATTGTAGAGCCACCTTTTGCAGCAATTATAGCTGCAAGTCTCTTGGGATATGTCTCTATAAGCTTGGCACATCTAGCCACTGGGATTTTTGCCCATTCTTCAAGGCAAAACTGCTCCAGCGCCTTCAAATTGGATGGGTTCCACTGGTGTACAGCAATCTTTAAGTCATACCACAGATACTCAATTTGACTGAGGTCTGGGCTTTGACTAGGCCATTCCAAGACATTTAAATGTTTCCTCTTAAACCACTCGAGTGTTGCTTTAGCAGTATGCTTAGAGTCATTGTCCTGCTGGAAGGTGAATCTCCGGCCCGGTCTCAAATCTCTGGAAGACTGAAACAAGTTTCCCTCAAGAATTTCCCTGTATTTAGCACCATCCGCTTTCCTTAAATTCTGACCAGTTTCCCAGTCCCTGTCGATGAAAAACATCCCCACAGCATGATGCTGCCACCACCATGCTTCACTGTGGGGAGGATATTCTCGGGGTGATGAGAGGTGTTGGGTTTGCGCCAGACATAGCGTTTTCCTTGATGGCCAAAAAGCTACATTTTACTCTCATCTGACCAGAGTACCTTCTTCCGTATGTTTGGGGAGTCTCCCACATGCCTTTTGGCAAACACAAAACGTCTTTGCTTATTTTTTTCTTTAAGCAATGGCTTTTTTCTCGCCACTCTTCCGTAAAGCCCAGCTCTGTGGAGTGTACGGCTTAAAGTGGTCCTATGGACAGTGTCACGCCCTGACCTTAATTTTATATGTTTTATGTATTATTTTGGTCAGGTCAGGGTGTGACGAGGGTGGGTATGCTTGTTTGTCGTGTCTAGGGTTTTTGTATGTCATGGGGTGTTTGTTTGTCTAGGCATATTGTAGGTCTATGGTGACCTGAACTGGTTCCCAATCAGAGACAGCTGTTTTTCGTTGTCTCTGATTGGGAATCCTATTTAGGTTGCCATTTTCCATTTAGGTTTTGTGGTTTATTGTCTATGTGTAGTTGCATGTCAGCACTCAGTTATTTATAGCTTCACGTTAGTTTGTTCAGTGTTCTTCGTTTAATTAATTAAAGAAGAATGTATTCATATCACGCTGCGCCTTGGTCTCATCGTTACGACGAACGTGACAGACAGATACTCCAATCACCGCTGTGGAGCTTTGCAGCTCCTTCAGGGTTTATCTTTGGTCTCTTTGTTGCCTCTGATTAATGCCATCCTTGCCTGGTCCGTGAGTTGATGGGCGGCCCTCTCTTGGCTGGTTTGTTGTGGTGCTATTTACAGATGGGCTATGTACAGCTGCAGCAATCGGTTAGCTGCTCAAATAGCTGATGTTTAAAGTTAGTGAGGGAAATACAAGTCTCCAGCTTCAGCAATTTTTGCAATTCGTTCCAGTCATTGGCAGCAGAGAACTGGAAGGAAAAGCGGCCAAAGGGGGTGTTGGCTTTGTGGATGACCAGTGAGATATACCTGCTGGAGCGTGTGCTACAGCGTGGAATCTGATTGGTCAGACCAGCGTTGGAAAGACCTAAGCATGGGCGCTTATTGTTTTAGTTTCTGCATATAGGAGGGGAGCAACAAGAGGGAGTCATGTTCAGATTTGCCAAAAGGAGGGCGGGGAAGAGCCTTGTATGCATGGCAGAAGTTAGAGTAGTAGTGATCGAGTGTGTTACTCGCTTGTGTACTGCAATCGATATGCTGATAGAATTTAGGTAGCCTTGTTCTCAGATTAGCTTTGTTAAAATCCCCAGCTACAATTAATGCAGCCTCAGGATTTATGGTTTCCAGTTAGTGTAAAATCCAGTGAAGTTCCTTGATGGCCGTCTTTCTATCCGCTTGCGTGGGGATATACACGGCTGTGACGATAACCGAGGAGAGTTCTCTTGGGAGATAATATGGTCAGCGTTTGATTGTGAGGAATTCTAGGTCAGGTGAACAAAAGGACTTGAGTTGTTGTATGTTGTTACAATTACACCATGAGTCGTTAATCATGAAACATACACCCCCGCCCTTCTTCTTACCAGAGAGATGTTTGTTCCTGTCGGTGCGATGCACTGAAAATCTCATTGGCTGTATGGACTTCGACAGCATGTCCCCAGCTCGCCATGTCTCCGTGAAACAAAGTATGTTGCGACCCCGGATATCTCTTTGGAAAGCAACTCTTGCCTTATTTTCGTCAACTTTATTAACTAGGGACTGGATATTAGAGAAATATACTCGGAAGCGGCGGGGTGTGTGCGCGCATCCGAAGCCTCACTAGAAGACCGCTCCAGCACCCTCTCCTCCGACTGCGTTGTTTTGGGTCAGCCTCTGGAATCAGTTCAAATGCCCTGGGAGGTGCAGAGAAAGGATCCGCTTTGGGAAAGTCATATTCCTGGTCGTAGTGCTGGTTGTGCTGGTAAATTGACGTCTCTCTGATGTCCAATAGTTCTTCCCGGCTGTATGTAATAACACTTTTCTGGGCTAACAATGTCAGAAATAATACAAAAAATACTGCACACTAAGAACTTGAAGCGAAGCTGCCATCTCTATAGGTGTCATCTTTTCAGATGTTGTTTATAAGAATCTTTAGGGGTGTCAATAATTTTGACCCCAACTTGAGAATAAAAATAACTTGTTAACCAAAATCTTTCTCTGAGAAATTGTATAGTATAAACTTTCATTTCTTTAGCAAACAATACTCAGTATTTGAATTATACAATTTTATACAGTCATTATTGCTCATCTTTATCAAGGGTGTCAATCAATTTGGAACCCACTGTATACATGATGACTCCACAAGTGAATTATTGGAACTTTATGGTGGTTTTACTAATTAGTCCAAGCTGTCAGCTTGGGGGGGGGGGGTCTATTTTACGATGAACAACAAAGATGAATATGATGTGTGCCACAATGATCAGCACCGTCGGATGTTGTGGGGGGTCTGGTTATCCATACAAACTCATACTAACATATGATGCTAGACTCATCAAAGAAGCTGTCTTACGCTGACACCTAGTGGACTGAGACAACTGTCTTACACTGACAGAGGACTGGGTTGAAACTGAAACCACAGAAAAGACATCACCAGCCTCACATGAGTGTAAAACATTGTTTTATGAATGCACAGCTTATTGTAGAATGATAATTATAAATGCACAACTGTCATTTGCACATATTTGATTTAATACCATTCCATTAATTTCCCAGCCATTAAAAATTAGCCCGTCCTCCCCATTTCTCCATTCACCAACCTCCACTGATCAAAGTTCAACAGTTAATGTTCTCCAGACGGAACCATTGAAAACCTGATAGTGAACACAGCATCATCAACTTCCAACACTTTAACAGATACCACTACAATGTGCCATTGTTCTCTGATGCACAGTGTGGTGGTAAACCTCCCAGGCAGTGTACTGTGGGGGAACATATCAGTGGAACGTGGGGCCATTGGAGCCAAATAACAGCTCAAGCCTGGAGCCCATCCACAGCCCATTCACTTAGTCATGCTCTACTGTAATGTTGGCGACCAGCGGCGGAGGCGAGCAACGCTTCTAAGACGAGGAGGATAGCAGAATAATGCCCCAGACGGCTTCATGAGGCATGGCCGGCCAAATGACATTCATCCGGTGCCAAATGGCCTCGCTTAACCCTCGGCAAGGTCAGCTATGGCTACATATGGGTGGGTTTGTGGGTAAAACTTTTGAAGCTCCATTCAGACAATAGCAGAGATGGTACTGTGACAATGGCAGAGAGAGGGAGTACCCCTGGTCTATGGTGTACAGAAATGAACAGTTAGATTTGCAATATGGACGCCCAACACTCAACATTGTAGGGGTAGGCTTTGAAATAAGTTTCTTGCTTTCTAGATTATCATCATCACCAAAGACTCTTTGTCTGAGACGTTAGTCACCCTTCCCTTTTACAAAATAGGGGGAGATATACATGTTTCTCTTCTGGCATTAAGCGCTTTCATCAAAATATCACAAATAGCTTATTTTTCATTGCCCCCAACAGCCAGGTATAACAGGGTAGCAGGTGAGTTCCTCTCCATTTGGTCTGAGCTCTGGCGAGACAAGAACATTATCAGAGCTCTGCCCCTATTCCGCAGTGGCAAAGGGCCATGTGGTGCAGTGGTCTGTTACAGGTTTACCTATCTCCTCCATACAGGGGGCACATGGTGCCCATGGCCACCCATTTACTTACACTTCCCATCGCACCTGTCAGCAGTTTCCACCAGCTCTTAGCTAATCGCTGCCCCTGGATGACGGAGTGTGTGTGGAAGGAGAGAGCACTAACCACATTCAATTACTCCCAACAACATACAACGCACCTCCAACAACATCCTCTCCATACTATCCCCAACCGGCCTCACCTCTATTTCCCACTCTCAACAACACCACCCCATTGCTGTCATCTACAGCCCACCATCTAGCGCTCTGCAGAGGCGACTAAAACGAGGCCCCTCCATGTGAAATGGAAGGGGAAGGCTTTCTGAAGGCTATTACCTAGTCTGCTTGGTGCTTTCTCCACGGCCCCTCAAACTTAAGAGGGGGAAATGACAATGGTCAGCTTTGCCAAGTCAGACAGAGCATTAACGACAGGAGCTGGGAAGAAATGGCTTTGACACTACAGGCACCTTGACCCTGGCCCGGAGAGGAACACTAAACACCAGGGAAATTAGGGAAAGAGACAGCTACGCATTTCATCACAGAAAGGGAGCTCATATCTCGGAGGTGGAACAGCGTATCCCATTGTATCGCCACAACTTGGGCGGTGCATTACAAAACACAGGAGTAGGAGCAAAGAATAGCAAAGTATACTCGAGTAAGGGCCCACAATGTCAGAGGGAGAGCTTTCATTAACGCTTAACACAGAGCAAATGGCTAAGGCGCAGCGTGACAAGGGAGCCATTCCACCCAGGTAATGGGTGAAAACAAAAGAGCCAATTGAAAGCTCATTATGGCGTCAAAATTTACGAGGTCGCTTAAGGGAACTAGCGACTAAATGAGACCTTGCTGCAACACTCGCCGCAGCACTAAAACGCAGTTGAGCAACAACCAACCGCTCATTCTCATGTCGCATCAGATGAGAAAATTAATTAATCCAGGGGCTAACCTAGCTAATCAATTATTTTTTTATTTTATTTTTTTACTAGGAGGGCTGCTTCCTCAGAACAGTTATGCCGTGTTGATTGTCTCAGTGATACAGTAGCTAGAGAAGGGAATGCTTGGCAATGGAGCATGAAAAGAGGGCCTACATAATGTTTCAGAATACATTTACAGAGCCTCTTCAGGATCCTGATTCCTACCAAATGCTCTATACCACTCCCAGTCCCCATACATGAATTAACTGTCAAGTTGACTCATAAATGTAATCCACACTTAAGTCTTGGTCACAAAGCCAAGGTGAGAGATTCTCAAATCAAATCAAAGTTAATTTGTCACGTGCACCGAATAAAAACGGGTATAGACCTTACAATGAAATGCTTACTTACAAGCCCTAACCAACAGTGCAATTTTTAAGTAAAAAAATAGGTATTAGGTGAACAATAGATAAGTAAAGAAAAAAAAACTGTAAAAAAGACAGTGAAAATAACAGTAGCGAGGCTATATACAGTTGCGATGCTATAACAGTAGCGAGGCTATATACAGTTGCGATGCTATAAAAGTAGCGAGGCTATATACAGGCACCGGTTAGTCGGGCTGATTGAGGTAATATGTACATGTAGGTATAGTTAAAGTGACTATGCATAGATGACAAAAAGAGAGTAGCAGTAGCGTAAAAGAGGGGTTGGAGGGTGGCGGGTGGCGGGTGGCGGGACACAATGCAGATAGTCCAAGTAGTCAATGTGCGGGGGCACCGGTTATCAAATCAAATTGTATTAGACACATGCGCCGAATACAACAGGTGCAGACCTTACAGTGAAATGCTTACTTATGAGCCCCTAACCAACAATGCAGTTTCAAAAAATACAGATAAGAATAAGAGATAAAAGTAACAAGTAATTAAAGAGCAGCAGTGAAATAACAATAGCGAGACTATATACAGGGGGGTTCCGATACAGAGTCAATGTAAAGAGGGGTGAGGGGGGGCACAGCAAATAGTCTGGGTAGCCATTTGACTAGATGTTCAGGAGTCTTATGGCTTGGGGGTAGAAGCTGTTTAGAAGCCTCTTGGACCTAGACTTGGTGCTCAGCTTGTTGTGCGGTACCAGAGAGATGACTAGGGTGGCTGGAGTCTATGACTAGGGTGGCTGGAGTCTTTGACAATTTTTAGGGCCTTCCTCTGACCCTGCCTGGTATAGAGGTCCTAGATGGCAGGAAGCTTGGCCACAGTGATGTACTGGGCCATTCGCACTACCCTCTGTAGTGCCTTGCGGTCGGAGGTCGAGCAGTTGCCATACCAGGCAGTGATACAACCAGTCAGGATGCTCTCGATGGTGCAGCTGTAGAACCTTTAGACGATCTGAGGACCCATCTTGAGGGGGAATAGGTTTTGTCGTTCTCTCTTCACGACTGTCTTGGTGTGCTTGGACCATGTTAGTTTGTTGGTGATGTGGACACCAAGGAACTTGAAGCTCTCAACCTGCTCCATTGCAGCCCCGTCGATGAGAATGGGGGCGTGCTCGGTCCTCCTTTTCCTGTAGTCCACAATCTCTTTTGTCATGATTACATTGAGGGAGGGGTTGTTGTCCTGGCCCCACACCAGGTCTCTGACCTCCTCCCTATAGGCTGTCTCGTCATTGTCGGTGATCAGGCCTACCACTGTTGTGTCGTCTGCAAACTTAATGAGGGTGTTGGAGTCGTGTCTGGCCATGCAGTCGCGGATAAACAAGGAGTACAGGAGGGGACTGAGCATGCACCCCTGAGGGGCTCCAGTGTTGAGGATCAGCGTGGCAGATGTGTTGCTACATACCCTCACCACCTGGGGGCGGCCCGTCAGGAAGTCCAGGATCCAGTTGCCGAGGGAGGTGTTTAGTCCCAGGATCTTTAGCTTAGTGATGAGCTTTGAGGGCACTATGGTGTTGAACGCTGAGCTGTAGTCAATTAATAGCATTCTCACATACATAGGTGTTCCTTTTGTCCAGGTGGGAAAGGGCAATGTTGAGTGCAATAGAGATTGCATCATCTGTGGATCTGTTTTGGCGGTATGCAAATTGGAGTGGGTCTAGGGTTTCTGGTATAATGGTGTTAATGTGAGCCATTACCAGCCTTTCAAAGCACTTGCTGGCTACGGACATGAGTGCTAAAGGGTCTGTAGTCATTTAGGCAGGTTACCTTGGTGTTCTTGGGTACAGCGACTATGGTGGTCTGCTTGAAACATGTTGGTATTACAGACTCAATCAGGGACATGTTGAAAATGTCCGTGAAGACATCTGCCAGTTGGTCAGCACATGCACGGAGCACACGTCCTGGCAATCCGTCTGGCCCCGTGGCCTTGTGAATGTTGACCTGTTTAAAGTTCTTACTCACATCGGTTACGGTGAGAGTGAACACGCAGTCATCCAGAACAACTGATACTCTCATGCTTGCCTCAGTGTTGCTTGCCTCGAAGCGAGCATAGAAGTAATTTAGCTCGTCTGGTAGGCTCGTGTCACTGGGCAGCTCGCGACTGTGCTTCCCTTTGTAGTCTGTAATAGTTTGCAGGCCCTGCCACATAAGACGAGCGTCGGAGCCGGTGTAGTACAATTCAATCTTAGTCCTGTATTGGCGCTTTGCCTGTTTGATGGTTCGTCAGAGGACATAGCAGGATTTCTTACAAGCTTCCGGGTTAGAGTCCCGCACCTTGAAAGCAGCAGCTCTACCCTTTAGCTCAGTTGGAATGTTGCCTGTAATCCATGGCTTCTGGTTGGGGTATGTACTTACAGTCACTGTGGGGATGACGTCCTCAATGCACTTATTGATAAAGCCAGTGATTGATGTGGTGTACTCCTCAATGCCATCGGATGAATCCCAGAACATATTCCAGTCTGTGCCAGCAAAACAATCCTGTACATTAGCATCTGCTTCATCTGACCACTTTTTTATAGACCGAGTTACTGGTGCTTCCTGCTTTCATTTTTGCTTGTAAGCTGGAATCAGGAGGAAATAATTATGGTCATATTTGCCAAATGGAGGGTGAGGGAGAGCTTTGTACGCATCTCTGTGTGTGGAGTAAAGGTGATCTAGAATTGTTTTCCCCTCTGGTTGCACATTTAACATGCTGATAGAAATGAGGTAAAACTGATTTAAGTTTCCCTGCATTAAAGTCCCCGGCCACTAGGACCGCCGCCTCTGGGTGATCGGTTTCCTGTTTGCTTATTTCCTTATACAGCTGACTGAGTGCAGTCTCAGTGCCAGCATCCATCTGTGGTGGTAAATGTGGTAAATAAACAAAAAAAACTCTCTTGACAAATAGTGTGGTCTACAGCTTATCATTAGAAACTCTACTTCAGGCGTGCAAAATCTAGAGACTTCCTTAGATTTCTTGCACCAGCTGTTGTTTACAAATATGCACAGCCCCCCCCCCCCCCCCCCCTCGTCTTACCGGAGTGTGTTGTTCTATCTAGCAGTGCTGTTCTATCTGCAGTTTTTGATGTCCCGTTGGTAGGATATTTGTGATTGTACCTCGTCTAATTTATTGTCCAATGATTGTACGTTGGCAAGTAATACTGATGGTAAGGGCAGATTTCCCACTCACTATCGGCGGATCCTTACGAGGCACCACGCTCTGTGTCCTCTGTACCTGCGTCTCTTTCTCTTGCCAACGACGGGGATTTTGGCCTTGTCGGGTGTCTGAAGTACTTCTTGTGCGTCCTGCTTGTTGAAGAAAAACTTTGTCTACTCCGAGGTGAGAGATCCTGATATCCATAAGCTCTTTTACACCATAAGATACGGTGGCAGAAACATTATGTACAAAATAAGTTACAAATAAAGCGGAAAACCCCCCACATAATAGCACAATTGGTTAGGCGCCCTTAATGCGGCTTCCATTTCTTCCGGCGCCATTTGTTTACATTTCAGCGAGTCATGGTTGTCGCAGTTCTGTGAAGTCAAAAGCAAAATGATCGTTACTCATAGAAATGCTGAGAGTAATATGGAGTCAGTGTTCTTTTGCCACCTCACTTACACCACCTACATAACAAAAAACCTGTCGTCAAACAGCTAGAAGCAGGAAGCTGAATGATGCATCGTCATTTCATATTCCATTGAAGCACCAGTGTAACTGGTGGGTATGCAGGCTTTTGCTTCAGCCCTACACAAACACACCAGATTCAGCCAAGTAAGGTCCATAGGAGCAGGTGATAAGTAGATTCTGATTATGTTTTGATGAACAACTAAGTGAGATCCATAAAGACATAGATCTGTGTTCCCTGATTCAATTAGTGAAAGCACTCTTGAAGTATGGAAAAAATATTCTACACATGTGAAGAGGGGGTGAGTGAATGAGGAAGTTCTTGGGGAAATTAATCGATTGGAGAGTGCTTCAGAGTGGGGACACTGACAGAATCCATTATTATAGAGCACCTGCCTACCCAACAATTCACTTGCGATGCCACCGCCGCCTCAACTCAAACCCAATTTGGCGATCAAACAATAACCCCGGCAAATAAATACAAATTAATTCACCGTTTTAATACTGTGCTTGTCATATCGGTGTGCTCGAAATATGTAATTACCCAGTGTCTACCAGTTGCTTGACTGAAAATGGCGCTGACTGACTCTGCATCCTCAGGCAGATTATGTTTCAGGGACGCTGGCTGACAAAAGGTGACAGTGCTTAGGGCTATTTGCAAACCGATTACTCAAGTGGACAGGTAAACTACACATTTGAGGGCTCAGCTACACCATACTGCATGTTAAATAGAGGAAACATTTGGCACTGTGGCACCATGACGGCTCAAGTCAGGACAGACAGGTTCTATTAGCTGCTGCTCCTCATTGGTGTATACAGAACATCTTTATTGACTGACTGCTATGTGTATCAGGTGGAGGTTACAGTACATATTTATTGACTGACTGCTATGTGTATCAGGTGGAGGTTACAGTACATATTTATTGACTGACTGCTATGTGTATCAGGTGGAGGTTACAGTACATATTTATTGACTGACTGCTATGTGTATCAGGTGGAGGTTACAGTACATATTTATTGACTGACTGCTAGGTGTAACAGGTGGAGGTTACAGTACATATTTATTGACTGACTGCTTGGTGTAACAGGTGGAGGTTACAGTACATATTTATTGACTGACTGCTTGGTGTAACAGGTGGAGGTTACAGTACATATTTATTGACTGACTGCTTGGTGTAACAGGTGGAGGTTACAGTACATATTTATTGACTGACTGCTTGGTGTAACAGGTGGAGGTTACAGTACATATGTATTGACTGACTGCTTGGTGTAACAGGTGGAGGTTACAGTACATATGTATTGACTGACTGCTTGGTGTAACAGGTGGAGGTTACAGTACATCTTTATTGACTGACTGCTAGGTGTATCAGGTGGAGATTACAGTACATATTTATTGACTGATTGCTTGGTGTAACAGGTGGAGGTTACAGTACATATTTATTGACTGACTGCTTGGTGTAACAGGTGGAGGTTACAGTACATCTTTATTGACTGACTGCTATGTGTATCAGGTGGAGATTACAGTACATATTTATTGACTGACTGCTATGTGTATCAGGTGGAGGTTACAGTACATCTTTATTGACTGACTGCTAGGTGTATCAGGTGGAGATTACAGTACATATTTATTGACTGACTGCTTGGTGTAACAGGTGGAGGTTACAGTACATATTTATTGACTGACTGCTTGGTGTAACAGGTGGAGGTTACAGTACATCTTTATTGACTGACTGCTATGTGTATCAGGTGGAGATTACAGTACATATTTATTGACTGACTGCTATGTGTATCAGGTGGAGGTTACAGTACATATTTATTGACTGACTGCTTGGTGTATCAGGTGGAGGTAACAGTACATATTTATTGACTGACTGCTTGGTGTAACAGGTGGAGGTTACAGTACATATGTATTGACTGACTGCTTGGTGTAACAGGTGGAGGTTACAGTACATCTTTATTGACTGACTGCTTGGTGTAACAGGTGGAGATTACAGTACATATGTATTGACTGACTGCTTGGTGTAACAGGTGGAGGTTACAGTACATATTTATTGACTGACTGCTTGGTGTAACAGGTGGAGGTTACAGTACATATTTATTGACTGACTGCTTGGTGTAACAGGTGGAGGTTACAGTACATTTGTATTGACTGACTGCTTGGTGTAACAGGTGGAGGTTACAGTACATATTTATTGACTGACTGCTTGGTGTAACAGGTGGAGGTTACAGTACATCTTTATTGACTGACTGCTAGGTGTATCAGGTGGAGATTACAGTACATATTTATTGACTGACTGCTTGGTGTATCAGGTGGAGGTTACAGTACATCTTTATTGACTGACTGCTAGGTGTATCAGGTGGAGATTACAGTACATATTTATTGACTGACTGCTTGGTGTAACAGGTGGAGGTTACAGTACATATTTATTGACTGACTGCTTGGTGTAACAGGTGGAGGTTACAGTACATCTTTATTGACTGACTGCTATGTGTATCAGGTGGAGATTACAGTACATATTTATTGACTGACTGCTATGTGTATCAGGTGGAGGTTACAGTACATATTTATTGACTGACTGCTTGGTGTATCAGGTGGAGGTAACAGTACATATTTATTGACTGACTGCTTGGTGTAACAGGTGGAGGTTACAGTACATATGTATTGACTGACTGCTTGGTGTAACAGGTGGAGGTTACAGTACATCTTTATTGACTGACTGCTTGGTGTAACAGGTGGAGATTACAGTACATATGTATTGACTGACTGCTTGGTGTAACAGGTGGAGGTTACAGTACATATTTATTGACTGACTGCTTGGTGTAACAGGTGGAGGTTACAGTACATATTTATTGACTGACTGCTTGGTGTAACAGGTGGAGGTTACAGTACATATGTATTGACTGACTGCTTGGTGTAACAGGTGGAGGTTACAGTACATATTTATTGACTGACTGCTTGGTGTAACAGGTGGAGGTTACAGTACATCTTTATTGACTGACTGCTAGGTGTATCAGGTGGAGATTACAGTACATATTTATTGACTGACTGCTTGGTGTAACAGGTGGAGGTTACAGTACATATTTATTGACTGACTGCTTGGTGTAACAGGTGGAGGTTACAGTACATCTTTATTGACTGACTGCTATGTGTATCAGGTGGAGATTACAGTACATATTTATTGACTGACTGCTATGTGTATCAGGTGGAGGTTACAGTACATATTTATTGACTGACTGCTTGGTGTATCAGGTGGAGGTAACAGTACATATTTATTGACTGACTGCTTGGTGTAACAGGTGGAGGTTACAGTACATATGTATTGACTGACTGCTTGGTGTAACAGGTGAAGGTTACAGTACATCTTTATTGACTGACTGCTTGGTGTAACAGGTGGAGGTTACAGCATATATTTATTGACTGACTGCTTGGTGTAACAGGTGGAGGTTACAGTACATATTTATTGGCTGACTGCTTGGTGTAACAGGTAGAGGTTACAGTACATATTTATTGACTGACTGCTAGGTGTATCAGGTGGAGGTTACAGTACATATTTTTTGACTGACTGCTTGGTGTATCAGGTGGAGGTTACAGTACATATTTATTGACTGACTGCTTGGTGTAACAGGTGGAGGTTACAGTACATCTTTATTGACTGACTGCTTGGTGTAACAGGTGGAGGTTACAGTACATATTTATTGACTGACTGCTTGGTGTAACAGGTGGAGGTTACAGTACATATTTATTGACTGACTGCTAGGTGTAACAGGTAGAGGTATGAGTCGATGGATAAGTGACTGCTTCATCCTTTGAAATGTTCTCAGTTGAGCATTGGTTAGACACGGTTCAAGTCTGGTATAAGCAAGAGCCACGATCCTGGGGGTGATTTCCTTTCACAAGTCATAAGTTTCTCTTCTGTTTGTCTCTATGGTGTTATGGTCATGTATGTGTGTAGGCCAACTGTATCATTCTCCTAAAACTAGAATATGGTGTCCATATTAGGAAACCCTCCGTCTACCTAGGTGCACAAAGCTGCTTCCTTCCTTGTGTTACAGTGTCACCTAGTGTCACCTAGTGGCTCCGTGTGCCACAGCCTACATTGCTTCATCCATTGCGTCGCAGGAAATCTAGTGCCTTGAATAATATATGAAGTTATTAATAACTTGAATGTTATTCTGAAAAAGTGTTCTAAATTCCAGAGCAAAGAGTAGTACCGCATCAGAACATGGAGTAATAATAGAACCAATAGAACGTAGATGATTTATACACCACTTCCCATCTACATTTCAAGTCACTCGATTTTCCGTGATGCAATGCATGAAGTGATATAGGCACGGTGGCCACTAGGTGACACTAACACAAGGAAGGAAGCAGCTTTGTTCACCTAGGAAGATTAATGCCCTGGGCCTGCCCCAGGTGGACCGGTTCAGCGTTGATTGCATTAATTTTGAAACCGGGCTGCCCACTGGGGGTGAGCTGGGTGCAAGCACGTAGGTAATGAGTAAGGATTCAGTGTTTTCACATGCAAAAGTGTTTGTGGTTTAGAAAAAGCATATCTCGCTTTACCTGCCTTCCCAAGGAAACTATTTTGGAAATTGTAACTTATATTTTATCCATGTTTTATGTTTCTGAACGATTCATCATGGCCCGGTGATGCTCGATTTCAGCCAGGCACTCCTCCCTCACCTCTTTTGAGTGACGTGATGAGCCAAAGCTCAGTAAACCCCGGTTCAGTCTAACTGAACATTGATAAGGTAGGATTAGTATTACATGTATTGAGGAATAGTTCTAATGAAAGGGATTATATACACTTGAATAAATACTGCGTGGTAAAGGCTCACTACTTCAGAGGAAGAAAGGAGAGAACTTCTTATTTTGTCCACTTGGTGGCAGAACCTGCTCAATAGATGAACCATGTAACCAAGGAGTGGCAACCTCAGGTCTTGTGTCTTCTAGATAACCTCCAGGAGAACAACAAAACAAGAGGCAGCTATGTAAAATGTTAGAGAAATCTCCATATTTGACTCGAGGATTATGGAGGTCACACACGCTAATGCGCACACACATACACACACACACACCATTAAACAAAGACAACATTGAGTACACAAACCCACACCCACATTTGTTTGCTGAATGCTGACAAATTGTTTGCCTTCAGCAACTGTCAATATATCACATTTCTATGGTAAGTGGAAGTTAAAATTGAGAGCAACTATTGTCAAACATATTTCCCCTCCATTCAACATAAACATTTCATGGTCTGTACAACATCATTGGCAGTACCTTTATTCACCTGTATTTAGTCACTGAGGCTATTATATGTTCCAAATGGCACACTATTCTCTATTTAGTGCACTACTTTTGACCAGGGTCCATAAGGATCCGATTGGGATGTAGCTACTGAGTTCTCAACAGCACCATTAGTTGACGTTGACAACAAATGACTGGCGATTAAGTCACAGCAACACAGCATTGACTCAAAAGCATCAACATATGTCATGGCAGCTCAATTGGAATCCTGAGTATCACAACAAATAGATGTCATTTATTTGAATTTTGTGCAGAATGAAATCTCTTGATGAACCATCTCGTTTTCAAGAATGTCCAAATACACACTGTTCAAACATAGAGGTGGTGCAGAACATAGAAAACAAATTAATTCTAGTTCTGTGGAGCAGAGGGCGATTTGCTGTTCTAGGAGGAATAGCCAAATCGATGGCATAGTATCCAACGGTGTAACAATCTGGTGGTTAGCCCAGGGCATGTTTTGCCAGCATTTCGGATGTACAGTATGTATGATGACGGTGTTGGCCGTCACACACTGAGTAGCATTGTATCATCCATCTGTCCCTGTTGTTAATTATTTTGTAGACAAACGCATGGCCTCCCTCCCTTGACAACATTTACTTACACAGAAAAAATTGCCTGCTATTTCCCTTGCTTCGTCCACCAGTATGGTAGTATACAGTAACCTTAACAAGCACCTGTATGATGAAAGACTGTCTGAGACACGCACGTGTGGAGCTTGGGGGAAGAAGGAACATGCACTCTCCTCTTCGTGTAGCTAACTTGGCCCAAGCTTTGCAGTGAATGAGAGAGAAGCAGTGTGAAATCTAAGCAGGCTGGACTGCTCCAGGCTGCCTGTGTGTGTATGTTAGTTTACAAATGGAGTCTAACAGAGCGCTCTAGAAGTAGGAGTGGCCTACTTATTTTGAGGGAACCTCCAGTGCTGTGCCTCCTGGCCTGCCCGGTTCCTGTAACTACATGGCACAATTCGCCTTCTCACTGTGGGACAGCATTCAAGAGACCAAAAGTCTCACTGTGGGACAGCGTTCAAAAGGCCAAAAGTCTCACTGTGGGATAGCTGTGTTCGAATACTCATACTAACTGTACTTTTATGACAAATTGAGTATGTAGTAGCTTATTGGTCATAGTATTGATATAGTTAGTATGCCAATAGTTCCCGGATGTCGTACTAAATTCATCAAAATATGAAGGCTATGTCTCAAAGTAGACAGCCCTCGGCCCTAAACCCTCAGGCCTATGCTCTTGGGGGATATTTGTCGTCGGTCCAAATGATTAGCCAAGCAAGGGAAGTTTGCAACGTAAGCCCCTCAGCCCTCGTTTTTAATGGAGTTTGCGAGTGTACAATTATGTTCACTTTGGGGCCTGAAACACCCCATCATTCAATTCGCGATGATTGTACATCCACTAAGAAAAGTCCGCCAAAACTTAAAACCTCAACGTCAATATGGAGTCAACATAGAAGTGTAAGTAAAAACGAATGTAAATAAGTTAGAAATTGTGCTACTAATGCACAAACACACGTCTCATAAAAGTAATGATGTTTTTGTTTGATTAGCTTTTAGAAATTGTAGAAATAAAACATTTTCCTTTTTCAGAAGTAGCTAGGCAGGCTAACGTTAAATAATTTGCTAGCTATCATACAGTAGGCGTATATTGATAATTATATATTGGGTGGTTCGAGCCCTGAATGTTGATTGGCTGACAGCTGTGGTATATCAGACCGTATACCACGGGTATGACAAAACATACGTTTACGTTGGTAACCAGTTTATAATAGCAATAAGGCACCTCAGGGGTTTGTGGTATATGGCCAGGCACGCCGCATCGCATAAGAACAGCCCTTATCTGTGGTATATTGGCCATATATCACACCCCCTCGTGCTTAATTACTGTATATAGTTAATATAAGTAGACATGCAATCATAATTGAAATGTATGGAGTAAAAAGTACATAATTTTCTTTAGAAATCTACTCCGATTTCAAGCACTCTCGTCTGAGTGTGCCAGAACGCAGAATAACAGATTAATTTACTAATGCTCAACACCAGTTGAATACGGCTGGTCAGTAAACGTCAAAGCAAAAAAAAGCCTAAACAGCTCTGCTAGGGTGAGTAAAACGGTCAGAGTGAGGTGTTCTTTCATTTGTGTCTGGAAGTAGCTAATCAACGTTAGCCAGTTGGCTTGGGTGCTTGACTGCCTTTGAACACTCTGATCAACCCTACTCCTCGGCCAGAGCGTCCAGTGTGCTGAACTCTCCGTCCAGTGTGCGCTCTGAACTCTCCAAGAGCCAAATCTGAATTTACAAACAGACAATCTGACAAAGCTCTGGATTTACAAATGCCCAGCATGCACTCTGGCACTCCAGATTGAATTTATGAACACATCCGAAATCGTAAAATGTCTAGCTAGTCATTTGTTATCTTAACAAGCTAGCAAGAGGTTGCATAGCAACAGCATCAACTTCCGGTAGATGGGCAAAGCGCTAGTACGCTCAACTGAAACGATACCGTTTGTTTACAGTATACTAAAATGAACTAATAGTTTGTAGTTTATAGGCATTAAGTTGGGTATTATACCGTATGGGTATTCGAACACAGCTCAGGTGTCTCACTGTGGGACAGTGTTCAAGAGACCAACAGTCTACGAAGGAGCATCC
Organism: Salvelinus namaycush; assembly: GCF_016432855.1. NCBI lineage: Eukaryota > Metazoa > Chordata > Actinopteri > Salmoniformes > Salmonidae > Salvelinus > Salvelinus namaycush. The sequence continues at coordinate 15,453,265 of NC_052311.1, read as the reverse complement.
AAGCTGTTGATGTAAGGCAGGCACCGATGGAAAACAATGAGCAAACAGATAAATATCTCACCCACAGGAGGCTCTGCCTGGTGTTACGTCCATTTCTATGCCAGTACATCCAGTCAAACACAAAGGCTTCTGGGTAGAAACAAGCCTAGAAGAAAAAACACACAAATATTCAATTTGATACAACATTTTACAACTCTTAACAATCTGTTAACTGAGAATGCACTTTGAATAATAACTGAGTAGAAAGTTTCAGCTTACTCTGCACAATTCCATTTTCCCGCTCACCCATCCAGAGCATCCGACTCAGCATTTCACAGTGGCACCCAACAGTCCCTCGTATGAAGGTGGGGTGTGACATGACCCATTAGCATTCAACACAATTGCAACCAAGATGGCGTAGCAGTCGGACGTGTGTTTGACTTGTCATGTCTTGTCCCGTGTAAATAGTTGTTTTCCTTGTTTTTTTCATATATATTTAGTTTATATTTTAATCTCACTTTCCATCTACGGACTGAAAATACTTTCCAGCAAACCCGCCTCACCCAATGTGGTACGGATCTGCTATTTTTATACTTTAGAACTGGAACCCCCATCAGGAGCTAGCCAGCTAACTAGCTATTAGCTAGTAGTCAGTTAGCCACTGCTAGCGGTCTTCACCGTTAACTCGGACACCAGCTAGCTTCAGCTCGGTCAATACCTGCCAGTCTGCACAGCGTGATATCAACCCAGAGCATATTGGACTGCTTTTTCTCTACCACATCACCGGATTCCTACCGCAAACTCTGGACCATTACACCGGACCATCGCAGCTAGCTAGCTGTAACCTGAGTGGCTACTGCTGGCTAACACCTCTGTCCCGAAGCAAGCACCAGTTAGCCTTGAGCTAGCCTCGAGCTAGGCCCATCTCCCGGCTAGCCGAAGAGGTCTACCAGCTAATTCTTGGGCTACAATACCTCTTTTGCCAATTGGCCTGGAACCTTTATTGCCGACACGGAGCCCCACCGATCCATCACGACTGGTCTGCCGACGTAATCGTCCGAGGAGGTTTCAACAGGCTTTTCCGTTGTGACATTGCCGAAGACCCATCTGCTAACCCCGGCCCGCTAGCTTTCTGAATCGCTGTGTCTCCAGCTCGCCTAGCGTAGTAGCGACTACCGAACGGCTCCCTGACTCACCTATTGCTGCTCATTGGACACTATGATCACTCGGCTACACATGCCTCTTCCTAATGTCACTACGCCTTGTCGACTGGTGTTTTGGTTAGTTATTATTGTTTTATTTCACTGTAGAGCCCCCAACCCTGCCCAACATGCCTTAGATAGCTCATTTGTCCCACCCCCCACACATGCAGTGAACTCACCTGGCGTAACTGGTGCCTCCAGAGACACAACCGCTCTCATCGTCACTCAATGCCTAGGTTTCCCTCCACTATACTCACATCCTACCATACCCTTGTCTGTACATTATGCCCTGAATCTATTCTACCACGCCCAGAAATCTGTTACTTTTATTTTATTATTTTCTCGGGCTGACTCTTTTCTCTGTATATATCAATGATGTCGCTTTTGCTGCTGGTGACTCTCTGATCCACCTCTACGCAGACGATACCATTCTGTATACATCTGGCCCTTCTTTGGCCACTGTGTTAACAAACCTCCAGACGAGCTTCAATGCCATACAACACTCCTTCCATGGCCTCCAACTGCTTTTAAGTGCTAGTAAAACTAAATGCATGTTCTTCAACCGGTTGCTGCTCGCACCCGCTCGCCCGACTAGCATCACTACTCTGGACGGTTCTGACCTAGAATATGTGGACAACTACAAATACCTAGGTGTCTGGTTAGACTCTCCTTCCAGTCTCACATTAAGCATCTCCAATCAAAAATTAAATCTAGAATCGGCTTCCTATTTCACAACAAAGCCTCCTTCACTCATGCTGCCAAACATACCCTCGTAAAACTGACTATCCTACCGATCCTTGACTTTGGCGATGTCATTTACAAAATAGCCTCCAACACTCTACTCAGCAAATTGGATGTAGTCTATCGCAGTGCCATCCGTTTTGTCACCAAAGCCCCATACGCTACCCACCACTGTGACCTCGTTGGCTGACCCTCGTCACATATTCGTCGCCAGACCCACTGGCTCCAGGTCATTTATGTCTTTGCTAGGTAAAGCACCGCCTTATCGCAGCTCACTAGTCACCATAGCAACACCCACCCATAGCACGCGCTCCAGCAGGTATATTTCCCTGGTCATCCCCAAAGCCAACACCTCATTTGGCCACCTTTCCTTCCAGTTCTCTGCTGCCAATGATTGGAACGAATTGCAAAAATCACTGAAGTAGGAATTTTATATCTCCCTCTCTAACTTTAAGCATCAGCTGTCAGAGCAGCTTACTGATCACTGTACCTGTACACAGCCCATCTGTAAATAGCACACCCAGCTACCTCAACCCCGTATTGTTATTTATTTATTTATTTTGCTCTTTTGCACCCCAGTATCTCTACTTGCACATCATCATCTGCACATCTATCACTCCAGTGTTAATGCTAAATTGTAATTATTTTGCCTCTAAGGCCTATTTATTGCCTTATCTCCCTAATCGTACTACCTTTGCACACACTGTACATAGATTTTTCTATTGTGTTATTGACTGTACGTTTATTTATCCCATGTGTAACTCTGTGTTGTTTTTTTCGCACTGCTTTGCTTTATCCTGGTCAGGTCGCAGTTGTAAATGAGAACTTGTTCTCAACTGGCCTACCTGGTTAAATAAAGGTGAAATAAATCAAATGAAAATAAATCAAATAAAATTGGTTCCATAGTTAAATAAGCTGCTGGAGTGAAAAAAGAGACGTTTACATGGCTGGGATATATGCAATTATTTCTATTTTTTCTTTTACATAATAGGTCAAGATTGTGATGCTCCCAAGTGCATATTTAGTGGGGGTTGTCAGTTTCACAACAGGAGGCGATGGCATCTGCAGTTGCACGGGGCAACCTCATCCGTTCCTTGGCAGGCCTCATCTAAGTAAAGTGAGGCAGGCAGAACCAGCCATGCAATGTTACATCAGACCAAAATGTTTACTTAACAAGTGTGTCTTACAGTGCCCTTGGTCATGGTTTCAGGCCCGCTATAGACCTGGTTTGGAATCAATATGTTGCCAACATGGAACCCATGGGGAAGGAAGAAGGTGTGAAAAGAAAAAAAATTCATACATTAATAAAAAATGTTCATAAATGGAAATGGGTCCAATGATTTTGAAACTTAGAGAGGATTCAAATTCCCTATCTCTCTCTCTCTCTCTCTACTCAAAGCTTCTCATGGGCATAAAGTGTGTGTGTGGTGTGTGTGTGATAGAGAGATAGCTTTGAACATTTTCTCCCCATGCTATCTTATCAGAATAACCTGTATTTTAATGCCCTAATGATTCCCTGATCTAGCCACGGTTAAGGAGATAGACAGGTAAACATAGATATGATAGCTGAGAGAGAGAGGAGCGCCGTTTGGAGTAAAACACCACGGGGCCCGGCCAGTGATTGACACCAGAAAGGATGGCCTTCATAGAAGTTACAATCGCCTCCTTTTTTCTCCTCACATGCCCCTCGGCTAAGTTTTATGGACAATTTTATGGGGCTGGAATGTGGATTTGAAATGGTACACTATTGTTTTATGATGGCTGAGGCCTTGGGCTCGATTCCCCTCAGTACCAATGAGGTTAAGCCCCAGCTAATGATATGCCACGTTAATTCTCTTTCACATAATCAGAAGTTTCAAGGCTAAACTTAATGAAACTCTGTTTTTAGTTGGGGTTTTTTGCTGACAGATGCATGCTTGGATTGGACAAAGACTAAAGTCAAAATGTTGTTTGTGTAACATGGTGCAGCATGAATAAAACAGGTTTCTATCTTGTACAGACTTTTAATTTCTTAATCTACAGTACATTTATCATGATATGCTTGCAGACTGGAAAATAGGACATACATTTTTAGAAGTCAAATGGAAAAACAGTTGGGGGAAAAAATTGTCAAATGTATATTCCTGTGGTACATTCTTATGTGAGACACACATTTACATCCTTAGGATCTCTTCTTCTGTTTGTTTTCCAGTAGAAATAGATCAATAGTTTCCTGGTTCCATGCTTCAGTCCATGCCTCTCTCCTGTATCCCCCTATTTCCCATCTCCCGCTCAGTGGTACCTCCACTATTATGGAATTTGGTTATTAAGAATATGTTTGCCACGAGAGGATGGTCAAGAGAAAGAGCTGAGCGGATGGTTTTAAGCTGCAGCTGATGTTGATGAGTCTCTAATGCATTCCAAGTGGATTGTTGACATGGCTGAATTCTGCTCAGGGATACACACACACACCACCCTTACCTTGAAAGTATTGGTTCCTTCCGCAGGAATGAGGCCAGGACAGAGACGTCAGAGAGCGAAAGTGTATGCCAACAACAACATATGGTTTGATTGTGGTAGGTGCAATTTTCAGCACATCTGTCTGTGTTTTGTGCTTCATGTGGGTTTACAGTACATGTATGTGTGTATACTCTTCTGCAGTATCTGAGTACATTAAATACATGTATTATGTTGTCTGCCCTTGTCCTTCATGTCATCCTTGTATCTGAAGTCAACCAACCATTTAATAAGACGAAAGGAAAAAATACTGTTGCAAAACGAGTCCCAAAAAAATAAGAATAGCACATCCCCAGGCTTGTATGTGTGAATAACAGCGGGGGTAAATCCCTCATTCTCTTTTTCATAAAAACCAGTCTGAATGTGGCGACTCGGGCCTGGGGGCCTGTCATGAGGAGCCACAGAGTCTGACAGAGCGCTGGGCTCTCTGTTACCCTCAGTTAAACAACTACAATACAAAGTGTTCTCTCTTTCTCTCTCTATACTACTTGCGCTCTAAAATAATAAATCGTATTCATTTGCCATGTGGAGATAGAGCAGATCGCCTTCAAGTGATTGGAGAGGAGTCATAATGAGGGGAAGGAGAAGACAGAGCACAACTAAAGTTTATCTCGAAAAAAAGAGACGTGCAGAAATGGCCACAATTACGGTGCTGCTCTGTCTAGGCCTAATCTCATTGTGTTGCTGTCGGGGACATGGGGAAACTGCTCGAGTACCTGGCTCTATACTTCGGCAGATGTAATGTCCTTTAAACACGTGAATAGATGTGATGCAAAGAAGCATAACCATCAACACGAACATCGTAAGACGGACAATAATGACTCTAAATGATATTGTGGCAATCGCCTCTTTTGTAATTCATTTGGCTTAAAGCTGTTTATTATGGGGGCTTATTTACAGTCAGTGTTATCAGAACAACATAAATAAACTAAATTACTCTTTTCAGACACCTAATTATAGACCTAGTAACTGCTGTCGGCCCAGACTATTCATTCCAGTTACATAAACCTCCACAGCATGCATGTATTGCTAATGTATTGCTAATACTGTTGTAAAAATGTGGGGTAGACTCCAAGTCTCCAACCCTTAGGCTGCCTGACTCAATCTTTGAAAGCCTATTGATCTTCAAGACAGGAAATTAGATGGAAACCACCCCAAAATACAAATTGACAAATTGGCGGTGTCGCTGCTCAACGACGTACTTTCAAATGAACGTTTTTACTCCTGCATAATGAATTGCGCTGTATCGTATTGTTTATGGGCTGAAAACATTTACTGTAACTTTGACCACCATCGACGAACCAATGAGGCGGAAAGCACATAACATGAAAGAAAGATGGGGGGAAAGTCGGGTATGTGTAGTATTGGAACATATGGGGGTTGGGAGGAAGGAAATCCCTTTCCGATACTATGGAGGGAGGCACACCATTTGCCAACTCCTGGAGGAGCGGGGCTTTAAGCAGAGCAAGATGGGAGAGCACAAAATAAAGAACATGAGCTATTAACCCGATATGGGGTCTGCCATTAGAACAGCATGCATAAGTGATCAAGTCACTGCTGCCATGTTTAAACAATAAGTTCACAGTGAGCCTCGACATCCCTTTGACCTTAGGGAGCCCAGCGGGGAGTTCCGCTCCTACCGACTACCATAGAGTCTATATCCTGCTGACTACCATAGTCTATTCAGCTGACTACCATAGAGTCTATATCCTGCTGACTACCATAGTCTATTCAGCTGACTACCAGAGACTCTATATCCTGCTGACTACCATAGAGTCTATATCCTGCTGACTACCATAGTCTATTCAGCTGACTACCAGAGTCTATATCCTGCTGACTACCAGTCTATTCAGCTGACTACCAGAGTCTATATCCTGCTGACTACCAGTCTATTCAGCTGACTACCAGAGTCTATATCCTGCTGACTACCAGTCTATTCAGCTGACTACCAGAGTCTATATCCTGCTGACTACCAGTCTATTCAGCTGACTACCAGAGTCTATATCCTGCTGACTACCAGTCTATATCCTGCTGACTACCATAGAGTCTATATCCTGATGACTACCAGAGTCTATTCAGCTGACTACCAGAGTCTATATCCTGCTGACTACCAGAGTCTATATCCTGCTGACTACCATAGAGTCTATATCCTGCTGACTACCATAGTCTATTCAGCTGACTACCAGAGTCTATATCCTGCTGACTACCAGAGTATATTCAGCTGACTACCATAGAGTCTATATCCTGCTGACTACCAGAGTCTATTCAGCTGACTACCAGTCTATATCCTGCTGACTACCAGAGTCTATATCCTGCTGACTACCATAGAGTCTCTATGTCCTGCTGACTACCATAGTCTATATTGTGCTGACTACCATATAGTCTATATCCTGCTGACTAGCAGAGTCTATATCCTGCTGACTACTGTACCATAGAGTCTATATCCTGCTGACTACTGTACCATAGAGTCTATATCCTGCTGACTACCATAGAGTCTATATCCTGCTGACACTCTTCCTCACTTCCATCTCTCTACCGCCTTGCCCATATCTGGCTACTATTAGTCCTATACCATTACTCCGTCGCTTGAGCTTGACTTCTTTAATGGAATTTTATATAAAGGAACCGCGGCTTTAATTGGTTTAAAGCCGAGCAAGGCATCCCATGCAGTCCGTGTGTCACCTTGGATCAGTCCGTAGCGTGGGGGGCTAACAGGCTGACAACATGCTCTGACTTCACGCCGCTTAGCACCCCTGATTGCTCGGACACCCCATGGTGTTCCCAGACCAGGGAAACAGTGACTGTCTTCTGGTTTATTCATGTAGGAAGAGGAAGTAGGGGGGTTCCGATTGCTTCCTGTCATGCAAGGGGCTGAAGAAACGTGGCCTCATAAAACAGAGAGAGTACCTCTACATCTTGGGTACCTGTCCGCCACCAAATGCACGTTATTTGTTTCATCTCTCATATGTGGCGAGATCACAGTCATAATTATGAAAGACGTGCTGGGCGAACATGAAGAGTATGGAAAAAAGTGAATATTGTTCTAATGTATGGTTATGGTATTCTCCAAGAGGGGGAAATACTGTAGTTTAGGCATACTTACTGTACTTTCCATTCCATCTGGATGGGTTCATTCATATGAAAGATCTATGTCAAATGATCGAAAGATAATACGACCCAGCAGGAGGCCAACTCCACTGGAACAGAAAACCTCATCCCAGTTAGAACCCCCCACATTGTACTGGGAGACAGTGTCAGAGAAAATCAGCCCCTACAAATAATGCTGATCCTGAACCTGTTGGAAATGGTTCAAAGTATGATGTAAAGTATCACTAGCCTAGATGTAATCATCTCCCTTCTTGTGTGAGCTAATCAACACCCCTATCCAACCGTTCTAGATTCTCCTCACATCTGTTCCACAGCTGCCCTGGCACTAGCTGCAGAAAACTACGGACTAATGTGTATGTGATCAATGGTAGAACAACTGGCACTGCCTGGCAGAGTTTGGGGTGCTGGACTCGAGCAGAGGGGCGCAAGAAAGAGTGCCAGCTGGTCAGAGCCATTACACAGCTGTAAAAAAAGTTACAATCGTTTTATACTGGGTGCAAAAACATGTGACACACTTAAAGCAAGCGATATAACCTTATTTTCTGAGAGTGCAGGTCATGATATCCTTCATCATATCCAACATCATGCTGGTGTCATGTGCAGTAAATAATCATATCATTGCTAATTAGAAATAATACAAATTATTGTAAAAAACCTTCTGGTTTGGGTACATTCTCTCTGGAGGCACTGATGGAAGGCCTTGATGGAAGGTACTAATGCCCGGTTCTGATGGAAGGTACTGATGGAAGGTACCAATGGAAGGTACTAATGGAAGGTAGTGATGTAAGGAAGTGATTTAAGGTATTGATGGAAGATACTACTGTATATGGTAGGTACTAGAAGGAAGGTACTGATGGAAGATGGTAGGTACTAGACGGAAAGTACTGATGGAAGATACTGGATGGTAGGTACTAGACGGAAGGTACTGATGGAAGAATACTAGATGGTAGGTACTAGACGGAAGGTACTACTGTAGATGATAGGTACTAGACAGAAGGTACTGATGGAAGATGGTAGGTACTAGACGGAAGGTACTGATGGAAGATACTAGATGGTAGGTACTAGACGGAAGGTACTACTGTAGATGATAGGTACTAGACGGAAGGTACTGATGGAAAATACTGAAGGAAGGTACTGATGGAAGGCACTAGATGGTAGGTACTAGACAGAAGGTACTAGACGGAAGGTACTGATGGAAAGTACTGATGGAAGGTACTTGACGGTAGGTACTAGATGGAAGGTACTGATGGAAGGTAGTGATGGTAGGTACTGATGGAAGGTACTGATGGAAGGTACAGTACATCTATTGGAAGTAGCAGTATACGGTAGGTCTGGCATCCTCCCTTTCTCTGTTTTTATGTAATCCTTTTCTCTCCACCATCCCTGGTAACCTTCAGTACTTCATAAATTATTGAAGGGATTTTCAGGGACTTCAATTCGCATTTTGGATAACACTGTGTAGCTTCTAGCCTTTAGTCATGTATTTTCTTGGATTTTCTACTTATGGGATTTGTTTATTCACTCTTAGCAAAAAGGGTTGCAAAAGGGTTCTTTAGCTGTCCCCATAGCAGAGCCCTTTTTGATTCAGGTAGAACCCCTTTGGGTTCCATGTAGAACCCTATGTGGAAAGGGTTCTACATGGTACCCAAAAGGGTTCTACCCGGAACCAAAAACGTTCTACCTGGAACCAAAAATGGTTATTCAAAGTGTTCGGCAATGGGGACAGCTGAAGAACCCTTTTGCAACCCTTTTTTCTAAGAGTGTATCAAGAAATCCCAAGAGCAGAAAGAGTGTAAACTTGAACAAGCCTTAGACATTCAAGCAGTGAACTGCAGTTTAGAAAGTACTCCAGCCCTCAGAATGTGGAAAATGCTGGTATCCTTTGCATGTAACTATGCAACTTTTTGGGGGGAGGATGATACCAAACTGAGTTACTGTAATGAAAATAGTCATCTTTGCCTGTTAATGCAGCTAAATCCTCAAAAAGGCAACACTAAGGCCAGCATAGCTATAATTAACACGGATCATTTAGCCTTATTAATAAATAGTGTCAAAAGCTAGCCTCAAAACCAGTTATGTTGAACTGACAGAAGTTTATTTTCCTTCCAAGGGAACTTATTTCCTTCCTCTAAAACTTGCATAGACCAACCAGGAATACTTTGATATTCAAATCAAAGTGTTGATGGCAGTCTACTACAGCTATTCCATTGACTGTCATCACTAAGCTGGAAAGCTGGAGGTCCAAACTATCCATGACTCTTAACGAACACCTTAATGTACACTACAGGATTGACATGGAAATGAATGTTTTTTAATAAACTTGTCTAGTTCTTGTCAGGCTATGAAACTAGTCGATGAAACACACTTGAGCATTCAGGAAATGCATGGAGGGAACTAACCAAATTGTGGGAAAATGTTCAAAATCGTTCATCTGTTTGTTCCCTAGCTGCCTGGCTGAGAATATGTAATTCACCGCTGCCATGTTTTTCAGCCCCATCTACTAACCCTGTCCATTTAATAATATTCTCTATGGCATAGTGCATTAACTGATTTTACATTGCTAAACACTCTCTATTCTCTTTTTGCTTTGAGGAGGATATTCTTCTAATGAGGAATCATTAATGAGTGAGAAAGACTTGGGTTGCCATAGTCAACATGTGGCTAAAGGGAACAAAAGGTGACAGGGAATCTAATTTAAGAGCTGATTAAGGTTGGTGGGTAGTGAGTACGTATTACTGTATCGGTATGACAATCACGAATTCATGACACTGTATCGGTATGACAATCAGGTATTTTTTATTTATATTATTTCACCTTTATTTAACCAGGTAGGCAAGTTGAGAACAAGTTCTCATTTACAATTGCGACCTGGCCAAGATAAAGCAAAGCAGTTCGACACACAACAACACAGAGTTACACATTGAATAAAACAAACATACAGTCAATAATACAGTAGAAAAATAAGTATCTATACAATGTGAGCAAATGAGGTGAGATACGGGAGGTGAAGGCAAAAAAAAGGCCATAGTGGCGAGGTAAATACAATATAGCAAGTAAAACACTGGAATGGTAGATTTGCAGTGGAGGAATGTGCAAAGTAGAAATAGAAATAATGGGGTGCAAAGGAGCAAAATAAATAAATACAGTAGGGGGAGAGGTAGTTATTTGGGCTAAATTATAGATGGGCTATGTACAGGTGCAGTAATCTGTGAGCTGCTCTGACAGCTGGTGCTTAAAGCTAGTGAGGGAGATAAGTGTTTCCAGATTCAGAGATTTTTGTAGTTTGTTCCAGACATTGGCAGCAGAGAACTGGAAGGAGAGGCGGCCAAAGGAAGAATTGGTTTTGGGGGTGACCAGAGAGATATACCTGCTGGAGCGCGTGCTACAGGTGGGTGCTGCTTTGGTGACCAGCGAGCTGAGATAAGGGGGGACTTTACCTAGCAGGGTCTTGTAGATGACCTGGAGCCAGTGGGTTTGGCGACGAGTATGAAGCGAGGGCCAGCCAATGAGAGCGTACAGGTCGCAGTGGTGGGTAGTATATGGGGCTTTGGTGACAAAACGGAAGGCACTGTGATAGACTGCATCCAATTTATTGAGTAGGGTATTGGAGGCTATTTTGTAAATGACATTGCCGAAGTCGAGGATCGGTAGGATGGTCAGTTTTACAAGGGTATGTTTGGCAGCATGAGTGAAGGATGCTTTGTTGCGAAATAGGAAGCCAATTCTAGATTTAACTTTGGATTGGAGATGTTTGATGTGAGTCTGGAAGGAGAGTTTACAGTCTAACCAGACACCTAGGTATTTGTAGTTGTCCACATATTCTAAGTCAGAACCGTCCAGAGTAGTGATGTTGGACGGGCGGGCATGTGCAGGCAGCGATCGGTTGAAGAGCATGCAATTAGTTTTACTTGTATTTAAGAGCAATTGGAGGCCACGGAAGGAGAGTTGTATGGCATTGAAGCTCGTCTGGAGGGTTGTTAACACAGTTAAAGGGCCAGAAGGGCCAGAAGTATACAGAATAGTGTCGTCTGCGTAGAGGTGGATCAGAGACTCACCAGCAGCAAGAGCGACATCATTGATGTATACAGAGAAGAGAGTCGGCCCAAGAATTGAACCCTGTGGCACCCCCATAGAGACTGCCAGAGGCCCGGACAACAGGCCCTCCGATTTGACACACTGAACTCTATCAGAGAAGTAGTTGGTGAACCAGGCGAGGCAATCATTTGAAAAATCAAGGCTATCGAGTCTGCCGATGAGGATGTGGTGATTGACAGAGTCGAAAGCCTTGGCCGGGTCATTGAATACGGCTGCACAGTATTGTTTCTTATCGATGGTGGTTAGGATATCGTTTAGGACCTTGAGCGTGGCTGAGGTGCACCCATGACCAGTTCTGAAACCAGATTGCATAGCGGAGAAGGTACGGTGGGATTCGAAATGGTCGGTAATCTGATTGTTGACTTGGCTTTCGAAGACCTTAGAAAGGCAGGGTAGGATAGATATAGGTCTGTAGCAGTTTGGGTCAAGAGTGTCCCCCCCTTTGAAGAGGGGGATGACCGCAACTGCTTTCCAATCTTTGGGAATCTCAGACGACACGAAAGAGAGGTTGAACAGGCTAGTAATAGGGGTTGCAACAATTTCGGCATATCATTTTAGAAAGAAAGGGTCCAGATTGTCTAGCCCGGCTGATTTGTAGGGGTCCAGATTTTGCAGCTCTTTCAGAACATCAGCTGACTGGATTTGTGAGAAGGAGAAATGGGGAAGGCTTGGGCGAGTTGCTGTGGGGGGTGCAGTGCTGTTGACCGGGGTAGGGGTAGCCAGGTGGAAAGCATGGCCAGACGTAGAAAAATGCTTATTGAAATTCTCAATTATAGTGGATTTATTGGTGGTGACAGTGTTTCCTGTCTTTAGTGCAGTGGGCAGCTGGGAGGAGGTGTTCTTATTCTCCATGGACTTTACAGTGTCCCAGAACTTTTTTGAGTTTGTGTTGCAGGAAGCAAATTCATGTCGTATTCATGACACTGTATTGGTATGACAATCAGGTATTCGTGACACTGTATCGGTATGGCAATCAGGTATTCATGACACTGTATCGGTATGACAATCAGGTATTCATGACACTGTATCGGTATGACAATCAGGTATTCATGACACTGTATCAGACTGCAGTATTGGATCCTCTGGGGGAAGAGATGCCCCTTTGCTGTGCATTTTAATTAACTTTTTGGCAAGTAATACCCACAATGGGAATTAGCTCATTTAAGCGCCTTACCCTTCCGTCATTTATTAAAGAACTATCTGGCAATGCACTGATGCAAAACAAACAATTCGCTCGCGCCATCATTGTGGCATGCTGCATTATGACTTTATGTAGATTTAAGGCAGAAATAGCTTCTAGCATCATAAAGACAGAGAGACATTTTGAATTGAATTATAAGTTAGTTCTTATTTAAAACTTTTACTTCACACAGATCACAGACTATTGCTATAGTATAGGGTCTTACTGTACAGGAGGCCTAAGTCTCTCAATGAAATCTGCTCACAGTAGAACAAAATACAGTGTGGCTCAGGTGGTAGAGCATGGTGCTTGCAATGCAAAGGGTTGTGGGTTTGATGCCTGCTGTATGCACGCATTACTGTAAACTGCTATGGATAAAAGCGTCTGCTATTATTATTATATAATTATTATTATTATATTACACATCATAAACAGCACAGCATATGAGAAAATGTGTATTTGCTTAGCAACAGAGCTGCAAATTGAAACAATTAACAACATTGTCTTTCTGTCCTGTCTGCCTCCTGTCTTCCACTGCCCACAGCCACCCACATTTCCTCAACCTGTTCCCAGTGTGCTGTCTCCTGGTCCCAGTGTGCTGTCTCCTGTTCCCAGTGTGCTGTCTCCTGTTCCCAGTGTGCTGTCTGCTGTTCCCAGTGTGCTGTCTCCTGTTCCCAGTGCGGCGTCTGCTGTTCCCAGTGTGCTGTCTGCTGTTCCCAGTGTGCTGTCTGCGGTTCCCAGTGTGCTGTCTCCTGTTCCCAGTGTGCTGTCTCCTGTTCCCAGTGCACCGTCTCCTGTTCCCAGTGTGCTGTCTCCTGTTCCCAGTGTGCTGTCTCCTGTTCCCAGTGTGCTGTCTGCTGTTCCCAGTGTGCTGTCTGCTGTTCCCAGTGTGCTGTCTCCTGTTCCCACTGTGCTGTCTCCTGTTCCCACTGTGCTGTCTCCTGTTCCCAGTGTGCTGTCTCCTGTTCCCAGTGTGCTGTCTCCTGTTCCCAGTGTGCTGTCTCCTGTTCCCAGTGTGCTGTCTCCTGTTCCCACTGTGCTGTCTCCTGTTCCCACTGTGTTGTCTCCTGTTCCCAGTGTGCTGTCTCCTGTTCCCAGTGTGCTGTCTCCTGTTCCCAGTGTGCTGTCTCCTGTTCCCAGTGTGCTGTCTCCTGTTCCCAGTGTGCTGTCTCCTGTTCCCAGTGTGCTGACTCCTGTTCCCAGTGTGCCGTCTCCTGTTACAAGTGTGCCGCCTGCTGTTCCCAGTGTGCCATCTGTTCCCAGTGTGCTGTCTCCTGTTCCCAGTGTGCTGTCTCCTGTTCCCAGTGTGCTGACTCCTGTTCCCAGTGTGCCGTCTCCTGTTACAAGTGTGCCGCCTGCTGTTCCCAGTGTGCCATCTGTTCCCAGTGTGCTGTCTCCTGTTCCCAGTGTGCCGTCTCCTGTTCCCAGTGTGCTGTCTCCTGTTCCCAGTGTGCCGTCTCCTGTTCCCAGTGTGCTGTCTCCTGTTTCCAGTGTGCTGTCTCCTGTTCCCAGTGTGTCGTCTCCTGTTCCCAGTGTGCTGTCTCCTGTTCCCAGTGTGCCGTCTCCTGTTCCCAGTGTGCCGTCTCCTGTTCCCAGTGGGGCGTCTCCTGTTCCCAGTGTGCTGTCTCCTGTTCCCAGTGTGCCGTCTCCTGTTCCCAGTGTGCCGTCTCCTGTTCCCAGTGGGGCGTCTCCTGTTCCCAGTGTGCTGTCTCCTGTTCCCAGTGTGCCGTCTCCTGTTCCCAGTGTGCCGTCTCCTGTTCCCAGTGTGTCGTCTCCTGTTCCCAGTGTGCCGTCTCCTGGTCCCAGTGTGCCGTCTCCTGTTCCCAGTGCGCCGTCTCCTGTTCCCAGTGGGGCGTCTCCTGTTCCCACTGTGACGTCTCCTGTTCCCAGTGTGCCGTCTGCTGTTCCCAGTGTGCCGTCTCCTGTTCCCAGTGTGCTGTCTCCTGTTCCCAGTGTGTCGTCTCCTGTTCCCAGTGTGCTGTCTCCTGTTCCCAGTGTGCCGTCTCCTGTTCCCAGTGTGCCGTCTCCTGTTCCCAGTGGGGCGTCTCCTGTTCCCAGTGTGCTGTCTCCTGTTCCCAGTGTGCCGTCTCCTGTTCCCAGTGTGCCGTCTCCTGTTCCCAGTGTGTCGTCTCCTGTTCCCAGTGTGCCGTCTCCTGGTCCCAGTGTGCCGTCTCCTGTTCCTAGTGCGCCGTCTCCTGTTCCCAGTGGGGCGTCTCCTGTTCCCACTGTGCCGTCTCCTGTTCCCAGTGTGCCGTCTGCTGTTCCCAGTGTGCCGTCTCCTGTTCCCAGTGCGCCGTCTGCTGTTCCCAGTGCGTCGTCTCCTGTTCCCAGTGCGGCGTCTCCTGTTCCCAGTGTGCCGTCTCCTGTTCCCAGTGTGCCGTCTCCTGTTCCCACTGTGCCGTCTCCTGTTCCCACTGTGCCGTCTCCTGTTCCCACTGTGCCGTCTCCTGTTCCCAGTGTGCTGTCTCCTGTTCCCAGTGTGCTGTCTCCTGTTCCCAGTGTGCTGTCTCCTGTTCCCACTGTGCTGTCTCCTGTTCCCACTGTGCTGTCTCCTGTTCCCACTGTGCTGTCTCCTGTTCCCAGTGTGCTGTCTCCTGTTCGCAGTGTGCTGTCTCCTGTTCCCAGTGTGCTGTCTCCTGTTCCCAGTGTGCTGTCTCCTGTTCCCACTGTGCTGTCTCCTGTTCCCAGTGTGCTGTCTCCTGTTCCCAGTGTGCTGTCTCCTGTTCCCAGTGTGCTGTCTCCTGTTCCCAGTGTGCTGTCTCCTGTTCCCACTGTGCTGTCTCCTGTTCCCACTGTGCTGTCTCCTGTTCCCAGTGTGCTGTCTCCTGTTCCCACTGTGTTGTCTCCTGTTCCCAGTGTGCTGTCTCCTGTTCCCAGTGTGCTGTCTCCTGTTCCCAGTGTGCTGTCTCCTGTTCCCAGTGTGCTGTCTCCTGTTCCCAGTGTGCTGTCTCCTGTTCCCAGTGTGTCGTCTCCTGTTCCCAGTGTGCTGTCTCCTGTTCCCAGTGTGCTGTCTCCTGTTCCCAGTGTGCTGTCTCCTGTTCCCAGTGTGCTGTCTCCTGTTCCCAGTGTGCTGTCTCCTGTTCCCAGTGTGCTGACTCCTGTTCCCAGTGTGCCGTCTCCTGTTACAAGTGTGCCGCCTGCTGTTCCCAGTGTGCCATCTGTTCCCAGTGTGCTGTCTCCTGTTCCCAGTGTGCTGTCTCCTGTTCCCAGTGTGCTGTCTCCTGTTCCCAGTGTGCTGACTCCTGTTCCCAGTGTGCCGTCTCCTGTTACAAGTGTGCCGCCTGCTGTTCCCAGTGTGCCATCTGTTCCCAGTGTGCTGTCTCCTGTTCCCAGTGTGCCGTCTCCTGTTCCCAGTGTGCTGTCTCCTGTTCCCAGTGTGCCGTCTCCTGTTCCCAGTGTGCTGTCTCCTGTTTCCAGTGTGCTGTCTCCTGTTCCCAGTGTGTCGTCTCCTGTTCCCAGTGTGCCGTCTGCTGTTCCCAGTGTGCCGTCTCCTGTTCCCAGTGTGCCGTCTCCTGTTCCCAGTGCGGCGTCTCCTGTTCCCACTGTGCCGTCTCCTGTTCCCAGTGTGCTGTCTCCTGTTCCCAGTGTGCCGTCTCCTGTTCCCAGTGTGCCGTCTCCTGTTCCCAGTGCGGCGTCTCCTGTTCCCACTGTGCCGTCTCCTGTTCCCAGTGTGCTGTCTGCTGTTCCCAGTGTGCCGTCTCCTGTTCCCAGTGTGCCGTCTCCTGGTCCCAGTGTGCCGTCTCCTGTTCCCACTGTGCTGTCTCCTGTTCCCAGTGTGCTGTCTCCTGTTCCCAGTGCGCCGTCTCCTGTTCCCAGTGCGCCGTCTCCTGTTCCCACTGTGCCGTCTCCTGTTCCCACTGTGCTGTCTGCTGTTCCCAGTGTGCTGTCTCCTGTTCCCAGTGTGCTGTCTCCTGTTCCCAGTGTGCTGTCTCCTGTTCCCAGTGTGCTGTCTGCTGTTCCCAGTGTGCTGTCTCCTGTTCCCAGTGTGCCGTCTCCTGTTCCCAGTGTGCTGTCTGCTGTTCCCAGTGTGCCGTCTCCTGTTACCTGTGTGCCGTCTGCTGTTCCCAGTGTGCTGTCTCCTGTTCCCAGTGTGCTGTCTCCTGTTCCCAGTGTGCTGTCTCCTGTTCCCAGTGTGCTGTCTGCTGTTCCCAGTGTGCTGTCTCCTGTTCCCAGTGTGCTGTCTGCTGTTCCCAGTGTGCTGTCTCCTGTTCCCAGTGTGCTGTCTCCTGTTCCCAGTGTGCTGTCTCCTGTTCCCAGTGTGCTGTCTCCTGTTCCCAGTGTGCTGTCTCCTGTTCCCAGTGTGCCGTCTGCTGTTCCCAGTGTGCTGTCTCCTGTTCCCAGTGTGCCGTCTCCTGTTCCCAGTGTGCCGTCTGCTGTTCCCAGTGTGCCGTCTCCTGTTACCTGTGTGCCTCCTGCTGTTCCCAGTGTGCTGTCTCCTGTTCCCAGTGTGCTGTCTCCTGTTCCCAGTGTGCTGTCTCCTGTTCCCAGTGTGCCGTCTGCTGTTCCCAGTGTGCCGTCTCCTGTTACCTGTGTGCCGTCTGCTGTTCCCAGTGTGCCGTCTCCTGTTCCCAGTGTGCCGTCTGCTGTTCCCAGTGTGCCGTCTGCTGTTCCCAGTGTGCCGTCTCCTGTTCCCAGTGTGCCGTCTGCTGTTCCCAGTGTGCCGTCTGCTGTTCCCTGTGTGCCGTCTCCTGTTCCCAGTGTGCCGTCTCCTGTTTCCAGTGTGCCGTCTCCTGTTCCCAGTGTGCTGTCTGCTGTTCTCAGTGTGCTGTCTGCTGTTCCCAGTGTGCTGTCTGCTGTTCCCAGTGTGCTGTCTGCTGTTCCCAGTGTGCTGTCTCCTGTTCCCAGTGTGCTGTCTCCTGTTCCCAGTGTGCTGTCTGCTGTTCCCAGTGTGCTGTCTGCTTTTCCCAGCGTGCTGTCTCCTGTTCCCAGTGTGCTGTCTGCTGTTCCCAGTGTGCTGTCTGCTGTTCCCAGTGTGCTGTCTGCTGTTCCCAGTGTGCTGTCTCCTGTTTCCAGTGTGCTGTCTGCTGTTCCCAGTGTGCTGTCTGCTGTTCCCAGTGTGCTGTCTCCTGTTCCCAGTGCGGCGTCTCCTGTTCCCATTGCGGCGTCTCCTGTTCCCAGTGTGCTGTCTCCTGTTCCCATTGCGGCGTCTCCTGTTCCCAGTGTGCTGTCTGCTGTTCCCAGTGTGCTGTCTGCTGTTCCCTGTGTGCCGTCTGCTGTTCCCAGTGTGCTGTCTGCTGTTCCCAGTGTGCTGTCTCTTGTTCAAATGTGTGCCTCCTGCTGTTCCCAGTGTGCTGTCTCCTGTTCCCACTGTGCTGTCTCCTGTTCCCAGTGTGCTGTCTCCTGTTCCCAGTGTGCTGTCTGCTGTTCCCAGTGTGCTGTCTGCTGTTCCCAGTGTGCTGTCTCCTGTTCCCAGTGTGCTGTCTCCTGTTTCCAGTGTGCTGTCTGCTGTTCCCAGTGTGCTGTCTGCTGTTCCCAGTGTGCTGTCTCCTGTTCCCAGTGCGGCGTCTCCTGTTCCCATTGCGGCGTCTCCTGTTCCCAGTGTGCTGTCTCCTGTTCCCATTGCGGCGTCTCCTGTTCCCAGTGTGCTGTCTGCAATTCCCAGTGTGCTGTCTGCTGTTCCCTGTGTGCCGTCTGCTGTTCCCAGTGTGCCGTCTCCTGTTCCCAGTGCGCCGTCTGCTGTTCCCAGTGCGTCGTCTCCTGTTCCCAGTGCGGCGTCTCCTGTTCCCAGTGTGCCGTCTCCTGTTCCCAGTGTGCCGTCTCCTGTTCCCACTGTGCCGTCTCCTGTTCCCACTGTGCCGTCTCCTGTTCCCACTGTGCTGTCTCCTGTTCCCAGTGTGCCGTCTCCTGTTCCCAGTGTGCTGTCTCCTGTTCCCAGTGTGCTGTCTCCTGTTCCCACTGTGCTGTCTCCTGTTCCCACTGTGCTGTCTCCTGTTCCCACTGTGCTGTCTCCTGTTCCCAGTGTGCTGTCTCCTGTTCGCAGTGTGCTGTCTCCTGTTCCCAGTGTGCTGTCTCCTGTTCCCACTGTGCTGTCTCCTGTTCCCACTGTGCTGTCTCCTGTTCCCAGTGTGCTGTCTCCTGTTCCCAGTGTGCTGTCTCCTGTTCCCAGTGTGCTGTCTCCTGTTCCCACTGTGCTGTCTCCTGTTCCCACTGTGCTGTCTCCTGTTCCCAGTGTGCTGTCTCCTGTTCCCACTGTGTTGTCTCCTGTTCCCAGTGTGCTGTCTCCTGTTCCCAGTGTGCTGTCTCCTGTTCCCAGTGTGCTGTCTCCTGTTCCCAGTGTGCTGTCTCCTGTTCCCAGTGTGCTGTCTCCTGTTCCCAGTGTGTCGTCTCCTGTTCCCAGTGTGCTGTCTCCTGTTCCCAGTGTGCTGTCTCCTGTTCCCAGTGTGCTGTCTCCTGTTCCCAGTGTGCTGTCTCCTGTTCCCAGTGTGCTGACTCCTGTTCCCAGTGTGCCGTCTCCTGTTACAAGTGTGCCGCCTGCTGTTCCCAGTGTGCCATCTGTTCCCAGTGTGCTGTCTCCTGTTCCCAGTGTGCTGTCTCCTGTTCCCAGTGTGCTGTCTCCTGTTCCCAGTGTGCTGACTCCTGTTCCCAGTGTGCCGTCTCCTGTTACAAGTGTGCCGCCTGCTGTTCCCAGTGTGCCATCTGTTCCCAGTGTGCTGTCTCCTGTTCCCAGTGTGCCGTCTCCTGTTCCCAGTGTGCTGTCTCCTGTTCCCAGTGTGCCGTCTCCTGTTCCCAGTGTGCTGTCTCCTGTTTCCAGTGTGCTGTCTCCTGTTCCCAGTGTGTCGTCTCCTGTTCCCAGTGTGCCGTCTGCTGTTCCCAGTGTGCCGTCTCCTGTTCCCAGTGTGCCGTCTCCTGTTCCCAGTGCGGCGTCTCCTGTTCCCACTGTGCCGTCTCCTGTTCCCAGTGTGCTGTCTCCTGTTCCCAGTGTGCCGTCTCCTGTTCCCAGTGTGCCGTCTCCTGTTCCCAGTGCGGCGTCTCCTGTTCCCACTGTGCCGTCTCCTGTTCCCAGTGTGCTGTCTGCTGTTCCCAGTGTGCCGTCTCCTGTTCCCAGTGTGCCGTCTCCTGGTCCCAGTGTGCCGTCTCCTGTTCCCACTGTGCTGTCTCCTGTTCCCAGTGTGCTGTCTCCTGTTCCCAGTGCGCCGTCTCCTGTTCCCAGTGCGCCGTCTCCTGTTCCCACTGTGCCGTCTCCTGTTCCCACTGTGCTGTCTGCTGTTCCCAGTGTGCTGTCTCCTGTTCCCAGTGTGCTGTCTCCTGTTCCCAGTGTGCTGTCTCCTGTTCCCAGTGTGCTGTCTGCTGTTCCCAGTGTGCTGTCTCCTGTTCCCAGTGTGCCGTCTCCTGTTCCCAGTGTGCTGTCTGCTGTTCCCAGTGTGCCGTCTCCTGTTACCTGTGTGCCGTCTGCTGTTCCCAGTGTGCTGTCTCCTGTTCCCAGTGTGCTGTCTCCTGTTCCCAGTGTGCTGTCTCCTGTTCCCAGTGTGCTGTCTGCTGTTCCCAGTGTGCTGTCTCCTGTTCCCAGTGTGCTGTCTGCTGTTCCCAGTGTGCTGTCTCCTGTTCCCAGTGTGCTGTCTCCTGTTCCCAGTGTGCTGTCTCCTGTTCCCAGTGTGCTGTCTCCTGTTCCCAGTGTGCTGTCTCCTGTTCCCAGTGTGCCGTCTGCTGTTCCCAGTGTGCCGTCTCCTGTTCCCAGTGTGCTGTCTCCTGTTCCCAGTGTGCCGTCTGCTGTTCCCAGTGTGCCGTCTCCTGTTACCTGTGTGCCTCCTGCTGTTCCCAGTGTGCTGTCTCCTGTTCCCAGTGTGCTGTCTCCTGTTCCCAGTGTGCTGTCTCCTGTTCCCAGTGTGCCGTCTGCTGTTCCCAGTGTGCCGTCTCCTGTTACCTGTGTGCCGTCTGCTGTTCCCAGTGTGCCGTCTCCTGTTCCCAGTGTGCCGTCTGCTGTTCCCAGTGTGCCGTCTGCTGTTCCCAGTGTGCCGTCTCCTGTTCCCAGTGTGCCGTCTGCTGTTCCCAGTGTGCCGTCTGCTGTTCCCTGTGTGCCGTCTCCTGTTCCCAGTGTGCTGTCTCCTGTTTCCAGTGTGCCGTCTCCTGTTCCCAGTGTGCTGTCTGCTGTTCTCAGTGTGCTGTCTGCTGTTCCCAGTGTGCTGTCTGCTGTTCCCAGTGTGCTGTCTGCTGTTCCCAGTGTGCTGTCTCCTGTTCCCAGTGTGCTGTCTCCTGTTCCCAGTGTGCTGTCTGCTGTTCCCAGTGTGCTGTCTGCTTTTCCCAGCGTGCTGTCTCCTGTTCCCAGTGTGCTGTCTGCTGTTCCCAGTGTGCTGTCTGCTGTTCCCAGTGTGCTGTCTGCTGTTCCCAGTGTGCTGTCTCCTGTTTCCAGTGTGCTGTCTGCTGTTCCCAGTGTGCTGTCTGCTGTTCCCAGTGTGCTGTCTCCTGTTCCCAGTGCGGCGTCTCCTGTTCCCATTGCGGCGTCTCCTGTTCCCAGTGTGCTGTCTCCTGTTCCCATTGCGGCGTCTCCTGTTCCCAGTGTGCTGTCTGCTGTTCCCAGTGTGCTGTCTGCTGTTCCCTGTGTGCCGTCTGCTGTTCCCAGTGTGCTGTCTGCTGTTCCCAGTGTGCTGTCTCTTGTTCAAATGTGTGCCTCCTGCTGTTCCCAGTGTGCTGTCTCCTGTTCCCACTGTGCTGTCTCCTGTTCCCAGTGTGCTGTCTCCTGTTCCCAGTGTGCTGTCTGCTGTTCCCAGTGTGCTGTCTGCTGTTCCCAGTGTGCTGTCTCCTGTTCCCAGTGTGCTGTCTCCTGTTTCCAGTGTGCTGTCTGCTGTTCCCAGTGTGCTGTCTGCTGTTCCCAGTGTGCTGTCTCCTGTTCCCAGTGCGGCGTCTCCTGTTCCCATTGCGGCGTCTCCTGTTCCCAGTGTGCTGTCTCCTGTTCCCATTGCGGCGTCTCCTGTTCCCAGTGTGCTGTCTGCAATTCCCAGTGTGCTGTCTGCTGTTCCCTGTGTGCCGTCTGCTGTTCCCAGTGTGCTGTCTGCTGCTCCCAGTGTGCTGTCTGCTGTTCCCAGTGTGCCGTCTGCTGTTCCCAGTGTGCTGTCTGCTGCTCCCAGTGTGCCGTCTGCTGTTCCCAGTGTGCTGTCTCTTGTTCAAATGTGTGCCTCCTGCTGTTCCCAGTGTGCTGTCTCCTGTTCCCAGTGTGCTGTCTCCTGTTCCCAGTGTGCTGTCTCCTGTTCCCAGTGTGCCGTCTGCTGTTCCCAGTGTGCCGTCTCCTGTTCCCAGAGTGCCGTCTGCTGTTCCCAGTGTGCTGTCTGCTGTTCCCAGTGTGCTGTCTGCTGTTCCCAGTGTGCTGTCTGCTGTTCCCAGTGTGCTGTCTCCTGTTCCCAGTGTGCTGTCTGCTGTTCCCAGTGTGCCATCTGTTCCCAGTGTGCTGTCTGCTGTTCCCAGTGTGCTGTCTCCTGTTCCCAGTGTGCTGTCTCCTGTTCCCAGTGTGCTGTCTGCTGTTCCCAGTGTGCTGTCTGCTGTTCCCAGTGTGCTGTCTCCTGTTCCCAGTGTGCTGTCTCCTGTTTCCAGTGTGCCGTCTCCTGTTCCCAGTGTGCTGTCTGCTGTTCCCAGTGTGCCGTCTCCTGTTCCCAGTGTGCCGTCTCCTGGTCCCAGTGTGCCGTCTCCTGTTCCCACTGTGCTGTCTCCTGTTCCCAGTGTGCTGTCTCCTGTTCCCAGTGCGGCGTCTCCTGTTCCCAGTGCGCCGTCTCCTGTTCCCACTGTGCCGTCTCCTGTTCCCACTGTGCTGTCTGCTGTTCCCAGTGTGCTATCTGCTGTTCCCAGTGTGCTGTCTGCTGTTCCCAGTGTGCTGTCTCCTGTTCCCAGTGTGCTGTCTGCTGTTCCCAGTGTGCTGTCTGCTGTTCCCCGTGTGCCGTCTGCTGTTCCCAGTGTGCTGTCTGCTGTTCCCAGTGTGCTGTCTCTTGTTCAAATGTGTGTCTCCTGCTGTTCCCAGTGTGCTGTCTGCTGTTCCCAGTGTGCCGTCTGCTGTTCCCTGTGTGCCGTCTCCTGTTCCCAGTGTGCTATCTCCTGTTCCCAGTGTGCTGTCTCCTGTTCCCAGTGTGCTGTCTGCTGTTCCCAGTGTGCTGTCTGCTGTTCCCTGTGTGCCGTCTGCTGTTCCCAGTGTGCTGTCTGCTGTTCCCAGTGTGCTGTCTCTTGTTCAAATGTGTGCCTCCTGCTGTTCCCAGTGTGCTGTCTCCTGTTCCCAGTGTGCTGTCTCCTGTTCCCAGTGTGCTGTCTCCTGTTCCCAGTGTGCCGTCTGCTGTTCCCTGTGTGCCGTCTCCTGTTCCCAGTGTGCTGTCTGCTGTTCTCAGTCTGCTGTCTGCTGTTCCCAGTGTGCTGTCTGCTGTTCCCAGTGTGCTGTCTGCTGTTCCCAGTGTGCTGTCTCCTGTTCCCAGTGTGCTGTCTCCTGTTCCCAGTGTGCTGTCTGCTGTTCCCAGTGTGCTGTCTGCTTTTCCCAGCGTGCTGTCTCCTGTTCCCAGTGTGCTGTCTGCTGTTCCCAGTGTGCTGTCTGCTGTTCCCAGTGTGCTGTCTGCTGTTCCCAGTGTGCTGTCTCCTGTTTCCAGTGTGCTGTCTGCTGTTCCCAGTGTGCTGTCTGCTGTTCCCAGTGTGCTGTCTCCTGTTCCCAGTGCGGCGTCTCCTGTTCCCATTGCGGCGTCTCCTGTTCCCAGTGTGCTGTCTCCTGTTCCCATTGCGGCGTCTCCTGTTCCCAGTGTGCTGTCTGCTGTTCCCAGTGTGCTGTCTGCTGTTCCCTGTGTGCCGTCTGCTGTTCCCAGTGTGCTGTCTGCTGTTCCCAGTGTGCTGTCTCTTGTTCAAATGTGTGCCTCCTGCTGTTCCCAGTGTGCTGTCTCCTGTTCCCACTGTGCTGTCTCCTGTTCCCAGTGTGCTGTCTCCTGTTCCCAGTGTGCTGTCTGCTGTTCCCAGTGTGCTGTCTGCTGTTCCCAGTGTGCTGTCTGCTGTTCCCAGTGTGCTGTCTCCTGTTTCCAGTGTGCTGTCTGCTGTTCCCAGTGTGCTGTCTGCTGTTCCCAGTGTGCTGTCTGCTGTTCCCAGTGTGCTGTCTCCTGTTTCCAGTGTGCTGTCTGCTGTTCCCAGTGTGCTGTCTGCTGTTCCCAGTGTGCTGTCTCCTGTTCCCAGTGCGGCGTCTCCTGTTCCCATTGCGGCGTCTCCTGTTCCCAGTGTGCTGTCTCCTGTTCCCATTGCGGCGTCTCCTGTTCCCAGTGTGCTGTCTGCTGTTCCCAGTGTGCTGTCTGCTGTTCCCAGTGTGCTGTCTCCTGTTCCCAGTGCGGCGTCTGCTGTTCCCAGTGTGCTGTCTGCTGTTCCCAGTGTGCTGTCTGCTGTTCCCAGTGTGCTTTCTCCTGTTCCCAGTGTGGCGTCTCCTGTTCCCAGTGCGGCGTCTCCTGTTCCCAGTGTGCTGTCTGCTGTTCGCAGTGTGCTGTCTCATGTGCCAATTTGCTCTCCTCAACCAAGCGGAAATGAAGAATGATCAGCCTTAATAAGAGTCCGACCTCAAACTCAGCTCTTTAACATGGCGTCTTTACAAGATACGGCCAGTTTATTTATAGATGATGGGCAGTTGGGTACAGTGGATTAACAAGTATCCCCGACACTCAGATTGGGAGAAATTACTTTGAGGATATTTTGGCAAGGTTCAGCAGTCAATTTCGCTCTCACAAAGCCCCAGCTGATCCTGTTGGCTGGCGTTATAGACATCGCCCTGATTACTTTTAGACGGCACTTGAGTGACCGTTGTTCTTGGAAAGGGAGTCTTGTCTGAGTGACTAACACAGACGGACAGGGCAGTATTGCTTTCTCTGCCTGACGGCGGTGAGGAGGGACGTTTTATAGTAACCTTAAACAAGGTGATAGTTACAATGTAAGGTGTGGAACTTGGTCAATTATCAATGGAAGCCGATAGGAATCCTACTTTGAGGCCATGGAGCCTTCCTGATTTGTAATTTAGAAAGCCAAAAGAGTTCTGCCTCATTCAGAATTCTTAGAAAGGGTTTAGCATTGTTTTTCCTCAGCGAAGCTGTTAACAAGCACATTAGGGGTGCCTTGGGAGTTGATGCAATTTGTTTCTGTAGAAATGTGTGTGGCCCTAAGTCAGTAACGGAATGCAAAAAGTGCAGACTGATATAGTGTAAGTGAATAGTGTGAAAAGAGAGAGAACAGTGTGCCTTGTGCATGCCTGTCTGAGTTAGTGATGAGTCCCAAATGGCACCCTATTCCCTTTATAACAATATTTTTATAAGAATATTTTGAATCATAAGATTCATCAACCGTGTCTTTTTTGAGATGGGTGTCACCTTCGTAGTGCACTATATAGGGAATAAGGTGAGGGCCCTGGTCTAAAGTAGTACACTACAGTAATACATCTGCACTGTTGAGTGACTTGAGTCTAGGCAACATGGAGCGCCATATCTGCTGAGTGTCATGAGTCTAGGCAACATGGAACTCTCATTGGAATTCTAGTCATTGTCGGAAAAAGCGGGGAGAGGAAAAGGTGCAAAACGCTGTGATGGTGGTGGGGAAGGCCATAAATCGTACATTTAGCTAGAGCTGTGCGTATGTGTGTGTAACGGTCGTCGTAATCCTCCTCCTCGGACGAGGAGGAGAGGCGAGAAGGATCAGACCAATACGCGGAGTGATTTGTGTCCATGATTATTTAATGAATCGAAACTGAACACGAACCAAAAATAACATAAAACAACCGACAAACAGTCCCGTGTGGCACGAATGCAGACACGCGATACAACCACCCACAAAACACACGTGAAACCCCGGCTGCCTTAGTATGATTCTCAATCAGGGACAAACGATCTACAGCTGCCTCTGATTGAGAATCATACCAGGCCGAACACAAAACCCCAACATAGAAAAACACACATAGACCAAACCACCCAACTCACGCCCTGACCAACTAAATAAATACAAGAAAAAAGGAAAACAGGTCAGGAACGTGACATAACCCCCCCCTTAAGGTGCGAACTCCGGGCGCACCCGCATAAACTCTAGGGGAGGGTCTGGGTGGGCGTCTGTCCACGGTGGTGGCTCTGGCGCTGGTCGTGGTCCCCAACCCACCATAGTCAAACCCCGCTTCCGTGGTCTCCTCCCAATGGCCACCCTCCATGTCAAACCCACTCTACTAAAAGGCAGCACCGGACTGAGGGGCAGCTCCGTACTGAGGGGCAGCACCGGACTGAGGGGCAGCACCGGACTGAGGGGCAGCACCGGACTGAGGGGCGGATCCTGGCTGGCTGGCTCTGGCGGATCCTGGCTGGCTGGCTCTGGCGGATCCTGGCTGGCTGGCTCTGGCGGATCCTGGCTGGACGGCTCTGGCGGATCCTGGCTGGACGACTCTGGCGGATCCTGGCTGGACGGCTCTGGCAGCTGCTGGCTGACTGGCTCTGGCAGCTCCTGGCTGGACGGCTCTGGCAGCTCCTGGCTGGACGGCTCTGGCAGCTCCTGGCTGACTGGCTCTGGCAGGTCCTGGCTGGACGGCTCTGGCAGGTCCTGGCTGGACGGCTCTGGCAGGTCCTGGCTGGACGGCTCTGGCAGGTCCTGGCTGGACGGCTCTGGCAGGTCCTGGCTGGACGGCTCTGGCAGGTCCTGGCTGGACGGCTCTGGCTGGTCCTGGCTGGACGGCTCTGGCTGGTCCTGGCTGGACGGCTCTGGCTGGTCCTGGCTGGACGGCTCTGAAGGCTCAGTACCGACGGACAGCGCTGGGCAGGCAGACAGTTCATACAGCGCTGGGAAGGCAGTCAGTTCAAACAGCGCTGGGCAGGCAGGCAGCTCAAACATCGCTGGGCAGGCAGGCAGTTCAGGCGCCGCTGGGCAGACGGCAGACTTTGGCCGGCTGAGACGCACTGTAGACCTGGTGCGTGGTATAGGCACTGGCTGCGCTGGAGAGGAGGAAAGGTCTGACAGCGCTGGACAGGTGGGAGCAGCTTGAGAGAGAACCCGGAGAGACAGCCTGGTGCGGGGGGCTGCCACCGGTGGACTGGTACGTGGAGGTGGCACCGGGTATACCGGACCGTGAAGGAGGACACGCGCTCTTGAGCACCGAGCCTGCCCAACCTTACCAGGTTGAATGGTCCCCGTAGCCCTGCCAGTGCGGCGAGGTGGAATAGCCCGCACTGGGCTATGCTGGCGAACCGGGGACACCATTCGTAAGGCTGGTGCCATGTATGCCGGCCCAAGGAGACGCACTGGAGGCCAGATGCGTTGGGCCGGCTTCATGACATCCGGCTCGATGCCCAACTTAGCCCTACCAGTGCGGCGAGGTGGAATAGCCCGCACTGGGCTAAGCACGCGTACTGGGGACACCGTGCGCTTAACCGCATAACACGGTGTCTGACCAGTACGACGCCCTCTCACTCCACGGTAAGCACGGGGAGTTGGCTCAGGTATCCTACCCGGCTTTGCCACACTCCTCGTGTGCCCTCCCCCAAGAAATTTTTGGGTCTGACTCTCGGGCTCCCAACCGCGTCGCCGCGCTGCCTCCTCATACCAGCGCCTCTCTGCCTTCGCTGCCTCCAGCTCCGCCTTGGGACGGCGATATTCCCCTGGCTGAGCCCAGGGTCCTTTGCCGTCCAGGATCTCCTCCCAAGTCCAGGAGTCCTGGGTTTTTTCCCACTGCTGTCGCCTCCCTTCTCCACTCCGCTTGGTCCTAGATTGGTGGGTGGTTCTGTAACGGTCGTCGTAATCCTCCTCCTCGGACGAGGAGGAGAGGCGAGAAGGATCAGACCAATACGCGGAGTGATTTGTGTCCATGATTATTTAATGAATCGAAACTGAACACGAACCAAAAATAACATAAAACAACCGACAAACAGTCCCGTGTGGCACGAATGCAGACACGCGATACAACCACCCACAAAACACACGTGAAACCCCGGCTGCCTTAGTATGATTCTCAATCAGGGACAAACGATCTACAGCTGCCTCTGATTGAGAATCATACCAGGCCGAACACAAAACCCCAACATAGAAAAACACACATAGACCAACCCACCCAACTCACGCCCTGACCAACTAAATAAATACAAGAAAAAAGGAAAACAGGTCAGGAACGTGACAGTGTGTGTGTGTGTAAGCCATGTTTCCCTTAGTGGATGCAATTTGTCCTTTAGTGAGGAGAAATACAGGGTGCAGTCATGCTAGCAGAGTCTAAAGGTCAATCTGTATCTATATACACACACTGTTTCCACTCATATCTACTGATCTTTCTAAATATGTGCATCCAAAACACCTCTAGGGGACCTTATCCACAGATTTATCACCAGAACAATGCAAAACAATGACACAAGAAATGAGAGAGAGAGAGAAGGCGAGATGGACTGTCTGTTTGTGCTGCAGAGATAATCCCTAATGAATCGGACAGCCAAATACTCAGTTAGTCAGGGAGCATTCCCATCAGGGCCCTGTCACATCGCGCTGCTGCTGGGTAGAAGAACACACAGCCGTGGTTTCAATCCTCCCAACTGTGATGACTATCTATCAGTGCTGGAATAAGTCCACACCCAGCTCATGAATGTGAGCAGACCAAGTCATTTGGCATCACTCTAAAGTGGAAAGGTGGAATAAACGAGCTCGGAGTAGGTTTTCTTGATTGAACACAGTTCTATATTGAGGGATTTTGATCAATACAAACACTTCAACATAATCAATGAAAATCTGCCAAGGAAAAACATACATCTTCTTCTCCAGATGAAACAGGAACACAACACGATTATCTTTAAACTACAACAAAAGTCACGAGTTTGTCACCGTCTTAATGG
Organism: Salvelinus namaycush; assembly: GCF_016432855.1. NCBI lineage: Eukaryota > Metazoa > Chordata > Actinopteri > Salmoniformes > Salmonidae > Salvelinus > Salvelinus namaycush. The sequence goes on along the minus strand of NC_052311.1, from coordinate 15,424,697 downwards.
TTCTTCGTGGATAGCTCCCCTCTCTTGGTGGCCATCCTCCAGAGATAGTTTCCCCCCCTTTATCTGCTGGTTCCATACTCTCTCTTATAGGGGAAAGAGAATATGTCATTAGTACCATCAGCTGTGCTTAATTGCCTCTTGTTACCTTGTCTCACATGCCTTGTTGGGCTACTATCCGTGAGCCCAGCCTGCCCTCTGGTGGTCCTTCCACATACCTCCCCCCTCAGGACCAAACCGGAGGGTCAGGCGCCAGACGCACCGTCTTGGTCGCTTCGGGACAGCGCGTCTGCATTCCCGTTCCTCGATCCGGCCCTGTGGATGACATGGAAAGAGAACGGTTGTAAAGCCAGAAACCATCTGGCTATTCTGTTGTTATTGTTTCTCTTACCAGCCATCCACGTGAGGGGCGCATGATCAGTAACTAATGCAAACCTCCAACCCAGTAGGTAGTACCGGAGATAATCGAGGGCCCACTTAATGGCTAAGGCCTCTTTCTCTACGGTAGCATGTCTCTGTTCCCGATCGCTGAGCTTCCTACTTATGAAGAGAATCGGCCTCTCTGCTTCGCCTTCACCCTGAGCTAGTACGGCCCCGAGCCCCGGAGCCTGTATGACGGGATCAGAACACAGGCCATCTTTTAGCGATTGAAAGGCATTTTCCGTCTCGTCTTTCCACTCTACCCGGTTTGGCAAGTTTTTCTTGATGAGGTTTGTGAGGGGGTTGGCAATGGTTGCATATCCCGGGATAAAACGGTGAAAATATCCCATTATCCCTAAGTCTCGCTTGGTCCGGGGTTAAGGCCAGTCCCGAATTGCCCTGGTCTTCTCTGCCTGTGGGCGTATTTTCCCATTTCCCACGGTGTACCCCAGGTATTCCGTTTCGGACAGGCCCAGGCAGCATTTTTTTGGATTGGCCATCAACCCTGTGGCTTCCAGACTCACGAGCACCGCCTGTAGTCGCAGGAGGTGACTATCCCAGTCCTCGCTGTGGATGACCAATTCGTCTATGTACGCCGCTGCGTACTCTTGATGGGGCCGCAGAATGGCATTCATGAGGCGTTGGAAAGTTGGAAAGTTGGAAAGTTGGCACCATGCAGTCCGAAGGGCATTCTCACATACTGGAAAAGCCCCTCCGGTGTGGCGAAGGCAGTCTTTGGGCGATCCTCCGGAGCCACCGGCACTTGCCAATATCCCTTCGTCAAATCCAGGGTGGTGATGAACTTGGCCTTTCCTAAGCGCTCCAAGAGTTCATCCACGCGGGGCATGGGATACGCGTCGAATGTAGAGATGGCATTCACGCTCCTAAAGTCGTTGCAGAGTCTCAAACTACCATCGGGTTTGGGGACCAGGACTATGGGACTGGACCACTCACTCGTCGATGGCTCGATCACACCCATCCTCAACATCTCCCTTACCTCGTTCTTAGCGATGACTCGGCGAGCTTCAGGAATCCTGTAAGGGCGGATATGCACCTTCTTGCCGGGTTCAGTGTGGATATGGTGGAACAGGACATCTGTTTGTCCTGGGAATGGAGAGAATATTCGACCGAAGTTCATAATCAGCTTGTCTAGCTGTCTCGACTGCTCCGGAAGGAGAGTTTGGCCACGGCGCACCTGTGGTAGAGCCTCCTCTTTTCCTTTGCCCTCCAGGGCCATCAAAGCCACCTCCTCCTCTCTTCCATGGTACTTCTTCAACAGGTTCATGTAATAGAGTTGGACCTTCTTCCTCCTGTCAGGTTGCTTGATGAAGTAATTGACCGGTGAGACCCTTTTCATTACCTCGTAGGGCCCCCTCCACTGCGCCAGCAAGCGGTGTTCAGCCGTGGGCACGAGCACCATCACTTTCTCTCCCATGGTGAACTCACGGGGTGCCGCAGACTTATCGTAGGCCCGGCCTTGGGTCCTTTGCGCCTGTGCTTAATTCCCTCTGGTTACCTTGTCTCACATGCCTTGTTGGGCTACTATCCGTGAGCCCAGCCTGCCCTCTGGTGGTCCTTCCACATGATTATGTTCTCTATCTCTCTCATTTTATATGTTGACAAGGTTAGGATAGAAGACTTTCGAAGCATCAGAAAATATACTAATTTCAATAGAAATCGAATCAGAATCAATTTAGTATGTACCTTTTTTTCAAGGTTGTATGTAATCCTTTTAATATGTTTGGGGTTATTACTATTAAACAGGTCAAGATACAAGTGAGGTTCAGCTCTAACGCACAATAACCTTAGTAGCTGGACTAAAGATCCCACAGGAACTCTATCACTGGGACCAGTGTAATTACCCCGAGCTAAAAGGGGTGTAACACCTCATCCTGAGTGCCTAAGTATTCTACACCCTCCTCTGCATCTCTTTAAAATTGACCCCCTAGCTCCTGGGATCATTTCAATGAATGCAAAAAAGGGCTTTCTGGTAAGGAACCAACCAAGGAACCCCCCCTTCCCCCTCCTCTTAATTTTAATGAGGATGTCATGGGATGTCATGGGACGAGGTCAGGGGCAAAAGCCTGGAGATAGTTCACAGGGCTATCATCACGATTATTCACCGGCTCATTTTCTCTCTCCCCAATGAAATCTACCATTCTCCCCATTTAAGAAGCATTCGCTCTCCATGTCAGCAGCCCGATCCCTCCTCCCTCCTTTCCTCTCTCCTCTGCAGCGGTTATTCTTGGGGGAAATAGTCAGAGCTGCAGATTAGCAAGGCTAAAGAGAATGTGCTGGCGTTGTGCATTTCTTTTGATTGCAGCGGGGAGTGCAAGTCCTTGCTGTGGGACTGGTCTAGGGGGGAATATAAGACTGGGGGCTCAATGTATTGAACCTCATAACCTCTCCCCCTTGAGTAAGAAACCAAAGAAGGAAAAGGGATCGTCATCGAATGGATGCCATAAAGTATGGCCCTGGCCCAAATAAAATCTAGGCATTCATTGTTCACTTTTGACAGCTATGGGGGGTTTTTGTGACAATCCTCAAATACATGTTCCCCCTAAAAGCTACATCTTCATGTACTTCTGAGAGATGTGACTGTACTTCTGGAAATCTGGCATTGGATAAAATGCTATGTGTACAGCACAGCCTAGAAAGTGCGCAAAAGCCTCATGTGTCCCAAACTGCTCAAGCACTCTATTGAAGTGTGCTTCCATATCTGTGTCCTCCAGTCGAAAGCAATGAATAAAATGCCTCTTTTCAAACGATAAGACAGTCCAATTCGTATTAATGTCTACTACATGGACATTTAATGGCACTAGCGGTGATTTCAATCGCCTCCTCCTTACTGTTGGATTTGAATAACATCCCTTGGACAAAATGGCAAGGAATGAATGGGACAGGAAAACCACAGGTGGGTGTTTTGTTTCCGTCAACAATGGCTGGTTGAAAAGACAGGGAAGAGGAGGCACATCCCTCTGAAGACCAAAATAACGCTGGACAAGGCCACCGAAAGAAAATCAAGGGGTGCACAAACACAGAGCTCACCTCTGGGCCTAACACACAGCACACCTCTGGGCCTAATTTAGCCGTGTGTATTTACATATTCTCTTTAAAAAGCCGAGCAGCACCGACCTTGTTGTTAACTCCACAAGAGGGAGTGACTGAGGGCCCATATTCAGAGCACTGAACTGTAGAGGAGAGTACACTCACACCGGGTAGGTTAAGCAAAGCAAATAAGGCACTTCGGCAGCCATGTTTTCACTGAGACCAATTCACTTCTCCCTGCAGCTTTTCACTCCATGGCACCGTCTGGGTTCTCAATGCTGTGAAATGTAATTTCTCCTCCCTCCTCCTCCCAGCCTGCAGCCTGCCATGGAGCACATTTCAATTTAGATGGCAGTGAACAGGTTCATCAATTATAGAGCATTTCAGGTAACAGAATGCAAGACAAGAACATCATATGTGTTGCTGGTTTAACACCATCACGTGCCATGTGCACAGCATGGATTTTTATCAAATTTGTCTCACCGCCTAGCCGTTTTGCTCTCCCAAATATGTTTAGAACCTACGGTCTGTCACTTCATGGGGCGATCAAAGAGTGATGTTTTTCATGTCCCCTGTGTGTGTGTGTGTGTGTGTGTGTGTGTGTGTGTGTGTGTGTGTGTGTGTGTGTGTGTGTGTGTGTGTGTGTGTGTGTGTGTGTGTGTGTGTGTGTGTGTGTGTGTGTGTGTGTGTGTGATTTATAGCACATAGTGTGCTTGTACTGAGGAAATATCAGATTATACCAAGAGTCTTCACACAGGGAAGGTATGAGGTTGAGGGAATTGAAGACATTCATAGTTCTCTCTCTCTCTTGTTCTAAGCAGGTCTTCTGTCATCCCCAGTATTTCCAGTGCTTGAGGGACTCGGTTAAGTTTGATCCACAATATGTTTTGTTGATCAGGAGGTAGGTAGGGGCTCTATCTCAATTCCTTGCATCCTATCTCCTCACCTCCTTCTCAATTGTACTGGAGGAGAAGGTCCATGTCCCTCCATTAGGACCTCCTTCTCAATCGTATTGTAGGAGAAGGTTCATGTCACTCTCCTAGGATCTCCTTCTCAATCATATTGTAGGAGAAGGTTATTGTCACTCCCCTAGGATCTCCTTCTCAATCATATTGTAGGAGAAGGTTCATGTCACTCTCCTAGGATCTCCTTCTCAATCGTATTGGAGAAGGTCCATGTCCCTCCATTAGGACCTCCTTCTCAATCGTATTGTAGGAGAAGGTTCTTGTCACTCTCCTAGGATCTCCTTCTCAATCGTATTGTAGGAGAAGGTTCATGTCACTCTCCTAGGATCTCCTTCTCAATCGTATTGTAGGAGAAGGTTCTTGTCACTCCCCTAGGATCTCCTTCTCAATTGTATTGGAGGAGAAGGTTCTTGTCACTCTCCTAGGATCTCCTTCTCAATCGTATTGTAGGAGAAGGTTCTTGTCACTCCCCTAGGATCTCCTTCTCAATCATATTGTAGGAGAAGGTTCTTGTCACTCCCCTAGGATCTCCTTCTCAATCGTATTGTAGGAGAAGGTTCTTGTCACTCCCCTAGGATCTCCTTCTCAATCGTATTGTAGGAGAAGGTTCATGTCACTCTCCTAGGATCTCCTTCTCAATTGTATTGGAGGAGAAGGTTCATGTCACTCTCCTAGGATCTCCTTCTCAATCATATTGTAGGAGAAGGTTCTTGTCACTCCCCTAGGATCTCCTTCTCAATCGTATTGTAGGAGAAGGTTCTTGTCACTCTCCTAGGATCTCCTTCTCAATCGTATTAGAGGAGAAGGTTCTTGTCACTCCCCTAGGATCTCCTTCTCAATCATATTGTAGGAGAAGGTTCTTGTCACTCCCCTAGGATCTCCTTCTCAATCGTATTGTAGGAGAAGGTTCTTGTCACTCCCCTAGGATCTCCTTCTCAATCGTATTGTAGGAGAAGGTTCTTGTCACTCCCCTAGGATCTCCTTCTCAATTGTATTGGAGGAGAAGGTTCTTGTCACTCCCCTAGGATCTCCTTCTCAATCGTATTGGAGGAGAAGGTTCTTGTCACTCCCCTAGGATCTCCTTCTCAATTGTATTGGAGGAGAAGGTTCTTGTCACTCCCCTAGGATCTCCTTCTCAATTGTATTGGAGGAGAAGGTTCTTGTCACTCTCCTAGGATCTCCTTCTCAATCGTATTGTAGGAGAAGGTTCTTGTCACTCCCCTAGGATCTCCTTCTCAATCGTATTGGAGGAGGTCCATGTCACTCTCATAGGATCTCCTTCTTTGAAAAGAAAGAGAGGATAAAAGGAATCCAGGAAAGATTATTTTTATCAAATTTGTCTCACCGCCTAGCCGTTTTGCTCTCCCAAATATGTTTAGAATCTACAGTCTGTCACTTCATGGGGCGATCAAAGAGTGATGTTTTTCATGTCCCCTGTGTGTGTGTGTGTGTGTGTGTGTGTGTGTGTGTGTGTGTGTGTGTGTGTGTGTGTGTGTGTGTGTGTGTGTGTGTGTGTGTGTGTGTGTGTGTGTGTGTGTGTGTGTGTGTGTGTGTGTGTGTGTGTGTGTGTGTGTGTCCTTCTCAATCGTATTGGAGGAGAAGGTTCTTGTCACTCTCCTAGGATCTCCTTCTCAATCGTATTGTAGGAGAAGGTTCTTGTCACTCCCCTAGGATCTCCTTCTCAATCATATTGTAGGAGAAGGTTCTTGTCACTCCCCTAGGATCTCCTTCTCAATCGTATTGTAGGAGAAGGTTCTTGTCACTCCCCTAGGATCTCCTTCTCAATCGTATTGTAGGAGAAGGTTCATGTCACTCTCCTAGGATCTCCTTCTCAATTGTATTGGAGGAGAAGGTTCATGTCACTCTCCTAGGATCTCCTTCTCAATCATATTGTAGGAGAAGGTTCTTGTCACTCCCCTAGGATCTCCTTCTCAATCGTATTGTAGGAGAAGGTTCTTGTCACTCTCCTAGGATCTCCTTCTCAATCGTATTGGAGGAGAAGGTTCTTGTCACTCCCCTAGGATCTCCTTCTCAATCATATTGTAGGAGAAGGTTCTTGTCACTCCCCTAGGATCTCCTTCTCAATCGTATTGTAGGAGAAGGTTCTTGTCACTCCCCTAGGATCTCCTTCTCAATCGTATTGTAGGAGAAGGTTCTTGTCACTCCCCTAGGATCTCCTTCTCAATTGTATTGGAGGAGAAGGTTCTTGTCACTCCCCTAGGATCTCCTTCTCAATCGTATTGGAGGAGAAGGTTCTTGTCACTCCCCTAGGATCTCCTTCTCAATTGTATTGGAGGAGAAGGTTCTTGTCACTCCCCTAGGATCTCCTTCTCAATTGTATTGGAGGAGAAGGTTCTTGTCACTCTCCTAGGATCTCCTTCTCAATCGTATTGTAGGAGAAGGTTCTTGTCACTCCCCTAGGATCTCCTTCTCAATCGTATTGGAGGAGGTCCATGTCACTCTCATAGGATCTCCTTCTTTGAAAAGAAAGAGAGGATAAAAGGAATCCAGGAAAGATTATTTTTTATCAAATTTGTCTCACCGCCTAGCCGTTTTGCTCTCCCAAATATGTTTAGAATCTACAGTCTGTCACTTCATGGGGCGATCAAAGAGTGATGTTTTTCATGTCCCCTGTGTGTGTGTGTGTGTGTGTGTGTGTGTGTGTGTGTGTGTGTGTGTGTGTGTGTGTGTGTGTGTGTGTGTGTGTGTGTGTGTGTGTGTGTGTGTGTGTGTGTGTGTGTGTGTGTGTGTGTGTGTGTGTGTGTGTGTGTGTGTGTCCTTCTCAATCGTATTGGAGGAGGTCCATGTCACTCTCATAGGATCTCCTTCTTTGAAAAGAAAGAGAGGATAAAAGGAATCCAGGAAAGATTAATTTAGAAAGAGCGGGCGACATAGAAGAACAGGGGGACACAGGAGAACAAAGGAGAGTCACGTGCCTCAAAGCCACACTGCACTCTCATGCCTCTCACTTCTTCCTGATCAGTAACAAAACAAATGCTGTCCAGTGTTGTTTAGCCTCATACAGTTCTATTGCTCTTTCATACATAATGAAGACATGTCGTAGACTATATATTTATGTATTTGACTCAACCTGAGATTTATGTGCATACATTTGTGGCTGAAACACATAGACATGTCGGTTGTCACAATTTAGAATTAGCAGGATTAGAACGTGGAAACAGCTTAATGACAAACACCAGAGGGATGTTACAGGGAGAAAACAATGAAGCTTGGGTAAAAACAGTGTCTGTATGGTTATCAATGACAGACTGACACTGAGTGATGAGAGATATATAACGTTAAAAAATGCTGTCACCAAATGTAGCGACTACTTGACAAGCATGCAAACCTATCTTCATTATTGCGTCGTTATTGTACATCACCGATAATTTACTGCTGCAAACAAGTATACCCACGTATCTGGCCTCTAATTAACTGTAACTAGATAGCTATATTAATGTAAATTGGAGGTTCATCACTCATTTCAGAATAATGCTCCCATGCATTCACTCCCGCCTTAGTTACAAATGAAGTACAGCTGTTGGACAAAATCTACGAAATGTCCTTTTTCAACTGAAATGAAACCTGGAATATGTAAATATAATCTAAAATCCCCTTCCTAATGTGATCATACAGTTTTCACATGGTTGAACACACATAGTGCAGTCTAAAGGTTGCCTAGTCATTCAGCTTTCTGTGCTGCTCAAAGGCCAAATCGATAACAAAAGTGTTTGGTCCCCGGGAGAGTTTTATTAAAACATAGACTCAAGAACAGGATTAATTGTCTATTTTGAGGACGACACAAAGTAATGTCAAAGGAGCAAAAGACTGGAGACAATGTTACCCTATCTACAGCCCTATTGAATCAATGGAGACTCTCATATAAACAATTTGCAACGCATTGGGCAAATTCAAGATATGTGATTAACCTGGAACACTGACTGAACCCGTACATAGAAACCCCAATACTATGTGGTTAAAATATCCCATTCGTTATGTAAGAAAATTGACCATTACATGTCAGACTTGTTGTGTTGTGTTGTAGCCCGTGTTTTGCGATGCATGGTGTGGTAAGCCCATTAGAGCAAATATAGTGTTGTTTTGCACGATGACTCGGTTAATGGAATAATGCCACGTAGCGCGCACAAGAGCCTGAGAGAATATTATGCAAATATTTACCTTTTCATTTCAGCAGAGCAGGGTGAGAGAAATCTGCATCTCATTTACATCATAATAGTGGTGTACAGGAGTAACCACATTTATGGTGAGAACACGAACAGAGAGACAAATTAGGTTACTACATTTCCCTTTAGGTTGAAGGAATATTTTTTAAACAGAGAAAATGGCCATCCGTTGTACTGAGGATTCATTGTTGTAAATCGGTTCCTTTGTGGAGCTTTAGATACACTTTTGTCTCAAGCACTCTTATGGAATATCATTATTCAAAGTAATCTGAATAAAGGTCCTATTGAAGTGCCAAGTTGTTGCTTACCCATCAGTCATCGTCCAATAAACATCCAGTGTTCTTTTTTATTTATAATTTCCGTGTCCTCAACCTATTGCTAAATAATTTCCAATTTTTGCACAAGGTTGTGTTTATGAAATTACAAATCTGCCTCTGCCTCTGGTTCTCTATGCAGATGTGGCCTATGAGTATTCAGCACCCTAATAACCTACCTGTAAATTAACTTTTCAAGTGTGCTCAATAGTAAATAATGATTTGACATTGAAATAAACAGATGCCGTTTTACTGATGACTTGCAAGGAGAGATGAAAAATCTCAAAAGCGCAGCTCTGCAAATATACAGAGTGAGAATCATTTTAAAAGGCCGTTAGACAGCAGAGCTAGACAGCAGTTAGACAGCAGAGCTATACAGCAGTTAGACAGCAGAGCTATACAGCAGTTAGACAGCAGAGCTATACAGCAGTTAGACAGCAGAGCTATACAGCAGTTAGACAGCAGAGCTAGACAGCAGTTACATATACATTTACATTTAAGCCATTTAGCAGACGCTCTTATCCAGAGCGACTTACAAATTGGTGCATTCACCTTATGATATCCAGTGGAACAGCCACTTTACAATAGTGCATCTAAATCTTTTAAGGGGGGGGGGGGGAGGGGGGTTAGAAGGATTACTTTATCCTATCCTAGGTATTCCTTAAAGAGGTGGGGTTTCAGGTGTCTCCGGAAGGTGGTGATTGACTCCGCTGACCTGGCGTCGTGAGGGAGTTTGTTCCACCATTGGGGTGCCAGAGCAGCGAACAGTTTTGACTGGGCTGAGCGGGAACTGTACTTCCTCAGAGGTAGGGAGGCGAGCAGGCCAGAGGTGGATGAACGCAGTGCCCTTGTTTGGGTGTAGGGCCTGATCAGAGCCTGAAGGTACGGAGGTGCCGTTCCCCTCACAGCTCCGTAGGCAAGCACCATGGTCTTGTAGCGGATGCGAGCTTCAACTGGAAGCCAGTGGAGAGAGCGGAGGAGCGGGGTGACGTGAGAGAACTTGGGAAGGTTGAACACCAGACGGGCTGCGGCGTTCTGGATGAGTTGTAGGGGTTTAATGGCACAGGCAGGGAGCCCAGCCAACAGCGAGTTGCAGTAATCCAGACGGGAGATGACAAGTGCCTGGATTAGGACCTGCGCCGCTTCCTGCGTGAGGCAGGGTCGTACTCTGCGAATGTTGTAGAGCATGAACCTACAGGAACGGGCCACCGCCTTGATGTTAGTTGAGAACGACAGGGTGTTGTCCAGGATCACGCCAAGGTTCTTAGCGCTCTGGGAGGAGGACACAATGGAGTTGTCAACCGTGATGGCGAGATCATGGAACGGGCAGTCCTTCCCCGGGAGGAAGAGCAGCTCCGTCTTGCCGAGGTTCAGCTTGAGGTGGTGATCCGTCATCCACACTGATATGTCTAGACAGCAGAGTTAGACAGCAGAGCTAGACAGCAGTTAGACAGCAGAGCTATACTGTCACGAATCCCGCTTCCTGAGTCTGTTTTTGCCTGTGTTCTGTCCTGGAGTGTTTTTTCCGGTGTCCTGTCTGGTTGCCGGGCGACGTAGCTAGTTGGAGGATCTCTGAGTACCCGCACCTGTATCCCATCAGCTATCTGCACACCTGGTCCTGATCATCACCCCTCCACTTCATAAGCGCTGACCTGACATCCATTCCCTGCCGGATCGTTAGCCATGAACAGTATGTTGTGCCAGCGTATCAGCCTCCAGTTTGATAGAGTTTGTTTTGTTGTTTTGTACGTCTTGCTTGCCTTGAACTTACCTCCGTTTTTTCTGTCTACAGTCATTCACCCGGAACACTCATCCCATCCCTACCTGGTCGTCGGTGACTTCAGTTACTTCCTTGGATCTGCCAATTCAATCCCATCAACTCACCTCCGCTGCCCGCTCCGCCACTTGGATTTTTCTATCACTACATTTAAACTTGTAAATAAATACTCACCTTCGTCTTACTCTCCTTGTCCTGGTCTGCTTCTGGGTTCTACTTTAGAAAACCGTGACATATACAGCAGTTAGACAGCAGAGCTATACAGCAGTTAGACAGCAGAGCTATACAGCAGTTAGACAGCAGAGCTAGACAGCAGTTAGACAGCAGAGCTATACAGCAGTTAAACAGCAGAGCTATACAGCAGTTAGACAGCAGAGCTATACAGCAGTTAAACAGCAGAGCTATACAGCAGTTAGACAGCAGAGCTATACAGCAGTTAAACAGCAGAGCTATACAGCAGTTAAACAGCAGAGCTATACAGCAGTTAGACAGCAGAGCTAAACAGCAGTTAAACAGCAGAGCTAGACAGCAGTTAGACAGCAGGCTATACAGCAGTTAAACAGCAGAGCTATACAGCAGTTAGACAGCAGAGCTATATAGCAGTTAAACAGCAGAGCTAAACAGCAGTTAAACAGCAGAGCTATACAGCAGTTAAACAGCAGAGCTATACAGCAGTTAAACAGCAGAGCTATACAGCAGTTAGACAGCAGAGCTAAACAGCAGTTAAACAGCAGAGCTAGACAGCAGTTAGACAGCAAAGCTATACAGCAGTTAAACAGCAGAGCTATACAGCAGTTAAACAGCAGAGCTATACAGCAGCTAGACAGCAGAGCTATACAGCAGTTAGACAGCAGAGCTAGACAGCAGTTAGACAGCAGAGCTAGACAGCAGTTAGACAGCAGAGCTATACAGCAGTTAAACAGCAGAGCTATACAGCAGTTAGACAGCAGAGCTAGACAGCAGTTAGACAGCAGAGCTAGACAGCAGTTAGACAGCAGAGCTAAACAGCAGTTAGACAGCAGAGCTAGACAGCAGAGCTATACAGCAGTTAGACAGCAGAGCTATACAGCAGTTAGACAGCAGAGCTATACAGCAGTTAGACAGAAGAGCTAGACTGCAGTTAGACAGCAGTTAGACAGCAGAGCTATACAGCAGTTAGACAGCAGAGCTATACAGCAGTTAGACAGCAGAGCTATACAGCAGTTAGACAGCAGAGCTAGACTGCAGTTAGACAGCAGAGCTATACAGCAGTTAAACAGCAGAGCTAGACAGCAGTTAGACAGCAGAGCTAGACAGCAGTTAGACAGCAGAGCTATACAGCAGTTAAACAGCAGAGCTAAACAGCAGTTAGACAGCAGAGCTAGACAGCAGTTAGACAGCAGAGCTAGACAGCAGTTAGACAGCAGAGCTAGACAGCAGTTAGACAGCAGAGCTATACAGCAGTTAGACAGCAGAGCTATACAGCAGTTAGACAGCAGAGCTAGACAGCAGTTAGACAGCAGAGCTATACAGCAGTTAAACAGCAGAGCTATACAGCAGTTAGACAGCAGAGCTATACAGCAGTTAGACAGCAGAGCTATACAGCAGTTAGACAGCAGAGCTATACAGCAGTTAGACAGCAGAGCTAGACAGCAGTTAGACAGCAGTTAGACAGCAGAGCTATACAGCAGTTAGACAGCAGAGCTATACAGCAGTTAGACAGCAGAGCTATACAGCAGTTAGACAGCAGAGTTAGACTGCAGTTAGACAGCAGAGCTATACAGCAGTTAAACAGCAGAGCTAGACAGCAGTTAGACAGCAGAGCTAGACAGCAGTTAGACAGCAGAGCTAGACAGCAGTTAGACAGCAGAGCTAGACAGCAGTTAGACAGCAGAGCTAGACTGCAGTTAGACTGCAGAGCTAGACAGCAGTTAGACAGCAGACCTAGACAGCAGTTAAACAGCAGAGCTAGACAGCAGTTAGACTGCAGAGCTAGACAGCAGTTAGACAGCAGAGCTAGACAGCAGTTAGACAGCAGTTAAACAGCAGAGCTAGACAGCAGTTAGACTGCAGAGCTAGACTGCAGTTAGACAGCAGAGCTAGACAGCAGTTAGACAGCAGTTAAACAGCAGAGCTAGACAGCAGTTAGACTGCAGAGCTAGACAGCAGTTAGACAGCAGTTAAACAGCAGAGCTAGACAGCAGTTAGACTGCAGAGCTAGACAGCAGTTAGACAGCAGTTAAACAGCAGAGCTAGACAGCAGTTAGACAGCAAAGCTATACAGCAGTTAAACAGCAGAGCTATACAGCAGCTAGACAGCAGAGCTATACAGCAGTTAGACAGCAGAGCTAGACAGCAGTTAGACAGCAGAGCTAGACAGCAGTTAGACAGCAGAGCTATACAGCAGTTAAACAGCAGAGCTATACAGCAGTTAGACAGCAGAGCTAGACAGCAGTTAGACAGCAGAGCTAGACAGCAGTTAGACAGCAGAGCTAAACAGCAGTTAGACAGCAGAGCTAGACAGCAGAGCTATACAGCAGTTAGACAGCAGAGCTATACAGCAGTTAGACAGCAGAGCTATACAGCAGTTAGACAGAAGAGCTAGACTGCAGTTAGACAGCAGTTAGACAGCAGAGCTATACAGCAGTTAGACAGCAGAGCTATACAGCAGTTAGACAGCAGAGCTATACAGCAGTTAGACAGCAGAGCTAGACTGCAGTTAGACAGCAGAGCTATACAGCAGTTAAACAGCAGAGCTAGACAGCAGTTAGACAGCAGAGCTAGACAGCAGTTAGACAGCAGAGCTATACAGCAGTTAAACAGCAGAGCTAAACAGCAGTTAGACAGCAGAGCTAGACAGCAGTTAGACAGCAGAGCTATACAGCAGTTAGACAGCAGAGCTATACAGCAGTTAGACAGCAGAGCTAGACAGCAGTTAGACAGCAGAGCTATACAGCAGTTAAACAGCAGAGCTATACAGCAGTTAGACAGCAGAGCTATACAGCAGTTAGACAGCAGAGCTATACAGCAGTTAGACAGCAGAGCTATACAGCAGTTAGACAGCAGAGCTATACAGCAGTTAGACAGCAGAGCTAGACTGCAGTTAGACAGCAGAGCTATACAGCAGTTAAACAGCAGAGCTAGACAGCAGTTAGACAGCAGAGCTAGACAGCAGTTAGACAGCAGAGCTATACAGCAGTTAAACAGCAGAGCTAAACAGCAGTTAGACAGCAGAGCTAGACAGCAGTTAGACAGCAGAGCTAGACAGCAGTTAGACAGCAGAGCTAGACAGCAGTTAGACAGCAGAGCTATACAGCAGTTAGACAGCAGAGCTATACAGCAGTTAGACAGCAGAGCTAGACAGCAGTTAGACAGCAGAGCTATACAGCAGTTAAACAGCAGAGCTATACAGCAGTTAGACAGCAGAGCTATACAGCAGTTAGACAGCAGAGCTATACAGCAGTTAGACAGCAGAGCTATACGCAGTAGACAGCAGAGCTAGACAGCAGTTAGACAGCAGTTAGACAGCAGAGCTATACAGCAGTTAGACAGCAGAGCTATACAGCAGTTAGACAGCAGAGCTATACAGCAGTTAGACAGCAGAGTTAGACTGCAGTTAGACAGCAGAGCTATACAGCAGTTAAACAGCAGAGCTAGACAGCAGTTAGACAGCAGAGCTAGACAGCAGTTAGACAGCAGAGCTAGACAGCAGTTAGACAGCAGAGCTAGACAGCAGTTAGACAGCAGAGCTAGACTGCAGTTAGACTGCAGAGCTAGACAGCAGTTAGACAGCAGACCTAGACAGCAGTTAAACAGCAGAGCTAGACAGCAGTTAGACTGCAGAGCTAGACAGCAGTTAGACAGCAGAGCTAGACAGCAGTTAGACAGCAGTTAAACAGCAGAGCTAGACAGCAGTTAGACTGCAGAGCTAGACTGCAGTTAGACAGCAGAGCTAGACAGCAGTTAGACAGCAGTTAAACAGCAGAGCTAGACAGCAGTTAGACTGCAGAGCTAGACAGCAGTTAGACAGCAGTTAAACAGCAGAGCTAGACAGCAGTTAGACTGCAGAGCTAGACAGCAGTTGACAGCAGTTAAACAGCAGAGCTAGACAGCAGTTAGACAGCAAAGCTATACAGCAGTTAAACAGCAGAGCTATACAGCAGCTAGACAGCAGAGCTATACAGCAGTTAGACAGCAGAGCTAGACAGCAGTTAGACAGCAGAGCTAGACAGCAGTTAGACAGCAGAGCTATACAGCAGTTAAACAGCAGAGCTATACAGCAGTTAGACAGCAGAGCTAGACAGCAGTTAGACAGCAGAGCTAGACAGCAGTTAGACAGCAGAGCTAAACAGCAGTTAGACAGCAGAGCTAGACCAGAGCTAACCAGTTAGACAGCAAGCTATACAGCAGTTAGACAGCAGAGCTATACAGCAGTTAGACAGAGAGCTAGACTGTAGACAGCAGTTAGACAGCAGAGCTAGACTGCAGGCTAGACAGCAGTTAGACGCAGAGCTAGACTAGACAAGCAGTTAGACAGCAGAGCTAGACTGCAGAGCTAGACAGCAGTTAGACAGCAGAGCTCAGAACTGCCGAGCTAGACAGCAGTTAGACAGCAGAGCTAGACAGCAGAGCTAGACAGCAGAGCTAGACTGCAGAGCTAGACAGCAGTTAGACAGCAGAGCTAGACTGCAGAGCTAGACTGCAGAGCTAGACAGCAGAGCTAGACAGCCGTTAGACAGCAGAGCTATACAGCAGTGCTATACAGCAGAGCTAGACAGCAGTTAGACAGCAGAGCTATACAGCAGCTAGACAGCAGAGCTAGACAGCAGAGCTAGACAGCAGAGCTAGACTGCAGAGCTAGACAGCAGAGCTAGACTGCAGAGCTAGACAGCAGCTAGACAGCAGAGCTAGACAGCAGAGCTAGACAGCAGAGCTAGACTGCAGAGCTAGACAGCAGAGCTAGACCGCAGAGCTAGACAGCAGTTAGACAGCAGAGCTAGACAGCAGTTAGACAGCAGAGCTATACTGCAGAGCTATACAGCAGAGCTAGACAGCAGTTAGACAGCAGTTAAACAGCAGAGCTAGACAGCAGTTAGACTGCAGAGCTAGACTGCAGTTAGACAGCAGAGCTAGACAGCAGTTAGACAGCAGTTAAACAGCAGAGCTAGACAGCAGTTAGACAGCAGTTAGACAGCAGAGCTAGACTGCAGAGGTAGACAGCCGTTAGACTGCAGAGCTAGACTGCAGAGCTAGACTGCAGTTAGACCGCAGAGCTAGACAGCAGTTAGACAGCAGTTAGACAGCAGAGCTAGACAGCAGTTAGACTACAGAGCTAGACAGCAGTTAAACAGCAGAGCTAGACAGCAGTTAGACAGCAGTTAGACAGCAGAGCTAGACTGCAGAGCTAGACAGCCGTTAGACTGCAGAGCTAGACAGCAGTTAGACAGCAGAGCTAGACTGCAGAGCTAGACAGCCGTTAGACTGCAGAGCTAGACAGCAGTTAGACAGCAGAGCTAGACTGCAGAGCTAGACAGCAGTTAGACAGCAGAGCTAGACTGCCGAGCTAGACAGCAGTTAGACAGCAGAGCTAGACAGCAGAGCTAGACAGCAGAGCTAGACTGCAGAGCTAGACAGCAGTTAGACAGCAGAGCTAGACTGCAGAGCTAGACTGCAGAGCTAGACAGCAGAGCTAGACAGCCGTTAGACAGCAGAGTATACAGCAGTGCTATACAGCAGAGCTAGACAGCAGTTAGACAGCAGTTAAACTATACAGCAGCTAGACAGCAGAGCTAGACAGCAGAGCTAGACAGCAGAGCTAGACTGCAGAGCTAGACAGCAGAGCTAGACAGCAGAGCTAGACGCAGAGCTAGACAGCAGTTAGACCAGCAGCGTAGACAGCAGAGCTAGACAGCAGAGCTAGACTGCAGAGCTAGACAGCAGAGCTAGACCGCAGAGCTAGACAGCAGTTAGACAGCAGAGCTAGACAGCAGTTAGACAGCAGAGCTATACTGCAGAGCTATACAGCAGAGCTAGACAGCAGTTGGACAGCAGTTAAACAGCAGAGCTAGACAGCAGTTAGACTGCAGAGCTAGACTGCAGTTAGACAGCAGAGCTAGACAGCAGTTAGACAGCAGTTAAACAGCAGAGCTAGACAGCAGTTAGACAGCAGTTAGACAGCAGAGCTAGACTGCAGAGGTAGACAGCAGAGCTAGACAGCAGAGCTAGACTGCAGAGCTAGACTGCAGTTAGACCGCAGAGCTAGACAGCAGTTAGACAGCAGTTAGACAGCAGAGCTAGACAGCAGTTAGACTACAGAGCTAGACAGCAGTTAAACAGCAGAGCTAGACAGCAGTTAGACAGCAGTTAGACAGCAGAGCTAGACTGCAGAGCTAGACAGCCGTTAGACTGCAGAGCTAGACAGCAGTTAGACAGCAGAGCTAGACTGCAGAGCTAGACAGCAGTTAGACAGCAGAGCTAGACTGCAGAGCTAGACAGCAGTTAGACAGCAGAGCTAGACAGCAGAGCTAGACAGCAGAGCTAGACTGCAGAGCTAGACAGCAGTTAGACAGCAGTTAGACAGTAGAGCTAGACTGCAGAGCTAGACAGACGTTAGACAGCAGAGCTAGACAGCCGTTAGACAGCAGAGCTATACAGCAGTGCTATACAGCAGAGCTAGACAGCAGTTAGCAGCAGAGCTATACAGCAGCTAGACAGCAGAGCTAGACAGCAGAGCTAGACAGCAGAGGAGACTCAGAGCTAGACAGCAGAGCTAGACAGCAGAGCTATAGACTGCAGAGCTAGACAGCAGCTAGACAGCAGAGCCAGACAGCAGAGCTAGACAGCAGAGCTAGACTGCAGAGCTAGACAGCAGAGCTAGACTGCAGAGCTAGACAGCAGTTAGACAGCAGAGCTAGACAGCAGTTAGACAGCAGAGCTAGACTGCAGAGCTAGACAGCAGAGCTAGTCAGCAGAGCTAGACTGCAGAGCTAGACAGCAGAGCTAGACTGCAGAGCTAGACAGCAGTTAGACAGCAGAGCTAGACAGCAGTTAGACAGCAGAGCTAGACAGCAGTTAGACAGCAGAGCTAGACTGCCGAGCTAGACAGCAGTTAGACAGCAGAGCTAGACAGCAGAGCTAGACTGCAGAGCTAGACAGCAGTTAGACAGCAGAGCTAGACTGCAGAGCTAGACAGCTGTT
The DNA here is from genome assembly GCF_016432855.1 of Salvelinus namaycush. NCBI lineage: Eukaryota > Metazoa > Chordata > Actinopteri > Salmoniformes > Salmonidae > Salvelinus > Salvelinus namaycush. The sequence goes on along the minus strand of NC_052311.1, from coordinate 15,406,816 downwards.
AGACAGCAGAGCTAGACAGCCGTTAGACAGCAGAGCTATACAGCAGTGCTATACAGCAGAGCTAGACAGCAGTTAGACAGCAGAGCTATACAGCAGCTAGACAGCAGAGCTAGACAGCAGAGCTAGACAGCAGAGCTAGACTGCAGAGCTAGACAGCAGAGCTAGACACAGAGAGCTAGATGCAGAAGCTAGACAGCAGCTAGACAGCAGAGCTAGACAGCAGAGCTAGACAGCAGAGCTAGACTGCAGAGCTAGACAGCAGAGCTAGACTGCAGAGCTAGACAGCAGTTAGACAGCAGAGCTAGACAGCAGTTAGACAGCAGAGCTATACTGCAGAGCTATACAGCAGAGCTAGACAGCAGTTGGACAGCAGTTAAACAGCAGAGCTAGACAGCAGTTAGACTGCAGAGCTAGACTGCAGTTAGACAGCAGAGCTAGACAGCAGTTAGACAGCAGTTAAACAGCAGAGCTAGACAGCAGTTAGACAGCAGTTAGACAGCAGAGCTAGACTGCAGGGTAGACAGCCGTTAGACTGCAGAGCTAGACTGCAGAGCTAGACTGCAGTTAGACCGCAGAGCTAGACAGCAGTTAGACAGCAGTTAGACAGCAGAGCTAGACAGCAGTTAGACTACAGAGCTAGACAGCAGTTAAACAGCAGTTAAACAGCAGAGCTAGACAGCAGTTAGACAGCAGTTAGACAGCAGAGCTAGACTGCAGAGCTAGACAGCCGTTAGACTGCAGAGCTAGACAGCAGTTAGACAGCAGAGC